>NC_138783.1:105036347-106236347 GCF_965178545.1 Coloeus monedula | reverse complement strand
TCTGCAGTGTACAAACAACCTCTTTGACACATGTCCCATTTCCAAGTGTCCCACAGGTCAGTAGATTACTGCAGAGGAATTGCAATTCCTCTGTAACTCTCAGCTAATTTGCTAATGCCCTCAGAAGTTTAAAAGCCACTGCAGCTGCCTGTTGAACAGCCTGGGGACTGGGTGACTATTATTTAAACAACATACTGATGATCACAGAAAATCTACAGTGAAGTATATTCAAGGAATAATTTTTGGCTGGAAAACATAACCCCAAGCCTGAGTCTAAAGAAAACAGGGGAAACAGATCTTTTTCCTAGCCTTACATTCATCTGGCTGTCTTCAAGGTGTCCGCCTGTGTTCTGCCAAGGCTGAAGTTGTTGTTACAGCTTCCCAGCTGCTACCGAAGCAACTGTTGTTTACTTAAGCAAAGAGCCTGTGCATTCCTGGACACAGCTTCCTTTCTTCTGGTCAGGGAAGGGACTTATCCAGGGGAAAGTAAATGTTGCCAGCTGAACTGCTGACTTGTTTTGCTAGTGAGAATGTAACATTTTGCTTCAGGGCAAAATATCTGGTTATCTTATTTTCTGCTAGGAAGGATGCTTTAGAAGTATCTCTTGGCTTGAAAATTAATATTCAGTAGGTGGCATTTGCAGGTTTTGCACAGGGCATTTGGGGGTCACTGGGATTTGGATGCTAAAGAGATGTTTCATGGAATGAAGCACACCCTGGGTTTGTGACCACAGATGTTCTAGTGACTGTACAGGTACCACAGGCAGCCTCCTGAGCCACAGTGCTCCCAGTGCTCCAAGCCCCATGGCTCTTGCCATATCCCTTCCCCTCCAGATACTGGCACTGAAGCAAACTTTGTGCCATGTGCTGAAAACTTTTCAAGTACTCTTAGTTTCCAGATGAGCTGCAAAAGGGAGTCCGGTTGGAATACATTCATTCTGCGCCACAAAGCAACAGTCCATATGAAACCACCTGACACACCAGCCAGCTTCCTGCTACTGGGTTTTCACAGGCAATGTATGGTCGGAATACTCTCAGCAAAACCTACCGAATTGGCTTACACATCCCCACTAGGGTTCAACTGCATGATAAAACCTTACAGTAATGAGCCTGTTGCGCTTATGGGTGGAGGGAGTGGAGGAGGGAAGAGATGCTGCTTTATCTGTATTACTCCACATCACAGATGCTGACAGAATTATTGATTTAGAACTCACGGCTCCAAAAAGACCCAGTAATGTAATATTTTTAAGTTGTTTTTTTTTTTCCCCTCTCAGATGTGATGTTTTCAATAGGCTCCTTAGATATGGGCTCTTTGGGGACGTTGTTAAACTTGCTGCTACTAAACCACAGTCCCAACCTTCGGTTTGCTCCACACAACTCTCCCTGTCTACTGTCTCCTGGAAGAGCCCATAGCTGCAAGGTCTATTGCTTTACAGGTACTCTAGGACGATTGAGGGATTAAGTTATACATTATGTAAAACTACCCTCTAATCCTCTCAGTGTGCATTACCAGTGAATGGCCTGAAATAGGCTCTCACTAAAAGAGCCCTAACATTCACTTTCTTGATGACATTTTAGTATCTGAGGTTTGTATCATGGATTTTGGTGCTGAAATATTCAGTACACCATCTTCTGTCTGCTGCTAGATCCACTCACGTGTCTTAGTAGAGTGCTAACAAAATTACAGTTGGTAAAGCAGATTACATGTAACTAGTAGCGAGACATGTATAAAATAGAATTATATATTTTCTAGAGTGACAGAGTCACATGGATTTTTTTGTTCATTTTTTTTGTTCTTTTTTGTTTTTATAAGAAAAAGAAACAGCTATAAAACCATGATTAAAAATGTTACAAGGGATGATCTCAATTTTAAAATAATGATACTTTTAGGAAAAAAAATGTGATTCATAACATAAAAGTGTTTGGAAAGCACTTGGTTGCTGTGTACTGCCTTCTTTCCCAGTACAGTTTGCTATCTTTTATATAGTCTTGCATAAATGTTTAGATTAGGGGAGAAAAGAAAAATTAAATGTGATGGCAAAGACTTATAAGAGCTGACTCACTGACTTGAGTTATTGCTGTGCAGAAAGTTTGTAAAGCCTTTACATCCAGCGAACATTTAGTGCTACTTCAGCCTTGACAGTTGACCTTTCAACATGATTTGGTTTAGCCACAATAATTGCAGCATCTGCAGTACAGGCAATGCAGACGACTGCTTAAGAACCCAACTTCTTCCATTAGATCTTACTTCATGCATCTACAATTTAACCTCTCTTTGCATGAGTGTGCAAATTCTCTCATATAATCTGGTACAGGAACTGAGCAAGGTACAATACCCCGGCTCTTTTTTTTTAAAATTTATTTTTAATTTCTCCCATAATTTTGAATATTCCTGGATTTAGCTTAGAGAAGGGAGGGGAAAACCTCCAATCTCCTTCCTCTCCCCACACATTTAGTCAGTACTGGTTTCTTTTTGTTTCCTCAGTAAGACCTAGTGTAAAAAAGCAACCAACAAATCAAGTTAGACTGTTGTAATTTGGTCAACCACTCGGGTGCTATCCATATCCACCATTTCAACACACTCTATTTCCTCACGGTTTTCAGGATTCTTCTTCTCTTTCCTCTTCTTCTTGGAGGGTGGCAGGAAAGTCAGTATCACAGGTAAAATGGCAAAGCAGTGAAAGAAGGTGACTAATGCTATTAAAAACAAGCACCTGAACAGTGTACGGGTCAGATTTGAAGGCACAGCTGCAAGAGGAATCAGACCAACAATATAGCAGAGGTAGCTCTGCAAAATAGCTACCCCATGCACTTCCAGGGCATTTTTCACCCATTTAGTTCTTGTGAACTCTTTGCCCAGGACAAAGGTTGATAACAGTGGAGCACAGTTGTCAATTGTATAATTAATTCCGTAAATTAAGCACAACACAGAAATACAATCTAGTTCCACTTTCCACAAGGTCATAAAACCTATAACTCCAAATTCAACCGAGGCAACAGTTAGAGTGAGCCAGACATTGATCAGAGAGTCTGCCACCAGGAATGCAGAGAAGAAGAGCAGAAATAAAGCACTAATGCAGGAGTTTTGTAAGGGGGCTCCCACTGAAGAGGCATAACGATCCATGTACACAAATGATGGATTGAAAACGATGAATTTCACCTTGGAGGTGAGAGAGAGCTTCCTCAGGGTCTCCAGGAGGTCGTAAAGTTCTTCCCTCTTGGTTTCCATTGTCTTGGCCACCAAGAACATCCTGGAGGCCACAACATCAACTTCATTGTTGTATTTCTTGGAAAAGATGATATCCTCTGAAAAATGGGCAAACTGAGGGGTCTTCAGGAAGGAGTTCCTCAACATATCAGTGAAATTCTTCTTGGGCAATCCAGTAGATATGTTGAGTTTCCTAAGGTAATTTAAGTAGCTCTCGAACCAAGATATCCTCACAAAGCCCTTGGTATACTCCAACACATCCTCCTGGACACTGGTGTTCCAGTACTCGATCGACTCGTAGATGTAGAACCCAATGACCGGGCTGTAGTTACTGAAATACTTCTGCTGGGCAGTTGTGTACTCAATGGTCCGAGTCGCAGTCGCTACGATGTTGCTCAGGTCTGACCCCTCACTGACCTGCAGGTAGCCCATTAAGGCAAAGGAAATATAAACAAGGTAAAAGAGAACTACAAAAGGCTTGACATAAGTGTTTGTTATCCAGTCACAATAATAGCGTTTCAGGAACCACACCAAAAGATGACTCTCGTAAGTGTTCGTTTCCTCTGAATCATCCGTGTCCTCACTGAATTTGGCTGTCAGAAGAAACCTATACCATGCAGGCTTCTCTTGCAATACCTCTGGCTTTGGTACCTTTCTGCAGAAGATACTATGCTGGTAGTTGTTTTCTATGTAGCCAGTAAACACCAGGCTGGAACCATAAAAGGAGAGTACATAGAGGTAGTTGAAGAAAATTGCAATACAGGAATTGCAGCAGAAAATCCTGGCTGCTTCAATGTTAGTGAAGGGACTGGCACCTATTCCAAAAGTGACCAGGTACATGGCAGTGGTGAGAGAAAACGAGAGCATGGAGTCTGCAAATACAGCTGCAGTCCTCTCTTTAACGTGTTGGTCTTCTCTAGTTTTTCTCCAGGAGGACAACATTTCAAAAGTCCCATACAACCCATGACCTACAACAGAGAACAAAGCGAGTGTTTAAAGTACAAATCCTGAATTACATGGAAAAATGTAAAGTGGACATGCTAAAAGGCTCAAAGGAGACACAGCTGGATGCTACCAGTGCTTGAAGGAAACGTTCTGCAGAAGAGAGAAATTATTATGGAGGTGTAAACCACAGAAGTGTGTTTGCCACCTGCCTAGCAAACCTTACTGCCAGTGCTTGAGGTGAGTTCTGCACCGCTGGCACAGGATTCATGGGTTAAAGCAAAATGATTTTTTTACTCTGCTTGGCTGTTTTGTTTCATTATTTCCAAGTGCCTGTGATGAAAGATGCTTTCAGATTAGTTTTTCCTGGTGATGGTATCTTGACCTGTGGTGAAAACAAAGATATATGACCTTGAAGTGCCTATTCTGGATCCAGAGAATTAGTTGGCTGCTTTGCAGAAAATCTGTAAAAAATGAAAATTCCATATAAGCTGAAAATTATCAATTAAATCAGTTACCGATTTCTCTACTTCCTGTACAAATTTTCCATCAGGAAAAAGAAATCCTAGAAATGAAACAAACAAATAAAAGCACAAATAAATTTTAGAGAAGGAGAGTGGTAAAACTGATATGGAGCTGCTTAAGGCATTGGTCTTCTTTATCTTATAAAACCAAATACAGCCCTATTTTTCTTGGCAATGCCTACATTTTGTGATGTATTTAATTGACTCTTAAAATGGATATACCATTCATGAAAGGAGAAGAAAGCCTGTTGACTTAAAATCCTGTGTTTAACCCCCAAGTGCACGTAAATCAGGAAAAGTACATGCTTTTATCTTAATCCCTGGTTGGTCATCTTCCTCTTACAGTTTCTATGTTGTGAAGATGTGTTTGGAGGACATAGACCTCTGCTCTCTCGTTGTGAACCTGAGCTAGGAATGCAGCCATTGACCAAATACCAGGTGAGAGAGGCTTAAGTAAATGTAGGTTGATGATTTACACAGAGATAAACAGACTATAATCTTTGTATCACCCCTAAAATGTGAGATGGTAATATTTTCTCATAATAATTAATTATAACGTTCATCTTTACTAAAGAGATCCTTTCCATCTAATCCCAGCCTCTTTTCTGCCTTTTAATTCCTCCTCCTCCTTATTCTTTTGCTGATTTTGCTGTCACTTTTGTACTTCTCTGGTCTGCTCTTGGATTATCTCCAGAAATTCCCAAAAGCCAGTCCACTGTGTTTTGCTCTTACCCATCTTCCCTGATAGTATTAGATAAAATGATCAGTGCTAAATTAGCTGCTGATAACACTGAAGTGCAATCACTGGACTTTTGAAGCTCATGCTCCAGTCAGGAAGGTCAAGGTAATTCACAGATCTCTCTTAGAATTTCAGGCTGTCTGCAGAGTACCAAAGTTGCTGTATCAGCTCTGTTCTCTCCACCTGTAGACAATTATCACTTTTGCTACAAGGGCTATAAATACCAGTCAAGAAACCTCAAGCAAATGAAGTGTTTTGAAGACCTGGAACACCACAAGATATATTAGTAATGTTGGAACTAGATGATCTTGAAGGTCCCTTCCAGCCCAAACTATTCTATCATTCTATGAGTCTATAATCATGTTTATTCTTAAATGCCTCATACAGGCTAAGTATTTAACTTGACAAAATAACTCTTTTGTGGCCAGCACCTTTAACTGTAGGGGCAGTTGTAGCTGATTCACTCCACCCTTCCTGAAATCTGTATTTTGACAGATGGCAGAGCTGGTCACTCTGCTATGCTGAAAAAAACAGGTATGGAGTATTTTATAAAGAAATCACAATACAGAGCTCACAAGATGAGACAATAGGACACCTGGTGTATGTCCTTATCACCTGGTATTTAGTGTAACAAAGTCCATACTCTCATGTGTATCAGATATTTTACCTATTTTGTTATTTAGAGTCATGGCATGCACCTCAAATGTCCAATCTGTAGCAGTATTACAGACCTGGCTTTGGCATTCATCTTAATTTTCCCCAACAATGTTTTACAGCTGCTTTCAGAGGCCAGGTCAAGACTGTCAATTTGATAACTAGCACTGTGCCCCCTCTTAAAGCTAATGGGGAATACTGGAATTCCCCAGACATAAAATGAAGCAAAAAGCACAATCAGTGACAGGCACCCCGTTGCTAATTATGCTTCAAATAGTTATGTTCTAGGCTCAGTAGGGAAAGCTATTAAGCTTGCTTTCAGTGTGTTCTTTGTAAAGACAGACTGACCTTTATTTAAATGTAACTGATCACTTGCCAAAGCAGGGAGTGAGAGGTTTAATCCATTTATGGCTCCCATGAGTCCTGCAGACAGGCTCGTCTGTGAATTTCACATGGCATCATACGCATTAGCGTTGAGTGAGCAAAACAGAATAAAATGTGGTCATTGAATATTACAAATTACTTCCATCATGAGCTTTAGCTATAGCATGTTTTTGTAAAAAAAAAAATCAGTGCTAATAGGCTCTTGCCTAAAAATACTCAAATAGCCATATTAATTTGGAAACCCTTTGACTCTGCAATGAGAGAAGGAAATGAGAGCTAGTTAAATATGATGCTGAACATGCTGTTTCAACAGGTATAAGATTTTGGATAGCGCCTGATAATACGACTTCTGATGCCACATTCTTTCTTTAAGCAGGAAAGAGAAAACCACAATTTGCTCTTACATAATCTTCAAGACTATCCTAAAATGGAATCTGATTTAGAGAGCTGCTCAACTAAATGCATGAAGAGGCGTCACCACATGTGCTCCACAAAGCCAAGAGAAAAATATTTGGATACTCTCCTATTTTAGGATAGGTTCCTTTTGTTGTTTGCTACACAATCTGTGCACTAGGAACTGGTATTTTCCTTCAGTTGTACAGTTTGTGATTTCTCTGTCTATCTATATGATAGCTACGGAATTATCATTTACCTTTAAGAGGACATGCCTAAATGACAAAGTTGCACACTTTTTGCACCAGTGGCACTCCTGACCTAATCCAGTTTCCTCTGAGAAAAAAATTAGGCCCAAACTCAAGCACAAATTAGGCTTGGCAGTCAAAAGATTAGCTGTATTTAGCTAGGATGGGATTTACCTAACCTAATTTACCTCTCTAAATACTGACTGTAAACACAACTTGGGTAACAGTCTCCAACACAGTAACTCGCAGATGTTCATATAAGTCTAGCCCACAAAGATTAGGGCAGATATCTCCATGGAAGCATTCTTTCACTTCTCTGTCATTTCAGAGTTTTCATTTTTTTTACATCCCTAATCAATTTGCACCAATTAACTCTATTTCTCTCGCTATCTACTCTAGGTAATATTAATGAGATGAAGGAAATTTTTTCCTTGTAAATAAATTGTGTAATTGCTTCAACTGATTTTCCCTTTTTAATAGAGATTTAGCCACAAATGTGTAATCATTTAGAGCAACTTGTTCATTATTCACGGTCATTCAGTAAATAATAAATATGAATTCAAACAGCTAATGGGCTACTGGAGATTTTTTCCTGCTGACATTTGCTGTTATGATTCACTGGGCATGCCCTACCGTCAGGCTGTACAATCATGAGCTTACAAGAAGTACACAGAAAAATGGGATTTTTTTAAAGAAAAAGAGGTTCAGGGTCAAAGCAAAATGTTAAAGGGATAGGAGAATGGTATTGGACAAAATGGGGATAAAACTTTTTTTCTTATTCTCTTTTTCTGCTACTTTGCATTTAGGAGATACTCCTACCATGTGTTGGAGGACTGAGAACAGGACTTTTATAGCCAAAGAAAATGAAGAAGATAATTACTGTTAATGCTGAGGAGCTCACAGGTTTTTCAGCCTACGGTGGGCTACATTTAATTTTAGAACCTGATAATAATAATAATAATAATAATACCAATAAACAAAATAAATTACGCCTAGCTTAAACACAGCACTTTTATGAGCAGCCTGAAAATGCTATTAAAAAAGTTTCATTTGCCTCCTTCAGAAACAAGTCTTGCAATTACATATGCTCTGCAAAATCAATGCAGAGCATAGATGAGAAAAAAAAGCACTTGTAGGAAGCTGTGAAAACTAAAGCAAAATTTTCTGTTCCTTAAAATTATCGAATAATTTACCTCATTTTTAAATACTACTAATGCGCAGGCACTGAAACTGTTCTTTTTAGTACCGTTTTCAAACCCCCAAAAAGAAATGCATCCTTTCCCCTGTTAAGTGGTTGCTCAAGCAAGCGGCCTTTATGAATTGGCACTGGCAGCCCAGGCTTAGTGCTGGCTCTGCTCCTGACTGGCAAACAGTGAAACTGAAGCAGAGAGAGATGAAGGGATTTAAGCAGCCCCAGAGCCTGTGAGAGGGCAGGGAAGTGACCTTCAGGTCACTGGAGTCACAAATCAGTTCTCTTATTTGATTGGTTTAATTGCCTACCTGGAATAAGGGCTGCTGCCTGCTTTTATAAAAAGACTGAGGGGTATGTTCAATTTTGCTCTAAAATCATGTGAAGGTTTGATCTTATCATGGTAAGATGAGGCTTGGATATCCAAAAAGACTTAGTCTGTCAGAGAAATTAAGGGGAATGACTGAGGTTTTTGGTTCTTCTTTTTGCATCATTCTTCTTAACTATCTATGAAAGTTGAGAATAATAGTACACTGTGGGTCTCATCTGGTTTGTCCTTATTATTTTGAAGGTTGTATGTTTCTGCATGTGTTTGATGCTTGAGTAAAATCTCTCTGAATAAAACACCACTTACACGTTGTGAAGTTCCAGTCTTCTGTGTGGAAGGCTGCATTTCAGGGGTAATGGATTTTATCAATCCCATTTTAATGCAGAGGCACACAAAACACTAACAACAACAGATCTGCCCCTCAGTGAGGCTGAGTGCTGCACCAGGATGTATGGCACCAATTAACTGCCACAATTAACACCAATAAAGCATCAAAGTGTTTTCCAGAGGGGGCAGACTTCACTAGTGGCAAAGCTGGGCTATGGGGTTTCTCTCTCTGTAGGCATTACTTCCCTTCTCCTACCGAAGTTCTCTGTTCCCACATGGCTACTAATTCACCTGTTATAGTCTACACTGGACTAAAAGAATGGTGGGGATTAGAAAGTAGCCTTTTTTTTTTTTGAAGGTTACTTTTTAAACGAAACCTTTTCCTGGTGCTGATGGCACAAAAGACCATCTGAAATGGGTAATGACTCATGGTAGGATATATAGGAGCCTTGTAAACTGGGGGGGGGGTGGAAATTTGAAGTGGAAGCCTGGTCTGATGGAATTTCTGAGGTGAAGCATGGATTTTGATTTAAGGTTTTTGCTTGCACTGTAATGGCTGCATCCTTGTAACACTATCAGTTCAGCTGGACCAATGTTGTCCCACTCAGGTTGATTTAAGCCTGAAATCACCCCACTGAATTGGAGCACTTGTCTGCAAGAGGAATTTAGTGTGCTGTGAGAAAGGGTGTGAATGTACAGAGGGCAAACGATGTTGCACCAGCTTTCTTTGTGGGTATCTGTGAAGCACAGCCTGATTCACATTCAAAGTGGAGTGAAATATCATCTGCAGAGACAAACAGCAGATGAATTAACATGAAATAGCTAGGATGCTGTAAATTCATATCCCAGCTTGCTGCAAATGCAGGCAAGGTCTCAAGAACTGCTCTTGTGCAAAAATAGTACAGAGGAGATCAGAAACATATCGCAGGAATTGCCCTTTCCAAAACGGTACCTGCAATAACATATGATATAATGAAGGTGCAATGAATTTTCCTAGCTGACAGTATTAAAAATAACAATGTACACTGCTCAACTCTAGGACTGCTTTCCACAGTAATGTCAACAAAGAGACTGAGATAATTTCCCCCTGCTGACTTATTTTTTTCCAGCTAGATCAGTGATCTCATCAGCTCCCATCTTCTGACAAGCCAAGTGAAACCGCTAATCCGGACACAGGAGTTGTAATCAACCAGTTGTTGACTAAATACCCGGCCTGCCTCATGTGGCCTCTCCCAGCAGGCACGATTTCAGCTCGGAACATATAGCAGGCTCAAACTGCTACAGAATATGACAGGCAGAGCAAGAATATTTGCATCCAGCTGAAGCAAACATTTGGCTCCATACTCTGTTCTCACTAAAATAATAAAATACTACAGCTAAATGAGATCCTTCAGCATGCAGACAGAATCAGCACCAAGCCTAATTTATACAACACTTTTCACTGAGTGGATAAGAGTTTACTGGCAAGGGTGGAGCTGACCAGCTATACCATCATTAGCATGCTGTTGGAACAAACTGTGGGTTACCCTAAGCAATGTCCAACTTTGTCCTCCATAAATGGTGCTGCAATATTCCAGTTTTGCTGCGTGAATGTCAGACCTGAAGGAGGGTGTGTAATGCTGAACATCCCACAGTGCAGACTTGTCTGTCCCAAACATTTGTGCTGAGCTGAGAAAACACACTGTAAATCCTACTCGCTTTTCCTACACTTGCCTGTTTGTGGGAGCCCAGTTCACAGTGTAGAGTAAAATCCTAGAGGGTACTAACATCCTGTAAGGTACTCATCTAAACAACTGTGTTTCCAGGCAGCAGTGTTCAGCTCAGGGGAATTGTGACTAGGGGACTGCAGGCTGTGGACAGTTAAATAGTCTTAAATGCTTCCTCTCTCTTTGGCAAAGTGATTGAAGTCCCAGCCACACAAGCGCAGCCCGACCTCATTTTATACCTCCAAGCACAGGCTCAAAGGCCAAGTAAGCCTGAATGCTATGTGCAGGCATGGTACATGGATTCAGGACACGTGAAGAGCAACATGGGAGGGGATGTACTGGTATAAGAATAGGCTGTACATATTACTGTGCTTTATTTACCTCCTGTCACATAGACTCTGCATGTACTGTAACTGAATTACAGGTAAGACAACATACCTCAAAAACATGATGACAGTACTGTTGGGTAGATTCAGTATTTGCAATTATTGTTTTAAAGGCTACTAAATTTTACTCATATATCACCTAAGATGTACTATGGCTGCAGGTACTGACTTGGGATCTTCCCAAGAAAGAAACATACTGAAATTAGGTAGGTGAGCCTGTTAGGCATCTGGACATGAAACCTTTTGATCACTCTCTGGTTTTGCTTTACATTTGATTACTAACCATTAACCCTCAAGCGTCAGGCTGATCTCTCTATATATATTATAACAGCAATGGCCATCCCAGTCAGAAAGCCCCAGGCATGCCCAAGTATTCCTGAACTTACTACCAGCATCAAAAACACAGTATCTTGGTGCATTCACACCAGATTAAAATCTGCCTCAGTCTCTGGAGAGTTTTGTGCTGTATCTACTTGGCAACAAAGTAAGAGAAACCAAAATGTTTAATAATATGCTCTCAGAATCTGCTGTGTTTCACAGCTGTGGGCGGCTGTGCCCACAGAAACACACCATGAAGAGAAAGTGTCCCCGTGCAGCACACCCTGGCTTGGTTGGTGTGCGCAGAGAAGACGCCTTCAACTGGTGCTCAGTGCTTCATGCTGGGAGACCACAATGGTATTTTCAGTCGTAGATCCTGCTGAAAGACTCTCCGGGCCATTAAGCCTGTACTCAAATTGCTTAATGCACAGTCAGGAAAATGGGGTGTGTCTGGAAATCCAGCACAAATTTGATGCCTCATTTAGGCCTTGTGCAGCACTCCCAAGCACAAAAGGGGGGTAGGTTCCTCATAAGACTCGTACAGATCTGCTGCACCGGAGTAATTTAGATCCCAGTCTTCTGGCAATGAATGTCTGCCATATCCGACATTTTTAAACTGAGCTTTTGGAAATGGAGCACCCAATCAACTCTCTGTTCTCCTGTGAAACTCTGTTTTCGTCAGGCATAGCCCTTTTGGACCAATACTAAGAAGTACACATTTGCTCAAAGTGGGCACGGACAAAAAGAAATCACCCCCTCGGTCTCACCCTAAATTGTGGAGATGCAGTCAGCAATGCTTGGGGTACATGGTGCACCCCAACTATAAACTCTCCAGTAGTATTTTTTATCGTGGCAAACAAACAATGAGCCAATGTTTTAGAAAATGGAACAAGTCACAAGCTAATTTTAAAGCCATGATCTATGTATTACTATTGAAATGAAAATCATTCCACATATAAATCTCTAGCTTTGAAGAAATACACACACATACGCAAGACACACATAAACATTCTGTAATTTTTCTACCTATATAAGAGGAAAAGAAACAAAGAGCATGAGAAGTATTTTAATTAAGTAGAATTCTACAATGCCTTGGTATTCATAATTCTAGACTTCACCACAATCCCTAATCAGCAATGGTGGTAACAAGGTTCACCACTTTTTATTTTTGGAATATGTGTATTTTAAAGCTATTCACTAAGAAAAAAATCTTACTACTTAATACTGCATTTTCAAATTATTTTTTTAAAGCATACCGAATTCTGTTTAAATTAACAGCCTCCTATTACAATGATTATACATGCAATTCAGCACTTACGTGGTTAATCCTGAATAGTCCCATTGATTCAAGAAAATAAAATTATTGATTTAGGTTTTGGGAGAATGATGGATGTTTTTATTGTATCATCCTTTTTTACTTTTGAAAAAATGTAATATTTGAGATTTTGTTGTTACAGTGATAGCAAGAATGTCAGATAAACACATTTTAAAAACAGAGACACATTTGAGAGGAAACTTGAGTGGCTCTTGTATTTTTATAAGCAAACTAACTAATAGTTCAAAATATACTTTTATATATAAAGAGAACATTTAATTCCACTTAAAAATCAGCAAAGGCTTGTTTTGGCATTTAAATAGCATGCTGTCAGCTCTGTTTAAACGTGTCACTTGCTTTCCTCTGTTTTCACAAAAGACCTGGCAAAAGTTAAAAGTCATATTTCTTTCAGTGCAACAGAAGGAGCTGCGTGTTATCAAAATTTGGTTTTAGCTGCTGGAATATTTATGTCTGCATGGCTTGCTCATCTACTGACACCCCAGACCTTGTGCAGATCTGAACCGAAAGCATTTGAGCCAAACCTGTGCTGTATGTGCAAATCTGTGCCTCTGGAGCAAGCACCAGGGGAGCACCTGACTTTGGCCTCCAAAGTGTCTCCCTGCCCCAAAGTCCTTCCAGGAATACCTCTTCATCCTCTTTAGCTCAGACACATCAGAAAATCCCCCAGGAAGCAGAGTGCCCTGTGTAAGGTGTTATTTGAAGAGACAGGGAGAAAGCCGTGTGGAGGATGACCGGGGGTCTGCTCGCCACTGCTGCTGGCATGGGGTGCAGACCCCAGGGTGTGTGGGGAGCCAGGACCACCCTGTGCACCAGGGGAGCTGTACAGGATGGGAGAGTGCCATGCCAGGGCAGTAAAGGAATGACAGATGTGGCTGGCAAGATGAATTTCCCCGTGGAGCATGTACCTCAAGCCTCACTAGCTGAGGACGTGGTCAGATGTGGAGTTAGTATGTTAAGAAACCCAGGCTCATCTCATACATGACATGCTATAACTTGGATCAGCAGACAAAATTGAAAACTGATTTTCATCATTAAGTGATTTTTGGACAGATTTTATGCATGCTATGTAAAAGAAGCACTTAAAAGTGAGAGCCTCCTGCAACCACCTGTGCAAGGTTAATGTTTACCATGTTACAGAACAGCCAAGTAACATACAGCAAACCTCCTGGAGATGGAGTAAGACATAGTGGGTACATCTGGGGCAAACACATTTTAAATCTGCTTTAAATTTCTAAGGCCACAAGCTAAAATATCCTTTGCTTCTAGGAGTGTTGACCCAGTGCAATATGGGCCAGTGGAATATGGATTTGTTTACCACACTTCAAGTTTCCCCTTTTCTGGTGAGAAAGCTACAACCACATCATCTCAGGCATACACTTAAATTCTCCTGTTTAAGTGATGTTTGTCACTACTCTTACTCATAATATACAGATCAACCATATGTGAAACAAAATGTTCAGAATGTTGCAAAAGTTTGGTTAAAGCACATCCAACCTATTTTTACTGATTAAAAAAAAAAGAAAAAAAGAAAAAAAAAGTAATTGCAAGTTTGGAACTCAACCTGAGCTTTTCACAAAGCATCCAGATTTATTCCAGTTCAATTTAATCCACCTCTGGATGAAATCATTCTCCGCCAGAGGTTTCATGACCTGAAAATGACTGGTCCCCTCTCTGCACACAAGCCTCTAGGCTATTCCCTATTTGGGGCTGTCATTTATTTGAAGCTCACAGTGTGCACCACCTCTCTCACAGACCTAAAATGAAGTAACATTGGTTCCTGCTAACATTCCCCAGGTCTTCATTGATCACCCAGGCCCAGTACGCAAAGTGTATCACAAACATATACATATATACTTCCTACATGTGTATATAAAGAAAGGATTCCTTTCTTAAATCTCTGAATTTCCAGTATGTTCACATCTATGTGAAAGTTCCTCCTGAGGGACTTCACTACTTGAAGAAAATCAGGATGTCTGTGCCAGACTCTTGGTAGCTGTGACTGTTTGGGACACCTCTGACAAAGCCCTCAATTGAGCCCTCGCACGGACTGACTTCCCTGCAGCTAAAAAAATGCAGACAGCAAAAGTGTAACAGCTTTCTGTCACTCTTTGCATAAATGAATGCTCATTGAACATGCTGCATCACCTGTAACATACTTCTCACAAGTGTTTATTGGAGCACCACCAATCAAGAGGAAATGGTTGATCTTACTCAATGACTGTACAGCACTTGGTTTCAATATTAAGATGTTCTCTGGACTAACTTCCTATGGATAGAGCTCCTCTTTTCCAAAAGATATTGTAAATTATCTGAGTCATCAGCAGTCTTCTGAAGCCAAGAAGCATGTACATGTGCAGGGATTTCACTGGGGTTTGTGGTGGTGAGGGGGGAACTTGGACACCTTGTTGGCTGTGTGTTATGTGTGCCAGCTGCAAGCTCTACTTGCCGCTTTTGCACAGCTCAGGAAAGAGCTGGTGTCTGAAACAGTCTGCCACCATTTGTCCACCAATTTCAAGTCTGTTTCCTTTCCATACAATAGCGGATTCAGTCTTTGGGTTCCTTAAGGGGCTTGGGACATCATCCTTCAGGAGGAGAGCTGGAGTGAGGAAGACCAGCAGGTGAAGAAGGTGATTAATCAGCTCCACTTTGGGTGGAAAACGCTGACTTTTGTGAGACTAACTGGTACACTGAGTGAGAAAGGGTGGCCTGGGAACATACTTCTGCTCTTACCCCGTCTTCCCCATGAGGAATAGAAATGCCAGGTGATGCTTGAAGGACTGCAGAAGATGCATGTCTGCTTAGAGATGTCAGAAGAGACTGAGGGACTGAGGACAGGAGAGGAAAAAAGCATGATGAGCAACATGACATGCCTGGGATTCTGTCTGCTCAGGGTAGATAAAACCAGATAATTTTATTCATTTCTTAGAAGAGGGATGAAAGGAACAAACCACAAAATGCTTCAGGACTGTAACTGAGCTGTGCAGGGTTGAACTGGGAAAACTGAGCAGATGGAGTGACAAAAAACCAAGTGTACTTCCAGGGCACTCTTGGAGTGCTTTGGCAGTGTGAAAAAAGGAAAGGATGAATGGTGGAAATCACTGGGAAATCTGAAGCAGCTGAGATACAACTGCAGAGTATAGTGGGGACCTAGCTGAGAGCCAAGGAAGTTATGGAGGAATATAGGGAAAATGGTAGGAGCAATGGGTCCAGCTGTGGCTGAGGAGAAGGGAGGATGAGAGAGGAGAAATTTAAAGAAAACCCAACAAAAATGGCAGAGGGAACACATTGACAGGAATGGGGAAAACAGCAGAAAAGATGAAGGAAGCTTAGGGAGACCAAAAAATGCTGATAGCTGTGCAGGCTTTAGGAAGGAGATGCCATGGCCTGGAGCAGGAAGATGGGTGAGACCTACTGGAGGAGGCAGCCAGATATTGCAAAAGAGATAGATGAGATGTGAGACAGGGACGTGGGGGCAGCCAGCTGAGGCAGCCAGCTGAGGGATGACATGCTTCTTCCCAGCATGAAAAGACAGCAGAGGGACAGTTGGACAGGTAGAGTGAGAAAGCTTAGCTGGGGAATAAAAAACCAGACTCAGTAAGCCTTACATTTTTATTAACTGACAGCAGGAAAATCGGTGGAAAAATACTGTACAAAGCCAAACATTTGGGGGTGTGTGTTACCTCTGTGCATGGACTGAAGGGCACTGGGGAGACCTGTGGAGGGGCTGGTTCTCCCTTTGAAACTCTCTATATGTAACCAATGCTGACTCTTCAGCTTTACTGAATATAGCAAACACTTGGATGCTTTATAGGGAGGATAATGAATGCTTTTTGGATGTACTAATTTGGCATATGTTGCAACTCCCTACCAGCATGCTCTTCCAGAGAACTAAGCAGCAGCCAGGCCAGGTGCCTTACTGGCACTGAGGTGCAGCTCCAGTGAGCCCCATGTACTGGTGTGTGCTGGCCTGAGCACCCTCAGGTGTTTGTGCTGTCAGCTGCCCTGCTTGCTTTAGTTGCCAGTTGCCTTCATGGTCTCTAACCTTCAACAATCCTCTCACTTGCCCTCCTGTACTTTTCACTCCTATAATCAAACACATTGACCTCCCCTCTTCTTCTGTTGCCTACCTTTTCCTTCCAATCTTCTTTCCCAGCTGTCTCTGACCTCAGATCCCATCTTTGGTGCTCCAATTTTTTGCATCCATAGTGCCCCTGTACAGCTATCTCAGCTCACTCCTCCATCAGCACAGCTCTCCTCCAGGCAAGCCATGTAGAAGGTGTCTGTCCAACAAATCTGTGTTTCTAAGCAGCAACTGGAACTTCTCTGCATCTGTGAGGTGCCACTATGAGCCCTGGTTCCTCCAGGTACCTTCCAAAGTGTTCTGCAACTCACCTGCTCCTCTGCTTCCTCCTGCCAGACATAGCCCTGTAAGTGTTCTTCTCCTCCTGACTTTCCTCCACTTGGGACTGAACCTCAGGAGCACCCTGCCTGGGTCCTGCCTGACATTTCCACCTGATCCTTCCCAGTCATACCTCCCTTCACCTCTCTGTTGACTGCTTTTCCCTTCTCTCTTCCCAGAAGGGGCATACTGCATGGTGGGATGCAAGGGAGGTGCTAAGAAGGGGTTTTTCATTTGTCCCAGTTTTTGCCTTGTTTCACATGCTGCTGCCTATCGTTTCCTTTTAGAGTGTGCTACAAGCTCAAGCCTCTCTCATAACTTCCACCTGGTTTTTCCCTGCCAGCATTGGAGGCTAAATATAAGCTCTCGGAGCTGGCCCCGCGTCCTTGCCCATATCTGGCAGCGCCTGGCGTTCCACCGCGGTTTCACACAGCCGATGCTTTTCACGAACTTGGCAGCTGAAGACAGCCACTTCTCCCCAAGTAAGCTGTATTCATTTCCGAAGGAACAGCAAACACATTGCTAGTTTGCAGTGCAAAGGGCTATGTTGCAATTTTCTTTTGAGTGCCTAGGTTCCACTCTGCCTCTGGGAAGAAAAAAAGTCACGCCAAAAACTTGTTCAGACAGTGCTGGTTGTTGTCCAATGATTTGTTTGGTAACACTGTGTTTTTTTGAGGAAAACAGTATTTTTAAAGGTTTGGCAGTTTTTAAACAGAATTTAATGTGTAAGGGAAACTTATGACTGCTATATTAGCATCTGTGCCAGACCAAACATCTGTAGTTTTTAATGAAGAAGGCAATAGGAAATCAGAATTTTAATTCTGTTTTTCAGCTGACACTATAAATCAGCTATTTTAAATCAAACCAAGTTGTAGAATTTTTTTTTTTTGTTCCTATGGTCAAAAATGAATAGCCCTAATTCAGCAAAGTATTCCAAAAGAACTACACATGTGAGCAAACTTGTCCTTAAATTACTTGTGTGCACACTGATAGATGTGGATGGTAATTTTAAAAACCACTGAGACATATGCTAATTCAAACTACGTCCAGATGAATGGTGGGAGCCTGCCAATTTTCCCAGGTTTTAGGCTTCACTTTCAGGTTAGAAGTACCTATATAAACCTATAGCTGGCGAAGAACAGTTCCCAGTTTGAGCTGACAAGATATCCCAGAGAAAAGAGTGGCTGCAGCCAGCCTGCCCTCTGCTGCCTCACCCCACAGCCCCTCAGTGGGGTTCAGGCCAGCCCCAGCCATGGCCACTTGCCTGCCTCTTGCAGCTGGGCCTCCAGTCACCAAAGGGAACCTTCATTCTTTTAGTATCTGCTGGAGAAGGGGGTATCTGGCACATCCCTCCTGGCTTCCGTTTTTGCCATTGAGTTAGAAACCAGGGACGGCAAAAAAGAAACCTGCCCCAACATAAAATTTGTCACAGTAGTGACACACTATGTAGAATCATCTTTTGTAAGCTAAGTTACAGTAATCTGCCTTAATTAAAAAGTAAAATAAATTAGAACAAACTACCATGATTAAAACCAAAGTATGAAGTGTTTAAACTGGCATGTCATATTTAACAGGTGGAGTAGGCAAAAGATATTCCTGCCGACAATTACACAGCCTGAGCTTAAGACTGTAATTTGGTAAGTCATGGTACTTTAGTAACTTTAAATTCCCTGTTGGTGTTAAAGCTGAGGATTCAACATCTACAGAGGCTGGTACCCTTCACTGTAGCTTGTTTGTTCTTGGAAATGGCTGATGAATAAGGGATGTCAAAGAAAACAGGATGAATGAAAGAGGTATTACAAAGCACTTGGATCAGACTATTTTCCAGACACACTGCCTATATTTTTAGAATGGGCTTGTGACTGGACAACCTATTCAGAAAGTAATTCTTGAAAATATGAAAAGGTTGATAATTGTAAAACATTGCTGACCAGCTAATACATCCTGGAATGGCAGTGATGGTCTCCAGATAAACTTATTGAAGAGAAATGGTGTGAGATAAACAAGCTATAATTCAGCAAGGACAAGGGCAAACTTCTACGTGTTGTTTGGAATAAATGACTGTGAAAACAGGGTAGAAAATGACATGAAGGATCTGTGAATTACCATATACCACCAACCAAATGCCAACCATTTCACACAGCTGAGAAAAAAATGAATGACATATGGCGATGTATGAACAGCAGTGCCATATGCAAGATGTGAAAAATCATCCTCCTACTCTCCGTGCTGCTGAAAGCCTCAGTCTGAATCCTGTGTCTGGATTTAGGCACCACACTCCACAGAAGATGTGGTGGAATGGTCAAAAGTAAGAAGAGTGCTGGAAGTCTGGTAAACATAGTCTGAGGCAAGCTGCAATGAAAAGGAAGAGGACTGGGCAAGTGAGAGTGGTCCCAAATATACAAAGAAAAAGAAAATAAATTATTTTCCAGATGCAGTGGATAAATAAGGAGGACAGCTAGGTTGCAAAAGGGGGAACTCAGGTTAGACATGATGCAAATGCTGTAGTGGTTGTGCAGTGAAACACAGGAGGAAGCAGTCCAAGGAGGAGACAAAGTGCATGATGAAAACTATCTGTTATGAAAGATGTAATCTCATCCTGTGTCAAATGATGTCTGGAGAGTGTCCCCCCGCCTCCGCAACGCTGATGAAAAGTTAAAAATCCTCAGCTGCTATAAACCAGGGAAACTTCATTAATGATGTATACCAGTAAAGGGGCCTCGCCTGAAACATGTCCAGTGTAATCATTTTTTCTATCTCATTTTTGCTTTTAGCCATGAGATTATGAGTAATAGATACAGGGCTGCATCGTTAGCCAGAAATCCTTTCGCTTTCTAAAGGTCAGTTAATCTATGATCTAATCTGACGCTCACTGAAATTAAGCGGAAGCAGTTCAGCGGGCTATGACGGAGGGTTCTTAGTATCTCACCCTTCAGTTGCCTCAGCTTAAAACATCCTCTATAAGCAAAACAACATCTAGGTATGAAAGACATTTCAAAATTCATGCTGAATCTTTCTGTTGTAATTCAGGAAAAAAAAAAGGCCAATCTGCCTTTCTAGCTATCTGCCAGTTTAAAACAGTTCTCATTAAGAACTCCAAAATGCCTTCAGTGCCTTCTGTTCACCTGTTGATATTCCCATCCCTTGGGAGATTTTATGAAGCTGAGAAGCGGGCAAGATTCACATGAACTTGGCTGCTATATCTTGGCTTGTTCACAGTGGGAGTTGAGCTGCCCTTTTAAGAGTGGAATACTTCAACCAAGCAAGACCAAAAAAAAAAAACAAACCCAAAAAACCCCACACTCAGGAAAAAGAAGAAAAAGGAAAAGAAAAGCAGAGTTGACTATACAGCTTGGCACTTAAAGGAACACTAAAACAGATATGTGAAACTTTTCATAGTTATCTGTAAGTCTTTGAGGATTTCAAGTCTCAGCATTGTCACGACTCGTAAATTAAAGATCTGAAAGGTTGTCCCAGTGAGCAGATATTTGATCCCTAAACAAAGCTAGTATTTCATATTTTTGAGTCGCTTTCCCCATGTACTTTCACTTCGTATGTCTGGAATTCAGACTGCTTTTCTGCTACTCTTGTAACACATCTGAAAATCCCCTCCTATCTAAAGCTACACTTAATATACACTACTTAATTTGAGGAATTGAATTTTATAATACATGAACAGGCATTAAAACCCACCAAAGAAACCAGAGACTCAGGTCAGAAAGACACCCTTCTTTTGACTCTGACTTTCTTGTGCTGCATTTCCTCTAGATTACAATGTAGTTTAACTTTCATGGATGTCATCTGAAAATGACAGCCGATGTAATGTAGCTGAATTCTGTTTGTCACTGAATATATTCTGTATGTTAACTGGTAGTGTGATGCACTGAAGCATAGCCTTTAATTAAAGTGCAACAATACCACAGTGCTACAGCACTACAGTACCACCACAGCACAGGAATCTGGTGCTGGATATAAAAATAGCTGTGCTCAAAACGTGCCATATCACTAGATGATGTGACTAAGTCAGTGGAGACACTCACACTTGAAACCTGAAGTATTACTGAACACTGATTTTCAGCCGGGGAAGCTGTGATCAAATCAATGCATGTATTATTCTCCACAAATGAATAATGGCGTGAACAAGGACATATTAAACACCTACAGTGCACAAAGCTTTTCACACTGGTTATGAACCAAATACAAACAAAGAGGCTGTGAACTCTCCAGAGCTCTCATTTTGTCTCCTGTGAAGTCCTCCTGCTTCTTTGGGTACAGTATGCAGCATTCCCACAAACGCCCTGGTGCAGGAGAGGGCTCTGACTTTGGGTTGGGAGCAAGAAGACCACACGTCTGTCCTTCCCCTTCCTACCTTCAAGGAAAACAAACCAAACTAAACTAAAACCACTCCATATCCCACAGTGAGTGAAGGTGGTACAAAACCCAGGGAGATAAAGATGTCTCTGCTGGCACAGGAGCCAGGGAGCAGCCAGTGCTACTTCCCTCCATAACCCTCTGCCGTGGGGTGTGCTGGTGCTGGGCTTGCACATCCGTCCCTGGCCAGGGGTGTCAAAGCTCTCTCCCCCAGGGCTGTGAAACCCTCCCTATGTTTGCTCAGCCAACACAGGGACTTCTGGAGCAATGCAACCCAGAACCAACCACTGCTCTTATCCCACAGGCAGGCACCTGCCAAGCCAGGACAGCACCACTCTGGTCTCCAAAGGAGCCAGCACTCCCTAAATGCCCAACATGGGCAGCCCTATGATTTGCCAGCGCAGCTGATGCTGTCAGTGTTGCATAGGGACCACTGCAAAGGTCTCCCTCCAAAACCAGAATCAAACATCCACAGAGAAGCAGCAGCTGGGCTCCCTCTGTGCAAAAGGCATGGCATTTGCACATCCTTGTTCCTTGCTACTGCACAGGCTCCACATCCCACAGCATTGTGTTACGCCATACTGGAGCCCCAGGCACGATTTTAACATCCAGGCACCATAAAAAGAGTTTCAGAAAAGAGGCAGTGTGGATTTGGCATGGGGCAGTGCTGCAGGGATGAGAGAACAGGAACCATGCAGTGATGCTTCTCAGCTTACTGGGAAATGCGTCAGGGAGGCACAAACACACAAAAGAGAGAGGAGATAGTTACCTAACAGGATGAAGGGGATTCCCAGGAAGGTGGAATTGTATTTCCCACCAGTGAGATTGATGATCCCAGCTGCAGTCAGGGTGGCAAGGGTCACTGTCAGCAATCCCAGAAGGCCAAGCCAGGGTTTGCTGCGGACACAATCCTGCATGGAGCAGCAGAGAATGGCCAAGGTGACCACAAGGACCAAGCTTGTGATCAGGTAGCGTTCTGACACCCTGCTCGTCTTCTGGAAATCCTCCTTCAGCGAAGAAGAAGTGAAAGGATACATTTTGACTTTCCTGTTGGATTTCTGGAAAAGTTCAACAGTGTCACAAAAAATGGATTCCCACTTCTCTGCCACCATGTCATTCAAGGAGTTGATTGCCTGCAAGTAGTAGGTGAGCTGAATGGCTTCCGCAGACTTCACCCGGTCCTTGCTGTGCACAGTAACCCCACCGAGCTGATGCCCATTATACACTTCCCTGCCATCCTTTAAGTGAGTAATCGGGTAAGTGATTGCAAAATTAGTTCGATTAGAAGAACGAGCAGCCTTTAATTCCTCCAGTACATGCACTATGTCGTCCACTATGCATGTCTTGTCATTGTTCAGGATACATATATGGGCAAACGTGTAATTGAAACCAGGTCTTTGAACTTGGATCCTGGTCACTGCAGAGTGCAACTACAAGGGAAAGAGAAATCACACACGTTATTCATCAGTTCATCTCGCACAGCAGCAGCCAGAACGACAGCAGCTCCTCACCGCCGTCCCTTTTCTATTTGATCTAAGCAACAACAACAAAAGTTCCAGTGACTGCAGTATTAATAGCACATATATTGCAGAAAAAAAAAAAGAAACATGCATCCAACCAGCAGTATTATTCCCCTATGTCCTTTGCTGGTAACTCTGGCATAATGTGACTTGCATACGTGCCGCATGCATCTGCTGACTGGCCTCTCTAAATAAGTAAACTCAACAGGTCCAGCGACAGCCCAACCATGTCCAGGGACACTGTCATGCTCAGGATTGCCCAATTACTCTCTCAAGAGATTAACTTGAGGTACAGAAGGCAGAAGAGCACCATGACCAGGTGTGCCACCTGTGCAGGATTCGCCAGCAGCCTGGCAGTGCAGGGGACCAGCACTCGCTCAGAGTAAAGGACAGGCCACAGCTGCATGTCCTACGTATAGAGACTGCTGGCACAGCAGGGAAAAGACAGCTGGCAACAACTGCTTTGCCCTCTTTTCTCCTCCCTCCTTCCCCCATCAAATCCTCAGTAGTCTGGGAACAGGAAGCAATGGCAGAGACAGACACTGGTTTTCTCTTGCTCCCTCTGAGAGGTTCTGTTAACCAGTGAGGGTCCCCTAACTTTAGGGTTTGTAGGTTATTGTTAGGTCTAGCAGCTCTTACTGCATCCTCCTTTTTAAGTTGTTTCTCATCCTTCTGTAATTTGCCATGCCTGAACTCTGACCCCAAAAACATTCAGTTATTTTTGACCATAAGAAAGGCAGAAAAAATTACCATCTCTTCTTGAAAAAATATAGAAAACTCTTGCAACATTTTCTGAATCCATTTTGGTCAACATAGAAGAAACAAGAAATTTAAAATATGGCAAGAGAATAGCCCTAATAGGGTGGGGTTACAATGCTTTTCAAAAATAAAATATTGAGTTTGCTAACATGTATCATTCCTTCTGATGACAAACGCTGTTTAAAGAAATAGAAGAGAGTGTACAGGAGAGCAGCAGAGCTTATACACTCATCTGGGGGCAACGGAAAAAATGCCTAATAACCCTGGCTAACCTCCTGCATCTGTTGAAACTAAACAGCCATAGTGACTTTATTTGCAGCAACCCCCCATCATTTATATGGTACTATGAATCTGATTGTTTTGTGATTACATTGCACAGTCTGTGATGGGTATAAATTAGCTATGTTGCTGCCATTCCCCAGGAAAATGTGACATCATATAGACAAAGATTACAACATTCCTATATTTTCAACTTGTTTCTCTAGCAGCTTGGGGGTGTATTTTTCCACATTTGAGGAGTTTTAATTTTTTTAACAGAAGTAACAGTTCAATACTGATATTAGAAAGATAACTTTGAGAAATGAATTGAACTAACAAATCTTTTCACATTACTGTGAGAACACGATACCTGGCCATGGTGAGAAGCAAAATTTTTCACTGTGGTGGGAGAGCAAATGTAACTGTCTATATGACAGATTAGGGTCTTTTGCACAACTTTCTTCTAAAACAAAACAAATTAAAAGACTTATAGGAACATGACAAAGAAATGAACCTCTATGGGGTTTTCAGTTTGGGGTTGCAAAGCTCTGCTGTTTTGGGGTACAAATTCTAATGTACGTCACTACAGTTGGGCGAAAATTCCCTGCTTTACCAGATCAAAGACAGATATCTGATTTTAATTTTTTTTGCAGTGGAAGCTACTGAATGGTTTTCATTGACAACAGCTATAAAACAAGACGTCACACAAAGAAGCGCAGCTGAGGGAAACCAGGAGGAATAGAAGGAATTTCCTGCCTTTATTACATTCACAATACAACTCCTTCAGAGAGGATCTATGGAGTGACACAACACAGAAGAAACTAAACTGACATGCAACTTTTATCAAACAGTGTGTGTTGCTATTTACCCACCCTGTCTCACTGCAGCATTTGCTTCCTTCCACACCTGAAGCACTTTCTTTTAATATTTAGGTTATAAAATAACTTCATCTATCACAGCTATTACTTCATCTTTAGTGAAAGGCTGAAAGCTCAATGTAATACCTAAAACACTCCTTTCCTCTTGGAAATGATCATTTCAGGCTGAAGAGCCTGTTCTGCAGCAGTGGCCTGGTGTTTCTGAGGCCATGCTGTGCTGGACTGGGTACTGTGTGAGGAGGACCTGCCCACCCCACCTCAGCAATGAGGCTTCATCGGGGAGAGGGATGCAGGCAGACAGCTCTGTGTCCTGGCATATCCTGGCAGCTGAGCAGCCCCCAGAGCTGGCTGCAAGCTCGTGCAGTTTAGAGCAGCTATGAGATATATCCTGAGCTTTGCCAGTGGCCACAATGCTTGGTCTCAAATCGGCGGTAAGCAGCCAAAAAAGAGGAAAACTTGCCATTCCCTCCATCCCAACAAAGTATGCTGAAAACTGTACCAGCATGCCCAAGAATTCAGCACTGGGAATCCTGACCCAGACTTTCTTCTCAAGACAAACACATCAATTTATCTGCACTTTTTTCAGACCTGATGCTAGGAAAGCCCTCTGCTGCCTTGGTGCAGGGCAGGGGTGTGCTGCAGCATGGCTGCAGGCTCTCTCTCCTTTCTCCCTTTGCTTGCCTGTGGCAGCCTGTGAGCCACAGATGCTGCCTCTTCCCTGATGAGAGCTTCAGTCCCATGGCACTCTCCTTTCTGCTGCCACACTGGGAATTCAGCTGCAGCCACACAGATTTTTCCACTCGCATCTGGAACCCACACTCATAACCCTGGGTGACTGGTTTCCACAGAAAACAGAAGCTCCAAGAGCTTACAAGGGAACATCCTGTGAGTTCAAAGGATTGCACAGCCTGCCGTTTGGCTTGCCTATGTTACACCAGGAGGTCCTCCAGGAAACTTCAGTCTGATGGTGAGGGCTGTTGTGTGATGGGGACAACATTAGCAATATGCTAATGCACAATGCATATTGCACTCCTCGGTGCAGAGGGTTGTAATAGCAAGTACCCATACTTGGAATAAACCTGGCACCTAGTTCTGGGACAAATGACTGACTACCAGAGCCTCACTTATCCAGCTGTTCTTATCCTTACTGATCCTATTGGGAGAAAGGGAAATTTAAAGGAATAACAAAAGCTGAATGAATGGTTTTTCTTGAAGGGAGACATGCACTGCTTGCTCATCACTCCCAGCTTTTTCAGCTAGCTAACAGTGCAAGGAACCAAAAATCAGTTTACTGCTGAGATGCCAGAGCATTGCAGCATGAGAACTGCACAGCACCACCTAAGCTCCCTCACCACGGTGGCACATGGTCCTTGAAAGTGTTCAGACATGAAATAATAACTTCCACCTCTGCCTTTCGCCATTGTTTAAACAGTGACCATTCCTTGGACTTCCCCTCTACCTTCTGAAAATGGTGTTTTATGTGTGTCCTGCACAACATTAAGAGACTTCTGGAACAGTGTTTTCCTTTAGTCTTTAGTAATTTGCATTTGGTAACATCTTGGTCTTTGCTTACTTTAAGTCCCATGCTCACTTAGTTATTTATTTTAGACAGAGAGGAAAGATGGCTTCAACCAGGAGACAAATCCCTTTTGGCAAATACCTCCAGGTGAGGGTTGTACTGGTCTCACACCTCCACATCAAGCCATGTTTAAGCCTGTGGCACAGCTGACAGATGGGAGGTGGTGAAATCGCACTGTCCCACCAGCTGGTTCTGTCCAGGAGGAGACGCCAGGAAGCAAAAATCATTTCATTTATCCTGGGCTAAGCCATTTGCACCAAGGCCTCAGGGAGCCATGGCTGTAAATTCTTCAAGCTGTTTTATTTTTGCCAGTCCTCCTACTTCTGCCACCAGCACAGGAAGACAGACGCTGGGAACCAGAGCCCTGCAGTAGGGTCAGTTTGGGTGCCCTGGGATGGCCAAGTCCCACACCGGGCTCTATGAGACAGCTCTCGACTGCACAGAGCTTGGCACAATTTTCAGCAGTGGCATCAAAGCTGTGCCTGGAGGCAAAACGGTTGTACTTGGACATGTATGGTCAGGACAGAAAGGAAAACTAGTTTTCATTCTTAAGTCCCTGCAAAAGATGCAGAAAGCTACAAGAAGGGGTGAGAAAAACTTGTACGCCTTTGCTTTGTTGAGGAATCCTTTCTTTCATTCAGAAGTGAGCAGGTATTACCAGAATTTTGTTAATTTAATCAGGTAACAAAGAAGTCTGCAGCCTCCCTGTGAAGGAAACAGATCCCATCCCAGCAGGGATGGGTTAGAAACTGCTGATTCATCTGCAAAATGGTCCAATCCCAGAAATCCTTTAAGCTCACATTACACAATCTCCTATCCCAATCAAATCTCTGGGCAAAGAGGATGAGGACCCAGCCACCAGTGTCCCACTTGGGTCTCACCTTGCTGGTGGCACAGCTTTGCTCCCAGGGAAATGCCACTGTGACAACGACAGCAACATGCAATGGGACCCTTCAGTCTTTGACAAGCTCCCATGCCCAGCTCATGAAAACACATCCTGACTCTCTTGGAAGCTGGGTCAGTCACAGACACCATTTTTAACCACAAGGATGTGTACAACTACCTCCTGCTCATCATATATACCTCAAAAACATGTTTGGTTTTGCTGCTGAGTGGTGACATGTGGTGTTTATAAGGGACATCACTCATCGTAAGGACTCAGCTGTACTTTGTACTTGACATACAGTTGATGAATGGCCAATAAGACAAAACTAGCTGGATATATGGATGTCCTCTTGCACTGCAAATGATCTGGAACACACATGTTTTACTCTCAGGAGCATCATCTTTGCAAAGCCATATTACTTTGTTGTTGCTGCTATTATTTGCCTTATTTGGTCTTGCAGTCTCCATCTGATGGTTCAAATTCAACATTAGCTTCGCTCCTCAGTGTTGCCACTCTTAGAATTTTTTTTGCTGTCATTTTCACCAAGTTTGTTTTTTCCGTGAGTCCTGGAGCCTGAAGGATTGTGATTTTTTTCTTTTAGTCTCAGCTTTCATTAAAAAAAAAATTAAAAAAAAGTAAAGAAATGTCTGATCTTGTGGTTATGGAGGAAAGACTGAGAAGGCTCTGAACTCATTATCTATTACTGTTTAAAATTTTATCACTGTTTTGGGTTCAAGACTCAAAAACTAGAAAGCAGGATGAAGACAATAATTTTAAATATACACTTCATTTTTATGAGAAGCTGGTTTACTCTTTTAGTAATTTTTGCAGGTAACTTGTGCCAAGGAAAATGAAGATGAGAAAATGCCTTTAATGGACAGCAATAAATTTCTCCACTTTTCCTATGATCTCAGTAATCTCTGGCATTTCATACCTTTGCAGTGTACTTTTTTATTTACGTCAAGAGGTGGCCTCAGTCAAAACGTAAAAAGGTTATGAGAGAGAAAAGACTTGCACAGCTTCCAGCTTAATTTACAAAAAAACCCCGCCATGGGTTCTGCAGACATCGGCTGAATTAAACTTTCAAGAGTGTATTTTCATCAGAAGGTGCTGAGGGGGAGGGCAAGGGAGCCCATGGCCCGGGCTGTGCCCTGCTGTCAGTCTGAGACTGCGGGTGCAGGGCAGAGGTTCAAAGGGGGTGGTGGGCAGTGGCCCCCTGACCATACGAGCCTAGCGAGGGATGACGAGCGTGCACCAAGCCAAGAGATTCTAATGGCTTGGGATAAACATTAGAAGTCACAGCTGGAGAGCACGCAGTGAGGATCACTATGAGTAGCTTGGCTCTTTTTCTCAGTCCTACAATCAGGTTTCCTGAAGAGATGCTAAGATACTAATTATGCACAGGATTTATTTTTGCGACTAATTTTTTTAGCTGTCCAAACCACAGTGATTTATATTTTCTCCAAACAATTTTCATAAAAATAAAATCTAAAAATTGTTCCAACTACAAGTTATCAACTGAGGGACAACTATTAGTGCTCGAAGCGGCAGATGTGCGTGAATTTACATTTCCATTTGTCCTCTTGGTAGCTACAGAAAATCACTAGATATGATTTTTCTTCTCTAACCTGAAGTGGAGAAGCGTTTTTAATCAATACCATCTTAATTCTGACAATCACCTTGTAAATCTGCCTGAATTTGTTCACACGAGAGAAGCTCACTCTCTTTTTTGGGATGACTGCTGCTAGAGGACAGGACACCTGGGCAGCAGAAACCTCTGCACAGTCTGGTGTGCAGCAAATGAGATAAATTTTTTGTGATGGGGAAAAAACAATAAAACTTCACTCCTGTGTCTTCCACCACCGGTGGCTCTCCTCATGCACCTCAGATGCCTCCATGAACACCCTTACATCCTTATACTGCTTTTCAGGGGGCTCTTGCCAAGAGCTCCTCCAGCAGAAGGCTGAGGAACAACCCCTTCTGCACTGCAGGGAAAACTTAATAGCTGCAAGTTCACAGATGAGGGTGTTAATTAACAACTCGGCTCCTCCTTCTATCTTCCAACAGGAGAGAGGGGGTTCTCTTGCTGTAAACCCCAACTTAAAGGCAGGGCCTTGTCACAGCTTTTGGGAAGTACAAATGTGGTCAGTGGGGAGCCCCGGCAGCTCTCCCTGAGCCCTGTGGCACTGCCTGGGGGTGGCCTGGCCTCGGTGGCTTTGACGCACAGATGTCCCTGGCTTCCGATGCCTGCCCTGCTCACTTGTGTGCTCTCCCTGAGGGGTGATGCCCCCAGCACACACAATGCATTCAGCCACCTATTGAAAACACCTGTCCTCCATGTGTTCTGTTTGTTAGAGGGGAAGCAAAATTTGACCTTCCAAGGCAGGAAAGGCAAGGCAACACGGGATGCTGGGCATTCCGAGCACTGGCTGCTCAGCCGGCAGCAGCACAGGGTTTGTAGGGAGCATCACACCACAGAGTGAAAAAGGAGGGAGAGCAGAAGGGCCCTGTCCCAGCAGGTGCTACTGGAGCAGGGCAGGGGTGTGGTGGGCACCAGTGAGATGCAGTCATCCTCCCAGGAACAGGCAACTTTAGGACTTCTGCTCCAGGCTCTGACCAGTGCCTGTGGAAGAGACCAAACCCTCTTGCCTGCAGGAATCACGCAGAGGAGCTGCTGCTGCAGACACCGGGAGCTCAGGGGGGTTTCTGCACACACTTCCACACTGTCCTTGCAACGTGCTATTTACCTTCCCTCTTCCCTGGCTGAGCCCGGATCTTACCTGCGTATCTTAATTCTCATCTGTTTTCACATAAGATACATTTTAGCCCTGCAGCATTGTGCTGCTATGACAACAGGCTTGCACTTCTGCTGCTTTCACACCCTTGTTTTTCTTGTATTAGGACTCTTCCCCTCATCTTACAGCCTTGCTCTAAAGACATGACTTCATCCTTTGTTTTGTTTTCAGCAGAATGCACTGTACGTTCTATTGACGGTTTCCCGAGAAGTGTTTTTAGTGCCTGAGCTACCCATAGAAGGTGGGAGACCTACTACATCCATTGCTAGATCCACAGCTGACTGCCTGTGTCCAGGCATTCAGAAGTAGCGAAAAGTTTCTAAAAAAAGGGTGCTTTGCGTTACTCAGGATCGCAACAGACCCAGCTTTTGGCTCCGCAGAACAACCACAACCCATTTCCACTGACTTTGGAAATAATGGTTTAAGCGTGCCATGTTTGTACAGCAGAGCAATTGGGAATACCACAGACAAGGGAACGTGGTTATTTCTAAAGATGGTTGTTTCCTCCACGAATTTCCTCACATGTACAAAGTAAGTGAGGAAATCCGTGAGGACCGTAGACAGAGCGTGCCAAAACACACGTTAACAGGAACAGAATAATTAAGGAGCAGAAAGAGGAACTAAAACCCCAACAAATATGAGGTCTGCAAGATTTTGAAGCTAAACTGTTTTATTCTGCAATAATCAGAAGTTATAAAGTTCTTAAATAAATGTGTCTTTAAACAGAAATACCCAATTTTACTTTGTGTGCACAAATACATATTTAGTCAGTTATCTAGATTGATTAATGGCCAGTTTATATTAGAGGAGCAATGTATAAGCACTTCTAAAAATTTGTAGTTAGTAAAGGTTTCTTTAAGAAAAAAAACCCTGTCATCTACAGATTTTTATAGAAGCAAACTGCAAATACAATCCCCTTCAGTAAGGCATGTTACATTTCAATCCCTTTTCATCTTTATGTCTTGAAATCTTAAGTAGAGTTTTTGCCACAAAAATATTAGTACTATGTTATTAACACAGTAATGGAAATGGAAGAGAGAATATTTTTCTGCGAGAAAGGGGAAATCTTTAATTAAAAAAAGTCTTTAGTATAATGCAGTTAACTCACTGTAAGCATAAAGCAATAAACAGACTCAAAAGGATCAGTGTCTCAAATTCTGTCCAAGTTAGAACATATTTTCTGAGGTTCAAAAATCTGTCTAGGTCTGTATTCCCAGTAAGTCTGTATGACTTTAACCTAACAAGTATCTTGCTGCAAGTGAAAATATCACCATGAAATGGTAGGGGGGCTGTTCTAACACTATTTTTAGGTGGGATTCTAGGTTTTCTTAGACAAATTCTACAGACTTCATATAATCACCTGAACCTCTGCATGATGGTCCACACCAAATATCCCAATTATTTTTGCTTTTCTAAGCACTTATTGGAAATACAGGGGTAAAAGCACACTTTCTTCAATTAGATGTTTTATCTCCTACCTCTCTCTTGAAAGACAAATTTTGAGGAAGAAAAATCCTGCACACCAACAGCACAGGATGCCAGCTCCCTATGCTCAGCTATAGAGCAGGTATTGCAGCAAGTAAAATTTCATTATTGTCCTCCCACGATATCTCAGTCTCAGGATGCATCTCTCCCATATCTGAGATTCTACCAAGGCTTTTTATTGGAACAACTATTCAAAACCAGAGATTCAGGATATGTTCAGATTTCCCCCTTCTGCAAGTGACTATGGCAGCTGGAAATGCAATGCTGGGATGGCAGGCCTAGAATGGTGTAAGCACTTATGGGGAGCTATGGCAACTACGAGATTTACACAAATATAAGAAATGAAAGAGTACTCGGCCTCATCTCCAAATCAAAACTATTCCGTAAGGCAGCCACACACCTCTCTGCTAATGAGGAGAGACCCTGTGTGGAGCAGCTTGTGCGTCCAGCAAGACCTGGGGCTGTCCTGGGAGCAGCCAGTGTCACGCTGGCAGATGTGCGCTGACAGCGGGAGCCCTTCAGCAGCTCCTGCTCTGGGAGTGCTGCCTGAGCCCTGGGCTGAGACAATTCTGAGGCTGAGCCCTGCCCAGAGTCCCTTCCCAGCCAGCAACAAGGTATCGTGCAGTACTGGCAACAGTGACTTTCTCGGCTAATAACGTGCCCTGAGGAACTGCACTAAGCTAACCAGACTGTTCTAGAGAACTCACAAGAAGAGTTATTTCATTGAATGATGAACTGATTTGGATGTTAGACTGATTAACTTTTGACACTACCATCTATGCTTCAGTTTTGATCACTCAGAGCCCAAAACTTCGTATCCCTTTACTAAGGGACAATAACAGAAGCTGACTTCTTCCTCTCCCTAAATAGGGGAAATCTCCTTCCCCTTGGCACATGACTAAGGAAGCTTTAGCTGCTCAAGGCTCATTCTCTTCCTTCTTTGGCAGATGAACTGGGATATGGCAGGTAAGGAAACCAAGAAGATGTGCTCTAGCAGGAGCCAGCATCTGCCTGGGGCAACCATCCTCCTGTGTCTCCCATCCTCCTGCTTGTGGGTGGAGATGCAGCAACAGTCATGTGGGAGGAGCCAGCATCCGACCTGACACTTGCTCTAACGCAAAACCTCTCCCTTGGGGAGGTCATCCTCCAGAAAAGAAAAGATAAGCAAAGGTGCCATGTAGGTTCTCTGCCCTGACTGTGCCTACACGGCAACTTCAGAAATGTGAGTGGGATTTACTCTACGGTTTCACCCAGGACACTTATTTACAAGCACAGTCCTTTGAGTTGGTTGGCTCTGGACTGCAGCTGGGGCTGCCTTTGCTCCCTTCTCTCCTTCATGCAACTGAATGTGTATAGGAAAACCTTGATGGCCACCTTTTTCTTTCTCCTTCCCTTGGTGGGCCCTGTTAACACAAAATAATGTAGCCCTGCATCACCACAGGTATAACAATATTTGGAACTAGGAGCACTCCCTCCTGTTTTGCTGTTCTTTGACCCATGGGGCCATCCACAAGGTTGGACAGGCAGCTGCCTGAGCCTGCCTTTGCCCACAAACAGAAACATAATCAGGACAAGGCACTTAATCTATTCTACACAAAGCATATTGGAATTAAGTAGATAAGTAAAGAGTTGGACATAATGCATCAGATATGCCTGACAACATCTAAACAATCAAATGGCAATGATGTTCATTATCTCACTAAAAGAAAAATAATAATTTTGTTAGTGAATTCTGTCTATTAAAAATGAAGCTGTGTTAAATACTGACAGAACTTTCTAAGTTATACCTCTTTTGCTGATGTGATAAATCTTATGCAGAAGTTTGCTTGCGGAAAGATTCAGAGTACCATTTATTTGTGTGTCACTCTGCTATTGATAAAACTACACATCTCTAGAGAAAGCAGTACATAGAAAAAAATCCATTATTATTCTATGACTGAGTAAATGTGCACATACTGGATGCAAATGCAATTCACAGTACAAGAAAATGAAGGAATGACAATCGTTTCTCTGGAGTTTTCTCATTTGCCAGTAACATTGCTGTTACTGTACTTAGTGAGTCGACACTCATTAAATGTTTGCTCATTACTGTTGGGTAATATGTCAAAAAGAAAACAGAAAATACTGAGTGGCTCTGTACCACAGTTCTATATGTGCCTACAGTGGAAATAAAATACAAATAAATTCACTGTAACAGTTATTTCACTGTTTAGTAAAGAGGTCTCCCTGAAGTCTCTTACAATAGTGTTTGCATCTGTTTTTTCATTTTAGAAGAGACACTCCTTGAAGTGATTAAGGATAATTAACATTGGCTTTTATATGGGCTGACAGTTTGACATTCGGGGGAAAAAAAAGCAGTGCTGAAATCTTCTGGGCTTCCACAAGGTAACAGCAAAAATGTGCAGGATTGAGCTAGCCACACCTCTGGTTATTTCCAAATGTGCCTTTCCTTTTTCCTGAGTGAACTTGGCCCTCTTAACATTCAGTTTTTGCATCTATCCTCCTTGTTTTTCTTTCCAAAATTGTTCAAAACTACTGGGGTATGAACTAGCACACCAGCTTCAAGAAACGGAGGTTTCCGACATGTTATGATATATGGTATGGTGAGATGTCCTGTCACTTTGTGGCTCGCACGCTCTGTGCTGCTCAAGTGGGAAGATGCTGCCCGCTCTAACTTGAACCGGCAGCACAGGCTGCACCATGCCTGCAATCTAGAGCTGGGCTGGATTTTCTCTTCATCTATGAAACCGGTGGTGGTGGTGGGCTGGGAGCGGAGGGGAAAAAAACACTACCCACTAAAAATAAGCTGCTGAGTTATGTCATTTGCCTTGATGAGCAGTGAGAAGGTGGTTTTGTGCTACCCCTCTCCATGCAGAAGTGCAGTCCAGACACAGCAGCAGCCCCCCAAACCATTCCTGGCAGCCTGACTGGTACCTAACTGTTTTTTAAGTTTGAGTTTATCAAAGCCCGAGACGCCTTAAGCCGGGAGCACAACTGCCACGCGAGTAGAGACACCGAAAAATTATTTAAGCTAGTCAGACTGCCCTTCTCGCTCACCCAAAGCGAATACAAGCAAAACGGGGAAAAACCAAAAAGATGAGGGGGGGGAAAAAAAAAAAAAAGGAGGAAGAGAGCGGAGCCTGCGGCGCTGGCGGGGAGCGCGGTGCCGGCTCCCCGCGGCGGGCTGGCGTCCCAACTGTTGCAGGGAGGTGACCGGGGAGCTGCGGTGGCAGCGCCCGTGCCGGGCGGGCAGAGCACGGCATGCGCGGGCGGGTCCGTGCCGGCGGGCAGGTGCGGGGAGCGGGGCGCCGAGCCAGACGGGGTGGCGATGCTCGGGGCCGGGGGACCCGCCGGGGTTACCTTGAGGATGAGATCGGTGTGGTGCTGGTCCAGCATATTGGCCTTGCGGAAGGAGGTGATGATCACCCGGCCGTACCTCCCAGGCGTCTGCAGGTCAGAGTAGAGCCGGTGCTTGGAGCGGTTCACCGGGAAGAGGCTGTCCACCAGGTTCCTCTCGATCTTGGCCAAGCTGTGCGTGGGGGCCAGGAGGTGCTCCACGCTCTCCTCCACCTGGTAGCGGCTGAAGCTGGCGCCCAGCAGGATGGAGATGAGAACGGGCGCCGAGGCGAAGAACACCGGGTGGCTGGCGACGAAGTGGCCGAGCCGGGAGAAGGACGTCCCCAGCCCCCTGTGCAAGACCTGCCGCAACATCCTAGTGCGGAGGGCGCGCAGGAGAGCGAGCGCCGCGCCGGGGCCCCCGCAGCTCCCCCACGGCCCCCGCAAGACCATGGGGCAGCCCCGCCGGGCGCCGCCTCCCCGCCGGCCGCGGCTGCGGGGGGCCGGGGGCCGCCGCCGCGCGTGTGCGTGTGTGTGCGGTGTGTGTGCGCGCCCGCCCGCCCGTGTGCGTGCGCGGGGCGGCTCGGGCGCCCGTCCTCCCGCAACGCCGCCGTGCCCGAGAGGAGTTTCCCAGCCCCTCGGTGCCTGACTTGCCAACCCGCCGCCCCTCGCCGCGGAGCGGCGGCGCGGACTGCCGGGGGCTGGGGGGGGGCAGCCCCGCCGCCGCCCCGCCGCGGGAAGGGGAAGGGGCAAGCGCCGCTCCCCGCCCCCGCCGCGGAGTTTGCGCGGGAGCGGGGCTGCCCGCAGACTGCTGACTAATCCCCCGGCCGCGGCAGGCGAGGCGAGGTGGGGCGGGCGCGGAAAGCCCTCCGCGGCGCCCCCGCCCTCCGCCCGGGGGCGCGGGGCCACGCCGGGCGGCGCCGAGCACGGGGCGGCGGGCGCAGCGCCGCGCCTCCCGCCGGGACCGCCCGCCCGCCGGCCGCGCTCGGGACGCCGCGGCGGGCCCCGCCCCGCCCGGCCCCGCCCGCCGCCGCCGGCCCCGCTGCCCTCGGGACGACGGGGCAGCGCAGGCTGCCCTTGGCCCCGACGGGCGGGCGGCGGGGCGCGGAACGGCCGCTGCCCGTGGAGGGGGAGTTGGGTGTGTTTCGTGGGGGGCTTCGTGCCGGGGACCGGCCGCCAGGAACGTCCGGGCGCTTCCCCCGGCGACGGGGGCGGGCCGCGTCCCGGGGTGTCCGACGGCGCGCCCCGCGGTCCCGCCGCACGGCTACCGCGGCGGCGCCGGCAGCGCGGCGCGGCACAGACCGCCGGCCCCGCGCGGCCCGAGTGGGCATGTGCGAGCGCCGCACATGCCCATTAGGGAAAGCGGGTGCCGGCGGCGAGGCTGCCCCTGCCCGTCTCACGGTCTCCGGCCACCAGGCATCGTCTCCGGAGCCGCCCTGGGCTGCCCCGGCAGTGCCCCGCGCGGGGAGCCCCGGCACCTGCCGGCACCGCGCCGCTCCCCTCAGCGCGAACCGGCAGCCCCGGCGGCCTGTGCCTGAGCGCGCTGCCCACCTGTGTGTAGCTACAGCCCGTCCCTGCCGGGTGCGGTCCAGGGGCACGGCCTCATTTTTAAACACAAATTGTGTTTAAATAGCAGAAACGAGCATAAATGCTCTGGCTGTTGGCATATTTGGGCACGCTGATTCCTAGCGCTGTTATCTGGCCCAAGCGACTACTTCCTAATCTAAAGGTGTTGGTAGTGGGAGTCCAGTTACTACCCAGGCTGGTGGTTTTACAAATCTGAGAAAAAGAAGTTTCTGTTTGACAGCTGTTATATGTGTTGGTGCATAAAACGGCAGTGGCTCCCTGTTTCGGTTGTTGATAGGCTGACAGTCATCCTCCCTTTTACATTTCAGTAGCGTCTGACTTAAGCTAATGTTTTGTCATGGGCGCTTCATGCGCAAAACCTTGACACCATTCCTGTCTCCTCACAGCTAGGTCACCCAGCTTGAATGCTAAACTCTTTCCATGTTTCACTTGTAACGTGGCGAGCAAGTGAGTGGCTTGACTGAGCACAGCCAAGGTCAGTAAGGTCCCACCATCGCCTGGTTCTTCTGAGTTTCATGCCCAGGACCAGGAATTGCTCTGAGAGTGATCTGCCTGTGAGGTCAGTGCAGCTGCATCTAGAGTGCCCAGTCCAGGAATGCTGGGGTTTGTAACATGATCACGCCCCTCCTCAGTTCCACTCCCACAGAGGTGGGTCCCCACTGCTTGTATCAGTCCTATGTAAATTTAAGGAAGAAAATTTAATTTGAATATATTTTAAAGAAAATCTCAAAGTGGAAATAGAAACGTAAGCACAGACATGGGAGAGGATTGGACCCAAGTTTAGGTGACATTCAGTATTAGGTCAGGCCTCAGAGCCCAGGTCTCTGGTGTCCCAGCCCAGCACTTTCCCCTCACTGCCCATGACTCTACACAGATCTGAACACAGGCTCACTCACCTCATTGTATATTGGGGGAACATCGGGATGTGCCTAGTGCTCTACGTCATTAGCAACAAGTAAAGAACTTTTGTCATTGCTGCAGGCAGTATCATCTGTGCTGGTTTTTTTGGGTCTCCATTAAAGATATTTTGTCATTATTAAAAATGAAGGAAGATTATTAATTGTTTCAGTAACCATCCAGTGGCCAATTCGCAGTTCTCCAGGGTATCTCAGGAAAACTAGTTTGAGGATCTGACATCTAGCCCAGTTCTCAGCACATTAACTTTGGGTAAGCTATAGGTGACCCCAGGAAGACTCATAGAATCATTTAAGATCATTGAAACCAACCTTTATCTGTGCATTTTTGCAAGGGCACAGAGGAAAAAACTGATGTATCAGCAATTCTGCTAGATGTTCCTCTGTCTTCCCAGAGCAGTGTCAGTTTTACTGCCTGTTGTAACCAGCATCAGGCTGTGCTGTTAGCTGCAGTGGAAATGATGTCTTTCCAAAGATAGTCGTAGGTTTTCACCCTATAAAATTCTGCCTCCCTTTAGCCCAAGGAATTGCCCTGCCTTTGACTGTGGGGTTTCCCATAGGGGAGGGACATACAGAGGAATGTGAGGCAGCTTGACATGTGTTACTGGAGCTCAGCTGTGTGTGCTGGAACTGCACCGAGTACATTACAATGCTGCAAACACCCTGTGGATGTTACCAAACCAGAGGGGAAACCTGCATACTCCTGACTCCGCAGGTAGTGAAATCACCTTGTTATTGAGCATCATTGCTCTGGCACGCCAAAAATCGCCATCAAGATGCGTTCTGTGGGAATGTGGTTGTCAGGAGTGGAAAAGCTGGAGGCTCCCACAGCACTCTGTGAAGACCAAAGCCCAGTGAGCTCTCACCTGTGTTGTAGGGGAAAGCCAGCGGCACGTGCCTCACAGTGAGCACTGAGCATTAACCTGCTCTGCATTTGCTTTGGAGGAAAATGGAAGGGTAGGTTTTCTATCACGTATGTGTGCCACTCTGCTACGGCTCTGAATGGTGCTTTACAAAATAGATAATGATGTCTCATTGCTCCAGAGAGTTTCCAAACTAAATTAAGAAGAGAATGATGGGAAGACATGACCGTACAATGAGGTGCAGATGCTGGGAATAGGGATAATGAGGGGGGAACAATATGATTATGTCCTTTCAAAGCAAATGCCTCAGGGTAGCTACTTTTGGGGACAGAGTGTAAAAGGGAGATGGGGAAGATGTGACTCAAAGGCAGCATCTGCACAGGGTTCAAGTCTGCTCTCAAGAGCAGATTTGTCTGCTGCTGAGCATTTGTTGACTCTCAGATCCCTGCAAAGAGACTGCCTTGACCCATGCTCACAAGCTCTCAAGGCCAAACAGGTCATGTGGATTAGCATGAGGCCATGGTGTCACTCCCAGGGCCTGCAAGGCCTTGGTGGGTCAAGCAACCCACAGCCCAGGCCAGAGGACTTTAGGATGGCTTGACCATCTAGAAATGAGCATATCTTTAAGCATCTGCTCAAATCTTGTTACTATGGGAAGTTTTAAAACTAATGTGAGAGGAAGAAGTTGAAGAAGATTTTATTTAAAATAACTTCTTTATCCTACCTCCCCAAAAGTGGTCCAATGAAAAAAAAAACTGAGAGAAGTGATGGAGGAGGGGATTCCTGATGAGTAACTTCAGATGAGTGAAGAGGGCCTAGGGGAAAGGAAAGGTGTCAGGAGCAGCTGGGATGGCTGTGGGAGGTATGCAGAGAATCAGGATTTTGCATTGTTTAGTTAGGCATGAGGAACCACAGAAGATATTTTGGGAGTATGTGCAGGGGATTTAGTGCTGCGAATGGGGAATGTTTTTTGCAACAAGGCACTGAGCAATGTGTGATGCAGGTTCCAGCTGGAGCTTGGAGAGGATGAGGTTACCCTCAGTGAGGAGATGGGTAACAAAGAACTTTTTTTTTAAGGGAACGAAAAAGAAAATTTTCAAGGAGAGTTTAATAATTATGGTTAGATTCTTAAGGGTTGCAAAAGCTATTTTATTGAAATTGGTTATGTTATGCTCATTTATACTGGCTGAAAGTCTCGCTGGTGGCTGGCATGGAAAGACCCAGTGCTTTGTGCCAAGGGGTCAAGACGAGATGTAGCCAGTCCAGGATGGCTGGGGAGAGAAGTAGCTCTCATTGCATCACCTGACCAAGCTCTGCTCTATATTTGTTGGCCTCAGGTCTGGGACCTGGGCCAATGCCAATTGAATTGGTGAGGGCACAGACAAGGTTAATGATAAAGTTAATTTCCCATTGCTGATTGGTGAGGGATCCTCACAACTTGCAACTTCTGTCCATTTGAAATTAACAGAAAAGTGAAGTAGAAGGAGGCATCCTCCTTATTTCTAGCCTGGGTTCTATCACAGTAGGAATATTATACAAAAGTTTCACTCTTTTCACTCATATGTGCTGCACTTCTCCCAGAAGGATGACAATTTTTTTATGCTAAAAAGGGCATTCTAGAAGCAACCTTGGAAATTGAAAGCTGGTCTCAGTGCAGTTAGTAGTTTATATTTAATCAGTGAAACTTCACTTGCCTCTTTTCCTCTCCTCAGTCCCACCTTCTTTTGGCTGGCACCAAGGAGTGGGACACCATGGGCACAAACAGCATGGTCAGAGCTTAAGAACCCCAAAACTAAGGTGACTTTTTAAACTATGCAACCAGAGAAAGCAGAAATTTAATAGAGGAAGAAAGCAGCGTCACAAAGCCTGTGTTTTCTCTCTCTACACTAGTCCTTTGGGTTGTGAAGGATGGGGCTGTCTGAAGAACAGCCGCCTTCTTAACCCAGTGTACAAACCAGGAAGCAATACCCTGCCCAGGGATGGCCGCATATTTTGCAACCTGCATCCACAGATTTCATTGCTGGAATTCAAGATGGGTGATTTCTCACCTCTGTGAAACAGGCTACTGACAAAATCAGTCATGCTGGATTTTTTTCTTCAGTGTGTGTAAGCCCCTAGTGTTCACCAAACAGAAGGGAAGAGAGAGGCAAAGATGAGGAAAAGCTGTGGCTGTGCATGCCCTTTGACGTTGCACTCCCCAGTGCCCCGACGTGCTGCCACCCGTGGTGACAGGACTCACACGCTCCGCACATTGGACTTGCTAATGCAGATCTTGGGAGAAATCACAGGAACTGGAATATTTGTTTTGCATCTGCTAAAAGGGAAGAAATCCTCCCTCCTGCGCCTGCATGACAACATCTCTTCTTTGCAGTCTGTCCTGTAACATGCAAATATGTAAATGCTCCTCTCTGGCCTGTTTCTCCAAGTGGATAGAGAGATATATGAAAACAACGTAAATCACCAAGAAATACTTTGTCAGCTGGCACCTGATTCTTTCCCAAGTGCCCTGGTGGTCACTCTTCGGCAGCTCTTTGCTGATTCATGAGGACTGCTAAGAGAAAGCATGTGTGACATCTTTTACAGAGTGTAATAAAAGAGGAAAGTGCCCTGTGTGGCTGGAATGGCATTTCTGTGGTCTGTCTCTGAGATGCTCCATTAGCCTGCTCCTGGCAGTGATGATACAAAAACTGGAAATCCCCAATTGTACCATTAACATGAACAGATTGAAAAAAACCCCCTGGAATGTAACAGGGAGCAAGGGAGCCTGTGGTTTTTTTTTTTTCTTCTTTTTTCCCCCTCTGCTTGTATGAAAGCTCAGTAGAGGGGAAGGATGGATCTGTTCCCTTGCATATTGCATAGGCTGCACAAAAATGCTCTGCTTTTATTTGGGTTCCCCTATATTTTTTTAGATCTAGATTTGCTTCTTAAACTGAAACCTTTGGGTCTCTCTCTGGCTGTATTTTTGGCTCCACCGTCTGCTATTTGCGATTGACCAGACTATTAATCATGGCCTCTCACCTGTTTATTTTAAAAGAGTGACTGCTGACACTTCTGCCAGACCTAGGGAAAGGTCTTTCTTTCACCATAAATAATAATGGCCTGATAAAAAAAAGTCCTTCCTTGCAGAAAGATGGATTAAGTTCTTATTTTGAAATGCAGTCTGAATGGTCCTGATGTACTGAAATGTTACAGCTAATATAAGCAGACGAGTCAATTTACAGCTTTCATACTACATTTTAAGAAACAAAACAAGCAGACAAGACAACACAATAAATTTGCTTGTTGTCCCAGTCTGGTAGATGTTAATTGAATGCAGTTGTATTAGATAACTGGATGATGCAGCTTTCTAAAAAAATAGGAAATGCACAAATTTTATCAAGAACATGAGTTTGTCTAAAGAAAAGGACAGACTTAAACCATTTATCCTTTGGGAAAAATGTCTGTGAGCCAATGAAGAAGCATGGCTGTGTATGTGTTACCCTGGGTGCACAATACAAAGTTCTTATTAGAATAACCGTGAATATTCTGATATTGGAATGCTACTAGAAAAGGAATTATAGTATTCAGGGTCCAAGGGACCAAAACAGAAAAGAGGTTGCATTTGTGGAAAAATTATTTTAAGAAAATAGGAATTTCTAATTTAACCATAACAGTTAAGTGTATAAAATGTATGACTTCTCTACTTTAAAGTAGAGCTTTAAGAGACAAGTTTTAGTATAAAACAAAACATTAGTTGTGAGTTTAGTAAATATGTCTGGACATACTGGGATTTTGGCAGAGTGTAACTCGTAGAATAGTGTGAATGTTGTTTCTCTTTTGTTTATATGCCTTCATACAACAATGGGCGAAAGAAGTAGGTTGCAAGTGAAAGCAGAAGAAAACACATGGAGCTATTAAAATAGGTTAGCATCTGATTTCAGATTTAGGAATGAATACATACACGTGCACACATGTATGCACATGTATATGTGAAGGCACATGTATACACTGTATATATGGAATATATATAAATGCTTCTTTATATCTATATAATGTATGTTTACATAGGCTTAAATAAAAGCAGGAGATGTTTAAGTTGGATACTAAAAAAGCTTTTTCATGGCGACACCTTTCTAATACTTATGTGGAGCAGCAGGGTTACCTGGGAAAGGTGCAGGCTTTCCAGTACTGGCGGATTTTAAAAGCAAGCTGGATAAATGTATAAGGTGTGACATAAGTATTGCTAATCCCACTTTGGTGTAGAAGAAGGAACTAGGTATCTCTGAGGACTCTCTCAGCCAGCACTATTTTCTGTGACTCAAAGATATGGCCAAAGAATAGGTTAGGTGTCACACTTCCACATCTGTTTACATATATATATATATATATATATATATGTACACAGATATATACTTCATCTTATACTGGTGAAGTATAAGAAAAATAGCCTGTGATTTGCAGATGCAAAAAAACTTATTACTGAGAACAGTGAACAGCTCCTACCTAGCTCACCTACTTTCTCTTTCAAGAGAAAATGTGGGTTTGATGAAGTCCCTGGCAGAGTAGTCAAGCTGTGTAGATGGGGCTGATCAACCTATTTCTCCCCTGCTTTACTTCTTCGTAGTCAGACTTACATCCCCTTTACAGCCTTTGGCTAGGCTTTGTGTCTCTAAAGTTGTTAGTAAAAACAATTATCTAAATGTATATTACAGATGTACAGCTTTGGGACAGCACACTGACTCAGAATTGTCTTCATACTGCTCTGTCACATTCTTCCACCTGCATCTAGATTGCATATTGAGTCATATTGACAGTGTTGTTGGCTATAAAGTAAGAGACCTTCAGTAAAGGACATTTTAAAAAACCCTATAATTTTTCTTCAGTCCTTCAGTATGTCTTTATGAACTGGTATCAGACTGAGTAGATTTTAGACAATATCACAGGGGTTTTGCATCATTTATAGGCTGCAGCACAGATGACAGACCAAGGACTGAAAACTGCAGGAATCAGGTTCTACAACTGCTGTGTTGCTGTAAGGAATTCACTTTTATTCTCTCCTTGCCTCAGTTTCCCCATCTTTAAAACTAGGATGATAAAAAAAACCCCCCTGCCTTTTACAGGGAGTGAAATGACCATGATCAACAATATAACAGCATTTAGGAAATACAGTATGATAAACCAGTGCAGAGTTTTATTCAGACCAGAGAACCTTTACTGTAAGATCATTCTTAACATTATACTTTGTTATGTTTTATCAACTGTTTTTAAATGTTGACGTGAGCCAAGTAATATAATGAATCATAAAGGGGAAGTGAGTTTTACCTACTCTTTAACCAGCCCATTTTCAACTTCCCACAAATATGGATCCCAGATAGCCATTGTTACAGCCCTGCACCAGTGCTTTGTCAACAAATACCAGAAAATTGCACCAGGGATGTGTTTGTCAGCAGTTTGGATGTACCTCTGTGCTGCTGTACCTCGAGCTGCTACTGTCCTTTCTGTCTGTCACAAACATATCTTTCCCCTGCATTGCTGTAAATACCCATGAATGAAGCCAGGAACTGGCTATAATCAGGAGAAAATAAAAGAGGAGCTTCTTGGGACCTTTAAGAAGCAAGACAGCAAACAAAACAAAACAGCCAGATTATAATAAAGCAAGGGATTTGCCATTCATACACCCCTTACGTTAACACGTGTTCACTGAAAATGTACCACAACCATATTTAAATAACTCCTAAAATGTCTCGTTACTTGCTTACCCCACACTGCCATTTAAAGAATATGCAGGACAGTAGGAGAAGGTTTCTCTGAGTACTGTATTTAGGGTAAGACCACAGTCTGCCTGTTTTTATTTTTAAGCACTAAAAGTCTCTCATGACAAAGCATGGAATGTACAGTGCTGGAAGAAACCCACATCAGTAAGTCACAGGTGTACCTTTTATGAGCAGGTGAAATGCATACAGCCTTTGAGAGAGGTCAGATATTCTCAAGGCATACATTTTCAGTTCAGAACCATCAGATAATTAAGCAGATGCATATTCAAAATAAGAAAACATCAGATATCTTTTTCTCTTACATGCTTTTCATAGGACTGGCTTGATTTTCTGGTTGTTCCTGATGTTTCTGAGATAAAAAGAGAAGCAGGGAATTATCCTACTGTATGATGTACATTTGATCTTTATAGGGTTTTTGGGTTTGCTTTCTATGAAAGCTGCATTCCAAGCAGTGCTTTCTGCTCGTGAATACAGAATTACATTACTGTAAATGTTACATGTTGCTTTACATTTTAATCGAGGAGCTGGTGTTCTACCCGGGTAAGTGCCCATCAGCATTAGATGACACACAATTAAAGCAGAGTGTCTAAACCTAATTTTCTCAGGCAAATGTTTAAAATCACATCTGTGCCTATTTTTGGATCAAAACCCCTTATCAAGCTGTACACTGGCTTTTCTTGCAAATCCGAATGTGCAGACCATGGCAGTATGAATCATCAGCCTGCCTCTGATCAGAATTCAGGGTATATTCTGGTTTGTGTAAAATACTAATTGAGTTTGGCTTTGCACCTGAAGGCACATGCTTTTTTTTGACTGCATGGGAATATCATACAAGGAAAGACTGTTCTATATTTCAATGAAATTTACTGTACATTTGAGGAAATCATTAAGAGTAATTTTTTCCCCTCAAGGTTGCTGCAAGCTTACATTTTGGTTCATGGGAGATGAATGTTATTCCTAAAACTAAAATCAGTATGTCATTATTCTGTAATACCTATGTCAGAATAGTACTTAGAACCTTCTCTTGCTGTTCCTGTAAAATTCTTCCAAAATTTGGTAAATCAAAATAATCTCCAAAGTCACTATTTGCACATGCTTAGCAGATGGTTCCTAAGAGATGGCTGCTTAAACAGCACTGTATTTAGCATGCTCAGTTTGGGGCTTTGTAATTGCTTTTTTTGGAAGCCAGGGGCTGCTCTGGTCCCTGGCAATTCTGCTAAGTTCAGGGAGATTGTTTTCCTGTTTGTTTTTTTTTTTTTTTAATGCATCCTTCTCTGGTATGATGGAAGGTGGATTAGCCTGACTGAAATAGAGAGGAAGAGAGGTGGATGAAGATACAGAAATCTTAGGCAGCTGATGGAGAATAATGGTGCAGAGGGGAACTGGAACCAGCGGGTAGGATATAACAGTGAGAGGATGAATCCTGGTCTTGAGGAACACATTACTTACAGGAGTGGAAAATGAACAGGGAGAAGTGTCTTTCTCCATCACCATACGTCACCCCTCTTTGTATTTCTGTGTCGCTTCTGTTGCCAGAGAAGAGTAGTGACAATCACAGTAAAGATAGTGTTTTATTCTCCCTTGAAAAGTTTCCTTCTTGGCTTGTGAGGTCAAAGTCTGTATATTAAGGCTTCAGATCTGTCAGTGGGTCCTCTGAGACAATAATGCATTCAGGAACTCACGTGGGGGATGGGAAGCCATTTGCTTTAGAGACATCTGCCCCGCCTCCCCCACTTCTCCCCCAGCCCCATTTCCAGAATTTATATACAGGTATGTATTAAAGAGCATTCATGTTGCAGTCAGGCACTGAAATGTTCAGAAACACCTAATTTCAGGTGCCAAAATATTAATTTGGCCTCAGTGTGAACATACATTTTACTTACATGCTGACACATTAGCTTTTTTTAGGATTAAGCCATTCCTTTTTAGGTGTCCAGGATCAATTAAGGAAGGAGTCAGAGTTGCATATGGAATGAGTCTGTTCCCTGGAGGCCAGACCCTTCGTCATTTGCTGTAGGTGCTGGAATGTAGCTGTGACTGGCACGAGAGAAAAGACCATTTAAAGAAAAGAGTGATGAGTTACATAGCTGTACACCTTCTTGCACATCAGACTTTGTCCTTGCCTCTCATTGCTATGTCTGACTGCCTGAGGACTCTGGTATTTGAGAGCTGGGAAACATGGTTTTGTCTGGGTAAAAGTATGGGAGGAAAGGGCTTGAGTGGAGAACAGTTGCAGTAAGGTGGGTGAACTCAACTTTGGCTTCTGAAATTTGTTATCTGTCTTCTTGTCAGGGCTGGGAGATCCTCTGAGCAAAAGAGAAAATCAAGATAAGTGACACTAATCCCTGGGTCATTGATCTGTAGCCAGAGGTCCAGGTGGCATGGAATGGCCTGGACAAAGGTGAAACTGGCTGCAGCTTGATAGAGGAAAGGGAGTACAAATATGAAGAGTGGCCGGGCTTTGGCACGATCAAACTCACAGATGTGAGAAAAAAGGTAATGAAAAAGGGACACCTTCGGTAAGGTGGAGTTCAGAGTCGAGAGTGACTGCTAAGCTCCAGCGTCTCTCGGTAAAGCTTTATAATTTTTTCCCATTTCCCGTTGCTGAGTCTCTGCTGCTTTCAGCGTTCTTTGGGGATGCCACCAGCCCGCTGATGCATCAGCCACAGACTGTAAACAGAGGATTACCTGGGGAAAAAAAAAGAGTCGATTAGTTCTTGCAAGGAAAACAGCGCCTTCCATTCACACTGACTGCGATGTTGTAGGGGTCCCCTTGCCTGCAGTTCTTGGAAAGAGCCTCCCAAAGGGCTCGCTGGCTCTCTGGGGCCGCGCTCGGCCAAATCCTGGCCGTGTGGCGGGGCCACATCCCCGCCTCTGCCGGGCTGCTGCACAAGGCGCAGTTGTATCCTGCGTCCACATCAGATCCCGCGTTTTCCGCTCTTCCTTGCTCTCCTTTACTCTGTCCTCAGTTTCCCTTTTCCCCTCCCCTCAGACCCGCTGTGGGTTCCCACCGTCTCCCCCGCCGCCTTCCCCGCACCCCGCGCGTTCGCCCGCGGGAGGAGAGGGGAAGGCGGGACGGGGCTGCGGGAAGGGAGGCGCGGGCAGCTCCCGGCGCTCCGGGCGGCTCCGGGCGGCTCCCGGCGGCTCCGGGCGGCTCCGGGCGGCTCCGGGCAGCTCCCGGCGCTCCGGGCGGCCCGCGGAGGCGGCGGGGCCGCGGGGCGGCGGTGTCGGGCAGCGCTGCCGGGCGCGCCCGCCTCGCCCCGCCGGGACGCGGCACCGCGCAGGAGCGGCCGCCGGACACGGGCAGCGACCCAGAGCACTGGTGTGGCACTTTGGGAAAACCAGCCAAAAATCCCTGAAAAAGCAGCTGGTGGTGCTGGCGCGAGGCTGCGTTAAGCATATGGGTGTTACCCTGCCAGCATAGCGAGCATGAAGTAATACAGTATTTCTGCCCCAAAGAAATGATCCGGTTCTGCTCTTTGGGGTTTTGTTCACCTTCCACATATACGGGTGGATGCTGCTGCAGAGAAGAAAGGCAAATCCAATGCTATGGAAAAGCAAAGCAGAAGGTGTGAGCAGCCGGGGAGTGCCCAGGTGCGGCACAGGAGCGCAGGGTGTCAGAGGATTCCTGAGCAGCAGCGGCAGCAGCAGAGTGTCTCTGAGCAAGTGTCAGAGTGTCTTGGCAACAGGACAAGATGTCTGCAACTTTCCTTCACTTATGCAGAAAACGCGTCGTGTAGGCAGTGCAGTGGTGCGTGAACACAGCAGTGTAGGCTTGGGTTTGAAACACTTGCATTGAAAGCAAAGGCTTGTTTGGTCGGTGTAGGGAGACTGAAAATTTTGTGACAGAGGCTATGGCATTTCTCTCCCTGGCCATTAATTGGTTGTTACAAATCTGCAGTGCAGTAATTCTCTCTCTCTCTTATTTTTTTTTTTTTTTTCCCCTCCCTTCCTCTCCATCCAATTATTTATTCTAATAGTAATATTAGTTTTCAGTGGTGTAGAACATGAACTAGTTTCTTTGGTAACCAAGTCGGTTACACACCCACACAAAGTTAGAATCTGCTAGGTGCAGACATTTTCTCTTCTAGAAAAGATGTGGGTTTTGAAAAGCACAGCAGTAGGGCAGCAATATATGTCTCAGAGAGTTGTTTCAGGAGTGGTCCCATATACCACATGCAGAATTATATGTAAGTCCTGATCTTTTGTTTACACACACATATGAAACTTGAATATATTACCGATATATTGATTTCTTCAGTGACTTCAGGATTATATACTTCTTGTCCCAATATTTCATCCTTCCCACTTTCTCCCTCACTCCTACCCACTCATAGGGAATAGGTGGCTGTGAAAGAGAATGCGGTGGGGATACAGCACAGGTGAATAAGCCTGCAAATACATGCTATACTGCTTCTTAATTTACTTGGCACAGGTAAAAATTTGCCCCATTCCATAATCTGCCCCCTGAATTCAGAGAGATGAAGCGCAGCAGCTTTTGTAGGTAACTTCTTTTTAGGGATTTAAGTAGAAAATTGACCTTTCTGTTTTGATTGGATTTTGAAAGCAAATAGGTACATGGAGGATTAAAACCAATTTGTGAATATGAATTGTAACAATTAATGTGACTAATAATCCCTGTCATATTGTCTTGATCATGATCAGTAGTTTATAGCAGAAGCAGAAACTTGTAGACTTTTATTGCACTTTCTCTAGTGACACGTCAAATCCTGACAAAATTAAAAGTACATTTTGAAACATACTTCTCTTGTTCCTGTATATGAGGCAAGAAGGCACTAGTACCTGAGAACTGAAAGGTAGCTATAAACAGAGGCTGAACCTGGCAAGGCCATTTCATTGCACTTGTCTGAATGAAGTGTTGAAAAGGAAACAAACAATAAATAGGAAAAGTGGAATTAGAAGTCTTACTTTCCTTTTCTGTTCTGAATCATCAGTTATAATAGCAGGTATGTTTTTAGTTAAATATGGTTTTTATGCTAATGTAATGCCTTTTAACTGCAGTTCTTCCAAAGAGGGAAAAGCCTGACACAAATACAGAGAGCACCTGAAAGTACTCTTATGCAGTACTTGTTATTTCATAATACCCCTTCCTGTGCTGCAACAAAGTACGTAACAGGCAGTGCAGTTCTGCACTAGAAAGCTGAAAAGGTTACATTTCACAGTTTTCAGGAGCGTGATGAAGTTCGAGCTGGGTGGTGTGCAGTAAGCACTTTTTACAGTACTGTGTAGTTAAAATTTAATCCATTATAAATAAAAGGTAATGAAAATATTGATGGTAAGGAAAACCTGACTTGAAGCAAACTGACACTTATTTGTATCTTCCTGTGGGTCCCTTATTGTCATCCAATGGCCACATCACTTTCCTCAGCCTGCAGGGAATGTTTTCCTCTGGTCTTCTGCACATTCTGCTGTCTCCTCCTGGTGCCAGACAGTCCTTTCTGCAGCATCTTTCCCAGGCTCTTCCTGTCTCTCATTGCCATAGAGACAGTGTGTGCCTCTCAGGATCACTGCAGAGATGTGCTCATTCGAGCCCAGGGATGGCTGGAGCAGGCAGGCCAGGGGCAGACCTGGAGGCTTAGGGTGCCATGGAGAGCATTTTGTGCCCAGGTCCTGATCTGTGTAGCTGTTTCATTACAGAAGGGCAACGGACTCCAGAAATGCTCCACAAGTGAAATGAGCTCATGGGGTGCAGCCAAAAGGCCAAATCCCAATGCCCTGGGTCATCTGAGACATTTCTGTTAAAGATGATGCGCAACCTTAATTCATATTCTCAGTAGTAACCAAAAGGATTCCTGTCTCTGGCCTGGTGATTCTGTGTGGTCCTGACCAAATGGTTTCCCTTATTTTCTTCTCTTCAGATTAAGGATATTATTTTCTTTCCTCCCTTTGTAGGGTAAGCGCCTAAAGCCATCGTCCGACCTACTCTCCATGCACATACACATTCCATATTTGCTCTGGAACATGGCAGTTGCAGCCCCTGAGCACTTCCACAAGCTTGAGCACCTTTGGTGCCTTGCCATGGGCATGTAGTCTCCTGCATCCTGTGTTGAGAGGCAGGTTCAGGCCCAGGTGCCTCAAGGCATGGTCCATCACCGGGTATCCTCAGTCCTGCTTGTAGTAGGCAGGCACTTTGGGTCTAAAGTGCAGTTGGAGCAACAGGAATGTAGGTGCCAAATATGTGGTGACAGTGTTTACTGAAAGTGAGTATCAGCTTAGTTCCAAAGTTGAAGTTGCTGTTGTAATAGAGGTGTATATGGTTACTCCTAGGGTAAGCAGCAGCTGTGGGGCAGAATGTTGTTTCTGCTGAACTGGTGCAAGCCCTCTCCCATGCTTGCATGTGGGAGAAGCAGTGGGAAAGAAATGGGGAGCAGGGTGAATCATGCCCCCACTTTCCCCACCTGGCCACGGCACTGGGGATACTGGGGCAGCACACTGCACCAGGGACAGACCCAGAACATGTGGCATGTCTGTGTGCAGGCGTCTGGTGCAAAGACCCTTGTCCTGTGCTGGCCAAGTGTTGTCCCTGATGGTGAGACAAGGTTAACAGACATGCACTGAGGCTAATAAAGCTTGACTCTCTGTGGGGCTAATTAGCTTCTCTACAGCAACATGGCAAAATGAGTGGCAGCTCTGCAGCTAAATCACTGGGCACAGTCCCATGCAGAGCTGCTCTGCTTTTCTTGTCTGCTTGGGGAGAATCTCCTATTCATGCAGCAGTGGCAAAGTCTCAAGGACAAGTTACCATTGAGGAGTTGAGGTACAAAGGTGGTATCCATCATTATTGCTGTTTCTGAAATGATAGCTAAAAATAGCAAAGGCCATAATTTACAGGTACATTTTCATATTGATATCCTAACACTTTCAGCTCTGGTTAGCCCCATTTTCCTGCTCTCTCTCTCTTATTTTCTCCATCTCTTCATGAAACATGTCTTAGTCCACAACAGCCCTTAAAAATGTGTAAGGATATGTTAGCATGAGGGCTGCAATAAGCTCTGCTGTTACTGACAGTGAAGAGAAACCAGCTTGGAAGAAAACTTGATGTTAGGTGTACAAAGAAGATGAAGAAAACCTGTGCCTACAAGGTGGATGAGCCAAGAGATGTCTAGGGAGGAAATAAATTGTCCAAAAAAGGAAGGGATAGGGGTCAGTTCCCCAGTTTTTATGCTCCCAGCCTTCTCTTGTGAATTAGGAACTGAAATTCATCATATAGCCCTAATTTAGAAAAGTTCCAGTGTGACCCTTTATTACTTTTGGGTTTGTGTCTACATGCTTATGAATTTCCTTATTTACTGAAGCCAGAACTGTTGTCCTCACCTTGCAGGTAAGGGATAGAAGATGTGGCTCACTTACCCTCAGTGTGTGGAATCCATCTGTATATCTGGTCCCTGGGTCAGGCCTGGGTTTCCTTTTGTTTGGAGCTTCTCAGTGTTTAGGGTTGCCGAACAGCACCATCTCTGAAGTGAAAGTGCCTAATGTCACAAAGGCCTTATAAGAACTTTACAGTGCTTTCATCAAAACTTGGATTAAGCTCATAATAATGTCCTTTATGTGCTCCAAGTACGTTAACACACTTCTCTGAGACAGATCCTGCTTCCATTACTCTGGTTCCTGTGGCACACAGGAATTATTGCTTCCCAGAGAAGTGTTAAGTGAAATGTCGCCAGGGGATTATCACCTCCCTTTCCTGCATGGTTTTGCTAAACTGAGCAGGAGAAAAGGAGCTCCCACTGCCCTGCTAGGAAGCCTTGAGGAGGAACTCTGGTTTGTAGCTTCTTTTCAGTAAGGGGGGAAGAAACATTGTTTTGCTGTATGTTTTTCTGGTATGAAGGGCTGTTCCACAGCTCAATTCCAACACTTCTAGTTACCTTTGTGGAAAACAAGGCATGGCCTAGGAAGATTCACCTAGTGTGAGGCTTTTCCTCTCCCCGTTTCCTCACATGCTTCAAACACATCCCCAATGGAGTTTTTCTGATCATACATTGCTTATAAGAACCAGTGGTAAATTTAGTCACTTGTGCCTTTTGGGTTCATTGTATTTCTCATCTGCCAGCCTCTGCTGCCAAGACAAGCACAGTCTTTTGATCTTGGAGTCTTTTTCTCACCCTGGTCACTCTCATCTTCCCTAAGATGAATGTGCTGTACTGTTAATTCTGGTTATTATTCACTGTGATCATTGCCTAATTGTGATTTATGCAAACCAGTGTTACCTCAGACAAGGTGTGTGTACTCCCTAGCTTGTGTACACGCGCAGTTGACAGCATGATGAAAATAGTTGACGTTGATATTTTATGATAACTAATAAATTAATTAATCCTGGAACATATTTCAGATGTGTAATTCTGCAGTGGCAGGTCATCATAAGATGATTTCTACAGCAAATATAATACTTGGAACAAAGATACATTGATTCAGGCAGTGATATATTAAAAACTAATTGTGGTGCAATCCTAATGCCATTTTAGAAGGTTAAACATTGAAAACTGCACTTGAGCCAAGCTGAGGGACTTGCTTCCTCTTGAGCTTGTATTTTTTCCTTGTGCTTCCAAACACACATCTGATGAACAGGAGTAAAGGTGCAACCCTGCCTGGGGAGGAGCCTGGGTAGGGCACAGGGGGAGCAGCCCTGTCCTGGGGCTGGGGAGAGGACTGTGAGCCCCTGCACCCCTCACTCCTGCCAGATATGGTCCCTCTTCTTGTCCTGAGAAAGGATTATCAAATCTTTGTGGGAGAAAAAAAGATCATAAGCAGGCAAGTAGATGTGAGGGAGGAGAGGAAGGAAGGTGGGGAAAGCAAGGATAACATCATTTCTCACTGTAGCATGAATGTATCTTGGGGTCCATTTAATTGCAACTTTCTTCTTCCTCCTGTCTTTACCCACCCACCCGCTCTCCAGACAACTTGGGTGGGAATTGGAGTGAGGTGAGGGAAATGCTTTGGGAGTGAAATGAATATTAAGGAGCATGTGAAGCAAAACACAAGGGCTTGGGAAGAGGCACCAGGTGTAGGGACACAACAGTCAGGTGTCCTAGGGTAGGTCTGCAGCTGAGGGTGGCTTTCAAGTAGAGTGCATAAAATGCTCCATCTAGACCTTTCTAGAATGGTATCCAGGCATACTTTATAGAGGAAAAATTAAGGATATTTAGGTTGGAGGTGTTGACAAGGCAGTGGTGATGGGGGCTGCAGAAAAGGTCCATGTCACAGAGGGGCAAGGAGAGCTGTGCGGGACCCACACTGCTGAAGGTACAGCTGAGGATTTTGAACCTGGCACCCACAGGGTGCAGGAAATTGCCTGCTTGTTGAGTTGCAGAACACACCTAGAAAACTTTGGCTGCTTGTAAAGCCTCCTGTGAGAGACTTTATATTCTGTGACTCATCTCCCATAACTGCTAAGGAGAACAGCAGTGTATTTGTCAATGTCAGGGGAGTTAGCGCATCAGTGCTGGAAAATTGCTGTGAGGTCTTTGGATGGACAGTACCACGAAAAGCACTTTAGTCAAAGAATCACTGTAAAAAACACTTAGCCTGGTATCTTACCATTTATGTTTTAAAATAGATTTTTTAATATCATATTCAGCAGAATGAACTAGCATTGCTGTTAATTTAAAAGTGACTTGCAGTGTCTTTTCTGGTTTCGTGATTTTAGAAAATGCCTGCTTTGTTTTGCATGTTAGTTCTTTTTTTTTTTTTTTTAAAGGAATAATTTGTCTTTCTTTTTTGATTTCATGTTTGGGAGACATCAGGTTAGATCTTGATGAAAATTTAAGTTTTTTTTCCTAACATTGGCTTTTATCCTGTCAAGGAAAAAAGACAAATTATCCACATTTTAAAAAATAAATTCTCATAGGAAAACAATGAAATGGGCATAAATACAGCTTCTGAATTACATTTTTTCTAAATTTTTTAGGCTGTTGAAAATGTTACTGTCATTCTTTACCCCAGCTGGAGCCAAATGTAGGTCCTGCAAGTAGTGGGAAAAGGCTGTTTTGTAACAGGGGAGGTGAGACTGCTCAGGAAAAATGTCCCAACCAAAGGTGGGCATGGACCAAAGGCTCACAGCAGGGGAATGTACCATTACAGTGAAACCCAACCAAACTGCTTCAAAACATAAGCATTTTGTGTCGAAATAAAATATTTACATCTGAACTGGAGTAGAGTTAAAAGTTTTTGTGGATAGTGAAGGCAAAAAGTATCATCAGATATCCTCATCCCCACCAGTGCTTTATTATGTAGGATCTGCATTAGCCACTAAAATATCTTTCCAATATAAAACTTCTAGTTCATTTCTAGGTAGGATGAATCCAAAATACAGTGGGTCTAGTGACTGTCTCTTAATCTCTCAAATGCTTTAATACAAATTGCTAGTTGCTACTGAGAATCAGTGTGTTCCGAAGTGTTGGCTGGTAACAAGAAGGGATAATGTTATGAGAAGCAGTTTGCTAAATAAGTAACTTTGTACTTCAGTGAGAAGTATTTTAATGTTACTTTACTCTTTCTATAATTTGTTCAAACTAAGTTGCATTTAATAGTCTGTCATGAAACAAGTCTCAAGTGACTCCTATGCAACAAGATGTTAAAATATCTATGTATGTGATATAAACCTATGTTTAAGAGAATTCTGTTAAATTTAAGACCCAGATTTTAGCCCCCATATACAACACATTAAAAAAAAAAATCTGAATTCTAATTCTACCTACATGTCATTGCTGAAAAACCAGAAGGAAAAAGTGGTATGCACCTAGAGTACACCTATAATGATTTAATTTGCTGCAGAGTCATCCATCAGCAAAATGATAACTAGCCAACCCTTTTGTCAACAGAGCACTACAACATTTACCACTTATGTTGGTAGGTAAACAAGAGAGTTAATGAACCAGAGACAAGTCGGTCATGATGGGCAAGAATTTAGGGATTCTGCGTTGTCTTCTCCCCTGTTCATGCTTTCATACCTGTGCTATTTTGATTTGGCACCAATTTTACTCCTGTTTTACACTTGTCTTGTACTGCACTAAATAATTACACAAGGGTGAAGAAAGTTGCAAATCAGGCTTGACATATTTCGTGGAGCAAATTGCAGGAACCATAGTTAGGACTCCTTAGGTGCTTGCCCTGGTTTTACAAATCACTTTTTATTTGACCTTTGACAATTAAATTTTCTATGTTTCTGTTTATCTAACTGTACTACCTCCTGGGGTGTTATTAGGTGTAGTTTATCTATCACTTAATATGCTCTTATAAAGTATTTTGAGATAAGAGAAAAGAAAGAGAACTGGTAAGTGCAAAAGAAAATTTAGAAGGATAATTCACCTGTTAAAACTTGTTTTTTTCTCTCTTTGATATACTGCACTTTATTAACAGAATTTTATCCAAAATGTTTATCAAGTAGAGATGGAGAAAATCAGGAGAGGGTTATCAAGATCATGGGTATTTAAAAAGATTAAAAATTTCAAGTAGTGGTTAATGGGTTTCTTTAGGCATGATATGACACTGAGTCTTTCAACTTAAATAAATTAATATTTGCATTAATATTTATTATTCACCAAGGCATTCTCAATGTTCCTAACTTACAAGCCAACCATGAAAAAACAGATAGAGTTTAAAAAAAGATCTGTAAATACTGCTAGTCAGAAAAGACAATTTCCAAGCTTTCTTCATATCTTTTAAATGAAAGTTTCAGTCACCTCAGAAGAAGTAGAATTTACAAGGTACTTGTCTGAGCTCATGCATTTCTGTGACTGTAAGGTTTAAGACTGCAAGTCCTCACTTGAAGTAGGCAAAAAAGCTTTTTTTTTTTTTTTCTAGAAATTCTTTCTTGGATATACAACATCACCTTAATAGAATTGAATTTTCTAAATAGAATAGAATTTTCTAATGAAGATGATTATTTTTGGTCAGAAAAAATTTTGTCTAGACTACTCTGTAACAAACAATAAACTATAAATTCTGTCCAAAATAATAAACTATAAACTCTGTCTGAAGTTTCATCCACCGAAAACTATCCATTACCCTTTTCACACCAGCGCAAACTGGGAGGGTTTTACAATGGCTGCCCCAAGAAGGTGAGAGCAGCTGGAAAACTAACCCCAAACTCATAGGTGCCAAGGGAGACCACAGCAGACTCTAGAGACATGATGAATATATGAAGCAAGGTGCAGGTGTTAATGCCAATTTTTTCTTTTATTAATTGGAAAAGTACCCCATCATTATGAGAGAGTCTGCTGGACATGTTACACTGTAAACAGATAATGGAGGAAAAACGGATATGCAGCCATCAGGGACAGCAGCTGTAGAAGTTGAAAGAACTAGTATTTTATAATGAAGACAGTATGGAGAGATATGTATTGTACATAAAATGACTAGAAATGATGTTTAGACTGCGTATCTTTTTCATTTAGAAATCAATCCTGCATGCTAAATTGCTGTGGTAACATAATTTCTTTCCTGATTAACGGGGCATTTCTCCCTCTTCAAAAGTCACAGCACTGAAAAAACCCCAACCAAAAAACCCTTTGCTTATTGCAAAATGCTGTATTTTGGGATCTGGGGAACTTGCAGCTCCACCCAGGCAGCAGAGCTGGGAGCCCTGCTCGATGCCAGCTCAGGCTGCTGACCAGCTTTTCTTCAGTGAGCACTGCAGCCCTTTTGCCTCCTACTCCCAGCGCAAGCTGCAACCTAATAAGGTTATTTTCTCCTGCTGGCTGCAAAGAAAGAAAGCAATTGAAAGGGTGTTGTACCTATGCTGAAATACTTGTGAAGGGCTGGCATATTATGGGATAGGAGGATCATTACAGTGCGTAGATTTAAGAAGATAATTAGACTGAATGCAAAAGTGATTTTTGCACTTTGCTCATTCTCAAGCTGAAAGCACATCTTTATCTATAGACCTATCCTGGAAACATCATGGCTTGTCTTTAACAGGGGCTTAATTTTGTCTGATTTCCAGTGAAAGTTCTCAAGCCCAGCAGATGAAGGTCTGATTCTCTGCCACCTCACACTATGGGTGGTCACTACATTTTGTAGAAAACACCCCTTTGTACCCTGCCATTCACCTTTGTGGCAGAATTTTTGGCTGGAGTATGGGCACCACCTTGTTTTACATTCTGCAAGGCAGTGGAGGTTCAGACCACAGGACAGGAGGCACAGTTATGTTGCTGCTCTGTCCTCAGCATGGCATATCTTTATGTTTCTCATCTTTTTCCTCTAAGCTGGGTGGAAAGTTGTTCAACTCTGTATGAACTTCTATTCAACCAGCACTACTTCTGGTTTGAGGGTACAAGTTATGGTGTCTCATACTTTCTTTGGGGATACAAGCTTTTGAGGGACAGGCAAGTAATAAATACTGTCCTTACAAGCTAGAAGCTTCTGAGTGTTGATGCTGCCAGACTGCCACATTCTTAGAGGTATCATCACACCCCAGTGGCTGATGATCCTGTCTTGAGTGATTAGCCTACAGTGGGTGGTTGGACACAGGCAATTTCTTTTATTATATAGCTATTCAATACAGGAGATAGTGGAGGCCTGAATTGCCATGGAATGAATGCACTTTTAACCCATCAGCTGACTCAGAATGAGGTAATCTGTGGGTGGAACAGTGGTGTCCATGAGCACAACACCAGGCCTGGTGAGGCTTTTGTGCTCTGTGCCAGGACCCCTCACGCAGGGTAATTCCAGCACAGGGGAAGCTGCTCTCCTGCTGGCTCACAATTCCCTTTCTATACACGACTCAGCTTATCATTATGCCAGGTTTTTTTATCAGCCCAGAAGTTGTAGGAAGTAAAACCCTTTGAAAAACAAAAAATACTCATCAATAGTTTATTCATTGGTTGTGGAATAAATTATTTGTGAGCATCACTGCACTGCTCTGTTGGGAAGAGTTATAAGCCCCTGGCTTTGCTTACTAAGTCCTGGCCAAGCCTTCCTTGGTCGTTTCCATTCTCTCTGGCATTTCTTTTTCCCATTGCTTTATTCATAAGGAGATGATTTTTATCACTCTCTGCTCAGCAATAATGTGGTTCCTATCCTTCCTGCAAGAAGAAATTTCTTATTCTTTTTATTACATATAATCATTCTTTCCTTAATTTATATCATGTCATGTATTATTCAGTGACATCTCTTGGCTCTGATTACAGGTTCTATATAATCTTACACACTTCAAAAATGATTGTTTAAATTACAATAAAATAATATCCAGCTCATTTATCTGCTGAATTTGTCTTTCATTTGCAGTTATCGGGGCCAATGTTTTATACAAAAGAACTTTCTTGAGGAGCCTTGCAGAGAGGTGGAGCTAATGTGCTGGGATTCCTTGAGAAAGACAAGGAAACAGCTCTGAGAAGTACTACCTGCCTTGGGGGAGAGATGTTGGGGTTTGGAGAGAAATGGCACAGAATCTTCAATTCACTGGAGACCTGAACCAGGATGCATTGAAGACAGTGGGAGCAATGTCAAATGATGGCAAATTGTGATCTCAGCAGTTTTTAAAATTCTTCCAAAGGTGGAAAACTGAATGAAGCATCCTTCTCTTTACTGCCTACAGGCGGACTCAGAGTTCATCCCTAAGGGACACAAAAACTGCCTCAATTCCTCTGCTCGCCTCTGGTGGCATGAGCCAGCAAGAGTCGAGTGTGGTTTTGTTTGGTTTTGTTTGGTTTGGTCTGAGATGGAAAGAAGACTCATGAAGGAAGTGAGACCAAGGAACCTGCTTTTAGGAAGTGGAGAAATAAGGAGAGGCTTGAAAAGATGCTCTTCCTTGACCCTGATGAAATTAATTTTCACACCTTTTCTCAAGATCAATGAAATCATCCGTGTTGTGCTACTTTCCCATCCATCCAGATAGCAGTTGCTTCTATCAATAGTTAAGTATTGTGATAGTGTTATGAAAGCCTTGTTGGAAACTGGGCTGCTGTGGTTTCAGCAGTGGACACGCACAGAGGACAGCATATCTGCTCCTTTTAACCATAGTTTCAGACAAAATTTCCAGTCTTTCTATTTACCCTCTTCCTATGTATTTAGAATATCTCTGGTTGTCTCCTGGATTCCAGCTACCTGCTTTCTGTTGGAAAGAAATTCCTGCTGTGCTGTTGAACAAACAATAAGCTGCTATGCAGTCATGCCTGGGCTAAACCCTGAAATAAAGCTACTAGAAGTGCTCGGGCTTCTCTTTCTTTGTGAAGACCCACTGACTCAAGGGAAGAGACCTGTGAGAGATTTTTCAGGATGCTCTTAGGACTGAGTACAGTTTACTGGAGTTACTGATCTAAGCTGGCTACTCCTTCAGCTCCCTGACCTCATGAAATAATTAAAGATGTCCTCGTGAACTCACCTAATTTCCCAGAAAGATCTATTTCTTCTTCCTCCTTCAGTTCCCCTCCACTTCAGAAGAGGCTGCTGGATGCTCCTGTAGCAGGAGCTGCTCCTCTGGCCACCTCTATGTTTGTCAGGAGCTATTTCATAGGGAAATCACTCTTTCATGCCTCAGCCCTCCTCCCAACCAGCTCCAAGTTCAGATGCCTTGAAGTGAAGGCAAATCCTGCCCAGGAATTTATGTTGTCTAACTTCATCTTCTCAAGCTAGTGGTACGTCTAGGTCCTGACCCACTGGACAAGCCAAACTGATATCCATGTTTTGTAATTTGGGCCTCTTTCTAACGAATATTGTAAAAGCATAATGGCACATACCAAGGAGTGGTCATGTCACTTCCAGGGTTACTTCAATCAGTTACAAAGACACTGCTGCTTTGTCATTTCTGGCCACAGGTTCAGATTTCAGCTGCAACTTTCTCACTTTTGAGGGAGAGGGAAGGTTCTGGGTGTCTGTGCCTAGTCTGAGCCCCTTAGGTTATCCTTTCTGCACTCACTTGGTTAAGATATGAGTTCAGCTGCAATGGGCGACCCCTCCCCAACTTGCATCCCCAGGATGGAACAGAGACCACTTCTAACATTAAATCAATCCCTATTAGCAAAACCGCCTGCTGGAAGCTTTTATTTGCACTCCCAATGCCAGGAAAAATAACAAGTTTCTTACCCTCCTCACACAGACAGCTCCTACAGACTCTTCTATCAAATAAAAGCAAGGGAGGGTTTTTTTGTTGCTGCTTTTTGTTGAAGATTCCTGACTGAAATCCTGCAGTATCCACTCTTCTCTCTGGTTAGGATCCAGCACTGCAGAAACTCATTTTCACTATACTTCAGCTGAAAACTTTAGAGACTGCAGACTGGAGTTGGAGCAGTCTCTGGACGCTGATTCTTGTCAGGTTTATAGATGTATTCCTAAGCAAGTAGTTTCTGCTCTCTGCAGGATGTTGCTTCTATCTCTAAGGACTAGGTTATGTAAAAATAATGGCAGAAGCCTGCCTTAACCTGGCAAAAAAATGGAATAACAATTGTTCAATGAAATGCTGCCTTTTCAATCAATCCTCCTTCCTAATTAGTGCTGCATGGTAGAGCTAATATTTCAGTAATAATGGAAGAAAAAAAAAAGAAAGAACAATTTTGTTGATGATTGATGGGAGAAAACCTGAATACATTATTAAAAGTACCAATCAGTTGTGTCTAGAGGGAATTTAATAAAAAACATTTTTGATGGAAATCATAAGACAGGTTTTTCAATATAAGTATAAGCTTTAATGTAGTCTGGTGTGACCTGGGGAGAGAGTCTGCTCTCCCCAGCTTTACTTCATGCACTGTGAGAAGTCACTGTGGGCCTCAGCAGGTCCTATTGGAAAAAATGCATTTTACTGGGGGTATCCAAGTGTGCAGAGGAGCAGAGTGGGCCAAGTCAGCCATGAGATGGGGTTTTACAACAATAGGAATGAACACAAAGTTGAGTTGATACATCTTAGTACAAAGGCTGATTTTAATTTATAATTCCTCTTTGGTCAGGCACTGTTCCTTTCATTCATCAGTAGCTCATTGGTTCCAATCCTCATTTTGAGGGTTGATACAAACTAGTCTGAAATTGTAGGCCCAAAATGTTAAACTAGCTTGCTGTAGGAAGTATTTCCTGGATTAAAATTCTCTTATTTTACAGCAATATTAACTCTAGCAAATAGCATGGGGGTATATAGTCTTTTGCTACTGACCTGCATTTGAGGAAACAGAGCTTATAAAACTCATGCACTTATATCCCACACTGGATCTCAGCCTCGATATGGAAATAGACATTAAGCCAGAAACATAATTTTCTTTCATCTAGGAGAAAAAGGCAAGAAAAATCAGAAAGCATTTTATAAGGTGGTTAGAGTGCTTCACTCTTATAATGTCTTAGGAAATAAAACACTATTAAGAATACCCTAAAAATGTATGAGCTTATGCTGTCTAGTAGCTACTCCTATCTTAATCTTGCTTATTAGGAGGCATTATAGGGTCCCTGAAAAACCCCAAAACAAGCCTCTGAAGTCTCTTACCTGGCATTAGTTGCACTGGTGTGGCATGGCCTGGCCAGTTAGTTGTGGCAGCATGGATGCTGGAGTGAGGATCAAAAGGAAATGGATCTGAACTCAGCATTAAAGATAGAAGCTTTCCTGTGCCCTTTCTCAGGCATAAAGAGCTGGTGGGTGTTGGTTGCAAGCTCTCATTTTGCACTTCTGCCCTTGAGTTTGGAGGTGTTGACTCCATTCAGCTTTAACTATTTTAGCACAAGTGTAAATGCCCCTGTAGTAGAGGTTTGTAGTCTCACATCACAGCCATGGTTCCTCTCTTTGTGAGCCAGGGCAGAAGCTAACTGATTGCAACCAGGCTTTAAACAGAAGTGTAATTAGATGTAAGTCACCATTTCAGAGCACTGTTGCTGACAGCTAGGGGATTAATTCTGCTCTTATTTATTAAGCATATGCTCCAGATTTTTTATATAATTTAAGTTGAAGAGAATATTACATGACAGGCATCCCTTTAAACTTTTACAACGTCTTGGATCTCCTTCCAGTGTTAATTGTAATCCCAAGTGATGAGCCTACCCATTCAATACAAAGTCAGTAAATTTTTCTGCCTCTGGTGGAATAGTTGCGGGGTGTGGGGAGTCATTCTGCTGGTCCACTCTGTGTGTGAAGCCAAGGCTGGATGAGGAACTCAATCCTGCAGTGACTGGCGTGAGCTCACTGGTCACAGGGAAAACAAAACCATCTTGTAAACTGCTTGGTCTTCCCCTCTACTCCCTTCTGCTGTTTCTGGCTATTCCTCTCCCCCGCTTATTGTGGAAGAAGCTTTGGAGCTTCCTCATCCCTTGGGGCTGTGGCAGCTGTCACCCTAACAGGCATTAGAGGTTGTACTTATGAGCTGTGAGACAAAAAGCATCTCTTAACAATGCAACTTGCTGCTGCAACACCATGAGTACTGAAGTCCTTGGGTTTGGGTTTTCAAAGGGTTGGGCAAGCCTCAAGGAGCCATAAAACTCATGTAAGCAGCTAACTTCCAACAAAGTCCTCTGTAGTGCTCATGGGACCAGGACAAGCTAGGTTAGAAGAAGATGGCAACATGGATATTTCACTGGGTGGATTTAGAGTTGGAGCTTCTGTTTCTCTTGAAGACACAACATGGTTGTTGGTAACTTTGCTTGGGGAGACTGGAGGGTCGCATATGGCACCCAAGCCATGGCCTGCAGTAGCCACCAAAGGCTGGGAGATGCCAGTGGCAGCAGAGCAAGCATGGGTGAGCATCCACCCCTCTGTGGGCTGAGTGGTCTCCTGTGAGCAGCTCTGTGACTATTTCCCCACATTTGTATAGCCAAAACTGATAGTCATGCTACTGGCTGAGAGAAGGGGAGTAAGGAACTTGAAGCAGGCAGCTGCATTATGAAAAGAAGCCTTGGCTTTTTCCCTCAGCAACATGCTCAGCTAGTTAATGCTGGTGTAGCTGCATTTGAGCTATATAACCCACCTTCATATTGTATTATTAATTCTATAACAATTGTGTTGCTGTTTTGTGCCACAGATGGGGTTTTTAACTATTTCATTAGCTCAGTGGGAATGGTACACAGGAGCAGTTTAATTCTGTAGGATTATAATGAGTCACAACACTCAAAGGAACAAATTCCAGGATACTAGAACAAATTTGGACACTGCCAGCCTTCTCACAGCACAGATCAGCTTCAGCTAAGATCACTCTGACTAAAATATGCAGCTAAGGCACAGCTGAACGTGACTCATAGGAAATAGTATGCTGACCTGAATACACATGCTGAGTACATGCTGTGGGTGGGCAGCTTAAACGCTTGGTAAAACCATTTCTTTTAGTCCTATTTTTTCCACAATGGTGAAAACTGAGCTTTAATAATCTGAGTTTCCCCTCTGCCCTGCAAAAGCAATAAATATACTGTCCCCCCCCACTCCCAACACCATGGGTTTCTCTGTTACAGATTTATGTAAAAAAGCTTCTGCCAAATCTGGTGCTGACGAGTAGTGGGAAGGATTTGCAGCTGGGAGATGTTGGAGGTGGTGTGAGGTAAGGGAGGGGGTTTGGGTGAAGTGGTGGGCTGCCAGGGTGGATCTGCAAGAACTGCTACAGCTGGGTGGAGGCACAGGCCAGTCCCTGCACAGACACACATGCTGCACTGGCCGAATGCTTTGTTTTAAATTATTTTTTGTGTGCATTGTCTAAGGTAGATACAGACTGCTCAATGAAGTCACTTACCAGTGCAAAAATACAAATGCTGATAGGATTATTATGCCTGTTAATTTACAATGGAAAAAAGTTCACAATTCCTCATCCCTACTTTGAGTAAGAAAAGAGGCATACAGTGATGAAACTTCTTTTATTCATCCTCTCAGGTCTTAAGCAGCATGAGCATTAGGCAGGCAGTGTGTTTACAGCCTCACGTAGCAATTTCAACTGACTGCATTTGGGCACACATTCCACTACAGGCAAAACTTGCCTCCGTAAGGGGAATTCAGGGAAAAAGAGGAGCTTATGTTTTCTTGACATTAATGAGAGGGATCTGGCATTAACTGAAAGTAATTGACAACATTAGGGCAATGATAAAGGGCTGGCCTTGTAGCCAGGAAGACAGATTAGAGGGAGAGACTTTTTTTTTTTTTTTGCATCCAAGAATTATTCCAGAGGCAAGGAAGTGCATTCTTTCTAAATCCATAAGGATATATAATGGATCTACTTAAAATTTTGTATTGCTACACAAAAACTTTCAGTCTCTGAAACAGTGAGCTCATATTTTTTCCCACTGTGGAAAAATATAGAACAAGATTGTACTGGTCTATTGGAATCCATGGTCTGCAGCTGAGCTCTTGCTAAAGAAAGCGAATCCATGAACACGTTACCATGACATAGTAAGATACTGTGTGCCAGCTGAGATGTGCTAACTGAGAGAGGAGATTGCACCAACGGATGAAACGTTTTCTTTTTTCATCTTTTTTTTTTCTTTTGTGTGCTTTTGTGCTAAATACTTACAGAGGATAACAATTTATGAAATGTAATTCAATGGTGTAGACCCACATCAGGGGCTTTTCTGCTGTGCTTAGGCATTTGATTATATTTCATCGATTGAACAATCCCAAATGTACATAGGACTGAAGATAATTGGGTGCCTCAAGACAAGGACAGGACTATGCAGCTGGGACTTCTTCACTGTTTAAGTATGGAGTGAGAGTATAGCAATAGGTCTACCTGAATTACTTGAATGGATACTTCAATTTAGAAAATACTTTTATCTATGGAATCTATCTGTGTAGCTCATCTAAAGACATCATGTTCATAACTGTTTCTTACAAACAGAAGTGAGGCACTTATACAGCTTTGGAATATAATACGCTTTGCACTTAGCTCAGTTTTGAACTATTGAATCACCAAAAGTATGTGATTGATTTTAGAACAAAGACACCAAATGAAAAACAGCGAGTCACTGGGATGAGATGGTATTTACCTCACCATTCCAGAGTAATGTGAGGATAAAACAGCTCAGCTACTAGCTGTGATGTAGAGACTCTCTTGCAGAACTCCTTGGTTTCTGCCATTTGTTAGGAATTAAATAAGTTGCTGGTTTTTAAGGGGACTAGGGAAAATCTGATGTCAAACATCTGTACTGAGCAGATCTGTTGAATCAGTAAAGAGTGTAATCCATGGAAGTAAGAATGAATATCATGTTTGGAGGATGTCACTCCACATCTTTTGTAGTGGAAAGGTGTGTCTCCTTTTGGTATTCTTTGCATGTAGCTGCAGCAGATCTGGTTGACACTACTCACTTAAATTTACAAGTAGTTTGACACAGGATGGAATGGAATGGAATGGAATAGAATAGAATAGAATAGAATACAATAAAATAAAATAGAATAGAATAGTTGGAGGGGACTTACAAGGAACGTCTTGCCCAACAGCCAGACCACTTCAGGGTGACCAAAAGTTAAGCACGTTGTTAAGGGCATTGTCCAAATGCTTCTTAAACATTGATGGCTTGAGCATCCACCACCTCTCTAGGAAGCCTGTTCCACCTTTTCACCACCCTCTCAGTAGAGAAATGCTTCTTAATATCTCTAAAACTGGTCTAAACGTCCCCTGACAATACAGCTGTACCGGTTTGGCCAAATTTAGAAATATATCCTCTGAGAGAAGGCAGGTCACCACCCCTCCCCCACCAGGTTTGGGAAAAAATAAATTTTCCTCAAAGGAAAGTGAAAGAGATAAAAACTATTTATTTAACAAACACATGGGAAAAGGAAAATAATGCTAAATAATAAAAATCCATCGCTGTGGAGAAAAAACCTGGGAAAGTGTTAGAGTCCTCCCTTTGGTCTCCTCGGAGCTGGGGCTTGGCCCAGGGCCAGGCCCTCTGTGCTTGGTGGAAAGTCCTCCCGATGTGCTCTGATATTGAAGCAGTCCAGCAGAAAAGGGAGAAAATCCAAAATTCCAGGGAAGGAAAAAAAAGTTCAACTCTCAGTCTCTCTCCAGAGAAAAAAAAGAAACTGAACAACTGGCCAGAAGATGACCAAGCAGCCGCAAGCCGGGTGCCTCCTCCCTCCCCTGCTGCAGCTGGAAAAAAAAAGTCGCTATCTCTGTCTGACCTTGAACAAGCTGCAAACTGCTTTGAGAAAGTTTTGCTCAGTTTTTCCTCCCCCCTCTCAGGCTCAGTTTAAAGGCACAGAAAGGCACATGAATTAATTTCTGGGCACAGGGCAGTGATATGGGATACACATCATAAAGTCACCCCAAAACAACAGCTTTGAACCATTCCCACACATGCTGCCACTGCATACCAGGGGGAAGAGGTCAGCACCTCTCTTTGTTGAGTTCCCCCAAGATTCCTTTACAAGCCTAGGCATCCAAGGAGAAGAAGGAAGGCAAAAAGAAAATAGTTATTTAAAAGGTAGGTAACAGAGGGTTAAAATTGTAAGTTTTTCCAGAGAAGAGAGATTCAGAATGCTTCGCACCAAGACCTGTGGAATTTAAAACATGAATTTATGAATGAATTTATGTAAAATGTTCTGTAAAACAGAATATATATGTGAATATAGACTGTTGACAAACTTGTACTGATGATACTAAATTCTTCAGAGTAGTAAAGATGAAAGCTGATTGTGCAGAACTGCAGAAAAATATTGCATAGCTAGGCATTGGGCAGTAAAATAGGAAAAAAAGAAAATTTAATCTAAAATGGGACATACTGGAAATCAACAATCCTGACTTCATACATAAGAATGATGGACTAAGCTGGTCATTAGCACTCACCAATCTATGGAGGTTGCTGAGTACATGGAAATCACCTCAGGCTCTGAAAGTCCCTGAGCTGCAGATTGGTGGAGGCTGGAGGAGGGTAAGTCATTTATTCACCTCCCTCTCAGACTCCACTGGTTCTGGCTGCTGTTGAAGACAGAATTTTAGCATCTGACCATCAGTCAGAGACAGGACTGCTGTTATTTCTATTTTCTTAAACTTTTATTGTGTTTACTGTCTGAGCCACTGAGAAGTACGTCTCACTTTGGAGACAACTCAGAGGAAACAGAAAAAATTATATTCAAATGTGTTGGCTAAATCCAAAACATTTAATGGGTTTCTTTGTATATGTCTAGAGAAAAAGGAAATGAGATATATTGAATCTGTGGTACTTAGAAAGTACCATTGTTCTGAACAAGTTCATGCATCCTTAGGTCAAGATACATGAAACTGAGTTATGGGTTTATTATACTCCAGTTGTGGCAATGAAAAGATTTATTTATAATTTAAATCATCCATCATAATGCTTGTCTATATTTTTCTCTTTTTAGAGTATAGTCATATAAGAACATATATTCAATCTTACTGGTTTTGGGGAGAAAAGATATTTTAAGGGAAAATACCACTCTTTATCTCAGATTCAATTGAAGAAAAGGGGTTTTGCCTGCTATTATTTCTCATTTTTATGTCAGACAACACAGTTAAAATGGACAAAAGGAAATTTAAAAACCTGCATACTGCTTAACACCCAGGAATTTCTCGATATGCAAATGAGAACACTCATATGCAAATATCACTAGAAAGTGCTTTGATAATATTTGCCAAAAATGTATGTGCCTTTAAATCCTTGTATAGGGAGGATCATACAATCATAGCATTGTATAGGCTGCAAGGGTATTTTGGAGATTGTATGATTCATCCTCCCTACTAAAACAAGGTGAAATTAAAAATTATGACCAAGTTGCTCATGGCCTTTTCCAGATGAGTTTTGAATGTATCCAAGGCTGGAGATCCCTTGAGCTTTCTGGACACTGGTTCTGGTGTCTGATCACTCTCATGGAGAATTGCTCTCTGTATGTCTAATTGCTTTAACTTGTGCCCATTTCTTCTTGTTCTCTTGCTGTAAACCTCTGGTAAAAGCTTGGTTCTCTCTGCTCTGTAGCCATCAGCTGTGGCAATGAGTACATCCCTTCTGAGCCCTCCCTTCCCGACCTGAACAGATCCTTCCAAATATCCTGTGGCATGGCCCTCTGACCATCATGGTGGCCCTCCCTCCTTTGGACTGGATTGAGTGTGTCAGGTTGTTTCTTCCACTCCAAACTACACTCCTCCCCAACATCCCACCTACAAAACCCCTGGACTCGAAAATCTCAGTATAAGATGAAATAGGAAAATTTACTTTTTTCATGGAAAATTTACTGAGTACCAGCCTGGAGTAGCAAGCCCTGAAATGTTTGACCTGTCTGCCCTGACGTACAATTTTTGGTACTTATGTACTTGTTGAAAGATGGTCACAGATCATATATGTGAATATAGTTTAAACATAAGAACATGCAAATATTATGCAAAGATCACCTGGTCACTCAAAGGTAATAGTCAGAAGGTATGAATGGATGTGACATGTTTTCAAATCAGTTCAATGTCCACATGGCCACCTTTTCAGAATGGCCTGTGGTGTTTTAGGGTTGCAATAAGGAGACGGCTTCTAAGCCTCTTTGAAAAGTGGGTCCTCTTCCACACCCTATGTTGGGAGACAATCTTGTTTTAACCTCAAAATCTAGAAACTAATGAGGATTTTTTTTGAACATTTATTTCTCAAATCCCTTTTATTGCTGTTTACTTATGTGATAAAATTGTTTGAAAAATCAGCCCTGAGCTTACTGAGATGCTTAAACATATGCCTAATGGAGAGAGTATCCCAATGAAGCCGTCTAGTTAAATCTACTTAAAGTCAGGAATGTGTTTGTACTGTGGGAAGAATCGGTCTTCATCCTTCATATTTAACGAGAATAGGGATGTGTGCAGAAAAGACAGCCCTTTGCTTTTAAAATATTTGGGCTTTTTGTCCCTTGATGATAGCCATTTCCTCAGTCTTAGCAGGATATTCCCTTCCAGGAGTGAAGCATGGCTTATTTTTGCACATACATTCAAGCAAGATTTCTTGTTTTAAATGTCACTTAATTTGTCAACTTTATTGGAGAGTGGGGAAATGATGCTGAATGCAGCTGTCACTGTCGGTGCTTGGCCTTGGCAGGTTTTCCAGCAAGAATGAGTTTTACAGCTTGTCTACCCTCCAGCCCTGAGTTATCTGGAACTGCTTTTTACCATTATAGCTGCTCAGCTGCAATTAAGAGGGCATCTGAGTATTTGGGAATTCCTTGGACCATTAGTTTGAGCAACTCTAATTACACTAGGAAAGTTTTTTCTTTTTTTTTTAAATTCTGTCCTTTTAATTACCTAGAAGCAGTTTATTTGTGAGAAAATTATCTGTTTTGTTGGGAAATTTTCTGTTTTGTAAACCCAGTATTTCAGTGACACAACCTTAGCTTTTACCTAGAGCTGGGAAAATCCATCAGCTTTGTGTCAGTAGACCATTTGTGAGAATTTCCACCATTTCATTCAACTCTTAGTGTTTCTCTGTTGCTGTGTTGTTTTTTTTTCATTTAAAGTTACTACAAAATACCCATATTTGCGTCAAAATATAGGCAAATGGGCACCCATCCACAAAGGCAAGGATTCCACCTCTCCTCACCAATCCAAGGCTATACAAGTTAAAAGGAAATTCCTGCTGTTCAGGAAAGACGCTCCAGCTTCTCATTTTTATTTCATGTTTTTTGTATGCTGCCGAGCTGTTTCTGTCCAAAGGCAAGACTTTTGCTTTGATTTTGACGACTGTAAAGAGTTTCTAAACCTCCAAAAGACTACTTAGAGGAGCCTTCCCATTGACATCAAATAGCTTTAGATCCACGGAGGCTCATTCTGAAGACACCAAAACCAATTCTGACTTTTTTTCAAGCTCTGCATTGTAATATTGATGTTCGCAACTTATCTGCTCTTTCTGAAATGTTTTTCCTCAGTTCAATGTAGAATTACTAATTTCTTAAGCTGTAATACATATAATAATAATAATAATAATAAATATATATAAAATTGATACTCTAGAATGACTTGTGGGAAGCTTTTATCTTAATGTGCTCAGTAGCTGTAAATATTGTCCATAAGGTTTCTAGTAGATAATTATACTGAGACTTTTTAGCATTCATTTGAATACTATTTATAATAAGTTCTGAGTCTTAAAACCACAGGTTTCTGTTAGAAGTCATTAGCCTTTTACTAGAATAGCTTTTCCTGACAGAATTTCCTCCAAGTCCTGAGTAATTTGTCACCGTTTCAGAGATAATGAAATTTGCAAAAGCAGTTCATTCTGTCCTTTCTCAATGCACAGCTGTCAGCCAGATATCATCTGGACAAAGTGTTAAATAAGCAGTATTACGAAAAGGAAGAAAGAAAATTTTGACAGCAAATGCAAGCCGCTTCTGCTTATCAGACTGGCAGCAGCAGGGCACTCTGCATCCTCAGCCACTGCACAGTCACTGTGGTTTTCTGCCACACCAGTAGAAAACACTGGAGCTTGGAGAAGGAAGGTCAAACCTGCTTCTCACTGTACTGGGGCCTCTTTTCGTAAGTCCTGTTCTTGATCTGTCCTCCACATCCTCTAACCTCTGTAGCAGGGCACAAGTGGAGAGGAGGGTTTCTGCCTTGAAACTGGACTGGAGTGATTTAAGAGGGATCTTTGCGTGTTGTGCTCAGGTGGCTGCAGAGTCAACAGCTTTCCTGATGAGCAGAATGATCACACAGAAGGATAGTTCTGCTCTGCCAGCTCCAGAATGAAGGTCTGAAATAGTTCTGTGTTTTACTGGGTTCCATGTGCAGCAGCAAGATCAAGGAAGAATAAAAGAGGATCTCTGCTTTCACTACAGGGACAGCCCTAGTGCTTGGGAGTGACAGAGGATGTGAGAAGTAGGCAGCAGTAAGTCAGTACATTTACCCCTACGAAGGTGTCATGTGTGTCAGGGAAACTCATGTCATGGACATATCACAGATGGAAAAGATGGGAGCTGTCTCTCCTTTCTACCTGATGGGCAAATCAGGAGACAGAAGGAAAACTGCCATATCACATCTCAGTGGCAGGTCAGCTGGACTTGCTCCCTGCAGGAGAAAGCCTGCATTACTTAGTTTTTGAAGTATGAAGAAAAAGTCCTGAGTCCTGGTTGTTCTGGGCAAAGAGAGCCTGAAATGCACCTTCTTTCCTAGGTCAGGGAGCTCGTGCCTACCTGTGAAACAGTGTACCATAGCCAGAGGATGGTCTGGATATACCCTTGGTCCAACTAGTGGCATCTCATGGGCTGCACCAGTATGTGACCACCTTACATCCTGGACATTAGAATCACCCTAATCTGCATGCTGTGTGCTGCTGCCCAGCTACTTTAACCCCTGATCAAAGCATTGAGTATCAAACTTCAAATAAAACCAGGGTCTTTGCTTGTAAAAGAATTACTTTTTTCCCTTTCAGATAATTCATACTGCTGTATCTTAACAATTGCAAAGCTCTATGTATAATCTCAAACAGGCATTTGGGGAGCCACTTCATGTGTTGCCATTACCTGTTTCAGGATAAAATTTGTTGCCCTCTGGAATGCGCCCCTCTGTCTCTGCTGACTTTGCAAGGACAAAACCCACTGAGTATAGACCAGACTCCCAAACAGCTTTGTGTGATGGGTCTTACCCTTAGTGTACTGGCTCTCAGTTGGAAGAAAATGGTGATACAGCAGGCAGGATCTGGAAAACATTTTATATCTACTGAGCTTATCCACACCCTAACATAAAAATAATTATCCCTACGACCTTTTCCATTTTGAGGAGGACTCACTCTTACAGAGAGCTTAGTCTCCTCAGTTGCTGAATGCTTTCTACAGCAGTCAGGGTTTCTGTGCAGTGACAGGAGTATACAGCCCTCCCCAGGGTTAGGTGTTTGGTGATCTCATGTTGCTTCTGACAACTCAAAGAATCTCTTTTAACGAATGGCCAGAAAAGTTCAGAATTATTTATAACTAGGCAGAGCATATAAGCACAATTCCAAGAGCAAGGCCTGTTGTTATGGCTGTAAACTAGAGATAAAATGTTAATCCTAACCACGTGAGACCTATCTCGCCAGAGGTGTAATCATTTCATATGTAAAAGTAACAGCTTTGGATATGCAAGGAACTGCAAATTTAGTTATAGGCAGATCACGCAAACTACAATGATGAATTCATGCTGTGAATGCAGCCTGTCATGTCTGAGCCATTGCATGGGACTTGATGTTCGTTTGTACAGCTCGTGTTGTTCCTACCACGTGTGACATGTGACGATGTGTGTTCTTCAATTCAGGCAGAGTGGAACAGTAACACACCTTTATATAACACAACTTCTAAATGCCCTCTACAGGCTGGGACAACGAGAGCAAAAGCATATTCACTTAATGGCAACTTGTCAAATAATGGGAAATTTTGGGGGATGAAAAAGAGTCCTCTTCGTGGGAACAGGTGAACTGTGAATTTTTCAGCACGCTTTTTCAATTTCTGCTCACAAATGCAACTTGTTCTGTCCCTTTATAAGACTTACAACTTAATTCATTTGCAGAAGGAGGAGAAATCAGCTTACTTTGTTCCTTGCATTGAAGCTTGCCCTCTCTCTTCTGGGCTTAAAAAGATATAAAAGTGGTCTGTCAATAGGAACGAGTTCATGTTGTATGTAGGGCAATTTTTTTAAAAAGCTCTCTCTTTCTCTCCTTTTCTAGCTTTAACTTAATTTTGCCTGTCTTAACAAACTTAATGACACGAGTATTAATCTACAGGCAGTCTTGTTCTATCTGAGTCTGCATTTGTTTTACCTGCATAGGTAAGGGAAATTGACCCCAAAATATCACAGTTTGAATCATGAGTATAGAGGAGAAACCGGATGGAGCGAAGGCAGCAAACTTCAGAGGCACAAAAGGCTACTGCGGAAAGCAAGGGAGCAGAATCTTTTCCAAGTGTGTGGTAGACATAACAAGAAGTATATGAGCTTAGATTGTAGGAAGATGATAAGAAATAATTTCTAGACATAGACAAAATGAAAGACTGGGATACATAGCCTGAGGATTATATTATTTGAGATCTGTAAGAACAAGTTAGATAGGCACCTGCTAATGATGAAATAGGTGTGGCTAAGTGGACGTCAGGGTCTGAGGTCCTTCGAGCTCGGTTCTCTGAGTTCTGTGATGTAGAGCTTCTTCCTTGCCATGAAAACATTGCCAAATGGATAGGTCCAAATGAATGGAACCTATTGATGGACATTTCCTTTGTGGTACAGTGGCCTGTGTGGTAACAGACAATAGAAACTAGGATGATGAAGATACGGCATTGCATTGGGAACTTGCTCAGTGTGGGCTCTCAGAGCTCCAGCTGGGGCTGCTTTTGGTCCTTACACCACCTTCTCAGCCCTGTGCCTGAGGGCTGGAGGATGAGGAATTGCATGTGACTGTACAGGTAAGTCCCATTTGTCAAGCAGAGTGTTTACCAACTATCAGTGAGCAGATCACAAAAATGTTTATTTTCTTCTGAGTTGGTTTGCATGTGAATTTTCTGCAGTTTAGAACTTATATTGCTTGATCAGCAGATCTGATAGAGGAAATCTGCACAATTAAGATGATAAATTTGTCATGCCACCTGTCTTAAAGTATGTAAAGTATACCTGTTCTGCTGTGAATGATTACTAAAGATGATGCATCAGCAAGGATGGGGTCCATGTTTAACACTTTGGTTTGAGATTTTTGTTATAATCTCTGACATGACTGATTATGCCATGGCCTAAAGCAATTTATTGAATTAATGAATTACCTACTAATATATGAGTATGATTAATTGAGATGCCTGTTTGGATCCTACTCTGCATAATGAAGCTTGAACACTGACAGGTGCAGCCTGTGGGCCTGTTTCTGCCTTCCAGGAAATGACAGGGAATCACAGATAATCCACACCAGCAAAGGCTGCAGGACTGCTCTGAGAAAGCTTTCACAGAGAAGGTAATAGGCACCTCTTAATTCAGGGACCTGGAAGATTTACCCCTTCCTGCTACATTCTCTGCCTTTTCCTCCTTCAGCTCTTACTCTTTTATGTATTTACTGATTTATTGTCACCACTGCAATGAAAAGCCAAGAGTGTCAGTACTGGCCTGCCTCTGGAAAGCTGGTGTGAAATTAGGAGTCATTTTCCTTAAAGTCAGGTGCAGAAAAGAATGACTTTGTAGTGTCTGGTTGAGTTATAAATGCCCCACTGGGGTTTGTTCTTGAGTGTGGGGATTTTCAAGATTGATACATTAGTGTTTTGGGTATAAACAGCACTGGTCATCCTTCTGAGGTAAATTCAAGCAGTGACTGGCAGAAACTGAGTAGCCAAATATCAATAACATTGTGCCTGTGACACTGCTCACCCCAAGTGTGCAGCAGAAGACCTGGTGGCTAGATGGAAAGAGGCCATGGCAAGGCTGTACATCCCGGGATGGTCCCCACTGAGTTCCTCCTTTCCAGCCTCACCTGCTGAGCCCAGGCTTTGCCACTGTGTGGGTGGCACATGGCTGTGGATGAAAAGCCTTTGTCTGGCCAAATTGTTCCCTGCATTGTTTGGATGAACCGTGGAGGAGATAACCAGAAAGGCCAACAAACTGGGCTGTATGGTAGTAAAATTGTAGGCTTGATATCTTCCTTCCCAGAGGGGTAATTTAAGCCTGCTTTGGCTGAGGTGAATGGTTTAAAGCTTTTTGAAGGAAGAATCAGGTGTCTGCATGCTTTGCTTGTGTGGCTTCTGGGAACAGAAGAGTGAAAAAGGGGGCCAAAAGGCTGCCTGGCCTAGTTCTTTGTGCCAGTGTGGAGGATGTGTGTATGGATCAGTGCTCTTTTGCTGAGGAGCCATGTTCTGATAATCAGTAGAAAGCTGCCGAGCTTACTGCTCCACAGAGCAATATAATTTTTTCTACAAAATGGGCTACTAATACTTGTAACACAATAAAAAGACTGTTTTCTAGTCCCTGATTACAACATCTTAACTTCAGTTTTACTTTTTAGAGTTAGCAAGGTAGCTCTGCTAGAGCTAACTCTGAGGGGAAGGATGCCAGTAGTGCTGCTGGAAAGGCAATAGAGTGAGGCTGGTGTTCAGGTAGCGAGGCGTGTTTGGGGTGCATGTTTCAGTAGGCAACTGGGTTTTGATTTTCATTGAGAAAACCTCTCCTCCACCAAACATCTTTTCTTAGGGTGCTTCTGGTGATCCCTTTCTGTGTCAGAGCCATTTTAAGCCTTTAAGTCTCTGATCTTGGTACTCTAGTTGTAGTTTCTGCATACAGTAGTACTTGTCTTGCCATGCTGACAACACAGACCCACAAATACCTGTGTCATACCTGAGCAGTGGGTCTGAAACATTATAGCGTGTACAAAGCAGCTGGGAAGGCCCTTCCAGTCCAGGACCCCAGAGCTGAGCATAATTCCCAGTGAATTACAGCAGGAGTTTCTGCTCAGAACCCCCTTTCTCCTATGCTGGCTGAATCTGAAGCCACAGCTCTGTAAGACTGAATGGCCTCCCAGTTCACCTGGCCTTTGAAGGAGGAGTGTGGTGAAATGGGATTGGAAATGTCAGGGACAATATGCAGAGTAGTTCAGCGAGGAGCACTCCAAATAGCCCCTGAGGGCAGCTGGGATTCAATGAGAATAGCTGAGCCTGAGATGTCTGTGTGATTCACGGTGGCTTTTTGGATTCCTGTCTAAATATCAGGACCAAAAAATTCAGACTCTGCAGCTGTTAATGAAATGATCTCTTGAGAGCAGCTTCGCACGTAAGGGATGCTTGTTTTGTGTGTAAAATTTGTAAGGCCATCATTAGCTTTTTTCTTGACCCTTATTCCCAGGATGGTGAAAAACAATTTCATTTGCAAATAGTAGATTTCAAGGGCTATGATTTGAAAAATCTTCTTGAAATGGTAATGCAAACATTGTGCACTGTCTCTGTGGCCCAGGGCTTGCACGGTAGCTTCCTTATTGCATTAGCACCATTGAGTATTCTTCTCTTATACTCCTTCCGTGCAAAGGAGATATTGACAGAGGGATCCCTTTGAGTCTTTGAGTTTGCCTGACTGTGGAAAAGAGTAGAGAAAGGTATTTGGAGAAGAATAGTGGGAATAATTGTTTTTTCTATTGGTGTGATGCATTGAACAACAGATTTTTTTCACCCTGAGCCATGTGAAACAGACATTGTGTAAACTTTTTGGCTGAACAAAAGATTGAGTTAGCCAGATAAAGCAAACTCAAAGGGCATAATCTGGAGGAAAATGAGCAGAAAATGATAAACAGAGGTGTGCAGTGAAGTAGGAAGACAGTGAACTTCGTGAAGCACATGGCTGTCTATATCTGCAGGGGTTTGTATGTCCTTTGAAATGGATATGTAGCTGAGTGTAATCACTTAGTCTGTGCACGTGACTAAAGGACTTGGTCAAAAAAGGTTCCAAGTCCTAACATCCTTCAGTTTAAAAGAAATACTGTGTTGTGTTATTAAGACTTTTAAATATCTGTAGTAAAACAGAAGCATCATTTTGAATACGTGCTTTGTTATTTTAATATCTATGATTTGAGTGTTTTTCTTGTTGGACCATTGAATGACTTGACATTTCATTAAATGATATAATATTTTATAATTTTGCCAAGCTCAAATATAGATGAAATTTATAGGATGGAGTTCAGGAAAGTACGTGGGAGAGAATATGGAGAAGGAAAAAAGGCAAAATGTTTGAGGACAGATTGTTCTATAAGCTGAAAGACCTGTCCATGAAGTATGGTTGGTCCTAGGTTGTGAAGGCTGCATTGACAAGAAGGAGCCCTTCTGGGATTTCTACCAGGAGGCCGTTGGTTGAGGAGTATGGAACTAGTCTGAATGAATAGTGAAATTTCTGGATCATGTTTCCAAAAAACAGTTGTGATAGGAACTAGGCTGCACTGGTACAGCCTTAAAATGCCCTGCACACCAGAAGTTCTGCAAAATTTATATTTCAGAAACCAGGTGTTTCTAAAATGAGTGAAATTCAGTTATGCTGCCAGCTGCTCAGAGCAGATGACATCCTTTTCAGCTGTATTTCTGTCACCCAACAGCTGTCTGGAACTCTAGTTAGAGGTTTCCTTCTGGGCTCTGGGTCTCCTGACTCCACAGCAAGAAGCCTGGAATGCTGACCTGGCTCATCACTCCTGAGCTGGAGAGCCTGGAAAGCATCACGTCTTTTCTCCTGCGGCTGCTCACCTCTGCAGTTTGTCTCAAGTCCTTTAATGAGAATCCTGACTTGGATTTGCCAGAAGTTCATCATCCTAAGATATTGCAGTCCTAGACTTTGGCCCAGAGGAATGGCATTTACATTTTGAATGCTCTATAGAGCACAGTCCTTGTAAGTAGCACATTACTAGCTTCTGAAGGGCATTCAGTGCTAAAATGCCACACAAGAGATTTGTGTGAGACAAAAACTTCTCTTATCTACTGCTTGGTCATGAAAAAACACTCAAGTGCACAAATAAAAAGATACAAATTATGTTTCCTGTGTTTCTGCTGCATTTCTGAAAATGAGGCGTGGGTTCAAAGTATGCCTGGCACTGCAGTTTGCAGTAGTACTTGGTGGATCCTCATACCACTGAAACAGCTGATAAACTGCAGAAAAGCCGCTGAAACATGTGATTTGACCTACCTTAGTTAAAGTCAGCAAAAACAGCAGGAGAGAGGGAGACCTGAGAGTCCTCCAAAGGTGACTCCTACGTTCCTCTGCTCTCCTGGGACTTTCCTCAGCATTGTGCTATTTCCAAGCTCTGAAGTGCATCTATGCTTTAAAAGCCCTACAGAGCCGGAGGCATTTTCCCCCCCTTGCTTTCATTGATTTTTCTTGACATGCTGATGTTGCTTTGCAGAGAGAAGTGCTCCGTTGTGGCCTGTGTCAGAAGCAGGAGCGAGAGCCAGTGTCAGCCACAGCATCTGGACCAACCGCTCGAGAATCAAATTCACTTTTTGCTCGTGAGTGGTCCTGCTGTGTGGGAAATTGGGATATATTACTTCCGATGGTTGCAGGTTACAAACCACAGAGTAATGGCCTGGGCAAGCTATGAGATAGCTTTCTGTATGATCAAATACTGTTAAAGATCAGAAAACCCAACAGAAACTAGGGTGCTCAGGCTTGCAGTCACATTTCTCCTTTCAGCCGTGCCTACCCCCGTGTTGTTAAGAAGCCGATGAGTTTTCTGAGCAGCAAAACGTTTCCTCCCCTCTTCCTCTTCTACTCTAGATATGTGATGTGTAACAGGGTGGGTTGCAGGTTCCTCTCAGCTCAAGCTCTCTGCCTGCCCTGCCCTGGCAGGGAGGCTCCATCACAGACCTCCTTACTGCCTGAGAGAAGCCTGTTCCCTTCCAGCCAGGGCAGGATACCTCACTGAGGTAGTGAACAAGGTCCATTTGTCATTTACACTGTGGCATTTATTCACAGAGCTCAGGATACCTGACAGAGAAATCCAAGACCAGATCTGCCAGTCCAGTCAGTCTCACAAGCCTCTGTGTCTTCTCACGGCTTCATGGGAACCCTGTTGTCGAAAAAAGAGCATTTCTTCACAGTGCCTGATTGTGCTGCATAATGACAATATCCTATGCTGCAGGAACTCCCTTCTTCCTAAATCTCTGTGAAGTGACTCAAGGAACTAAAAAGGCTATATTGCAATCAGCTGGGGAATCACTGCCATCTGATAGCTCTGTAGCATCTGCACTGATTTTCTGTAGGACATTTGATCTCTGCAGGTAATCATGGAAAGAGACCTGGAGGAGAGGAAGCAACCTTAGCAGTAGTGGTAGCTTTCTGTGAGGATGGGTAAAACCCAAGAGTTAAGAGGAGCTGGGACTGACACCCCTTTCCCTCCCTAGGCGTGCCATGTTTCAGGGGTGGGATGTGCTCAGCTAAGGGATTGTGCCAACCTGGCTGCATTGGTTGAAAATCTGCAGCAGAATAACACAAAGCATCCTTGAGAGCTGGCTCTCTGACTGCCCATGCTGCCTAAACAACAGCACATTCTCTGACTGGTTTGGCCCATGCCCATTAGAGCTCTCTGAGATGCTGCCCAGTCAGTTTGTGAAACAGCTGGTAGCAGTGGCCAAGTCCAAAAAGCAGCAGGGCTGTGATTGCACCAAGTTTGTCTCCCTGCACTTTAAGCAGGCCACCACTGCTGTTCTGGCAGGCTTTGCCCACCAGGACCACAGAACCACCAGAACCACACCCCACCATGCCCTCACACCATCTTTCAGGCATGCAGTGAGTTCTTCTGTCTTCGTGGCATAGGAGAGGCACTCTGATTTCACACCATAATTCACACACGCAGGTTATGCACCAGCTTCTTTGCATGCCCAGTGAACTTACCTGTTTTTAATTCTTCTCATCTGAGTAAATATGAATCTCCTCTGTTTCCACAGTCATGATGGCCCAATGTTTGCTCTTTACAGACCTATACTTAAAGACTGGATGAATTGGAGCACATTTGAGTTGATGGATGGGAGTCCTCTCATGATTGAGTCTTTTCATTCTAGAAAGTTTTCATTCACCTTTACAAGGGCAAATTAAACATTTTCCACTGCCAGTGTCAAGTAAGTACAGCACCCCTTAGTGACTCTATAACCTGGGCAAAGAAAAGAAAACTTTAGATATTGGACAATTCATGGCATCCTTGAAGTAGTTCTTCTCAGTTTGTATGTAATACTTTTCTCAAATTTATACTGCATATTTTCTTGGGGTGTTCTTTATGGTGCTATTAAGGGTAATGTAAGATGCTATTAGCAAGTAAAATGTCACTGCAGAACATAAACCCAGCTCATAAAGCGATGATGAGTTTTTGTAGCTGCTTCTTTTAGAGGTGTGTTTGTTATGCTCTGAGCTCCTTGCCAAATTCACAGGAACTCAGAACCACAAAGCATCTTCTTGAGTGCAGTTTCTCTACATTTAGTTTCATCTTTAATGTCGTCATTTCCAGTTGCCATAATTTCTGTCTTACATGGCAATACAGGAAAAGGAGGACTTCTCTCAATAGTCAGCCATCAGGTTTACCTGTGAAACTTCTGTCCTCTCTGACTGCCAGTGCTCTGTATGGTACCCCAGGACTTTGTCTGAGAACTACTGCTGTGTCTGGCTGGCTGTGCCTGTCCTTCTGCAGGCAAAGCAGCAGACCCTGGGGCTCATTGTGGGCCCCTCCCTGCTGGATCCAAAGGACCGATTCAACATCTGACTCATTAATGTCCTTTTGTGCTGAGACATACTTTGAGTTGCAAGTATAATTTGTTGAGAAGGGATGGGTGAATATTAGCCTGGGACATATTTTGCTTAAGATCTGTAAACAGCATGAAGAGTTTTGCTCTTGAATTCCTTTTTTTTGAGAAGAACTCACAGGATAGTTTCTGTGTGGCAGTGCCACACATGTGTCATTGTCTACTTCCAAAGAACAGCTTGTTTTTGGAAGGTGTAGTTATGAGAAATAGTAAATCAGTTCAAAATGCATCTACTGCTTCAGTGATTATTTGCAGCACCAGAAGGACGCCTTGCAGCTTCTCCAGCCAAAGTGTGCTGCCCAAGGTAGGGAGCTCAACTTGTTACCAACTCCTCCTTCACTTGAAGTTATCAGACTGACCTTTTCATCACCTTTACCAGCAGACATTTGGCTGCTCACTGCTGAGTCAGAAGCTGCTGTCTCAGCTGAGAATACCCTGCTTTGTGAGTCATGCACTGTCTCTACAGGCAAACTGTTTAAAGGGCATGGTTGAATGTTGGCTGTTCCTGTGCTCCTTGAGCATCATGCTGCCAAGTGGATTGAAAGGTGTCAGGAAATGTTTCATCATGTATAATTATTTTTCTGAGTATCCTTCTGAAGCTACTCTAGCTCTCTGTACTGATTAGCATTACTCTGTGATTCCAAGTCATATATGGGGTTGAGGAAATGGCGGGCAAGTCCTCCTTCCCAGCGGATCTTGTGATGGGTACACTGACGTGTCAGACAGTGAGTCATCACAAATTTGCTTGATTTTTTTAGGTTAGCCTCCATTTTTCTAAGCCCTCCAAGTGGCCATAGCTGCTTCCTTGAGTGGCTGACTTCAGAGAAATGTCAAGATCCACAAATAAGCATCACACAGAAGTAATTCCTGCCTGTTCTGTGGGTTAACGTCTAAGCTCTGCTACTCATTAGTAGTCAAAATGCAATAGCATTCAGTAATGGGAAAGGTCACATCTCTGTCAAATTGTTAGTGGAAACTTTTATATCTAGAAATATATACCTGTGTATAAAATATATATGGGGGTATACACATATACACACTTATATATATGTGTCTGTCTAGATGAATATGGGTGGTAATCCTAAACATCCATGGCCAGGATGGATGTTACAGCTACCAAGCTAAAATCAGAAGTATTTTGGAAAGTCTGATGAAGCAAATAATTTGTAGACCCATGATGTAACTTTTTGAAACTATGTAGAAGAAACAGTGAAGAATTTTATCATCAAATGAACACATGTATTTCTTGGGCTTAGCTACTGTAGAACAAGGTGTGTTTCCTTCTGTCTTCTAATTGCCAGGCATCTAATTTTTCAGCATCTTATGTATAATTATAAAAATTAGTCTGCTCTAGCCTTTGCATTCAAGCCAGGAGATCAGTCTGCTGCCAATTACAGTGGTTGGCCTTTGTTATAGCACTACGCCTGAGAAATTCAATAGCTAAAATGCTTTGTGTTTCTGCTAAGAAATATTGGCGCTTACTTCAGGCTGTGACTTGCTGAATCAGATTTCACAGGTATCTGGTCATGAATCTGGCTATAAATTCCTTTCTAGTTTGGTAAATTTTGAAGTCTGGATTTTTGGTATTTTTCCTGGAGAAGAATTTTTTTTCCAAATGCATACAAAGTTATGATGGTTCATTTCTTGTATTTCAAACAGGAATTGATAACATCTGTTGGCAACAGCAAGTGTTAACTGCACAGAAAAAGCCAAATATTTGCAAAGATATAGAAAGAATTGCAGTTTTTAAAAAAATATGAGGAATTTGTAGGAAGACTTGCCACTGAAGATGTGAGGCTTCTTTCCACAGTGGTACTGTAAAGAGGTAATCTGTACCTTCTTCCAAGCTTATTTGGGATCCAACTGATTCTTTCTATTCCATCAAATATTCCAGTAAGCCTTGCCTTTGTATTAAATAAACTCCTCTGTCCTGCAGCAGAAGCACTAGAAAATAGCAATATGTTGTTTAACTATACATCAAAGTCTTCTGAAATGGATTTGCTTCCCTGATGGTGAGGGGAACTGGCTGTAAGCTGGGTGAGGAGCAGAGTGCAGCTTCAGCAGGACTTGTGTGGTGACACTCTGGTGCTGTGAGAGCAGCACAAGCCTGGAGGGAGAGCAGGAGAGGGGTGCTGCCTCTGCGCTGGCTCACTGCCTCCCTCCAGTGCCTCCCTGCACATCCAAGGAGGGAGTGGGGCAGGGGAGGAAGGCTGTGAGGTATGGATGACTTGCTGTTTTTCTGATTATGAGCTTATCTTCAGTTTTCTGGAGTTTAAGCTCAGTTACAAATGACCTCACTTGTGCAAAGTGGCTGTTCAGAGCATGCAAGTTCGGCCCCTGCCGCACATCACCCTCTGGAGAAGACTTACTGCCTCTTCCAGCTGTAGAGAGAGGTTGGGCATATCTGAGGTTAGATGATACAAATGCCCTCCAGAGATATTTAAGCCTGGAGACTGAGTTATAGTTAGTAAACCTGTGTCATGAATAGGGACAGACTAAAATTTCTTGGCCTATAATCCTGCACTGGGCCTCTGACTCTTGTTTGGGACCTGGCATGTCTTCTTTTAAAAAAAATCCAACATCTATTTAAAGACTGCAAGTGATGCAGACTGCAGTACTCCACATCCCTGAGTAAGATGTTCCAATGATTAATTACCTGCTCTGTTAAAAATTCACACATAATTTCTAATCTGAATCTGTCTAGCTTTGACTTCCCAGTGTTGGCTCTTTAATAGCTGTGAAAGAAAGAGACATGGCATCCATCTGTGTCTTGGTGCAGCCCCTTGTAAATTGTGATCAAGACACCTTTCAACCTTCTCTTGGATGAGCTGAACAGATAAAGATGCCTTTTACTGCAAGGAATACTTCCCCCCCCCCATAGCTCCAGTAATTTTTGAGGTTCTTTCTCCTGGGTTTTTACCTCCAGCAAGGTGACTGGCACATACGTAGTAGATCTGCACGCTATTCCTGGATCCTCGATATTTTCAGAAGCCCCCTGATGGAGTTACAAGCCAGGTGCTTGCATGATCCCTTTGGGACTGAGGAGCCCAGCCCCAGAGCACAGGGCCTGGCACTCCTCAGAACAATGACTTAGACCTGGTCAATCCCATGGAGATGAAGACACACAGTTTTCCCCTCTGCTATGTGGGAATGAAGAATGTTTCCCCTTTTTTCTCCCAGAATAGCTTCTCATGGAGAGCTTATAAAATAATTTTGTTCCATGTCAGAAGAGAAAACATTTTCCACAGCACTGGTGTTGATGGATTCACATAGACATTTTCTCCATAGTGGTCTTCGCTTATGGGTGGGAGAAACTTTCTTAAAGTCTCTCAGGACAGTGGAAAAACATTGTTAAGATCCTTAACATACTCTTCAAAAATGTTTATGATGTGGACCAACAGATTTATGAGTAATTGGTGAAAACGGGAGTATCAATCCTTTTCACACTCAGGTTTATGAAGTAATTAAATGCCCTCATGTAGACATCAACAAAAAGATGCAAGTGACCTTTGTTTTTGACTGACAGGTATTTAGGTGGGGCATTAGCCTCCCCTGGGGTTTGATGACTGTGAATTTAGTTGAAAAGAGCCAAATGATCGTTTTGTCTAACACATTTTAACTAAGACACACTTGAATCATGCTACAGGCCTGGATACTTGTTGGGGTTCCTCCCCCCTGCCATGTGGTCCTGGGAGAGGGGCCTGGGGGTAGAGGCATGGCCTATGGGGTTTCCCTACTCCCTGGTCAGCCTCGTTCCGCATTGGTTGGTTTGTGTTCCCCTGCCCAGGAAGGACCCTCTGGTCCCGTGACTGTTCAGTTCTTGGCCAAGTCGCCAGCCATGCGGCTGGAAAAATAAACATCTCTGAAAATACCTACCAAGAATCGGTCCATATATTCTTTTCCACGGGCCTTGTTGTCTGATACACGTGTTGCAAGAATCCCCACTGCAACAAATGGTGAAAAATGCGGGCAAGACATCGATCCCTTGGGACAGCGACTGTGATTTGTGAGTAAACTCTGGATTTCTCTTGTTGTTTTTGTTTTGTTGGTCCATCTCTAAACTATGGAGGAACCGTGGAAAAACATGTGGCTCTCAGAGCCGCATATGGACATTTATATTAAACTTGAAAAGATTCTTGAACAATGATTCGTAAATTTTAGCTTAATTCAAACTCAAAAGGAACTGAAACACTTCCTGACATGGTTTGTTTAAGAGCTTTTTCCTACCAAAGACTTTTGGAACACTGTTTGGACATAGTTAATTTCTGAGTCAAAATATATGCCAATGGAAGAATATTTTCGTGAATACTATTTAATTACTGAGACTGTTGAGCAATGTCAGCTGTGTCTTGGTGAAGGGAAGCCTGCCTCAGAGTCCGTGAGACCCAGACCACGTGCACCGAGCCCTCTGCGAGCAGCAGCAAGGCAATTCCTGTGTGTGGGTGGAGGGATGTGAGCTGCCGTGTTGGCAGCAGAGCGAGGCGTGGCAGGAGTGGCGCGACCTGGAGGTGCCCACCCGGCCCCGCGCAGCGCGTGGTGGAGCGAGCCCCGTGAACGCCCGCCCGAGGGGGGTGGCTTGCGGGCGGCGGCTGGCGGCGATGGCGGTGGAGCGGAGCCGCCTGAAGCCCAGGCACGCGCCAGGACGGAGCCATTTGCAAGGCGCGAGGGGGCCATCGCACAGGGGCCCGGCCGAGACGTGGGTGCGGCCCCAGGCAGCAGCAGCGCAGCTGCAACCAGAGGTGGCAGCAGCAGCGGCGTGTGGGGAGCTGAGCGGCGCAGCCTGGCCCGGCCTGCGCGGTCCTGAATGCAACCCTGGGAAGCTGAAACCCTGCGGTGAGAGCGCACAGGCACGAGCAGCCCTGACAGTCCCGGCAGCACTGGCAGCACCCGCAGCTCCAACACAGGAGCAAGTGAAAGCAAAAACACAGCAAGACAGAAAACAGCAGCCCCTCAGGAAAAGGAAAAAATCATCGTAGCTAAGGTTTTAGGAATTTAAAATGGTATAATGTTAAACAAAATTATGGTTTTATAATGAGATGTGACAACCAGGAAGACGTATTTGTTCATAGAACTGCTATTAAAAAGAATAACCCCAAAAAATATATCCCAAGCTTAGGAGATGGAGAAGTGGTAGAGTTCAGGATCGTCCAAGGAAGGAAAGGTTTACAAGCAGCAGAGGTCACTGGGCCTTGTAGTATTTCTGTGAAAGGCAGTATATATGCTAAAAATCGTAGTCATGTTAGACAATATCCCCATTATAAGCAGTCCTTACAGCCTCCCTTTCCTAATTCTACCTTTCCCCTTTATCCTATATCCTATTATCCTCAGTGTATTCCTAATCCATTTTTTCACCCATGGTTTCCCTCACAAAACCGTGCCTTTGCCAATTATTTCCCCAAAAATCCCTTTCCAATGCCGAGTGGAGGATGACGAGGGTGGGGAAAGAATTTAACTATTGTTGTTTAGAGTTCCAACAGGTACATATGGAAGAAACCTTCTCCTGCCTCAGTTTCCCCACAAAGCATGCTCAGAGAGTCCTGTCTCCCTTCTGTCAGCCTTAAAATGTTCCAGAAAAAAAAAATCCGTTTGGACATTTAAAGACTCAGGAGGGGGGCTTGTTTTGTTTTGGAACTGTTCTTGTTATCTCATGTTTATCCAGTTGTTTTCAATGTTAAGTTTTAAATCTCTTTTGTTAAAAATAAATGGGTGAAATGTTGGGGTTCCCCTCCCCTCCATGTGGTCCTGGGAGAGGGGCCTGGGGGTAGAGGCACGGCCTATGGAGTTTCCCTACTCCCTGGTCAGCCTCGTTCCGCATTGGTTGGTTTGTGTTCCCCTGCCCAGGAAGGACCCTCTGGTCCCATGACTGTTCAGTTCTTGGCCAAGTCGCTGACCAGGCAGCTGGAAAATAAACATCTCTGAAAATATTTACCAAGAATCGGTCCATATATTCTTTTCCACGGGCCTCGTTGTCTGATACACGTGTTGCAAGAATCCACTGCAACAGATACTGGCATTGTGTATGGGTTTGCACTGTTCTTCACTTAGCTTTGCCAGCAGTGACCTGGAAGAATGAAGATGCTCTGCAGGCTTCAGCCAGCACATGCTTATCCTGGGCTATGCATGGCCATGTCAGGCTGCACTTTTACTGCTGTTTTGACCTGAGCTCAGTAGTTCCAAGGTGGGGGGATATGGCTGCAGGCTCCCCCCATGTCTGTAATGAGTGCATAACTTGTCTCATGCAGAAAACAAACAATTTTGGAGCTGTCCTCCTGGGTGAGTTTCTATAGTGGACAGGGTTATGCACTCATATTAGCACTTCTTTGATTCCTGGGAGGCATGAATACACAAGTGCTATATTACCCTCAGTTTCATGTTGCTGATTATGCAAATTATGCCCGAGTTAGTTTACATTTGGCAAGTAATTTGCACAGATCAGTGAAATTCAGGTGATAAACCCATGTGCTTTAGTGCAGGTAGAAAACTGTCAGCCTCACTGAATGTCTTTATACAGCTGAGTTGCTTCCATGTTTAGCTGCTTGGTGTGCCCCAATCTCAATGGCTGCTGTGCTTCAAGCAAGCCAGGCAATGCTTATCCATCCCTTCTCTCCCTGCATCTTGGCCTTTCCAGTTTATTGGTCTGTGCCAAGCATCTTGATGAAAATAGAAATGAGATGCATGGATTTAGGCTGATAAAGTTAATTTGGTGTTAGGGCTCAGAACATATGCTATTTGGGTAGCAGTGGGATTTAAATCAGTGATTTGTAATTGTTAAGCTGGTGAACTCACTGGTGTTGTTTGGATGTAAGAGGTGCTTAGTCCACTTGTAAATACTTGAGTTTAAGGGTTTTGTTTTATTTTAAGCTGAGGTATCCAGCCTTCCAGTAAGTGCTACTTAAAAGCAGATTATCTCTGTTTTGAAGACCAGGAATAAGTTACCTGAAGACAGGTTGACCTATTACTTGTAGTGATGAGTTCCAGAGGACTTTTAAAAGAGAATTTGATATTGGTCTGATTTCTCTTCATTTGTCAAGCAGGCTGTAGGTGAAGTGTTGATTTTATATAGCAGAGCTGGATACTTTTGCTCTCAAAGTCCTTGTGACAGAGAGTGTTAGATTTGACCTGCCATGATGAAGCCCTGACTTCTGCTCCCAGGCAGGTGTGAAAAGCCCTCTGGTAATGCTTGCAAATTGCAAAATGTCAAAAGCTGCCTGGGGAAGAGGCAAATACTAACGTCCTGTTCTCCTGACTGGCAATTTGGTACCTAAGCCAAATGGTCTTCATTCCCTTGTCAGTGCCTGAGATTGTATCTGAGCCCTGCAGAGAGGTGACACGCCTGTCAAATGCACAAATCATGGAAGGTATATGAAATCTGACAGACTTGCACCATTAGAGGACCAGGAGCTGATCATGTCACTGCTGAATTCATCCTGGGGTAAGGGAGGAGGGGATGTTTGACCAGAGCCCTTCTGTAGATTTTAAACATAATATCTTAGTGCACTGTTCATGGCTGCCTCTTGAAAATCCCCATGGATCTCCTATACTTGTGGTAAGTGGGAACCAAATGAACAGGCTGGGGTTTTTGTCAGGTTTTGGCTGAATTGATTTCTGTGTTGACTGCTAACCAGCCATGACAACACAGTACACTTTGTGCTGCAATGGAATGGCTTTGTCTATCCATGTTCAGGTACATGTGTAGAGTTGCTAAACTTAGTTTTGGACTACTTATCTAGAAAAATGTTTTGCTTGGATAAACAGGTTCCTAAATGGCACTGTGAAGGAAAAAAGCAAGGATTTAGGATATCATAGAATCACAGAATGGATTGGGTTGGAAGGGGTCCTAAAGATGTTCGCATTCCAACCTCCCTCCTGTAGGCAGGGACACCTTCCATTAGAATTAGACCAGGTTGCTCAGAGCCCCATCCGTATTGGCCTTGAACACTTCCAGGGATGGGGCATCCACAGCTTCTCTGGGCAACCTGTGTCAGTGCCTCACCAGACAGTAAAGAACTTCTTGCTAATATCTAGTCTAAATCTACTCTCAGTCTAAAGCCATTCCCCCTACATCCTCCTCATGGCTATTTTCACAACTTGCCTCTTTGCCCCTGCTCTCTGTGGCATGCCAAGCTTTCTGTTTTGCTCAGATCCACTGAGGAGTTTGAATATTAGAAGTCTGAGTGTATGCTAGAAGAGTTGCATGGGTTGAGACACAAGTGAAGAATATAGGTATGTGGGCTACTAAAATTTGCTGCTGGACATGTCAGAGGTGGATGAAGGCACTGCAGTATCATCTCAAGGGGAGATATGTTGCCACTGAAAAGGCTGACTGCAAAAGTTCCAAGCGCTTGCTCTGCCTTGCTCTGCAGCATGTAGTGGGGCACTGCTGTCATCTCAGGGGAGGCCCCTCACTGCTCTCATGGGCAGCTTTCTGTCCATCCCCTGCAGCCCTTGTTAGCTCCACACAGAGGGGAAATCTATGCTGCAGTTCTTGCCTTTCTGATTTGTGTGTCCCTGTCAGTGTGTCTGCAGTGCCTTCTCTGGGTTCAGGGAGGTGTCTGCCATGACACGTGGAAGTGTCTCTGTTCTGAGGCGCTGTTATTGCCACAGTCCCTCTGGCCTCTGAATGCCAGTAGGGTGTCTTGTTTAATGTAGCCAAAATGCTGAGTGGTTGAGGAGCTGTTGTGTGCATCTTTGCTCTCTACTGCCTGTTATGGTTTTTTTTTTTTTTTTGGGTTTTTTTGTTTTGTTGTTGTTTTGAAGCTCAGTCTCATGAATGGCTTTAAAAGGAGGAGGCAGTAAAAACAACTGGTTTTTAATCATTTTGGGTAATCACGTAGAAGAAAGGAGATGGCATTGGCTACAACTACTAAGTTACTGACTTGAGAGTAAATAAACTGCCAATGATTGAGGAGGAAATTAGCCATGCCCATTTCAAACCTCATTCATTTCTCACCCCTTTCATCCTGGTGACCGGTATCTTCTGCTGACAGAGAACCAATTGGTTAAAGGCTTGGTGCTGCCACCTCTTCCCTTCTGGTGTGATGTATCCCCATGGTTCTCACCCTGAACTGCTCTGGCAGGACTAGGATCAGGCTTATCCCTCATCCTCTCTTCTTAAGCCCTATTGCTCCTAAAATGCTTTCAGGCCTTCATCAGTCATTGTGAAGAAGGACACACACTCGTGCTGCTGTGTGGTGAGAGATAAAAGGAAAGGAAGGAAAAAATATTTCCAAATTGTCTGTATTTGGAGCTGACAGTGATAGCCAGTGACACAGAGTAGAGAAGGTGTATATTGGTCAGCTGAGACATTTTTCTGTGAATCACCTTCCCTTTTTCATTCAATCCCATTCTGCTCCAAGAAGCCATCAACAAACTCAATAACTCAACAAAAACAAACCATATATCTGCTTGAGAACAGACCATTAAGTCTGTAGCATCCCACTTGTGAGCTGTAGAGCTATGGATTGGTTCCATGTAGTTAGGGATCCTGCCAAAGACTTTTCAGAAGTGACTAACGGTTCTGTGTGCATCAGTTTTTGGCACCTGAACACCCACCTCCTGAAAGTCTCATCCATTATACATGCTGCTACAGAGCAGGCAGCCCAGACCTGCCTCATCAGGGCACTGCTCTGGTTTCCAGGGGGAACAGATTAAGCCTTTATGCTTCTCCCTCCTTCTGTTCACTGAGACTGCACCATAAATAGTGTCACCCTAATGTGCAAACCCCCAGAATCTGTCTGGGTATCTCCATAACCTTTATGGTAAATTAAGTGTTAGGATTGTCTAAAATTAGAACAGACTCTCTGGTTTTTTGTTGATTTTTTTTTTCTGTAGCAGAACTGGCAAAATTTTATCTTGATGACATTTGATTTAAAAAATATCCCTTCAGCTGAGTTGGTTGATATACATTTCTCTGCATTGTTTGCATAAATTTAGCTATTAGGAATAAAGCAGAGTGGGTTGGAGTAAACCAAAACAATCTTCCTTGCTCATCCCTCTCACCAGCAAGACAATGTTGTTTTTTTACAGCCCTTTTTCTAAACACCAGCACTACTGGAACAGTTGGGAAATCCACCGCTGTGTTCAACAGAGCCAGGAACTTCCCTCAGGTGCCTCGAACCCCATCCTGTAGATGCACACTGTCTGCTGAGGCAGAAAGAAGACAAGAGGCTGACCCAGCTGGGCTGCTCTTGATGCTGCTGCTGTGGACAGGGCATGTGGGTGTGCCAGGGGACCTGTTACTGGTGCTGCCATCCATATGGACACCAAAAACCACTGCTCCCCGGTGACCCACAAGCCCCAGCTCTCACATCCCTCTGCCTGGCTTACAGACACATCTTCCACCCTAGACTTTCCATGGTAGGAGTGAACTTTTGGTGCATCCTTCTTCCCTGGAAGGGTATAGTGCAGTTTTGCTCATACTGGCAGGATGCTCTGAACCTGCTCTGCCTGATGTGAAACCCTGGAGCCTGGAAGTCACGGCCCATTTTGCAGCAAAGTCAGTCTTGTGCTGAAAGAAGGTTGTTACATTAAGTAAAAGATCATCAGATATCTCAGAATGGACTTCTCCAGTTAGATCTCTTATATACATTTAATGAGGAATGGCTGGTGGTTTTACAAAGCCAGTTGATAATTATCAGTTGAGCTTGACATTTCTGCTAATGGAGTAATACAATTTATTGTACTGTGGAGAGGACCGTCTGTGTAGAAAAGCCAATTTAACTTCTAGTTCTATGTGAAAGATAATACCCAGCATTAATTCTAGAGACATCTTAATTTAAAGTCACAGGTAATTTCAAATACAATTCAAATTCTTGCAAATCTTTGCTCTTCTGCCTAGTCAAAAAATAGTTATTTACTTAACTCCACAATTAAGCTGAAAGCATTTCTTGTCTGCAAAAGGCTCACTGCCCTTTAGAGAGATAAGATTTGAGTTCTGTCTATCGTTAATCCTTCCTTTAAACTCCCTCCAATGAAATACATTTGAAAAACACACACATTGCACTTTTTTCCCCTAGCTGCATATATATTCTGCTTGCTCTGGTCTGCAGTTCATGTCTGGTCTCTCATCTCCCTTATGGAATGTTTTGCTGATAGATAATTCTGAACCTTCCTTCAGTACTGGGAAGAGAAGAAAACTCTTCTGAAAGGTTAAAGTGTTGCCATAGAATGAATTTTATTTTGTTACTGTTAGTGATATTAAGACAGACCCCAAGCCTGATGGCTGCAAGGGAATTTTAAAGTTCAACTTAAGCAAATTAAATGTTTCAGTGGGAAGAAGGTTTTGATTGGAAGTGGATAAAAACCTGTCAGATAATTATGGAAAAAATATCTGTCCTATGCTCTTATTAAACTACTATCTACTTATACCAAGTGGTGAACTGCCCTTGCTGGGATCTCAAGGCTATAGAAAAGCAAAGCCCAAGGAGTCTCAGCAAAGCATTAAGTATATGGTTATTCTTAAAATAATTGAAATGAAAGCATTAATGTTTTTAAAACCTCCATTAACCTTTGAATCCCTAAGGTATCTTTACTAGACTGTTAATACCAGGTGCATTTTTCTCTCTTTGGGCAGTTATTTTTGCATAAGTTTTCATTGCTGTCATGTTCAGATGCTGTGGCTGACTTTCAAATACAGTTATTTCCTTGAAATTCCTGCTGGCTCACACTCCACAAGCTTTGTTGCACAAGTTTGTGTGTAAGGAAAATTTTGATTTATGATACTTTAAAGCCAAATAAGCAGTCCTTTTTCTGTTCACATACTGGGTTTTATTGCCTGAGTATGTCTACTAAACGGGCAGATTTACTTGACATTCCATAAAAATAGGCAACTGGGCAGAAAATGACATCTTTGAGTCCACGTGAAAAAACCACCATTTTCTTTTTCTTTTGGCATTTCTACAAAGCACATACTTGAATGAAACCTCCTGCCTGTTTGTGTGTGAAGACATCTTCTTCTGGGCAGTCCCGGCTCCCCCTGCTCGCCCTGCAAAGTTCCATGATATAACAGTACTCTTTTGAATGTGAGGTACATAATACAGGTGCACAATGTTGGCAGATGAGTTGATCCAAAAGAATATGCCCATATAATTAAAATGAATGCTTTCATCCAGATGTGGCTGGTTGGTCAGGTGTCAAAACACTTGCTGTTTGTCCAAGAGAATTTCTTTTTTAAGAGACTTTTACACAGAACTATCCTGAACATCTAGCTTCCAGGACTGTAGTTTCATATTTTGAGGGTGACAGATTATAAGGGACTGAGATGTGAAGCCAAATTTTTTTTCAGTAAAGAGGATTAACTAGAGGAATCAATGACTGAAAGGAATGATGGATTTGCCATCCCTTGATATCTTCATAGCCAGTCTGAGCATCCCTCTGAACAGTAATCAGAGATGGGTTGGTTGGGTCTGTGCAGGGATAACTGGCTGACCCTTGGTTTGGTCTCTCATGAATGGGCTCATCACAGCTGCTCCAAATGCCTCTTTTAGCCCTGAGATCCAGGACAAGGCTCTCTATTGTCCCCTTTCTGGAGTGTCACTTTGCTGGCACGGTGCCACCAAAGTCTCTGGGTGCCCAGCTGTCAAGAACAGCCCTGGAGGCTCTGGGGCCAGGGAAGAGAGATGAATCAAAGGAGGTTGTGCAGCTGTGACTGGGCTGGTTTTGTTTCACATGGATGTGTCAGCTCTCCCTGTGTAAGAAGCTGTGTCACCTATCCTCATAGTCCTTCCTACTGCCTCCACTTCATGCTGTCCCTAGCAGTGCCTTTTTGTCTTCTTAGTGTTTTCAGTTCTCTCCTTGATCATCCCATTCTCCCAACTGATACACCTTTCCCTTCCTGCACCTACCATACTCCACTCAAGTGCGTCACCACTTTCACTCTCCTGTTTCTGTCTTGCCTATCTGGACTGTAGATTCCCTGGGGTCCTGATACTTTGATGGTATTAGGGAGGGTTGGTGCCATAGGGATGTACGGAAAGATACATTATCTGATCTGTTTGCTCCAGTGTGCAGTGTATGGGGGTAAGTGCTTGAAGTAGAGGTAGGTAGATCTCATTTATCTATATTAATTCTTGGTTATCTGCTCATTAATCCTTGATGCCATAAGTCCTGCTGTAGAAAGTGTGATTAATATAACAACAACAATAATTTGCAAAGATTTTTATTTTAGGGGGGAAAAGCAGTGAGAATCTAAAACTGATAGAAATTATTGTTCAGATAATAGGCTGAAAGTTACACTGAAATTAAAGATGTAATGAAAAGTTTTTAAACTCTGTACTGCTCTGCCTTTGCTTTCTCTGAGATCACAGTTTACACCTGAAGCCACCACCATGAGAGGATCATTTCCTCATGGCCAATTTATCCAGCTATGAGAGAGGGAACAGTTTTCAATATGATGTTGCATCCTGCAAAATTTTCTTGCTGGAGCAAAAGGAGGGACCAAGTAGTATAGCATTACAAACTGGGGTCCAGGGCTCCTTCTATTGTAGCAGCCTGACCATGTTTTCTGCATCCATCAGGCAGAGAAAGAAAAGCAGCATCACTGGAGCTCCATGATCTGGTCTCAGCCCTGCCAGTCCTGGGAATGAGGGATCCTGAAATGCTTTCTGAAGCACAGTGGTGTTCCCCTACTGCCAACTGCAGCAAGAGAAGCAGCACAGGTCACTCTGGTGTGCAGGACTTCTGAGGATGTGTGTGAACCCTTGCTGAGAGATGGGGGAAGAGAGAAAATCAGATGTGCCAGAAACAGTGGATGCATTTCCTGCTAATGTCCCCAGACAACAGCAGCATTTAAATATTAGCTGCTCCATCAGAGTTTTTTTTCAACCTTAATATTTTTCAATCTGCAGATTAGAGCCAGAAGATTTCTATTGTCTCTGAGCTGCTTCTGAGCTGTTTTCTAAAGCAAACCGTGCATGTGTCTGCACTGCTTTGGCCCCTTCCTATCCCACGTCTCCCCCTCTCCCCCCATCCCATTGGGTGCCTACTGGTTGTACACCTGTGTGTTATCTCTCACTGAGGGGGACAAGGGACTTGCTTTAGTCAGTTTGGAAAAATAATTGACTTTGGACTCATGATTGGCACTGTGGTGATTGTGTTTGCTGATCAACTTTCCCTGCTAGGAAATGAACACTGTAGAAATGATGTGTGTTATTTTTTTAACATTTCAAAATGTTCATTAGAGAGAGAAAGAAAAGGGATTGGAAAAAAAAAGAAAAAAGAAAATGACTGCCCTCACAATATATATATTTTCTCTTGTAATGTTTGCGATGTGCTTTGGAAGTTGCTAGATTAATTGCCTTTTTCTAATGCAGTTTGCCAGAGTGATGCAAGCTGTGCCTGTCTTTTCTCCTGTGTTTCAGTGGCACAGGTGCCAGTGTAGCCCTGGCTTCCTTAGCATTCACTTTTCATGCAGTATCCTTGATAGTATTAACAGTGATGTGTGCAGCTCTGGAATACTCTTTAGCTGTGGCAGGTAGGAGATTGCATGTCTTTGGGAGAAACCAACTGCTGCTTTCTTCTTTTGCCTTTTTTTTTCTTTTTTTTTTTTTTTTGAAAAGCTCTTATCTCCATATAGTGTTAAATATATTTACTTTTATAAATGGCAAAAAATTAAGGGAGGATTTGGTTCAGATTCCCAACCAAATGCAGTTCTGATTCTGCAGTTGCTTAAACATGTGCACCCTGTGTGGGTACAGTGATATTAACAAACATTTTGAAGTTAGTGAAACTTTCTGTGCATAGGCAGTTGCAAATTGGATAAATGGGTTTAGATTCTCAGAAGATTTTTGATGCACTCTATTTTTAAGCCTCAATAAAATCAGGGTACATAAACTGTACAGGAAACAGGGGTACACACCAGCTAACTATAACTACCATATTCAGACAGAGACTTGTGTCTCTGGGATCTCTCTATAGTCATTGGAGACAGAAATATTATTCAAGAGATGTTTCAAAGCACTTACTTAATTTAGGCACTTAGGGGGACACATCTTCTAATTCAGGTGCAAAAAATTAAGTGGTATGAATAGCTCTCCGTTTTTTAAGTCCTGGATGTGAGTCATCCAGAAGAAGGTCATTACCACGTAAATTAATGACAGGAGTGCTAACAACTCCGGTGGCTCCAACAGGGACCTCCCGCCCCCAGGATGACAATTAACCTCTCCATCTCCATCCTGCAACATGAGCACGCTGGGCTTTGCAGGGCTGTCATGAGCCATGCTCATTAATATTGGAATGGCACCCTCAGACCCTGTGAGGGAAGGTGGGAGAGAAGAATAAATGCTACCTATGACGGGAGGTGAGGAGCACCATTTGGAAGTGCAGGGCAGGAGGAGGGGTGTGCATAGGCTCAGCTGGTGCTCGCCTCCCTGCCAACAAGGAGAAGCCTGGCTCTGGGAGGTGATGTCTGTGGCTGTCCTGTGAGAGGTTTTCCTCTAAAAAGAGTAGGAAACAACAGCCTGAGCACACCAACTTGCCCCAGCATGCCAGACAAAACCTGCCTGACACCAGACAGAAGTCACCTCTGTGTCCCTGCCCCACACCAGACAATCCCCTCCTGTGAGTCCTTTGCCCACTGCAGACAAGCCCCTCCTGTGTGTCCCTGCCCCACACCATTGCTGGGCATGGGCTGTATCCTGGGGGAGCCCTTTAGTACACCCAATGCCAGACGTGCCAAGTGAAGAGATGACTTTGCTCCGCAACTGCATCTCTCATCCAGACAGGGACAACTCTTAATGAGTTTGGTGACTCTGATACAGCCTCTAGCATGAATTTTTTTGTAGCAGAAAAATATGGTGGCTGCTGTCAAGCTGCCACAGCAATGGCACTGGGGACTGAAACATGCTGGATGAGGGGCATGATGAAATTTATTTCTTAGTGCTGCAGACATGCAAATTAAGTCTTTTACTCTTGGAAGTCCCCTGAGCAGAACAGGCAGGACTCTGCGCCCAGCAGTGATCCTTACTGCAGAGCAGAAGGTGAGTTGTATTTTTTTTCTGTTTTCAGCCTCACAAACTTTCATTTTGTCAGCTGACTGTGAAAGGTGTTGCTTGTCTCTGAAGCAGCATGGGCAGGCTCACGCTGAAAGACTTTCTCCTATGAAAGGATGAGTGGGAGGACTGGCACAGATTTGAGCTTGATTAGTATTGAGCGTAAGTTTTTCCTTGACAAGTCTTTGGCACATTTCTGATTACTTACCTCTTCTCTGTGCCAAGTCCTTGCAAGACATGTACTGAGTGTCCATTGCCAAACAATCTTTTTAAATATTAATCACTAGGAAAGCACATAAATTCTGTGGTTCAAAAATTGTGTATGTGTCATTTGATCTAAACCAAAACAACTTTGTACCATGCTTGGTTTCAATTTCTTGTTTTCTGTAGTTTAGAGCTTTCTGCTCCTCCCTGTAAACCACTTATCTGTGCAGACCAGATTATGGCTGGCCCTTGCTTGTGTCTAAACAGGTGCAATTCTGTCATTAACCTCGTGCTAAGGCCAGCTTAATTCCCAAGTTTTATGTTAGGAAGTATGGCAAGAACGAGTGGAGCTGGAACAGGTGGCTGGATCAGGGCTTTCAGGGGTCACAGGGTGTCTCCTCCACAGGTAACTTCATCCTTCCACCCTACCCCTGACGAATCTGACCCCAGATGACAAAGGTGTAGGTGGCCCTTTCTTTGTAGTAATATCTAAACAGAAGCAAGGATGTAAGGAATGCCTGTAGTCTTTATTTTGATGCTGCTCTTAGGGGTGATGTTTGATCGGATACCTGAGCAAAGATTTGGAGGTGGCAAACAATATAGGACCTCTTTTGTCCTTTCCTGTCTCAAACAAACAGCTTTCTTGCTTCACTTACCCTGGCCCTGAGTCTCATCTGGCCTGTTGGTGAATTGCTTTGCCTTCCTAAACCGGCTTATTAAAAAAAAAAAAGAAAAAAAAGAAAGGAAGAGTCATCTTATGAAATCTTACCAATGAGCCTTACAGCTGAGCAAGGTTTACTCTGGTCAGGTTCCACCATATGTTCCTCAAATCTTCAAGTCAAGTCTGGGGGAACAGTTCAGAGAAAATCTCAGCACAGAAAACAAAAGATAGAAGGTTGAACTAGATAAGGTGATCCTTCCTACATTGGAAGAGAGTGCATTCACTGGATATGGCTGGTAAATAGAAGATGCCAGTATTTTTACTTCTCTTTTCATTCAGATCAATCAACTTTGACACTGGTGCTCCTTGAGGATGAGACCTGAAGGCCGGAGCTCCACCTGACCTGATGCACTTTCAGCCACAGTGGAGTAGTTGGGGAAATCAGCAAGTAACTGGCCCAGTTTGGAGAGTCACTGAGCTGCTGCTCCCCGTTGTGAGCCATTAGTGCCGAGGCACTATTCTGGTGCCTTGTCAGAGTTGGGTGACAGGCACTAAGGCTTGAAAGTTTCAGGGCAATGGTGTGATGCCTGCACAGACAGTGAGTGGAGAGATGTAAATTAACAGTTCCTGTATCACTTTTCATGTCTTCCCATTCTTCCTATTTCAAAGGCATTATTCAAATGTATTTTACAATGTTCTGCATGCCCTCGGATCCAGTTTCTCTAGGGACATTACACAAATCTCTAGCCTATTCCCTTTATTTCTGCTCTCTCAGATTATTTTTCCTGTACATAAGTTTTTTTGGCTTCTCTGTGTGACCAATGCCTCTCATAAGATGTAAAATAATTTCAGCCTGGTTTTGCAAGACAAGTGCAAATTATGTCACTGAAAAAGAATATGGATTCCCACTCCCCGCCTCCCCCCCACCCCGTCGTCTGTCTGAAGTCTGCCGAAAAAGTCTCAACATTTCTAAGTTGGAGAAGTCATCTTGATTAAAACTTGCCTTTCTCCTATTGACCTATAAAACCTGTCTGGGAATCTCACATCAGTTCACACTGGTGTTGCAGGAGAAGCTACTGTTAAGCTACTACTAACAAGGAGAAACACCTTGTTATTAACTTTCAAAATCTGCACATATTGAAATTAATTTTTGGTTTGGTCTTAGAACAAAATCCAGGATTTTCAAAATGTTGCCTTTCAAAAAATTTGGGGCAGGACAAGGTGTCTAAATTTTCAATTTCAAAGCCCAGAAGTGTGTTGTTTGGGTTTTTCCCTCTATTTAGTCCTTTTGCTTGTACTTTGTTTTGATAATTTCTATTATTTTGTGATCTGCCAATAGTGACAGTGAAATAATGTGTCAATTTATCGTAATGTCAAAGTAGAAATGTTTTAACCTTTTATTTTTTGCCTAGGGATAACATCACAAGCCTAACTATATGGGACTGAAAATATATAATAAACTTTCAGCTATGACTCATAATTAAAATGTTTAATTTTAAAATGATACCTGGGGATTCAAATCAAAAAGACCATTTTTGGTGGGCAGGTTTACTTGTATTTTTAATTTTTTTTTTCTGGACACTTCTCAGTTTTGCTTTTCACTGATGCAGCCAAAGAAAAGTGCAGATAAGTGGAAATAATGCACATCTCTTTTGAGCAAAATTTGACTGGCTCTTTCCAGCCAGCCCACAAAACAGGTAACTCTACACTTTTACTTAGCTCCATACAGTTACTAAAGCTACTATGATAGCAAGGTGATTCTTTTAAAATGTGGTTACCATGATGGGATAAGAATTCCAAATTAATTCACTGTGAAATGCAGGCATCCTATTTGTTGCTGAGAAATTTGTCCTGATTTCTGTGTCTGTTAAGTGAGCTTAACTCACACTCAGGTTGCAAAGTGAACTTCAGGCTGCCGAGGGGATGGAGTGCACTGATAGTGTGGGTCAGCAGTGGGATACAGCCATTCCATGAGTGGAAACCCAGGAGCAGATTGTGTCATATCATAATTGGGTCTGCAGAGCTGTGCTTTTCTTTGGGACTGACACAGTGTGTAAATTGTTAAATAAATTGAATAATTGTTAAAAAAACTTCAGAGTGCCTTGCTGAGTTCTAAGAAACATTACTTTCTTGCTAAAATTAGCTGTATTTGAGGGTATGGAGGGGAGAAAGAAGTGGAATTAGTCAGAGTAATATCAGGTTTGGTAACCCGATCCAGGGAAAAATCAGTGAAGCATTTCTGTACCTTTGTGTTTTCCAAAGGCTGTACTCTGCTGCTTTGGATAAGTTTTGTAATTCTTTGACATCTTCAAGACTCAGAATTAAATTTAAAGGATCCACCATCCATTCATCTCCACTGCGGAACACATTTCCCTCCCTGACACCCTTCCAGCTGCTTGACCCTGTACCATGATTACAGGTTGGGTCACTTCCCTGGGAAGAGTGGTGGCCTTCCAAGCTGCTGACAAGAGGAGAGGAGCTGGAAGTCTTGGGAGCAGCTGTCAGTCTCTGCCTCCATGCCACATGCTGGGGATGTCCATGGCTTTCGGAGGGCTGAAGGTGCCCTGGTTGGCACTCATGGGTGCCCAGCCCCAGACAGAGCCCTCGATGGGGTGTCCCAGCCTCAAACAGTCCAAGGCTGTAGGGAGAAATCTTACTTCACCCAGCAACATGATGTCAGGGAAGAGATAAACCACCCCCTCCTCCGCCCCCTCCAAGTAGGCTAAGTGCTGATCTCTTTCATGTCTCTGATGTCTTATCACATTTCAGATGCTGTCACTACACCCGGCTGGGATATTTTCAGTGGAAATGCCTACAGAGAAATGAGAACAGTTTTGGTAAAAAACAAATATCCAGAACTCAGCCTCCTTTGCATTGCAATGTGATGGGATTTGGAAAGAGTAAAAAGATGTGTGAAAGAAACAGCTTGTTTATGCAGGAAGCTGCTGTGAAACAGGACAAACCAGGCTTCACAGCTCTGTGCTGCCGTGCTTGAGCTGTTTCCAGTGTTGGAGTTAGTCATTTGGAAACCACCTGCAGTGTAAAATAACATCCTTTCTGCTGGAGCTTTCTGTGCAAACCTCTCACCAGTGCTGTCACGAGACAGGCAGGCAGCAGCAGCCCCCAGCCGCTGTGTGTGGTAGTACAGACTGTCTCACCCCTTTAGCCAGTGTCTACTTAGTTAAAAGTTGTCTTTGCTGTACTACATGGTTGGAGTATGTGTGCCCATACTTTGCAAGTCATTTGCAGCCTATAATAATTCACACAGTGAGGATGATGCTGTCTATCCACAAAATAGGAATATAGTCCCAGATAAACTAGGCAGATGGAGCTAGGGCTCTGCAGATGGAAGCTTGTTTGCACCTATTGGTGTACCTGCATCCCTCAGAAGGGGCCTCCTGTTGAGAAGGGTCTGCCATAAAGGCCTGGTGGCCACAGCTGGGTGCCTTGGCTGTTCTCAGAAGCAGTCTCCCAAGGGGGAGCATACACGCTGCAGTGTGTATAGGGGCTTCCTTCAGTGTCCATGGCTCTCCCACTTGCTTTTCCTGATTGCTCAGAGACATTGTGAAAATGGCAAGTGCTGACTATCTAAGTAGACACTTGAAAGAAAATACTCTAATCTCCATAGATGTCTCTTCCATTTGCACTCTTTTCAACACCTTCCTGTTACCTTTGTGGCATTGACAGGTGGGCAGGACCTGCGTGATAAGCAGTATTCATGCTCTTACCGTTGTGAACTAACTCACTTATTTTGGATGGGGGGCACACCCTACACTTGCCTCAGGAGAAGACTGTGTGCCTGCCAGTTACCTAAAGCACCCCACGTGCTCCAAAGTCCCACTGAAGCCCACCTAGAGCAGTTGGTGTTTGCTTGCCATGGTGAGGTGAGGTCTGTGGTCACCTTGCAGAGGCAAACAGAGGGTGAGCACAGCCCTGCCAGCTGCTCTGGTGACTGACTCTGTGTCAGTGTTCTCTCAAACCAGTGTCTTTCAGACACCAGTTATGGAGTTATGGCTTCCAGAGATGCTGGCCAGGAGATGGTTACACCAGACAGCTTGTACACATTGGTGGGACCAAGGACAATTTCTTCAGAAAGATGGAGCAGCTGAATAAGTAACATATATTTTTTTATATAAAATTGCTGTCCTTCTCCAGGTGGTTGAGTGTCTTTCAAAGAAGTTTTGGCCTTTGTCTAAGCCTTGCAAACTTGGTAGAAACCAGACCAAAATATTGTGTTGCACTTGAGAAGCAAATCAGCAGCAGCACTGGTCTCTGCCCTCTTACTTCGTGTTTCTGCACAAAGCTAAATAATATTTTCCAGGTTTATATGTCTGTCTCTAAGGAATTCTGGAAATACTTTCAGAAATACCTGTCCCTGTTTCAATTATCTCTGTTCATCAAGTAGCACTATTTCCACTCAGTGGGGTCTGAAACATTAATGACATTTCCCAGCAGGGGCCCAGATGGATAAGACAAAGTAGAAAGAATTGGTTTAGTCATGGAAAAAAGCATTAAAAAGAAAAATATTAAAGTTAAAACCAAAAACAATAATGCATAATAATAAATAAAATACAAAATAATACAAAATAATAAAACAAAAATATCAAAATATGCTAAGTTTTAAAATTTTATTAATTAATTTGACAGTTCACTTAACAAGTGTTAGTCAGTTTTTAAAACTAACTTTTCTCTCTAATTAAAAACACTTAATATTATGTTGGTATTCTTATTTAAACCTCATGGCTATCTTTCAGTTCTGAAACTGTAAATTTAACCTTTAATATTGAACTAAGATCCTCACTATTTTTAAAATAGTTTTATAATACAGTTCTTAGATGTGCTGTAATTAGATGTAATTAATATTCTTGAATGGACATGATCTTAGATTTATCTGTGAACCTCAAGAAGATCTTTCAGGTATATGTAGTTAAGACAAATTATTCATCCTATATTTTTTGAACTGGAATGAGCTTTCTAATAGACTCCCACAAGTTTCAGTTCATGTTAAGACTTTGGAAGAGAAGTTATTTATCTGTTTTCTCAACTGAAAATGATCCTGTTGTACCCTACCGTAGCCTATTTCCTGCAGTCAGGATGTAATACCAGAAGTATGTTGACTGTACTCTGTTTACTAACACTGAACTAACACTTATTTTAAGTTTGTTCTTGCTCTTATCCCCTCTCCCCATGGGCAGGATTGTTTGAGCTGTTCACTTTCTAAATTACAGCAGATTTGGCCCCCCTTTTTCCTATAGGTACCTGTCACTTGGTTGTTAGGGAAAGGAAAAATGATGACTGCAGACTTGCACCTTGCAGTAGAAGCCTAATTTGCTGAGGTCTTCAAGGGTCAAAGGTCTTGGAGTTCCTACTCACACAGAAGACCAAATTGAAAAAACCCCTTAATCTCCACATATGTCAGTCCTTGTCCTTGTGCAACAAGGTTCTGCTGTGCCTAGGAGCTGGGTTTCCTGATCTAACAGGGGCAACCAGGTCTTTAAAACTTGATTGTGTGAAATACTGGTTGTCCTGAGCTTGTAGGGAAAGGAGCAAGTTGTAGATGCTCAGTGTTTAACAGGGTGAATTCTTACTGCTTTTAAAGCTACTGCCCATGTGGTTGTCTTTTTTTTCCCCAGTAGTTTTAAAGGCTTTCTATCTCAGTATCTCATAAATACATTACAATAAATCACAGTCTTTACACTGAATTCTCCTGAATTACTATGGAGAACAAAACACACTGATTTTTTGCTGCTGCACAGAGGAGGGCCCAGAGCCATGCAATCATGTGGCACTGATCACCTCCTCATAGAGGATGGAAAAACAGAGGTGGGAGTACAGGCTCCTGCAGTTCTGGCCAAAGCAAGGGGGACTGAGGGAAAGAAGCATCTGGCAGCACTAACCTGAGATGTGCAGCCATTGCTTGCTGGCCATTTCATTCTTAATTCGACAATAAACCAGTCCTGCAATTACTTAGGCTTGGCACTGAATTGTTAATGAGCTTGTTGATGCAAAGTTAGAAAGATTTGAAAAGGTGACATATGGACTAAGAAATGATAGGGACAGGATGCCTCTCACTCACAGAAATACTAGGAGATGGTTATAACACTCAGCAATGATATGGAATTTCTTGAAAACATGCCTTATCTTTTTTAGCACCTCCAACAGGGGTCAGGGTAATGCACCCCAGGGAAATCTCTCCTTCCATCCTGCTATTTCACAATGTCAGCTCACAAAGGGAAGGTGGTTGTAAACAGACGGCTCCTGGAAGTCCTGAAGTTGTCTTGGCTCCTAGCTCTCTGGAAGACTTCTTTGCTTAGATATGTTATCTCCATGGAAGTGCAAATACCCCATTTTCTATTTTTTAGAAGATATGCATTCAGATAAAAAATAGTAAAGCAAAGGGCTAAGTTCTTGATTATTTACTGGCAACAAAGTTACAGTACAGAAAAATGAAGAAATAAATAAATGCAAACTTCAAATATACTTCACACCTACAATTGCTCCATCTGTCACACAGGATTTCTTTGTGAAACCTGAAGACACCTTTCTGTTCCTGTTTCAGAACTTCTCCTCAGATGGGGCTCCTCTGTGCCCCTTCCCCCTTACACTGCAGGCAAAATTGTTTGTTGTCTCTGCTGCTGAGTGCAGATGAAAGGCAAATATTTCCCCAAAACTTCTAATCCTCTGTAGGGAGACCACAATTGCCTGTCTCAAACACTGTTAAAATCACAGAAGGACTTTGCCCTGACAGAGACACAGAATGGCTTTAACTCCAAGCCTGGTGAGGTCTGGCTAGCACATCCTCGTAATGAATCCAGACAAAAATTCCCCAGTTGTGCCAAAACTTGAGGAGGGGACAACTGCCCCTAAGCACATTGCCAGTCAAACAAAGATCACCCCAAGGTATGGGACAGATGGCATCTGCGACCACCAAAGTGTCCCCCTGGCCCCTGAATATACCTTTGGATTCCTGAAACGTGGACTGTAAGTTAAGGCACTTGATGAGAGCTGAAATAAGATAAAAATGTTACTATTGTCTCTGTGTTATCTCAGGCCTAGAGGGGAGGTAAACAAGCTGGAGGAGCAGAATGTATCACTGCAAAAAATCCCCAAGGGAAGACAACTCAGCAACTGTGCTGAGGTCAGCTCCCACTGGGTGGAGGTGCTTCTGGCAGAGAGAGATCGTGCACAACCCACGGAATCAAAAAACCCACTGAGTCAAAAGAGGACAAAGACTGTGCATGGGACTGATTAGCATTGGAAGCAAGGGAATCATTTAACTAGTAGAATCAGAGAACTGTGTATCCAGTGAGCATTAACTCCTTTGTTTGTTAAAATGTATAAGTAGTGAAAAGTTTTGGAACCTTGGGAAACCCATCACCGAGAAGACCAGGTGAAGAAGGACAGTGGGATGCTGCTGGATCCATGGGTGGTGGTATCTTTCTACTTAATCTGTCTCTCTTTCCCTCCCTCTCTCTCCCCCTCCGTCTTTTCTATTTCTTTCTACCTCTCTCTACCTCACATTTATGGGTAAATAAAATCTGTACTTTTGACTTCAGCCTATGGTCTTGTTTGCACCTCAATTTGGGTGGAGGCATCTCTCTAATAAATGGATCCTAACACCCTCATCCACCCTCAGGTTTGTTTTTAAATTCTGATCTTTTAGCTTAAACTGTTCTGCATTTAAGATATATAGAGAAACTTTGCAGTGCTTATTTTTCACACTTACCCCTTCCTCAGTTGCAATGTGGCTGTGCATCTATAATGTAACATTTGTCCTAAGTCTTCTCAGACAGGGCTGGGTTTTTTTTGAAAAAAGTTTGGATTTGGGTTTTTTTTCCCTTAACCTCTTATGACACTATGTTTAACACAGATGCAAGGGATAGGGGCCATGGAACAAGTGCCTGTGTCCAGTGATGTTAAGTTTAAGGGGTATGGTTTATTCAAATCTAAAGTGGCTAAATCATATATTATTTGCATGCCTTGATCACATTTGGATCTTGTAGGGAAACCTTATTCTGTATGATGATGCCAGATCCTAGTACCTTTGTGATGTTATCCTAGCATTACAGATATTTATAGCCAAAAAAAGTATCTTTAGCATTTCACTCTGGACCTCAGAGGAAGCAAAATATTGTTCTGAACTTCAACTAGGAATCCTGACCACCGGTAGAGCTTTTATTTGATTTTCTTGCCTATGTCTACATGGCTTCCTACAGTACTATATCTCTACTATATCTGTAGTTCTGTAAAAAGAAATTTACCAATGATGTCACTGTAACTTTGCTAATTAATACATATTCACACCATCTTTAAGAGCTGCTAGTAAATTTTTATTCCTCCAGCACATAAATTTGCCACACACTATGTAGTTCCTTTCCAAAATGGCTCAGACATCTCGCTTACAACTCACTTACAATCACCCTTCCAGGCTAGTTAAGGTAAGACATTTCAAGATATGATTCATCATGATATATATGAGATTATGCTTTCAAATTTATCCTTGGCTCTGTCTCTTAACATTTTCACTAAATGCTGAGCTGACAGCTGGTGTCAATGCACAAGCTTTGCATTTTTCCCTGCTTTTATGAGACTTTACCAGATCTCTGCAATAGTAATAGTATTTTCCTCAAAAAAAATTAGTGTTATATGAGGGAAGGTGATGGAAAAAATAGTATGTTCCTGAGGGGTCAAAAAAATAAATGTTGGTAGAAAAAGGGTTTGATGTGCCATGTAGACCATTGTGTACAAATTAGCTGTTACTTATTTGTCAGAAATAGTCCTGCACATTGGATAATGAAGCCACGATTTGGGAAAAGGTGGAGAGACAGGTTATCTGATTATGGTATAATTCCTTACAGGAGGAAGTACTAAGCCAGTTTTAGTACACATGTGCTCTCAGAAACTTTGGTCTTGTTAATAACATTAAAAAAAAAAGAGACAGATATGAAAATTAAAGGAAAACCAACCCAATAATTTGGAGACAAAATATCTCTTAGAATAGCAGTTTTGGTATTATTAATAAGTGATTACATCTTGGAGAGGGACAAATATATAGAAAAATCAATGCTAATTCATTTGGATCACTCAACAACATTAAATATGATAGACTACAAATCCATGCTGGGTTCCTGGTGGCTCTGCTAGGGGCAGATATTTCTGTGCTTCAGTTACTCAACCGATTCCTTGAAACCTCACCAAAAAATAATATGAAGCAACTGGAGTTTTCACCTTAATTTTTTACTTGGCTTTCCCAGGTATTTGAAAGTTCTAGACAAAGAAAGGTTCTCTGTGTTCTCTTTGGCAGGTTTATTTCTCACATTTCCTGACCTTGGGATGGTTCTGTGCCATGGGTAGAAGTTCATCAAATCATTAGGCATGCTGATAGCTTCCCAATAAGGGGCCTAGAATGGACAGAACACTTCTGGTCTTTCTGCTGAAGTGGTTTGAAGCCCTGCCTTCTTTGTGGGACTGTTTGCTGTTTTCAGACACAGTCAGAGGCAGTTGCTTGTCTCCCTGTTCATACACAAACTCACAGCTGTTCTTTTTTCTAGACTGTCTTTTCTATATTTAGCCATGCATCAGTTATCTTCAAAAAGCTTGGACACCACCATAGTTACTGCTGAGGAAAGCTTAGAAGATTTGACTAAGCAGGATGTGGGTGGTAGACTTATGTGAGTACTGCTCAAATTGGTTCAGAACAGATTTGGCATCTACATTTTCTCCTGGATTAGTTGAGTGAATAACTTTGGCTTGTGAGGCTGTTTAGGAATGCTTAATTTTAAAAATTTGCACTGGGTGCTTAGGTCATATGATATTTTATTTCCCTCATGGGATTACTGAGATGTTGCTGGTTTAAAAACTGTGAAATGAAAGCCCTATGACAACTGTTAGCAATATATTGAGCTCAATAAATCCTTATGAAAAAGACCTGTGCATCATGTAAACTTTACTCAAAGACTGACACATCTGTCCTTGGTGTCAGTTGTCATTATTATACTGACACCAATCTTCTATGCAATCTGAAGATCTGCCTTTTAGAGTAAGATTGGTGTGGTGTTTGCTCCTTTTCGTAATCATAGATTTTCTGTTGTGGACACTGAATTGTCTGTATGAATTTTTATTTAACTATTTATTTGTAGCAATGCCTGTGAAACCCCTTTAGGGTTTAGTTACTGCTGCTGCTGCTGACACTGACTCATAGACCAAGACCCTTTAGCTGTTGCACAGACTTGTACAGAGGAGTTTACAAGGGGAAGAAGGAGCTTGCAATCTAGGGATAAGATGGGAGAAAACTGATGTTGATAGCATATTGAGGAGCCCAGGGAAATGGGCAGGCAAAGTGGCTCAGCATGGTACAGTGACCTCAGCACACTCAAAGCTCAGTGTTGACATCTTTGTAGACATCAGGCAAGAGAGTGCTCCAAGAAGGCATATAAGCATGTCTTTTGTTGGCTTTTTTTTTTTCCTAGCAGCAATAGAAGGTGCTTAGCTGAAAACCTAAGCGGAAAATAAAACCAGTATCTTGGACTAGGTGGTAGTAAGATACAGCTACTGATGCAGAGATAGTAGGGAAGAAGTAAACTGAAAATTAATTTGAATTTCTACTGGATTTGAGAATGCTGATGTTTAGCAAGACCTAGAAATAGCTTTGGCTGAACTCAAAGGCTAAGTGTGCAAATACATTTATGAATCATATTCTTTTAAACCCAGCTAGCTCTGTTCAGTGATAAGAGTGAGGTAGGAACTTGTAGCATTGATTCTGCTTAGAGAGACCCACCTTCCAGATGACTTTAAGATTCAGTTAAATGCAGTGATTTGATGTTGAATGTGATTAATGTATTGGTACTTGTAGATCACCCTTTCTCCCGATTTTATGGTTGAAATAAGGGACATTGCAGCTGAGGTTTGAAGACTGGGATCCAGCATTTGAAGTGTCAGTGCTATATAGCTCTTACTCTAGAAGGTGCCTCCTGCTGTGCTCTGGCAGAGCACAGCTCTCACTCTTAAGGCATAAGGCAAACTCCTCTCCCCTGAGGTTTTTCATGTACTGAGTGTCAGCTGATTGAACTCCTGCAAATGCTTCCCATATTTTGCTCTATGTCAAGTTGTTCTGGAAATGCTCTGAGTACATACTTATCACAAACAAAACAGCAATGAGAATTTTTAAAATAAATTACTGAATCAGTGCTTTATGAGGACCATTTACATTAGACAAGCACTGACTGATCTTATGCCAAAGCACTCTCTTTTGGACTATTAGCAAAAATAAAAGGTTCATATGTTTCAATATCTATGGTGTAGCTAAAGACATCAGGTTGAAATATGCTGGAGTTAGATATAGCCATAATATTTTCATGTGGGATCTGTCAGTTAGGAAGTGCAAGGGCTTCAGGAAATGAAATAACAAGCTTAGTAATGGTGGGAGATTAGAGGGAGAATATGGTTAATGTAATTAGAAATAGTTTCAATCAAGGAACGAGTTCATCATACAAGTGTTCTTCCACAGAGAAAGCACTTTCCATGAATGACTTTTGCTGCCCTGGCTTCTTGATCTTCATGCAAAATTAAGACTCATCAATATTACATGGCCTATAAACGAAGCCACTTCAGTTTAGTGTCACCCAGATGAAATATTGGAGTGTCACCATGGCACTTGGTAATAAACTAATTTTAAAAGAATAGGTAGGGAAATCTGTGGTGCTGAGGAAATAAAAAAGCAATTAAAAACTATATATAAAAGAGGAATCACAAGAAGGAATGAGGCTTCCAATGAATGACAGGGAAACTCAGGGAAATAATTGAAGAAAGAAATGTCATTCTAACCTTTAAAATATTAAAAAATTAATATATCTGAAATATCATAAATCCCCAATCCTGTAAACAAGTCTATATTTTGGCCCTTCATGTCTGTCCTCACAATGTTCTTTAAACATACAAAGCATCAATGTGGTGGTCTAAGGAGGGCCTAAGAGATGATGTGAGATGAAGTTACGACCACTGGGAAAAGAATGCTGAAAATTCTGTATCTTTTACTTCTGGATTACACTTTGGATTACATATAATTTATAACCCAGGATGACACCTGGGAAATGCTTCAAGAAATTATACTCTGAAAAGCCTCTTTACAGCTGACACAAATCTGTTTAGCAGGAGTGTTTATCAGATTTACTCATGTTCCTGCACAACTCAAAGGTGTTGATAGATGTAATAGAGCTGGTAAGCTCCAAGTGCCTGCTTGTTGCTATTGTAGCAGGCATGGATGGTAGCTGGTAAAATGGAAAGGGCTGACTGGCTGATTATCAGATCTGATTTTTTCAAATTTATTTTACTGTGAATATTTATGAATATTTCATTATCTATGTGATCATCTTGGAACAATGGTCCCAAACCATCAAATACTTCTGGTGCTGTCATCTGGCAACTTGCAGACAAATTCTGTTGAAAACCCAGTGAAAAGCAAGTTCTAAATCCCTAACTGATGCTGTTAAGTGTCATGTGGCATTTGCAGTAGCTATGGATGTAAATCATTCATAATCCAATATCAAACCAAAAAGAGCAAATGAGTTTGCCTCTGTGGTTAAGAAGAATAAGGTATTGATTACCATAACAAATTAACAACTTGAAACCTGATATATGCCCTCTGAGTGCTGAGAGCTGTGAGCTGGAACAGTCATGTATTACACATTGGCCTCATGAGATTTAAAAGCAATTGCACCACAAAAATAGCTGGTTATTAAAAGAATTCTGTAAAAATTATTTTAATGGCATTTTCTGCAGGGCTAGAACAATTACCAACTTGCAATCAAAGTAATAGCTTTTCATTAACTAAGATAGTTGAGCAAGACCCTGTCTTTACAGATTTGTTGTGAAAACTGATGCTGGGTGTATTTTCAGTGGCAGGCAGATGGGTGACAACGTGAACTATTGCAGGATAGTAGTTAAAAAGCACTTGGCACTTCCAGAGGCTTCTACACTGAGATAGTTAGAAAATGAATGGGAAGATGAACCTAGAAAATCTCTTTGTTTGTGTGGGGAAGAAGTTAGGTTAAGTCCCTACAGATAAACTATTTAAGGATGCTTCTATCTGCTTTGGATTTTCTCTGCTTTCCTCCCCTCATTGCAATCAGTGAAATTCCACCAGCTGATACAGTAAGATGACAACGTGAAAGTGCACTAACTTGAATCAATATCCAGCTCTAGCCAGCAAACAGGATAGTACTTCCAACTGATAGGAGCCTGGAAACAATGAGGGAACAGGGTGAATATTCATTCACATTTTTAAGGAATTTCTCTTTGGCTGTACTCACACTTACTCCCTTTTTTTTACTCAAATGTTTTTGTAAAGTAGTTTGCTGGCAGCAGTATTCATGGAAATTGAAAATCATAGCAAATACTGCAAGTGATGATAGATTTCTTTTCTTAAGATCCACAGCAAGGCTTGCAAGGAAACCCATGCATTGCATTCAGAGTCACGGAACAAAAATGTATCACTTTATTATTCTGTAAACAAAAATGCTTTTAGCTGAAGATGCTCAAAACTGGCAAGATATATGTTGCTGATCAGCTAAAAGATAAAAATTCTTCACAGAGGCTATTGCAACTAACTCACACTGCAGATATTGTGGTATGCTGCTGGACAGCTTGAAAACAGAAAAAAATATATGGCATGTTTGGTTGTTGAACTGTATGTTTGTACTGAACTGTGTAGCTGACCTTATGAGGGATATAAAGATCCTTTCTGCTTTACTGGGTATTAAAAGAAACAGTTGGTGGATCTATGAAGACAGGGAACCTCCCATAAGCCAAAGGAGAGATGTTTTATGTTTACAGTTAAAGGTTTAAGACATTTTGTCCCTCCTTTCACCCTGCAGTGTGAACTTGCATGAAGGAAGTGGGAGGAGGGAGGTCGTTCTAGGCATTTGAAGGCAAAAATTTAGGTTAGTATTTAACCCACAAGGAACAAAGTAATGTACTGCTACCACTGGCAAAGCTGATTTTTGTGGTGAGTTCTGGAGGAAAGCAAAACATGGTGGGGCTGGGGAAGCTTGGAGATACTTGGCTGGGTTGAATTTCTCTCTCCCCATTGCAAATCTCCTGAACTCCTCATCTGATCTAACCTTGCTTGAGTGGAATGTTTAATAGTAGAGTAAATTGCTGTTATATTGAAGTTGACAATGTGTGTGGGTAATATTTCATATTATATGAATATAAAAATTACATAAAACCTCATTGGGATGCATTGAACATATTGAAGCCCACTGGAACAATGTGCACAGATCTAGGAGCACTTGGAAAAGCAGCTGCTGTGGTTTTAAGAAACTTAAATGCCCTGAATTATTATTTGGTGACATATGACAAATTGTTCTACAAGAACTAGATTATTGCAGCTTAAAAATAAATTAAACCCCCTCTCTGGGTGATCTGTCCAATTTTGATATACAACACTCTAAATAGGAGTCTTGCCTGCCTGGGATGTGCAACATTTAAAGAATCAATTAACATTATAAAACTCTGGAAAAGTTTCCCATCATCATTACTGCTTCTTCACTTTGTTACCTTGTATTTTGTATCTTTCCTTATGCTAGATCTGTTATACATCTGTTTCTCACATTAATTAAAGCAGGTTTAGTTCTCAACGTGTGGAAATATTTATTAGTGTATTTGCTGGAGGGCTGATGGGACAGTGACCCTGCTACATCCTTCTCTGCTTGGCCTGGCTATCACACCTGTGGTACAAGTAGGGAATAGGAAATGGCTTCTGGAGTGCTGGCTTTTATCCATGGATGATCCAGTCCCACTTCAGACTGCAGGAGCTTTGTCAGCAGAATTCATTTGAATTTGCTTCTCCCCCTACCTGAATAGCATCACATGGCACCCCAGTGGATAGGGAGATAACTAATATTGTTTCCTGTGGTTAATCCTCAATAAAAGAAGATGCTGAAAGTGGATTAAATGTTCTTTTTCACTATTGGCTGCAAATGGAAAAAAGAGATTGAAAAGATCAGTTCAATGTAAGCACTTCTTTTATACTTAGAATTGATTTGGAATGACAATTTACACAAGAGATTTTGGCACAGTAACGTTCACATTCATACAGTCTCATAAGCTACAAGGGGAAAGTGTGGGGCTTTTTATTTTTTTTTTTTTTTTGGTAAGAAGATCACCTTGCTTTATTTTTTCAGTATTACCTGGGGCTACTGCAGAGTGGATGAGGCTTTGGCTGTAGCAGTAATATCCACACAGAGTAATGATCCGGTTGTGCACGGTGAATCCTGCATTTGAGGCTGCAGCCTTTGTAGATAAAATGCTGGTTGGTGGAGTTCCCTTCCTTGTGGGAATCAAAGCACCCACTCATTTCCACTTCTGGTGAGGAAATTAATATCCTATTCATGTAGCTCTATATTGCTTTTAATTGGTTTAGTATTAAACTACCAACTGCTTGAATAAAATGTTGTGGGGAAGTTCGTTTCTAGAAGGCAGTTTGTGTCTGCACAATTAGAGAGTGTTTATTTCTGTGTTACTGAATCACAGGAGGGAATATCTCCTGTAGAAAATGGTATTTTCAGCTAAATTAATGACCTTTTAATAAAACAATGAGCATGTTTTTCTTAAATAAATTACTGACAAGAATAGTACCACCAACTTGGGTGGTAACTCATTTGCCCAATAAAAATGTGGGTAAATATTTATAAATTGCACATCAAGAGTAATCAGGGAGAACTGGCAGCATAAAACATACAAACAATATTTTTTAACTTTGCAAGCCCCTTCATTAACTTCTTAGAGCAGAGACTGTTTGGGGAAGAAAGCCCTTGGAGGTGGATTTCTCTCCTTGTATCCACTTCAGCTGTCAGCCAGCTCTCTTTCCCTGAACTTCGGGCTGGAGGGTCAAATGGAAGAGGCTCTGCCTGCTGCTGTGGAGCTGTGCTGGAGGGGCAGCCTCTACTGTCCTTACCTAATGAACAAGTTGATGTGGAAGTGCCACAGCCATGGGTTTGGTGAGGTTTGCAGCTGACAGTCTGGATGGGGTACAAAGGACTTAAAAAACTGTGAATGATGATGAAAAATGCCAGGATTTTTCCCCTCAGTACCTCTTTTCTTTCTGCTCTCCACTCAGGAGGGGAATATCTCCATTTCCTCAAGTACGGATGGAATAATAAAAAGAATAAAGCAAATTCCACTCCACCTTCTCCATGACTCCATCAAGATCTCACAAGGTAGTCAGATGCCTGATATAATTGGTGTGCTACTGGGTCAAACTGTTCCGTGAATGTCTCTGATGCCACAGTAAACTATGTTAGGAATTCAGCCAATGATATTCTGGTCAGAGACAGTGGAATGCTTCTCCCTCAGTATGGCATCAGGATCCAGTGCTGTTGTACAAGGTGTAAAGCTGCTCTCAGACCATCTGTAGGTATTAGACACCCCATGGCTTGTTCTGTAAAGTGTGGGAGATGTCACAATCCTTGCCATGTCGCACTTCCTAGAAACTAAGTTCTGAGGAAGAAGGATTGCATTAATGTTATGTATTCAGGAGGGATCTCAACATAGTCTGCTAAGATGACTGGGACTTGCAGGCATCTCACCTCAATACTCCTATAGGATCCCAGTAATGCATATTTGATAAATCAGGTCTCTAGAAAAGCATCCACTGTTGATTTAAAGACCTTGAGACACCACGAACATCCCCCACCACTTATTCTACTGGTTAATATCTTCACTATTAAAACCATCTCCCTAATTCCTGATCAACCTCAGCTTCCAACCATTATTCCTTTACATGCTTTCTTTCTGGTGGATTAAAGGGTCTTCTGCCACCTAGAAAAGCTTCCCCCAGAGGCCCTTAGATACTGTAATCCAGTAATGTCGGAGTCTTCTTCCTGGCAAGCTTTTAAAATGCCTTGTGGTGCAATGTTATCTCCAGCCCTGGAATAATTTTCGCAGTTCTTTTCTGAGGTTTCTGCATTTTCAAAAAGCATTTTAAAGACTTTGCAGGCATGATGGGATGTATAGTGGGGGGAGAGTCATACACAAACACATGCTACACACGTGATATATTTTGGACTGGTTTCATGGTAACTACTATATGGAACAAAATGTACATGTAGCTTTTTATGCATTAGATAATATTTAATAGTAAGTTTTCCACCCATGAATCTGAAACAAATGTTACATCAGTATGATTTGAAAAGGTGCATCAGAACAATGCTAATGAGGTCTTTGCTTTTGTAACCAGCCACCAAAACATGGAGGAATTCTTGCGGTCTGACCCAAAATACATTTATTTTTCCTTTTGGCAGCATGTATTAAAAAAAACTCTTTCAGGTTGGCCATGAAATTTTCTGAAGCAAATAGTCTTGTTTAAAAAATGCTAATGCAATTTTACACTTCTAAACTTTTTTCCATTTTCTACTGCAACTGTTTGCGGGGTTGGATTGAGTAATTTGTAAATAGGCATGCACATCAGTTGATTTCTTTTACAGTGAACAAAGGAAGTTTGTGCAACTGAATACATAGTCTGGTATGGAAGAGTGCTTTGAAGACACAGCTCTCCTAAAGGAGGGTGTAGACAGGTTCTGGGGGGATGTTGGGGGCAGAGGACATCTCCCAGTGCCCTGTCCAGGGCGGGCAAAAAGGGCTCTCTTTGATTTGAGTCTGAAGACAATGAAAGCTGGCAAAGTGGGAGGGAAAGAGACTGGGAGCAGAAAAAGGCAGAAAAAAAGAGAAAGGGTAAAACCCCATAGCAGCTCAGCAAAATGAAAAGGTTAAAAAACTCCGAACATTAGCTTTCCAGAGGATGGACACCTCCAGCTTGAGCTGGGTCAGGCACTGGGAACATCCATGAGAAACAGAGGAGGCACAGAGATTCACCAGGCAAGCAGAGGGGCTTCATCTCCAGGTGGCTTCAGTGAGGCTTTTGGTGGGCCTGGGGCTTCAGTGGAGCTCAGGAGGGGACAGAACCTGGGAAAGGAGATTGAGGAGGGCTCCCAGGGCATGGGCTGCATGTGGGTATGGCAAATGATGGGAAAGGAGGGATGGGATAGAGCAGGGGACAGAAGGCTGAAAGGGAGGTTTGAGATTCAGTGGGAGCCTGGTAAGACTGGGAGTGATGATCAGGCAGGACTAAATGTAGGGAGGGACTCAGAGCCTGGCAGCATAAAATAAATCACAGATCTCCATGAATTCAGTGTGGCAAATGCATGACTGTTATGAACACTTAGCTGCCATCACATGCTCCATGAATCACTGCCCCTAGCTTCAAATGTGACACTTGCATCTGTCAGGCCTGGGGTGTCGTGTCACACCAGCAAGGGGTGAAAAAAACACCATTATAGAGGATGCAACTGATTTTAAGTGACTTGTCTGATGCTGTGTCAAAACTGCAATGGAAGCAGCCACTGACAAATCCAGTCCTTCTCTGGCCAGGCTTGTATGCCCTCAGCTGTGTTGAGGTCAGTGAGGTCCACAACAAGGAGAAAGCTCATTTTAGGTTTTGGGATCACTAAAGACCCAGCACATTGTAAGTACCCAAAGCTGTGAAGCCCCATCATTATGCTGTGGGTGTTTCTTGGGCACTGGTTGAGTGGTGACTGCCTCTGCTGCAGCATTTTGCATCACCCTCACCTTCTCCCATTGATTTGATAGATCCGATCATTATAATCTTATTTCCTAGGCAGGGTGTAGTTTGCATAGCAAAAGGCCTCTTCTTCAACTGCACTTTGCCCTGGGTATCATAGATTAGGACTGAGTCCTGCCGGGAAGAGGAGCGAGAGGGTTTTAGAGAGTTACCATCCATAAAGGAACCAGTGATTGCATTATTCCCCTTCAAACCATCCTCCGCACTCCCCAGCCAGCTGCTGTTGCCTAACTGGGTCCAGATGGTTTCAGCTCAGCTTGATGGTTTTTCCTAGTGTGCATTTATGGTGCCTTCAGTCCGTGCAGCAGCCAACTGTTGTGATTGGGCACTGTTCCTGTCATTGCCTTCCTCTGCCTGGCACGCGGCACGGTTTTGTTTTGTCCCAAGATAGATTGCACATTTCTTGGGGTTTTTCCCTGTGTGCTTGGAATGGGTCATTGAAATTGTGCTCCATTTCTGCCTGCAGCTGTTTGTCCATAAATTAAGCCATGGTGGGAGAGACAGGACAGGGAGGAAGTTAGTGTTGGATTTGCTGTACTGCCCCCTCCTTGAAGGGCAGGGACTCCCAGTTGAAGCTGGAGCAGCAGGAGGTGGCTGGGAGAGAAGGAAGTACCTGTAAGCTGAGGTGGAGGAGGAAGAGATTGTTTCATTTGAGTTTTGGAAAAGGCATGTGCTTTGTGGCTTTAACCTAACCATCTCCCTCCTGTGGCTTCCTTCCTCTAAAGGGATCTCTTGTGGACACCACAACTGTGTGTGAGTGAGCTGAAGGTCCTGCACACACTGTCCTAAATTGGATCAGGAACCCCTCTCCCCTCATTTCTGTTCTCCCTCTGGAGCAGCAATGAGAAGTCAGATTTCTTCTATGACAACAGACATGTGAAAACATGAGTCTGCCTTCCTCTGTACAAACAACCAGTGGAGGAATGTGCAGGAACACTGGAAAGGCTTGGAACTACAGCACACGGTTTATTTGGCTCTGAGCCTTCCTGCTGCAGTGATCAAGGAACACATTTGCTTGATTATGGCCTTGTTAATTCTTTATTTGGCATTTATTAAAACTCTAAACTGTGCTTAGAAAATACCATGATTAATGATCACTCATTAGGGAGCAAGGAAGCTTGAAGGATAACTCAGCTACTTTTGGCAGAAGTAGAGGAGGTTTTACCTTTTTACCAGTGTCCTGGTGGAAATGACAAGATTTGGGTTATCCAATGATTTTGGATGCTGTAGTAAGGAATTTTAGAGTGAGGGCCTGAGGCCTGTGGCTACCCTCCATGGCTGCTACTACTCTCTACATGGAGAATGCAGCTTGCCATCAAGGTCCAGGTCACTTTAGCAAGTCACTACAGCTACTTCTGCAGCTTGATCCTGACTTGGTAGAGAGCTCATTCCATGCAATCTTCACTGTAATACTTCTGGTATTCAAACCGTGGCCCTTCAGTGTGCACAGATGGGAGAGATCCCTGCTGGATCTGGAGTACTTATAAGGTGTTCTGCCAGAGGAATGTGCTTTTTCTTTTCAGAGAATTAAGTGGGCTGCTGATTTTGTTTGTGTTGCCCTGCTGAGGGCTGGCAGGACAGCTATTTTATCACCCTTCATTCCCTTCACCCCATCCCTTCCCTGAAGAAGGGCACAGATGAGTTTGTTTTGAATGCATATGTGCATGGAAGTATTGCCAGGGAACAACAGTTTTCAAAGTTATTCAGGAAAATGAAAAGTGAGACACAATAGCTCTACTGACATACCTTGGCTGCACTAAAATAGGTGCATTTGTCTGTCATTGACACACATGTCTCAGCATCTGAGAAAAATGCAATATCAGACTTCATTTCCAAATAAAGGTGTGCTGTATGTACATGTATTTGTTGCATGTGTTTGGGAAGCACAGTAATACAAGTTGTGTTCTGTAAAAATAATTTATGTTTTTCTGTTAAAATAACTGATGTTTTTCTACAGAAGGCTGAACTGTAATTCCCCATCCCATAGAGAATATTGCATGGAGCAGTAGGCACTCCTTTGAGCATTACTTAGAAAGAAAAGTTCTTTAAAAGAAAATATAAAGAAAAGGAAAAAACTCACTCTCCCTCAGTCTTCTCTTAGGCAGCCAATAAACCAGCCTTCAAAGAGACTTCTGAGACTGACTAACAAGCAGCCGCCTTTGGGCACGGTAGCTGCACAAAGCTGGATCCTGATTGTAGCAGATATCTTTTGGAAAAAGATATTTTGCTTTCTTTGCAGGAAAGAGAGATGAGTGGAAAACCAGTGAGATGATCCTTGGGAGTGATGAGCTGTGCAGGGTTTGGGAAGTTGGAGAAAGCTAGGTACAAGCTTGGCGTCTGGCATATTTTGGGTATGTATCAGAATCACAGCTTGCAACAGCTGCAGAGAACAGTTCCCTCTCCCAGGGCAGGTGTGGGTTGGTAGAGGGTGGTCTGTCACCAGCACAGCACAACTATCACCCCCAGTCCCAACAGACCCTGTGAGTGGAAGGAGTGATATCTGGGGATTTGTGCATTGTGTCTCCTTTTGTTTGTATCTGCTCTTTTTTAGTGTTGTGACATCAAAGGGGAAGGGCTGTTCCCTTGATCCTTTTAATGACATACTTGGCAGGTTTCTAGATTGGCTGTGATGACTGTGATCCAGCTGTATAAGAGATTCCCTAAATCTCACCCTGAGATGAGCCACATATTTTTAAGGAAGAGATAAATATGATAGAATTTCTTTTCACCAAAGTATAAACCTTCATCTCACTCACACTAGTTTCTAACACCATTTGTTACAAGTCCATGGGTGCTGCAGGACTGTGTTTGGTCTGGCCAGCAAAGATAAGCCCAAATGAATTGATGCTTCATGGTAAAATTTTGATGTTCATGTAATTCAAACCTTTCATACCCCACTTAACAAATGCTATATTGATTGAAGGCTAGAGATCAATTGTGATCAATAATGATACCCAAAGTTTTCTTACCATGGTCCCATTTCTGACTGAAAAGAGCCTGACAGATGTGGGGCCCACCTAAGCCTACATTTGCAATGTGTATAAGGACATGGTGTTATTTTTTTGATTTTGTGAGTCTGGTATGTTTGTGCTATGACTTGTGCCAGACATTCTCAGGGAGCAGATCACCCTGCGTGCCATCACATGGCACGTGCTTGACAGCTAGGGGTCAGGCCAATATGGACTTATGAAAAGCAGGTCCTGCGTGACCAGCCTGACCTCCTTCTGTGATAAAGTGACCCAGTCAGTGGATGAGGGAAAAGCTGTGCATGTTGTCTATCTAGACTTCAGTAAAGCCTTTGACACTGTCTCCCACAGTGTTCTCCTGGAGCAACCGGCTGTTCATGGCTGGGATGGCTGTACTCTTGCTGAGTAAAAACTGGCTGGACTGCTGGACAGAGAGTGGTGGGGAATGGAGTTACATCCAGGTGGTGACCAATCCTAAGTGGTGCTCCCTAGGGCTCAGTGTTGGGGCCATTCTTGCTTAGTTCCTTTATTGATGATTTAGATGAGGGGATTGAGTGCCCCCTCAGTAAGTTCACAGATGACACCAAGCTGAGTGGGAGTGTAGATCTGCTGCAGGGTTGAAGGGCTCTGCAGAGGGACCTGAACAAACTGGGTTGATCAGCTGAGGACTGAGGTTCAGTAAGGTGAAGTGTCAGGTCCTGCATTTGGGTTGGAACAACCCCATGCAACACTCCAGGCTTGGGGAACAGTGGCTTGAGAGCTGCCCAGAAGAAGGTGACCTGGAGGTGGTGGTTGACACTCAGCTGAACATGAGCCAGCATGTGCCCAGGTGGCCAAGAAGGTCAATGGCATCCTGTGACCAGTGGATCAGGGCAGTGATTGTTCCCCTGTACTTGGCACTGGTGAGGCTGCACCTCAAATTCTGCATTCAGTTCTGGGCCCCTCACTTCACAAAGGGCATTGGGGAGCTGGAGCATGTCCAGAGAAGGGCAATGGAGCTGGTGAAGTGTCTAGAAAACATGTCCTGTGAGGGGCAGCTGAAGGAGCTGGGGCTGTATAATCTGGAGAAAAGGAGGCTCAGGGGAGACCTCAGTGCTGTCTACAATAATCTGCAAGGAGGTTGAAGCCAGGTGAGGATCAGTCTGTTCTGCCGTGTCTCAGGGGAAAGAATGAGAGAAAATGACCTTCTGTTTCACCAGGGGAGGTTCAGATTAGATATTGGAAGTTTGTTTTTCACTGAAAGAGTGGTCAGGCATTGGAGTAAATTGCGCAGATATGTATGGAGCCACCATCTCTGAAAGTGTTCAAAAGGCGTCTGGATGTGGCACTGGGGGATATGGTTTAGGGGTAATTATGGTGGTGCTGGGTTGGACTAGATGATCTTGAAGGTCTCTTCCAATATGGGTGATTCTATGATTCTGTGATTCTGTTGAGACTTCTTGAGGCATTTGCTTGTCAGCAGGAGGGTCTGAGATTCTGCATGGCACAGCTAAGAGAGGCTTCATGCTGGGAAGGCTCCCAGTATACATTGCCTTACAGATATTGCATTTGCTTGCTCATGCATTGATGCTTCAAGTAGCTTAAGGTAGGGCAAGAGCCTTTGTCATGGATACATAAGCAGTAGGTGGGCTGCTCTTGGCCAGCACATGTGGGAACCACATAAATACAAAATGAAATATTTTTGAGAGACATCATTTTCCAGCTCCTGATTCCTACAGGAGTCCAAATTCAGCAGGATGGATCCTGGCTTACTCTGAACCTTACACCATCATTGACGTAGTAGTAGCATCTTCTCTCTTTGAGGAAAAACCCTTCCTAGCTCCCATTGTATATTCACTATGACCGTGCCACACCTACGTGCCGCGAAACACTGGACAACTGGATTAAAGCTGGCAGAGCATCACTTACTCTGCTTTCTGTGAAGGCTGCTCTGACTGGTGTGCTCTGAGGCCAGACAGGACTATGACTGACTACAGTACTTCAGATGAGGTAAACATCAACCCATTGAGACATTTGTGCATCAATGACAGACAAATGACAGACATCCTGAGAGAACTTCACTGCTAGATCCTTCTGGGTCTGAAACTGGGAGTCAGGGGGCGGGGAGTAGGAGTGGGGACTTGGTGGACCTGAATTTTAGTCTTAGATGCTCATCTTGTTGTGAGCACTTGACCCCACCATGATCACAGTTCTTGGAGGAGCCATTCTCCACAGGATGTCATTGTTGTAGGAGGTTTTCAAATTGTGAGTGTGGCAGTAATTGTCCTGGAAGTGCTCCAGTACCAGTCACTTTGCTCAGATAAGGATTTTGCCCTGGTTGTATAGCCGGCAACTTCAGCAGAGTATAATGAAGTTGGAACTGCCTTTTAATTTTCTTTGGTAGTTGAGCTAGAGTTACGATTATAATTTGGACCTGATTCTGAAAAGAATCTTAGGTCTTTGTGATCAGGCATATGATTTAATTCAGTTTAATTTAATTTTGACACAGGCAAGATTCTCATTTAAAGAGCACAATTCCAAGTGTATAAATCTATAGAAACGACACTGGCTCAGAACCTTTACCAGGCAGGCTGTCATAACTAATGCCTATTAGTTAAATTAATGTAACAACGTGGACTTTTAGTACTTAGGAAAGAATCTGCTCCACAAACATAAACCACAAAGACCTGAAAATGGCTATTTAATTAAACTCATTTATTTTCTTTTCAGATGCTTTCCCTAAAATTTCTTTCTTTCCTTGGGTAAGGTGTTCTTTCAAGACAACGTGAATTTAAAATGCTAAAATCAAGCAAAGGCCAAGTTATGGCATAATGAGTACATTAAAGCTTACTCAGTACTCTGTTCTAAACTCTGTGAAACTCTATTTCTAGTATAAAATGCAGAGGAAATGGAATTAATTTGAAAATGTTTCTGTGGTGAAAGGTTAACATGAAGCCTTCCCTGGGAGCTGATATATATGAGTAGCAAGTGGGAAACGTGTTCTTGCAATCACTTTCTGAATTACCTGTAAGTTCTGTGAATTGTTATGGTATGTCAGAGCATCTTAACTTTAATTTCATTTTTTGAAGTCTGCCCATTTTGCTTCACAGTAGTCTTCAAATGCTCCTTGTTTCTAAATGCTTATGGGAGGTCCAGAAAATGCAGGAAAGCTGGGATGTGTCTGGAGTTCGTGTGACATCGCAGGTACTCACTCTCAGCCAGTGGAGCACTGTGAACTTCTGGTCTCTGCCACTTAAATCGCCCGGTGCACCAGAATAAGAGCTCTATGCTTGTGTGCTGTGGTCTTGGTTGAAGAGCAGTGTCTGGAGTTAGCCACAATGCTGTTTGATGGTGAATGAAAAAAATGCTTTTGCCTGACAAATCCTAGCAGATACATCTACTGTAGACTTTTAGTTCTCTGAACTATTAACAGTCAATTAGCAGCAAGTATTTAACACATTTAATAAATGCTACTATGGACACCATTTCTCATTTCCTCAAAACAATTAAAAAATAATGTTTTTTTACATAAAGATTAGAAGATCCGTTTTGGGTAAGAAACAGACATCTATAACCATAAATAAATATGTAGCATGTCCATTGTGGGCTTTACAAATGTGCTAAGTACATTGAGTTAATTGGTAATTAATTCAGGGTAAAGTCTACAGATAGTCTAAACATATTGATTGCCAACTCTTCCTTTTCCGGGAACAGAATCACTGTGCAAGGCTGAACTGAATTAAAATAAAAGAGCACTACAGAATATAATTTCTGCTGCAGGCTGAAGATATTTTTATGGCATGGAATGCTACTGGAATAGAGCAGTAGTCATCAACCACTGTTTAGAGCATGCAGCACATTTTGTGTTCTAGACATCAGGAAAATCTGTCGGGAGTACACATAGTTGAAGAATATAGGGTCACAATAAAACGGTGATTTTATTGTAATTATAAATGGCCATGGCCAGAATAAACCCTCCACACCTGTTAAAAGACTGATTTTTAGAAAGAAAAATAAATAAACTGGCTACAGAGCACATGCACTCTGAATATTAGATATCCCAGCTGGGGCATTAGAAACTGCAAGTAGGGACCAATGCATGCCCTGCGAAACTACAAATGCCACAGGAGACATAAAGAGGTGCTCCAAGAAGTTATACATTATTCTGTGAGTTTTTTCAGGAAGAGTGGGCATTTTCCTCGTAAATGGACTTGGAAAAAATTGTGGCTCAGCTCAATAAAACATAGGCTGATGAAAATTATAGTTACGGTGTCCTTTGTTTTACATGAAGGTGATTGTATTCTTTGCTGCATTCACATTGAATCACGTACAAGTCTAATGCAACTCAGTCACAAAAGGTGACCCTCTTCTCACTTAATTTTATAAGCCCAAAAAGCAGAAGTCTACATCTGATCTGGTTGTCTGGCCACCTTTATGACTCTGGAGACAACAGAGAGTCTGGAGGTGCTTCTAAAAAATTATTCATCTGCTCTGTTTCAGACATATATCTGAGGAGGACGTGAATTATGCCCCGGGAGCACCTATTCCTCCTTGAGTTAGACAACCAGTCCAGATGAAGATGTCTGCGCTATAATTGTCTAAGACCAAGAAAACAAATCCCGTTGAGGGGACACAAATTAACACCATGTGCACCCTGGCCATGGCACACATCCAAAAACCTCTTGCTCTGCAGCTCCAGCATAGTGTTTGCAGAGTCAGTTGGGTCTCTGCTTCCCCTGATACTGGCGGCTGAGTTTCCTCACTTTTTCATGTAGGTTTCAAATGCAAACCCCCATGGGCACCAATGACTATAAGATTGCTGGCTTGAGGGGGTCCTGCCCGCTCCTGAGGCACTCTCTTCCAGGGATCCTGGGGCTGGATCCCTTCCAGCCTGCAGTGAAAGAAGAAGGGACTTCCTGCACCTCTTCAGGTGCCCGTTAAACCATTGTGGGTACTGCACAGTACTTGTGGATTGCCACAGTTTTCAGAGTTATCCACTGGTCTAAATTGTCCCATATTGACTAGCTGTCACCATCCTGAAACAGCATCTGTAAAGTGTTTTGATGGAGCAGGGTTTTGAAAAGTTCTGTGGGCAACAGCAAATAAAATAACAAGCAAAATAGAACTTGGCTGCCTGACTTTTCAAAATATACTGCTAAGACATCTGAAATATTGTCTCTTGCACAGCCCTGCTTCTCTGAGACATCCAAAAAGGAGTTCATTTTCATACTCGGTGTGTACTTTTCCTGCTTGAGATATTTCTTTCTGCTTCTCATTAATGCTATTTTCAATTCCACAGGGAGAGTGCTAGGTAAAGTGACCAAGAAAAGCTTTCTTGATGGTCTTCCCAACTTCATGAAATATTAATGATTATTGTATTTGAGCCTTTTGTTTATTTAATATTTGCTCAGGGACAGTATAAGCTGTCCATATGGTTTTCCATCAGAATTACTAATGCAGGAAAAGGGAGCACTATAACTTAATACCTATCTTATTAATATTTTTATTACCACAACAAGACAAACAGAAATAGTACAATCTTGTTACAGATCATTCTTGTTTAGATGTGTGTTGAAGATGAAAGGGTGAATGTTGTTCAAGACATGTTTTCTTTCTGTGGCTACTGTGATGTGTGGACACATTTTTTCAAGGTTAAATGCTTGAGTTAGGTGCCTACAGGAAAAGGGCTGAAGGATCCTTCTGAGTACATGGTCCTTCCTCGATGTGGGAGAACACTCCATGGTCTTTTGGCTCCTTGAGAAAATTCACCATTTGTGCTCTCAGAGGCAATGTGATGCTCTGGGAATTGGCATTAAGTTCTATGAAAGGCCCACAGCAGAAAAATAAGGGTTTCAGCCCCAGCTCTGGTTTCCATTTCTTGGTGAAGATGAAAGGCATCAACAAAGGCAGCCACCTGGAAATGCTGTTGTCCTCCTGGAGGAGTTGATATTTGCACTTTCTCCTGCCTGCACTGGCATTAGCAATGAGTGATTCCCAAGTACACATTTAATTGGTCTGCTCAGGCCAGAAAAAAGTCTGATCCCTTCTCTCCAGAAGGGAGATCCCCTTTTTAAGGGGAGCACCTTAGAAAATGCAAGGTCAGGGATGGGATGATGTGTTGGACACTTATCCCTCCATCAAATATCCCTTGTAGGTGAGCATGGCAAAGGAGAAGCATGAGAGCAATGGGTGGCAATTAAGCGTCCTGACTTTTCAGAAGTCTTGGGCTTTCTGGAGATTACTTCAACTCTTGGGAGTCATTGAAAGTAATGGTCTCCAGTACTTTTGGCACTGAAAAGCCAATCCAACTCATTCAGAAGCCACCATTACAGTCAAAAGCCGTCTCTAAGAGGATATATGTATTTACTATACCTTCTTGCATCCCTGTGTTATGCACATCCCCATGTACTGCACTTGGAAAAAGGTCTGTTACAAAAGAAAGCTTTGGAACAATTTTGAATCAATGCAGTTGCTGGGATTCCCAGCCCTGGTCAATTCTTACCCCCATTATGCAAGATCTGTTTTTTATATATATGAAACTTTGAAACTTCCCATGCTTTGGGTGTTGTAATACTGGTGTTAGTATTAGCAATAACAACAACAATAATGGAGTGATACTGTCTGAGCTAAATATGTCACTGCAATTGAGGCTTTCTATTATTTTTATGACATAAATTTGCATATAGTCCTCAGCTGTTTTCCCCAAATAGATGCTGAGCTTGAATATGAGGGCTAGTAAACTTGCACAGTTTCTCCAGCTGCCTTGGCAAAAATATTACCTGTGGGAGCCAATGAAACATTTATTACACATTGCTTCTACTGTGCCCACAATGACATTTCTCCAAATGTGGCTGTGCAGGTTGAAGACATATATATTGGTTTATTTTGCCACAGTATTATTATAAATTAGATTATCTTGTGCTACGTGAAGTGTTGTAGAGTCTGGTGAGTGTTTAAATATTGAAAAGTTGCTGCATAGTGTATGCTTGTATTTCCATTTCTGGTTGGGGCTGGGACTCTCTGTCTCCTCTGTGTCTCTGCAGCATATTGCAGAGGGCCTGGGACCTGCAGGCTTAGTAAAGAAAAGTATCAGGGGTTTTCAGTGCAAGAACTCACTGGAAGTGTAATTTTAAAAAATTTGTGCTATAAAGGTGTGCTAAAACACTTGCAAGGTGCTGTATGTTTTTTAAAAGAGCAGTTTGTATTCTTAAGCAAGCAAAGGAAGGAAAAAAGTAAATTCTAAGATTGTGTGAAGTGAGTGGGAAGGAACACACGCTTTATAGATGACTGCAACTAGTAGGGAGGGGAAAGAAAGTGAAAATCTTCCCAAGAACCTCAGGATCAGGAGACTGTGAAGGGGGAGGCAGTTTCAGTATGCTTGCAGTAGCAATTGGCTGGAAAAAAAAGGGAAAACCCCCATCACTGGAGGGAAAAATCAAATTATTTGCTCAGTAGTGCTTTGGTAGTCATAGGATAGCTTGCCAACCACAGAGCTTGTTGGAAAAGTAAAAGAAGATTTATTCCATAAACTATGCAGTGAGAGAAACAAATGCATTCCATCCAATGTGTCCATCAGATGATACTGTAATTTTGAAAAGGAACTGTTGGGGATAATAAGGAAATTGCAGCAAAATGAAACAAATTCCTTGCATTTATCTTCACCACAGTAGACAAGGGGGAAGTACCTGCTCTAGAGCTTCTTGTTTTCTTGCAGGTAATAAAAATGAGGAACAATTTAAAAATGAAATTAATCACTAGGGCCAGATAGTACTCATCCATGAGTTTGGAAAACATTCAAGAGTGGTTCATCTGTAAGCAAAAGTACGCGAACTATCATTAAAGCCAGCTACCATAAAGGAGGACTGGAATTTTGCAAGAGTAAGAGTTCCCTTATTACAAAGAACCTTTACTTCATTATTAGATAGATTACTAAAGAAAATAATTAGGGACACGTACAGTGCTTAAATGATCAGCACAGGCAAAAAGTGTCTTCTTCCAAATGACTTAGGGGCATAGAGGGTGTGGTAGGTAAGGGCAAAATGGCACATGTGAACTTTGGAGTAGCCACTGACAAAACGCTGCGCTGGCAGGAGAGAGGCCAAGTCAGTTGCAATGCAGAAACTAATTATGCCAAAGTAATTAGGGAGAACAGGAACAAATCTTCAGCTCTGCAACTGAAGGGCATCGTACCGAGTCAGCTCCAAGCTGATTTAATAGCCTGCCACCATTGAAAACTGAGAAGTTAAACAATTAGCCCGTCCACTGTGTTCTTGTCAGCATGAGGGTGCCTATGTGCCTTTAGGGATCTGAAATAACTTTTACTCGCCATCTGATAATATACTTACAAAAAGTAGATATTGGGGGAAATAGGTGTCTCTGAGAACATATTTGGATTTTGGGCTGCAGTTTATGTCTTTGACTGGAAATATTTGCACAGCATCAGGTCTCCTGTGCAGCAAGGGAGGTTGCTGGCCAAATTTAGCCTTCTTGTCTCTCCTTGCTTTAGCCTCCCTGCAAATATTTTGATGCAGAGGGCATGGAGAATGCTTCCTGTCAGGTAAGCTGCACCTTCTCAGATGCATTTCTAGTTCCCTAGAAACTCACCTGTAGTTTCCAGATTTGTGCCTTGTCTTCCTACTGGAGTGAATCCTGAAATCCAGCCTATTTTTGACTGAGGCTTTGGCTCTACTTGCAAGTCAGCAGTTGCTTTTTCCTGTAGGCTGAGCAGGCTTGGTACTTGTCTACATTTCTGTAGGGAACCTGTGGAGAATAAAACCCATCAATGATAGAGAAGCAGCTTCATTATGTACCAGACAGAAATATCTACTGAATAACTTCCTCAGGGATATTGTGACTTTAAATTTTTTTTTTTTTATTTAACCCTCTTCCTCTACATTTTTTCAGCTCTTCAACACTGCCATAAGGGTTAGGACAAAAGTGCTGTCTCTTGTGTGACCTGCTCTGTTTTGTTCTCCCAGCATCACTGTCTTGGTGGGACATGGAAGATGCTGTGGCATCGCCATGTTCACGAATAACTCTTTAAATACTTTCCATTTTCTGGAGAATTATTCCCTTGCCAGGAAAATGGGGGAGCAGAAGTGGCAAAGCATCTCACTTCCATTTGAATGTCCTCTCTGACAGGTATCAGTAGCACTCTGTGTTTGGATTCATGGTCTGTGCCTGGGGGCCCTGGGCAGAGCACAGATGGGAGTGAGGTGGAACACCCGGCAGAGCCTGGATGGGCTGTCTTGGCACAGTCTGTGCTGTGTCCTCCAGATGGCTTGGTCCTCCAAGTCATCATTTTGCCCAGCTTGCCCTTTGCCTTTGGTCTTATATACAGACGTTTTTCTGCCCATAGGTGCCAATGGGAAAACATGTGGGCCTGGAGTACCAAGGGATGGCAGTCAGAGGCAAGGAGAGGGGCTGTGTTGACTGAGGGACTGTCCAACACCAATGTCCTGGGGCTTCCCAGCTGCTGCAGACATTGTCAAGAATGTGAAAGAACACACTGGCTTTCTCAAAATATCTTGACTACAGTCTGTCTTTTAAGGGTGCAGAACTGTAAACAACCAGAATTGTTCAGCAAGTTATTGTATATGGTTCTTTACCAGGCTATGAAAATTAGCACCTACAAAATGTGATTATTGTTGTTTGATCTTTCTAAAAATTTTGCTGTGGCAGGGACAGGCCTCTGTATGCAGTTGAGCCTAGCTGTTTGTCCACATCCCAATTACACATTCTAATTATAAGTAATTACAGGCACAGGCATAAGCTGTTTTTCTGCCATAGATGTTCCAACAAGATTCAGGCATATTGTCAACATGTTTTAGCAGTTTAATTGTAGAGCTGGAAAGCAAAGAGTTGTGAGCTTTATTCTTAGTCCTGCCACATCCCTTGCATTCCCCTCACCCAGCTGTAGCTCTGTAAAGTTTAGGGGGTCCAACCCAAGCTCATCACAGAGGTTCCCTCCACAGCCTAGGAGGAGAGGAAGGTGCTCTCTGCACTGTGGGGCAAGGGAGTTTGGATACCTGGCTTGGGATAGGCACTGAGCTTTTGGGTAGGCAGCTCTGGTGGCATTAATCCTTATACTCACAGGTCTGGAGCTGTGCTGTCGTGCTGCCATGCCTGACTTTTGCATCACTGCTGCTTACCTGCTTGTGCAGGAAGCATTGTGGTGGTGCTTCCTGATGATTCCCAGCTGAGGTCTGCTCACCAGATGGTCTCTTTGACAGTAATGGCCTCTTAAGTAGCCTCTGAGGACACCCCCCAGCCCTCCACAGCCCTCTCTACTCTTTCCTATGGATATTTTTCCAAACACAAAAAAGGTATTTCCAAAGAGGGAAAGAGTTTCAAAATGATCCTCAATCTGATGATGCCTTTCCCTAATGTAAAAACGGCATGTCAGAATATTTATTCTGATCAAGAACTGTGGAAAAAAAATCTCCCAGTTTTGTCAGAGGCAATCTACAGTGGAGTTGCCCATGCTTCTATGCTCTGCATTCTTGGTGATTGGTGCATAGCACTGCAATCCCAGAAGGATCTGCCTTTTCCCTCAGTTCAAATGAAAACCATTTGAAAGTTCATTTTCATACATTTTCAAAATGCATTTGCGCCACAGTACGGCTGGCATCCTGCATTAACAGCAAGGTGTCTTTTTTGTTTCATTTGGATTTGGGAGAGCTTAGTTTTGCTTTCTTACTGCTTTGTCAGAAGTCATTGTAGCAAACCTGCAGTTACCAAAATCATGGATGGCAACAAGCACAGGAACTGCTTTTGTTGTGCTTGTTTGCCAGCCTCAAAAAATCCTTGTTAATATTGACAAGATCCCAGCTTCTGTGGTACTTATGAGCTTTTCTACCAAAGTGCCCTACAAAAGGCTCTTACATATATAAATTATGCAGCATGCTATGATCAAGTAGCTGAAATAAAAGGCAACAGTTTCTGAAAACAACCTGCACAAAGCTGCACTGTGCCAGTTTCACAATGGTATAGTGAGACTTAGCGGTACTTAATTAATATTTCATACACGGCTTTCCAAGCCTTGATGAAACATTTCGTGCTGAAATGACGGACGGACGTTCATTGCACAACACTCTTCTGCCATCCAGAAACACAGCAGGCACACCTTGGCGTGAACTCCTCCATTAAAGTTTAGTTTTCCACAGTCTGCGGCACTTTATCTTTCTGTCTTGATAAGATCAGTAAATGTTTTGCTGCAGGAGAGGGCAACACAGCTGTACAGAGGTTATGCACTGAATCCCAATGGGAAGGCAGAGGTATAGAGTATATATAATGCATTACGTACACAGAAAGTAATCAAGTACGTAGTCGTTGTGGGCAAAGAGGCAATTCCAGCTCTTACCGGGCAGACATTAAATGCGGAACACCTGCCTATTGCATCTATAAATAAAATCTCTGCGGTTCTTCCTTTCAGCCTGAGCAGCCAGAGCATGTGTTTTCTGGAGCAGCTGTCTGCTCAGGGAAAAGAGCAGAGAGTCACCCTGCGGTGGTAACTGTTTAATTTACATCGGTAACGACAGCCCTGGCTCAGGCCGTCCTCCTCGCCAGCTCCCAGCGTGGTGGCGAGGGAATTCAGCTGCTAGAGCAGGAGAGAGGAGATTCCTCCCCTTTTGAGTGATCCCCCGCGGCGCCGAGGAGCGCAGAGGGGGCTGGCGCTGGCTGCTGCTCCTTGCTGTGTGCTCCTGCTCCTAGAGGAGCAGTTCATCCCAGCTGGGAAGATGTGTGTGGGGTCTCTGTCCCAGGCAGCCCCCCGCAGCCGTGTGATCAGAATCTCCAGGCATCCACCCCGACAGGCGAGGGGAGCCTGAAGTACGTTTTTCCTTTGTATAAATAGCTCTTGGCTGTTTCACTTTACAGCTCCGTGTCTCCAAAGACAGTAGGAAACTTCTCCTTCCCCCCACCGTGTAGCGCAGTGCTGGAGAACCACTGTGGACAGCGAGGAGGAGACTTGTCTTCCTTGTCCTTCTTTTTGTCAGACACCTCTGGGAGGCTACCAAGGAAATCTCCGTTTCTAAAATAGTTTTATTTGTCTGGGACAGTATATGCCTGTACCCACGCCTGCATCTACCCCTCCACCTACACTCGTACATATATCAAAGCCCATTTTGTCTATAGGGTTTCTTTCTCCAGACTGATGGGGAAATATGACCTCCACTTTCTAGCACAGTGCCTAAGCAGGGAAGCTCACAGAAGACAGGAATACCCTGGAATGCTCATGTGTAGAACTGATCCATAGAGCTGCAATTCTAAGGACACATTATTGTATCTGTTCTCATGCCAGAATGGTTGGAGGGAGTATTTGAAATTATCTATGATAACGAAAATAAATACACTTGGAATTTCTAACTCTCCATCATTTCTTAGCTGTTTTTCCTCTCATTCAATTTGGATGTCAGCCAAACAGATAACAAAATCAATCTCATATGACTCAGATGACCATTTATGATCCATCAAGATTATCAACAGGTAGCAGAAATGAGCAAATTTACAGAAGCTCTCAATATTATTGTTGACTTTTTGGACAGCATGTTATTAATAACACAATATTTCATGATAATTGTGATTTATGACTGTGTAATTACTAGTCAAAAAGAGGACTGGAATTTGTGAGGAATGTGAAGATTTAAATAATTTATTTTGCCATGGGTAATAGAAGTGATTTCCTATACATATGTCTACACTGGAAAATACATGAATTGTATTGAATTTGCCCCTTAGAAACAAGTAGCACACCAGAACGATTACAGAGTTTAACATTCAGACTGTACATTTTTCCTAAATTACTAATAAATAATTCTTAAAAATACAAGCCATGCCATACAAAATTGAAGTCATTGGTGCTATGTAAGCACCCATGTTTATTAAATTCAGAATGTGTTACTTCATCTTTGAGTGTAACATACATTTACAGATAAATGCTTGATAAACTTCCATCATTTTAGAAGAATTACCTACCAAATTAATTCAAATATTATTTTTTGTTTTTCTGACAGGGAAAAGTCTGCCTTCAGTGGTAAAGGTCTTCATTCATTCTTTCTTCAAATCTGTTTTATGAGGGGTGTTTAATAGCCTATAGAAAACATCACATATTTTTCCATGAGAAACAGTGCGTTTCATCAAAATAGAAAGTTGCCACAGGAAAAAAGACTTTGATGAAACTGTGCCCATGAAAAATGAGAAACAACGGCTGTTCCTCCTTGTGGCTGAGTCAGTGTGATACATCACAGGATTCTCCTAGACCTCTGCTGTGTGGTGAGGCCATGGAAAATACAGTTTGGCTGGGGAGGAGTGCCCATCTGAAGAACAGGAAGATGTGGGGAGTCAACTCCCCAAAGGCTTTTTTGCAGCTGGGTTGGACACAGAGATTAATGTTGACTCTGATCACTCGGTGATCCTTGTGGGTCCCTTCCAACTCACACTATTCTGCAAACTGTGAATAGTTTCTGTGAAAACAAAAGGTTTCATTTCTGGCCAGTGAATCAAAGGGGAAAGCTTTGGTTTTGGAATGCCAAGAAATGCTTTATTTTAATCCAAAAGTTAAAAAATGCCTTAATCATGGGTGTCCAAAACTTCTGTTCCCTCCATTCATACATTCTATTTTTCTGTGTCATTTTTGTAGGAAACAAATCCAGGGTGATTAGCATCTCCTGCAGCATGGAAATCCTGTGTCTTTGTTCTCGTTCCTCTGTTGTTAAATGAGTTTAATGAAAGCACTTGAAGCATTTTCATTTCTTAAAATGGAAGGAATGACAAATACGGAAAGTTAACTGCTCATACTATTTTCTTCCTCCAGACAGTGGATGTTCTGTTACTCTGGGATGCACAAAATTCATATTCCCAACTCTGATAATGCCAATTTGCTGCTGCCTTGTGGCATAGATGAGCTTGTGAGCAGTTAAAACTTTACAAGTGAACTGGAAACAGTCTTTCCTTCCTCATTTACCGGCTGATGTCTGGAAGCACAGGTTTCCAGAGAATGCACGCCAAGCTTTATGCAATCCACACAGAATAACTGATTGTCCTCTCAGGCAAGACAGGATCACAGAATCATTCATGCTGGAAAAGATGCATGGAGTCCCACCTTTGACCAATCCCCACCTTGTCAACTAGACCAGGGCACCTAGTGCCATGTGCAGTCTTTGACTGGTGACTCCAATACCTCCTTGGGCAGCCTATTCCAATGCTTAAAAGGCATATAAGACATTGAACACGTGAGCAATTTTCTTGTACTCTTCAGTTGGAGTGGGATATGTTGGATCTAGAAGACATGAAGAGGTCTCCTGAACACTCTCCACATCTGAGCTGGGCACTGACATTTCTTAACAAGTGAGCAGTCACATACTACACATAGAATGTGCCTCTGTGGAAAGGCATGTCTGTCAACAACTGACCCCATTCTAGCTTCAGCAAAAGTATTTTAGTCTCCTTTATCCAGGTAAGCTGAGTACTCAGCAGTTTTCAAACTGTATTGGTTTAAAAATACCTATAGGATACTTTGGCACCATTTTCACACATACTGCTTTCACAGGTGTATAATGCCAGAAGGACTTTCACCTTCTGCATGCTATTTCATCCAGTGTGTCTTGCATTGCACTGGGAGAAAAAAACAACACAAGAAAGATTCCTTGTGTCAGGAGAGAGACCAAATAATAGGACAGTAAATATATCATTGGAGATAGAGATTCATCAGCTGACATTAAGTCAGCTATGTCTTCCTACGTGCTACATCTTCCTGTGAAGCCTGTAGGACTTCCTTTTACATGCTTCAGCTACTGTGGCAACAACCACTAAAATCTTTATTTCAGTGTTTCAACTGATGGCACTATCTCCCTTCACATCTTTCTAGGTTGTTTTGGGAGTAATCTGATGCCCAAAGAAACTTCTAACTCTGTCGATCCTGGTGTGTGGAGCTTTTTTCATTATGTATCTCGGACCTGTGGAGTGATTTACAGATTATGCCTAACAGGTTAAGGGAGCACAAAATGTTTTGCACCATGCTATGTAAGGCAGGCTCGCTGCAGAGCAGACTGGTTGCATTTGCATTGCACAGCCTCTGACCTTCAGCCTGCAGCTTAAACTATGGGTGTTATTGCATGTGTTTTATTTCAAAGTGCCTGAGACCTGATGTACTCTCCAAGGTTTGTGCCACAGGCCAGTTGAGCAGTGGTTTCAAGGCATGAAGTGTGGCTGTATGTGTCCAGTGACATGGTGATCTCATGTCAAGCTGACGCTGATGGACTCTTGCCCACACTCTTTGGGACCAGTCCTTGGCATTGTCCTTGGCCCCGGTACCTACCCAGGCATGGTGGTAGGAGTGAGCTAGGAGAAGGGTTTAGCTCTTCAGCCCTGGCCCTTTTCTGTGTAGGGGAAAGGTGTGCAGCATAGGCACTGCTGCAGTTTTAGATGGTCACAACCGTCTACTGTGATTTTTTTCTTCCAGATAGTTATTTTTGTCAATACTGATGGTTGAACACCAGATTGGGAGAGGCACATGATCAAAATACCAGCCTGGACCCCCTGTGCATAGCTGGGGAAGCCAGTAGTTTACAGCCTCTGTGTTAAGGCCCATTTGAAAATACTTTTTGTGATAACAACATAAATTTTAAATTTTTTGCTTCTTACCCTGAATACAAGGGTTGGTTTTCTTTAGGGGAGAAAAAGAGTTAAGGAACGAGGTATTCCCACTGCCTGCCCAAGCCATGTATTGAACAAAAGCTTGTGTAGGCTCCCTTGAAATCCTTATTGCATTCATTGTGGAAAATTAGATTATTCTCATATCAGTGAGTTTCAGCTGCAGATTTCTATTTAGTTCATTAACTTGCCTTGAAGTTGGATGGAATCAGGAATATATTTCTCACTTTGATTGAGTAATTAGGGTTGATACTTTTTTGCTTTCATGCTACTCCTTTTAAAACTCTTTCAGCTGTGTTTTTGAAAATAAAGTGAGTGAATTTATCATATTTAGACATCAGCAAGCACCACATGGCAGAGACAGCTACTCTGGAATCCTAACGGGCTCTCAAGAATTATCCTCTGTGATTATCTCCACGTCTGAAGGACCATATGTCACAGTCTCTGCAAATGGCATCTGGTTATATCACACAAGGAGGTTTCTTCTATCTATTTTGAAAGCAGCTCAACCCAAACTGGTGAACAAATCCCTGAATATATTGAAAGGAGCTGTATTTCTTTGAACTGTGTTATTGAAACTGATATATTCTATGAGTTGGATGCCTGTTTCCTCTAAAGACTATCTAACTCTCTTATTATTTCATGTTGTGTCAGAAAGGACACGTGATAAATCAAATGAGTAGCTAAGCCAGTACACCTGAAAAATAATTATAAATGACCTTTTTCTCTTCCAGCTACAAATGTTATCCAGAAAGGGTACAACCCTTTCAGCTCCGTGATAGACCAGAGTACCTCTAATCCATCAGAGCAGACAGCTTGTAATTGGAAAGTACTACCATCTCAGCAAATAGCACCATAATTACTCAAACAATTACTATATTGATCTGAAATTTCATAGGCCAAGTGGATGGCCTGTCTTTGAGAGACATGGGATGATGATGTTTCTTTGCAAGCTCCTTCTTGACTCAGTGCAGGTGATTCCACAGACCTTCCTGACATGCCTTGAGGCACAGGGGGTGTGTGTACATCCCCCACCAGGTCTGTGGTCTGACCCTGACTACATGTATCAGTAGGTGAAACCTCTGGTGATAATTCTGGTGAGTTAATCACAAAATTCATGTGATATAAAAAGCCCCTTGAACCTTCATCAGGAAATACTTTATTTCACATCTTCACTGATGAGAGCAGCACACTCAGCACTTCCTCATGTCCTATCTATATAGCTTTCCTGCAGGCTTACAGTCATTGTGGCAAAGTTATGCCTGTAAGACCCCACGCTTTGGCCTGCACAGAAACACAGTCACTGTTTTCTAGATGAAAGTGATGTGAAGAGTGGCTCTGACTCACCTCTCATGCTAAGGAACATTAACAGGAACTCAGTGCAGAATCACTGAGAGGATGCCAATATCCTTCCCACATATGGGCTTAAAGGTGGAGAAGATGCAATGTTGTAAGTCTGTGTCTAAAACAAACTGTGCCTCATGAAAACATGCCAAAGGGGAATTGGACAGGAAACTGTCACTGTGCTAAGTTTGGAGCATGGCTTCTCTGTTCAGTGGCACTCCGACATTGAGGTTGGGGGCCATATCCATCAGCCCTTCATGTTTAGTATTGTCCAAAAAAATTTGAAGATCTGGAGACTTCCAGAAGAAAATATGAGGTGCCCTGGTCACATGGACAGGCTCTGCCACGTTCTGTAACACGAGTGGTTGGGCTGCTCTGATATTGGCACACCATGCAAACTGCGCCCTCAGTGCTGGGAGAGCAGCAACGTGGCCAGAAGCAGCTGTGAGAAGAACCATCCCCGGGCTTTGGGGCTGCATTTCAGCTCCAGCCCTCATGCTGTGGTACAGCTGTACCCATCCCTATGAATCTTGTCTGCTGATCCCAGACTTGCCTCCCTGACTTGGTCCCAGAGGTGCCCTGTCCCCATGGCCAACCCCAGCCTGGCTCTGCTGGTCACCTCTGAGTGTTGGGGACAGGGATGCTGGGGGAGGTCCCTGCTGCAGGCTGCCCCACTGCTGGCCAGCCCAGCCTCACTGTACTGAGAACAGGGATTTAGGGGTAAGTGAAGCCAGACAAGGTTGGGGTGAAAGAAAACCCACATGAACTGGGCAAATCCACTGCCTCTTAAGACCTATGGGTGTCTGTGTAAGGCAACAGCTATGGGGTTTTTAAATCTCTCTTTAGAGGGCTTTTGAAATAAGAAAGATTATTGTAGCATTTAAAATGATGTATTCATAGAGATTTACATATTTCTTCAGCTCTTTCCTACAAGCAATATATACATATATGTGTATATAGGTATATACTCGAGGGTGGAAATGTTTACTTTGCTCATTATTGTGAGCACCTCACCAGTCTTCTAGCTGTCACTGTATCTAGCAAAATGCTGCACTTAGCAGTAATTGTTATTTTAATTAATATTTGTCTGTATGACGCCTCTTACATTTACTGTGAGGCTTCTGTGAGTCACTGGTACTGACAAGTGACCTACAGTTGCATTAACAGCCTGTGTAATATATGGCCTGTCATCGCTAATACATTTTGATGCATTTTTCTGTATTTTGCTATTTTGGGGATTATGTCTGGTTTTACAGACAAATGGCCTAATTCTCAGTGCTTTGTCATTTATTTGTATTTCATGCCAATTTTTTGCATAGATCTAAATTAAAGAAAGGAAAAAAAATATACTGCAGAACCTCAGTGTCTCATAATAAAAGGCTGAATCCAGACCTCATAATACTCATTTCAATCAGTCACCAAGGGACAGGTTCAGACCACTCGTTTAAAAATATTTGTCTTCTTCTCCCTCCCAGTAATTTCCTAGTGATTTCTTATTGTCATGAGGAAATTTCTAATACGTATATTTGCTCCAGCATACACAAACCCTTTTGTGCAATGGGTTGAAATCTATCTGTGTTTACAGCTTACTGGTCATGCCCAGTATGTGTCCACCCTCTGAAGGGAACCTGGGAACTTCTGGTCTTACACTATGATCACCTTTTAGTATAAGGAGCTTAGAGAATCCATTCCGAAGTTATCTAAGAGGGGCCAGAAAAGAAGATTAAACAGCTTTCAAGCTTCAGGAAAGTGCCTTGTGTGGTGGGGCCAGGCTCAGCCTGTGGGGATGTACGAAAAAAATTCTGTGGATAATTTTTGAATTGACATATTCAAGAGCTATGTGAAATATGAGTATTGTATGCTAATGAGAATTTTTACTTCAGGGTTTAAACAATTTTAGTCATATCTGGGAATTTTATTTTTACTCCTTGTCCCTTACTAACAATTGATTACAGATCTTGAGATTAGCTCTGTGTCTGTGTAGATGCATTTGCACATGGCCTCAGTGGCCCTGAGAATCAAGTAACTCTGATTCTGCTCATATGCAACATCCCACTTCCCCCTTCACAACCATGTTTGCAACTTCCAGTTTCCAACCCTACAGTGAGAAAATACCTAGTGTGGGTATGGTGGGCTCCTGCCACCAGCTTCCTCAGTTCTCAATATCCCTCAGCCAGCTGCTGTGGGGATCTGGTCTGTCCTTTCTCACCCTGGGGGTCAAAAAATGGCTACTTGAATCTTGGCAGAGATAAAGGGTAAGATAAGTGGACAAGGAATAGTCTCTGGATATCACTTTCAGATGGGTATTTGTTGAGCTGTCATTATCAGGTGCTAAAAACCTCAATATGCCTTAAAATAACTGTATTGTCTTTTCAAAGCTACTTCTTGATACAGCTGATAGAACAAAAATCTGCAATTAAAATTCATGTTCATGTCACAACATGACAATGAGAGGTGACAACAGTGCTAAAGACTCTGCACCCATGAGTCCTTCTAGAAATCTTTATGGAGAGAAGAATTTAGCCGCTATAGGATCAGCTGTGAAAACTGTTTGAAATGTGGCTGGGAATTCTGATGTCCATCAATAATGTATGGATAATGTGCCTGATAAATACTATACATTTAGAACTTATACACACACAGGCACATGTTCTCACTGTTTGTCTCAAGTGAACACAAACATAGTTGCCATTCTGGCATATGGACACAGAAGCTTAATATTTGCTTGCTCTAGAAAATGCACGCATATTGTTGAAGTAAGTCTTGCAAAATTAAATGCAGTGCTTTGGGAAATATAAAATTTCAAGTTCAAAAGTAGAATTGAAGGCCTCACAAATACTGCATTACACATCTCCCCAAGTCTTCATTCATATAATAATCAATCAACAGGTTCAGCCAGATGAAGACTGAAAGCAATACCAGCTGATGAAGACGATTTGCAGAGTCATGAGCATGGGTGACAGACTCCAAGTCATTCAGCCAACTCTGGTGTAAGTACAGCCTTCAAAGACAAGTTCAAGAGCATGGACAGACTGTAAAAGCAGCAGAACTTCTGCTGGCATTTGCAGTAAGAACAAGGAGATTATCAATAGTACACTCTGTAGGATAATCATTGATCACTGTCAAGGGTCAAGACATGATTCTGTACATCGAGGGACTGAACAGTAAATCCAGAGCATGTGAGTGGAAACCTTCCATGTCATTCTGTTCATTGCCAGACTGTTGCCATCAGACTACTTTGATGTTTGCAGCTTCTTTGGGAAGCAGCAATCCTATGAGGTGCTGGATGGGGCTCAGCCCACTGGGAATGGGAAGGGTGATTTAGTCTTCTCTAAGACTAAAAGCTCTTTCTTTTAAGCTGATTACGCATCATCTGGTGAAGACTGATGAAAACTTTCAGCTAAGATTCTATAACATCAATAAAACCATCCAGGAACAATTGTTTCAAAGTAAGCCCCCCATTTTCTGGAAAGCCTTATGTTTAAATAAGAATAGAAAAATGGCTTTTTCAGAAGCATCATGAGAAGGAAATGACAGTGAAACAGCCATTCAAGACTCCACAATATGGCACAATTGGCCAATGCAGAAGCCTAATTAAAAAAAAAGAAAAAAGAAAAAAGAAAAAATTGTAATTACAATTATTTTTTTTACTCACCAAGTGCCTGGCATTCAGCAAGAATAAACGCAGGCTGTGCATCTTGGCCTGTAAATATGACATCACTTAAAGCGGTTTATTTATGAGTCAAGCACCTTGTTCTGATACACTCATATACTCCCAAGCTCTCTGTTAAATTCAAGACTGCCATCAAGTTATGGCATTAGTCACTGAAAATCTCTTGCTTGGTTATGATGGGTTGCTCTGTTTTTTTCCAACACACTTTGGATCTTTGGATTTCTATGCTGTTTTCAGCCAAACCTTTGTCTCTAAGAACTAAATGACTTCTGAGTGAAACAGACATCTCTGCAGTACATTCCTTTACTTTTCTGCCAAAGTAAATCTAGATAAACTCCACAAAATCTAGTGAAATTGTTAAGTCTTTATTAAGGAATGGAGACTTAAAATACAGGTAGTGACTGTAGTATATGGTATATTGATGTATGAACCACTTTCCATGGGTGTGGGAGTATGCACATCACGGCACGATGCTCATGATATGTCTTGAATGTTGCAGCTGAAATGGAATGAATTATAACTGAAACACTTGGGCTAGTGGAGATAGCTAGCTTATTTGCTATTTTTATTAACCAGTCTTTCCTGGTTTTCCTCTTTCTAAGGAGAAGATTGATGCTTCTTTGGGAAAAAAAAAATTATGAACCTAGCCCGGTCTTTGTGCATTGAATTATGCATGGGGGCCCTGTAATTGCACCTATCAGTCAATGCCTGCACAAAAATGCAAGGCTGGGCAAGGAATAGCTGTAGGTAAACACACATTTAGTCTTACAATGGTTGTGGTAACTGAGTGTGCATTTTGTATGCACAGTTGGATGAATGTTGTTATGACAGCTTTCACAGCTGAGTTTATTGCAGTACTGTGAGGCACAGGAATATTGCTTTTCTTCTGGGACTGGCCAAAAAGGAAAACTGCTCTTCTATTTCAGTCTAATGCTTTAAGACATATTCTGTCTCAGAGATTCATAGGCAACCAGAAGCTTGAGAAGCTTCTGTCCCCTCATAGATGTGTTAACACACTTCTTGGCAAATGTGTACCCAGTTCTTCAAAATCTCCAGCATGAGAGGGTCCACAGCCTCCTGAATTACCATTGCAGCCACTTAGGAACTCTACTGTTAGAGTTAGAACAGTTTTCCCACTATTATCCAGTCCAAATCTTTCTTGCTGTAATGTGGGCCTAGGTGACTTCCCCTAGGCACTATGACCACAGAGAAAAGATGGATTCACCCTCTTTGCAACAAAGCAAACTGCTAGTTAGTGTGGCAAAAGTGGTGGGAAGATCTGAAGTCAATAGAGTAACACTCCCAACTTTAGAAGAAAAGTGTAAGTATTGTTAGCTCTGAAGCTGCTTCATCAGGAGATGGTGGCCCTTTTCAAGCATCTTTAATCTTTTAGGATCTAAAATTGTCACTCTAGAAATGTAGCAGGTAAAAATTACATAGATAGACCTTTCTGCAAAGTGCATGACTGCCCTTATCAGAGGCTTCCTAGATGCTGGCTTATAGTAATTTTGAAAAACATTACATATATATTGCATGTACTTATGTCAAGATATAGACAGAGACAAGCATCATTCCTTCACTGTAATAGCTCCCAGCAATTTCAGTTTAGCAATTCCCTTTGCGGGCATCAAATTTAGAAGCCTAATGTGGAATATTCCTGGCTACGTTTAAACTAATAATTGTGATAGAAGATGGAGGGTTGTTGCACTCTAACTTCTCTCCATTGAGGTCTGCTAAAGGTGTTTCATGCCTCTGGTTTTTGAATCTAGAGCTTTTTGAAACATGTTCATTAGAAGATTGCTAAAAGATAAGGAGTGCCTCAGTGGTGCTTCTTTGTGCCGGCTGTGCCAGCGCACTGCTTGCAGATGGCACTGTCAGCAGTTCAGAGGGTTTTCCAGAACAGTGTGGTGTGAGAGGGGCTGTGCTGGAGTTTATCTGATCTCAGGGTGGGTCGTGGAAGCCTTACAGGAGTGGAAAAGGGCAATGCCAGGGTGGAAAGGTGGGCTTAGGCAATACTGCTGGGGGGGAGAGAGGGCAGATGTGTTTTCACTGGCTGCACAACAGCAACCTGGCAGAGCAGGATCAAAATCCTTGTTAATAAAGAGCTCTAAGGCTGTAATAAGGGATTGCTGAATGCTTATACAGGACGAGTAAAGGCATACCAAGAATGGCAGAAACAGATGAAGTCTGTGGGTTAAGAGCCAAGAAGGACAAACTGTAAGACATCTTTCCACAAAATCCCATCATTTATGAAGTGGGATATAAAGTTGTTCAAGAAGCCTCCTCTCAAGGAGAAAGACGTTTAAAAATTTATTTCTGCTTGAGGCATTACGTTATGCTTTTCATAGCATTTGTGAATACAAATATCAGAAGAAGGACATTTATGGTCATTCTTATTACTGAATACTCTAGAAGGATGGGGGTTGCCAAATTTAACATTTGCAGTCTCCACCCATCCATAAAACTTTTGCAAATCTCACCCTCAAGTGATTTATTGCATGCTGTATGTCCAGTCACTTACACTGGTGTTAATAGCAGCCTTTCTCCCAGATGTGTTTCTTCAATCATCAGAGTGTGTTTCTTCCCAGAGCAATGAGTTACCATTTCATATATTTGTTACTACATGGAATATTAATATGGTAATCATGTCTGTCTCCATAGGAGACTCGTATTTTATGGCAGCAATTCAATACTGTTCACTATTTGGAGTTAAAAGAAATACAATAGTTGAAGATTTTAAAGGCATTTTCTACAAAACAGGCAAAAAGCATACCAGAAATCAGCTCTTTAGTTCATAAAAAACCCCAACAATCCACAAAAACCAGAAAGAAAAATATATTTTGTGATCACCAAAACCATGAAATCTTGTTCATGCTCACTGTTGGTTTTTTTACACACAGAAGAAAAAGTGCCTTCTAAAGGATATAAAATGATGTGCTTTTCTGATGGGGTCCTGAAGAAATTGCACAGCCCCAAAGGGTTTTGAGATGTGTGCCCAAGGTTGCAGGGTGCAGTGGAGTAACACTGTGTGAACTCAGGGGCAGAGTTGTGTGAGAAAGGCTGCAGGAAACCTTATTGGGGCAGGGATGCCTCTGGGAGCTTCAGCTGCATTTCAGCTTCAGCCTTTGCCCCTGGTCACTCTCTGAGCTTTCTGCATCTCTGACCACTCCTGCCCACAACTTTCACTGATTCTGAATCCCTGCTTGGTCTCAGAACTGCACCATTCCTATGTCTGGGGCCACAGACCCCAGTCCAGCTCCGCTTGCCACCTCTGGGCAGCAGGATGGGACTGTGGAGAGAGGTCCCAGCTCTAACTTGCCCTGCTGACCCTCTGCCACCCAGCCTGGCAGAGCTGTGGGCAGACCCTTTCTCCCTACAGCTAAGGCATTGCTAGAGTGAAGAGGTAGCTATGACAGCTGTATAAAAAAACCTCACAAGTAATTTTATTCCCTTTTTCAGTGTAAACATAATTCTCTGTCAAAGAGCAAGAGAAAAACCCTATTTGTAACCATTAGTTTAGCCCCTGGCATGACAGCAGCTCTCTGGGTCTGTGGTACCTTTGACACTTGATTCTGTAAATACTTACACATCTGCATATCATAAAAGGGATCCAAGTTCATGGATATAAGAATATGTGTGTGTGTGCATATATATGTGTGCTTATCTTTGCAGGAAGTGGATCTTATTCCATGGAGAATATATTGCCTGAATGGTCCCAGGCTAATCTATGCCAATATTTTAAGCTCATGTTGCTTGATGGCAAATGGAGACAAAGAGCTTATAACATTAATTTTCTTATTGGATCTCATCTGACAAAATCCCTGGTTGCTTTCATCTCGCATGAACCATTATTTTGTAGATATGTGCCTAATAAGCTTAAATTCTGAAAATGAATATTTACACTTACTAATAGCAAGGGATAGTTAAAATCAAACGTGCTGCATGGTCTTCTGGGAAAGTCAGCATTAAAGCACTGCTTTCAGTAATCAATAAGTCAACCAAGCAAATCTCTAGACTGTTGTTACAAGGGAATCTGTTGTCATGAAAAGTGAAGATTTGTCCGAGAAACTGCCACTTAGTAGTGGTGTGGTAGTTTATATTTGCTACAGATTAGGGTGCAGCCATGCACAGGTTTGTTTTGCATTCCAAACAGAAACAGTGTATGGACCAAAGCACCAAGGATGGGAAGATACCCTCTATATTCCCTGGCTCACACTCTTCCTGTACTGCTTCCTCTCCCTTTTCCTTGTGTCTTCTGCATTTTGTATCTCTCAGCATTAAAATACTAGGATAAATTTACTTGACATTTTTACAGACTATCAAACAAATAAATGGTCTTATACCTCACTGATCTGTATCCACATGTGACAACTAATACCCCCCAAAAGGGACTTCACTCCCTAATAAATGTCCAAATGGAAGGCAAGAACTTGAGCTATCTATTTGCGACAGTATCATAATTTTCTAACAAAGTGTATCAGAAAACACTTACCAGAAAATAATAAAAGTCTCAGTATAGTAGAAAACTGAGCTTCATTTCTACAAACAAAATGCATTGTGGGCTGCACTGTTTTTAGCTTTTACCACAGTGCTGGCTCATTTCTTAGCTTTGTTTGAATATGAGCTTAAGGCTTGGGACCTCAAATGATTGGTAGACAGGTAACTGCCCCAAAGGGTCATGTTTGGAGGCTCAAACATGCACATTATAGTTCCATCCAAACCCTCTCCATTGGCATTTATGTTCCTTTCTGCAGCTGCTGAGATTTGCCTCTGTCTCAGAGGGAATATGAATGACTCATTGTTTATAAATCCTTTTCCATTCTGTAAATCATCTCTCTCTTTTTGGACATCCTTCCCTGCAAATGTGGCAGGTGCTGTGGTGAGAGAATGGGGATGCAGGTAGGATTTTAACATGAGGGTGCTGCTTCCAGCTCCTGGACATATCTGCAAAATGGTCAGGAGACAGGGTGGGCCTCAGTGGCAAACACAAACTCTAGGACGAAAACTCTTTCATGTGGCTGCGTTCGTCCTTTGAGTAGTTGAAAAGGGAGCTGCTTGTAGTTGTGACAAGTACTGTACATAGGACAGTATCAAAAGCACATAGAGTCAGTGGATATTGTGGCACAAAACCAACATATTTAAAGCTGTAGACAGTTTCTCTCCTCCCAGGAGATAGAGAGGATTCAAGCTGGGGCAGCAGCACCCCTGTCCACACCAGAGCCCATCAATATGTAATCAATATGTCAGTGTAATGTCTCCTGTGATGGCACTGGCCTGAAATGTTTTTTTTTTTGCTTGATCTTGGACCCCATCCTTTTCCCTCTCAACATCTATCCTTACATGCTGGCTTTGTAGTGTTGGCATTTATTAGTGTCTACTTGTTCCCCTGCTTCTGTTCGGCTTTATCTAATCTGTGTACGGGAGATACAAGTCCTCCTATCCATGACCTTTGCCTTTCCCTTGTCTTATGCCCATTAACAGCTAACTACCCTCATCAGAAAAGGCTAATTCCTTTATATTGGCAAGGCCAAAGCTCCATGAAATCAAAGGTGAAACTCCCACTGACTTCAGCTGGAACAAAAAGTGGATCAGATTAATCAAAGAATTTGAGGAGAAAAGCAAAACAGAAGGCAGAGACAGTAAGTTCAGCCTAAAAGAAACTCCAAAATGATTAAAAGCTTCCAAAGATCTCACACCTTCCTAGATATTCAGGTAACATCTAAGATGATATATCTACCCTTAGGACTGAAGCCTGATACAGAAACCACCCACCTCAAGAAATGCTGTTCTTCTAATTATAATGCTTCCTTCAAAGCTGGAGTGTGGGGGCACTGGCGGGTTAGCCACTGGTTGTAATACAATTTTATTTTCAGTGACTGGTATTCATTGGTTGCTGTATGAATTTTCTTCTAAAGTCATAATTTCTGAGCCATGTCCCTTTTCGCTAAGATGACAAATGCTGGCATTTGGTGGGATGTGGTATTGATCGCATCAAGCTCTGCTATGATGGCTGGCAGCAGAAGAACAGCGCGGGAGCCAGCCATGCCCGGCTGGATCAGATGGCTTCCCTAGGGTTTGTTTCCATCCTGCAGTACAGTTCTGACTTAGAGTGCATAAAATCACTGAAAAGGTAACATGCTGATTTGTTGAATTTTCTATCAAGTGAACTGTTCAAAGCAGAGATAGGGCCAACTGAGAGAAGTAAGAAGCACACTGCTCTGATGGCTGGGCTAATTCTCCACCTATGGCAGTTTTATTGCTTACTGCTGCACAAGAGGGTTCAGGCACTGAACAGTTTGCACTGGATGAATGAAAGAGTTCGGGGATCTTTTAGCAGGAAACGTCACAATTTACAGTCCCAACTTTTTTTCTTGCTAGTGAACAGGGACATTATTTTTAAATTTCTCATAATTCTTTTAAATGTACCATAATATCAGACCCTGATGAGTAACCCAAATAGCCAGTAATCTTCTGGTATATCCCTTCCTACAAAAACTCTATGGTAAACTATTTTGTGGAGGAAATGAGAGATGACTTTCTATGCCTTAAGACTTTTTACATCATGAAAGACATGAGCAGTTAAACTGCCTTCTGTTCAGAACTGCTAAAATGGCCAAGAAGAGAAATAGTTCTGGTGCCTCATATGAGGCCAGTTCTTTCCCATATGAGCCAATTCTTTCCTCACCTGACTGTTCTTCATCCAGCTTATATATATGACAATATATATGCTCAAGCTGTAGAGGAGATTTCAGAAAGCAAGTCCTTTTTGGGGAGATATGTCACCTTCTGGACTGAAATTCTAAATGGTATTTTTAATACACCTGAAGATAAATGGTCTTTATCTTCATGAGAGTGAGAGTGATCTCCCATACAAAGCTCTCTGAGGTCTATTTATGAAGAGTGCCACATAAGAAAGTGATATTGATTCTTATTTATTAACTTTACGTATTTCTGGTAGTTAGATCTTTTATTACCTTTATATTGAATGACTAGGCCTCTTAATGTCATGGAATCATAGAATGGTTTGGAATGAAAGGGACCTTGAAAATCATCTAGTTCCAATGTCCCTGCCAGGGATACCTTCCACTAGACCAGGTTGCTCAGAGCTCCATCCAGCCTGGACTTGAACATTTCCAGGGATGGGGCACCCACAACTTCTCTGTACAACTTGTCCCAGTGTCTCACTGCCCTACCAGTGAAAAATTTCTTCCTAGTATCTAACCTAAACCTACTCTCTTTCATCTTAAAGCCATTCCCCCTTGTCCTATGCCTACATGTGTCTGTGAAAAGTTCCTCTCCAGCATTCTTGTAGACCCCTTAGGTACTGGAAAGCTGCTAGAAGGTCTCCCCAGAGCCTTTTCTTCTCCAGGATGGACAAACTCAACTCTTTCAATCTGTCTTCATGGGAAAGTTTCTCCAGCCCTCTGATTATCTTCATAGACTCCTCTGGATTCACTCCAGATCTGCATCCTTCCTGAGCTGGGGACCCTGGAGCTGGATGCAGCATTACAGATGGGGTTTAATGAGAGCAGAGTAGTGGGCAGCAGGGCAAGGGAGGGGTATTCCCTCGCCCTGCTGCCCACGCTGTTTGGGATGCAGCCCAGGACGTGGCTGGTTTCTGGGCTGCAAGGGCACAGTGCTGGGTCATGTTGAGCTTTTCATCAGCCAGCAACCCCAAGTCCTTCTCCCTAGGGCTGTTTTCAATCCATTCTCTGTCCAGCCTGCGTTTGTGCTTGGGATTGTCCTGACCCAGGTGCAGGACCTTGCACTTGGCCTTGCTGAACTTCATGAGGTTTGCATAGATCCACCTCTGAAGCCTGTCAAGACTCCTCGGGATGGCATCTTTTCCCTCCAGCATGTTGACCACCACGCAGCTTGGCCTTGTCAGCAAACTTGCTGTCATTGTCCTTGTAACTGACAAAGGTGTTAAACAGTGCTGATCCCAATGCTGACTGCTGAGAAACACCACTCGTCACTGGCCTTCACTTGGACACTGAACCATTGACACAACTCTTTGCGTGTGACCATCCAGTCAATTTTTTATTCACCAAGTGGTCAATCTGTCAGATCCATGTCTCTCCAGTTTGTAGACAAAGATGTCATGTGTGAGTGTCAAATGCTTTGCACGATATGTTGCTATACTTTTGCAACCATCTCTTAATTTTGTCTATGTTTTCTCATTTTTTAAATTTTCTTCCTCTTTTTCTTTCTTTTTAAAGCATGCAGAGATTTAAAAAAGGTCTTCTGTAGAGTAATTATCTTGTCTAGAAGGCGATCAACACAAAGTTTGAGAATGAAAATAAAATGTGAAGGTGACACAAAAATCCCCACCTCTGAAACTGTGAAACTTTCTTCACCAAAAATTTAACTAATTCTTTTTGATAAATAATTACTTCTCTGTAATTTCCAATTGTGTTGTTACTGATTAAAAAAGTATCAGGAGGGCTTGTGGAGGTAAATGCTAATGTTTTAAGTATTATAAATGACATTTAAGAAAGGATGAAGAGAGCAATGTTTCTCTGTGAGAGAACCCCTATGCTGTGTACGGTGCTGTTCCAGCATAGCCAATAACTTTATATGGCTCTTTATCCCTTCTCTGAGGGGGATGAGCTGTCACTGAGGCTGTGGCCATCCACGGAAGTATGTGACACCCTGGTGAGTCCAGAGCTCTGGCACCTTTGCTGGCAGAAAAGGCACTCCCAGTGGGTGGCAGAGGGGAACCAGCTTTGCATGGTTCTGCTCTTGGTTGCAGCTGGAAACACTCCAAAGTGTGAACTAGTGAAGCAAACCAAATACAGGACAAAAAGCCCCCTCCAAAACACACTTCCTAAGCTGTGATAACACTCAGTAACTCTATGTCACTCCGTGTCATTCAAGGATGGAAAAAAAGGAATGGAAAGGGGAGGGAAATTTGCTTTTGAGATATGTATTTATTGAAAATTTTCAAACCGGCAAGGCTTCTTTTCACACTCTGAAATGGAAAAACTTTAAAAATATTTTATGGATCCTGAGTCCATTAGCTAAATACTTGTTTAGAAAAAAACCCTGTGAATTCAGCAACCAGGGATACCTATATGAAAATCTGACCACACTGACTTTTGTGGTGCATGCCAGTGAGTGACCAGGTATTATAGTGCCTGTAATTTTCAAGAACAAGTTACCATTCCTTCTTCGAGCAGTGATGGTCCATGGTTAATTTCAGGATGATTCTGGAGACTCAGCTACCAAGCCACAGTGAGACTGCTGTGAAAATACAACAGTTTTCCATTGAAATAGGTCAGTTCTCCAATATGATCAGCAGCCTGCTTAATTCCCAGACATTAGGCTAATTGGATTGTCCAGATACAAGATAGAATAATCTTTTGTATTCTTAGAAATAACTGTGGTATTACAACTTTCCCACAGGTTTAGCAGTTCTCTCCCCCGTCTCTTTCCATTAAAAGAATTCAATCCTATTTCAGAAGATAACCTTGAGAGAATGAGGAAGGTACAAGCTTTACCTCTATCTTAATAAAAGTCAGATATGAAGGTTTAATTAAGAGAGAGAAAATACCCAGGAATGAACACAGGATTTAAAGCTAAATAGACCTCAAATAAGTGAAGTAAGAATCACAAATGTGATTCAAAAGGTCCCCCTGCTGAGACAGAGCAGAGTTTCTCACTGAAGCTTGAGATCTGTCATAGCTGTTTTCCATTTTCCATCTGTGATGCCAGTTCTTATCCTCCCTTTTTCCTTCTTCTGTCTTAACTTAAAAGGCTAAGAAGTTTTTTCCAGCTTGTTTCTTTTTTTTGAGCTTGGTGCCACTTTTCTTGTGGCATTGCGGTACTAAGGTTTTGCTCTTGGGTATTTTTTGTAAGAGTTTTAAGCACCTGACATTCCCACTAGTCCATCCCATAGGCCTTTCATTGCATTAGAATAAGCAAAGGAGAAAGCTGTGTTACTCTTCTACATTCTACTAGGGACACAACATTTTGTGGTAGGACGTAAACTGTCTGACCGAAGAAAAAAGAGAGGGATGCAAAGAATGGAGAAAACTCAGTTGCCTGATCTGGTGTCTTCTCTGATGACTTTGGAGTGGGCTTGTTTCGTTATGCATGAATATATTAAACCTCTCCCACCTCGATAATTTTAACTGTACAAATCTCTGAAAAAAAAATTTTAGTAGGTATATTGCACTCAAGGGATTTCAGAGCTCAGAAACTGAAATCCAGCTATCTTGTTTATTCATAGATGCATCCTTTCCTTGAGTTTCTGAGGTTTTGGCAGTAGGGCTTAGTAAAGGAGTCCTAGGAAAAATTTTCTCACAACATGTGGCAGGTGTGACATTGCAAAGACCCTGTTTTTCATGGTGATGGCCTTGAAGGTGTGCATATCTAATTGCATGCTTAGTCAACAATTAATCCTTGTTTCCAGAATTTTAGACCTAGTCTTATAAAATCTCATGGTGTTAGAATACATTTACACTTTCATTGAGTCTAACAGCATTATAGTCACATCTTTGTCTGCACTGCACTGAAGATAATGAGAAGCTATTACTGGGATTCCTACATGATGCTACAATGATGTAAATGTTTTGCTTGGATTCCTAGATGATGCTACAGTAGATATAAATGCTAGGAAACATTTTAAATTTCTCTTGGGCTGACAGACTAGTTTGAAAATGTGGTTGCCCACTAAAGGGGATGTTTTTCCCAAGCTAGATTTATTTGTTCTAAGAAAGAAGTTTTAAAAGCCAATGAAATAGTCCCAGGATAATTCATACACAGCTGACTGAATAATTCATAATGAATAATGTATTTAGATTTTGCCTCTCTCTTCATAAGGAGATTAGGATATTCTCAGATACATTAATTATTCAAACTAATACTGAGTTTTCTCATCCTCCCCCTGCAAGGGTTCGATTCTGTCACCTTTACTGAAGCCAAGTAGTATTTTCTGCTGGGAATTGTGCTGATTTTAGTGGCAGTTCCTGAACAGCACGGCATGGGGGAGAGCATCTGGACACAAGTGAAAAGGTTACAAGCACTTGTGAATATTTGATAGTTGTACTTGGAAGCTCCTCCTGTATAGGATTGCTATGCAAATCCTAAGAGATACTTTTGTTAGCTCTTGTAACTAACCATCGCTATCCCAATTTATTAAACATACAATTCAAATTTTGATTGCAGCTGAGAGGCGAGCTAACATCTTGCTTTCCATAAGCAGTGGAGCTTAGCTTTGAACATTTTATTGTTGCCAGAAAGTGAACAAAAAAGATCAAGAACGAAGGCTAAAAGAAATGTGCTTGAGTGTGTAGTCACTCAGAATTTCTCTTGTTACCAGCACTGCTCCTGAGAACTGCCCACAGGCACTTTTTCAGCATTGAAAAAAATACATTAATCACCTCTATGTCTTCCTGTTCCCTGTAACTGCAGTTCTTTCTGGCAAATATTTTTAATATAGACCTGGCCTTTGACTGGGCAGATGAGGCTTCCTTCTCAACTTCCAGCAGCAGTGGCTAAAGAAGAGCTGGAACTGCAGGTCGGGGTATACCACCACTGCAGCACATCCTCAGGGGTGCTCTGCAGCTATTAGTGCCACCCCACTTTGCCGAAGAAACTTCATCCTGGTGGCTCTGTGGGATGGTGTTTCCACTTCCCCGGCTAGCTGTGGTCCCAGGTTCCCAGGCTCCTGTTCCTCCCACCCAGCTAAGGCTGGAAAACCCATCTCAGCAACTATGTTTTGGTTAACAGTTTTGTGTTTTATAGCTAACTGTGGTGGGCTGAACTGAATATTCAGTCTTTTTGAAAGAAAAGTATAACTTTTTCCTAAAAATCATACCATCTCTTCCAGTGACCAGGTCAGAAAATCTCTGTTTCAACACTCTGACAAGTTTTCTCCTTCTTGGGTTAAAACCAAGAGCTACCTCAGAGGGGAAGACTTTGGACTAAATATAGACTGTATTCTTACATAAAAGTGTAAGATGTTTTATGTAAGAAGATTATCCAATATTTTATACACCTACATTTTCTTCATGTGGGGAAAACAAAAAAGTTCTGCCAATGTGAAGTACAAAACCTGTAACAAAACCTTTGGAGCAAAATGCTGTACCTCCAACATGGGGATCGCAGTCTTCTGTCTGATGGAGAAAGGGCACCTTATCATACATGTATTTGCAACTGATATGCTTGCAGAGTCTGCACTGGAAAGTGGTTGCCTGGTTCTATTAAAGTTCAAGCCAGACTGGAGTTGGCAGGTTTAGAGTGCTTTGAACCTGGTCCAACACTAATTTGATGGACAGGGTTGGAATAAGGCAGTTTAGTCTGTGACAGTAAAACAAATACAAATAGTCTCCTGGCTCTCTGATGGTGTTTACAAGAGCATTAAAATGATTTCCCACTAATGATACACAGTTGTAGGGATTGCAGCACTACATCATGAGGGTAATGCTGCTGCTGCTGCTGTGGTGTGGGTCTAGAGAGATCCAAAAACAAATGCCAGCAGAAGCACTGGACAATATACAATGCCAGAAATTACATTCTAGCAAAATAGAGTCAAAGTGTTGCTGCTGTACTTTGTACGAGAGAGGAGATAAATGTAGAAAGGGTGCCTTCACATCGGCTTTGCCTGATGTTCTAGTGACATACTTGTTATTATTTACCTGGTATACGCAGGCCTGATTTTAAATCTCCCCTCTGCATGGCTTAAGTACCTTACCTCATATCAGGTTCCCTGCTTTTTGTGTTAAATCATGTCATGCCCTCTATACAAAAGACCTCTTATAACACACATTTAGGTTCAGGAGGATATTACAGAACACTTACAGGTTTGCTAATTTAGGCTTGATACTATAGTTTATTTTTAAAGAATGTTTGATGCTTGCTTTTATGTAACCACCACATTTTTCCCTAAATGAAAGGCAATAAAACAATGTTCAGAAGTATTTATGCATACATACATTTTGCACAAAAGCTGCTTCAGAAAGCAGAGAATTTTATATTTACCCTTTGGGCTTTTTCTCTGCCATAATGCAGGTTCTTGTGTGGCAGCAGTGCCCTTATTCCTTGAAACTACCAGCACTCATCTGGTTCAGTGGGAATGTAGAAGCCCCTGATTTCTTTTTGTTCAGGACAGAAGTTGTGTTAACCTTGCATATGCAATGAATGTCAAATCAGTAAACTGCTGACTTGCATAGCATCTGTCTTTTCAGCCTATTTATGCCATAGCTGTATGTTAAAGAGCACCATAAACCACTTATGATCTGACCCATTCAGTGCAAACAAAGCAAAATCTGCAGATAACACAAACCATAACTCCAGATGTCAGTAGGTTGCAGATCACTCGCTTAGTATTTTTAATGAAAGATGAACAATAAACACTCTTTTATCTCATTAATAATCTGCATATTATTCACATTAATAGAACTGGGAAATGCAAACTCATAAATATCACTAGATACTGTGATACTGGCCTTGCTGTGAGTGCTTTATGGGTTATAAATTACTTTAAATTATCATTAGACACAGGTTTCAGTGGAGCTGCACTGAAAAACCCTCCCTCCCTCCTAGTTTTTCAAGGCATCACAGGGCTATAATGATGCTGAAAACTGGCACTGATGGAATTGAAAACTGTAAAATTGGAATTGATGTGTGACTTGGAGGTTCAGATTTTGTGATGTTTCCCTCTTGTGCTTTGTGCAAGAATTCTCTGGTTTTCTGGCTTCAGCTTTTTAATGTGATTTTAGGGGTTTACTTTCCCCTGGAGACTGAATTTTTGAGAATCTTTGCAAAGATTCTCAAAAACATGGTTGCTATGGAGGCTGTGGAGAAGAGGTATGGAGTGGGGGAGACATTTAAATTGCTGTTACTAGAGCTCATTTGTGTACCTGATCCATTCACCTCCCACAACATTTGATTGGATCACTGATGTCTCTATGACGAACCAGCAAGGCAAGGATTAAACTATCACATAATTAAAAATAATTAAAAAGTTGAGGCATTCATAGGGTTTAGAAGATGAAAAATGTTCAGTTGGACAGGAACAGGAAATATTAGAATTTAGGACTCCCTTCTTTGTGTTTTCCTTCAGTGCTTTTGGGTTTGCAATGAGTGTTCTGAATGTAACTTTACTTAGGTTCCTCACAGTGGGGGAAATACTAACAGGCACGATTAGTCATACAGCCAGTGTAGTTTCAGCAAATTTGGCAACTGAGCAAACAGGAAAAAAAGTAAGGTTTTAACGGAATTTTTCTGGGCTAACCTAAGGCTTATTTACAGCGACATCACCCATCAAGAGACTACTTCCCCCACTGCTTTTCTGTTAGGCACACTGGCCCGTGCCAGCTCTGGTGGCTTCACCGGGCTTTTCATGCTGTTCTAATCACTGTACCCTGTGCTCAGGAGGAGGCAGCCAACAGCCCATGACGACACCTGCTTTTTTGGGGCCAGCAGCAGAAACGAGAATTAACTCTGCATCAACTTGTATTTTGCTGTTTCAAAACCCCAACCTAGGATGCATTAATTAAATTTCCACCTGGAGAAAAAAACAAAATTATTTTGGGTTCTGTGCTTTCTCATTGCTTGTAATTGTCAGGATTAAGAACAGTTTCCAGATTTAATCTCTATCTAGTTCAGCTTGTTCCCAGGATTTACACTGCACTAGGTTGCTGCAGTTTGTATTCCCCTTGCTCTGTTCCCTCCCCATACATTAACCATTCACCAGGATTAATGCATTCCTGAAAGGTAAGGAGCAGAAGCCTGTCTCCTTGACAGCAGGGGACAGACTCATAATAAATACATAAAAATAAACATAAATAGTTAGAGCCAGCAGCAGATTGTGTTGGCAGTAAAGTAGGGTTTGCTTGATGCTTTATGGAAATGAAAGCTCTATCTTCTTCCTTCACTGCCATCATTATGAGAGCCCTTTTAATCTGCTCTCTGAACATGATTATCGTTTCTATAAACATAAAATATGCTGCTTTAACTCTAAGTTCCCTCCCCCAGATTAATGTCATTGAAAGTAATAGCAATTAAAATAAGAGGCTATCCAGGCAGCCATTGCAAGTGCAGATTCAAATAACAAAAGAGCAGAAGTTCAGCAGCTGCTATGACAGAGGCAGGAATACCATTTCCAACAGCCTTTCCCCACATCAGTTGCTCTTCCCCTGGCACCTGGCTGGTGATGGAAATTAGATCATGTGTGGCCATCCAGGTTAAAAAATTATTTTGAACAGGTCTTACAGGCCCTCTTATCCTATGGGACTTGACAGAGGTGACTGATCTGAAACTGGCAGAGGCTCAGTGCAGCGATATAACATGGTACACAAGTTATTGCAATATGGATTAGGTGCTATATACAGATACAAAATGACTGACTGACTGCAATGGTTAAGATAAGAATAAAGCAAGTAGAATACTGTGTGCTAAGTTTCATCTCACCGTTTTAAATTATGCATCCATGTAGCAGAGACACAAACCCTACGTAATAGCAATATTGTCCAATGAATTACCAACCTCCCAGAATGTGCCAAACCTGATCACAGTAATGTCCAGCTGTCTTTGGTGCTAGATAAAATTATTTTCTGATCCCAGGTAGGCTCCTGAGGGACCAGTGTGAGCTTTTGACTTCTGTGAAGCAGAACATTTAGAAACTGTGAATGAAAGTTCTATGCTTGTAGACATTGCAGCTAGCCTTGCTCTTAGTCTGTAAAATGTCAGACTCAGTGCTCAGCTTCCATGAGCTCTTCATGCTTCTCTGACAGCAGGGAAAGAGAGCAGCACTGATGGTGTAAGTGGCTGCTTCCCAGTTTCTACCCAATGGTAAGTGGAATCCTGCTGATGTGGGTGGGTCTGCAGGAGCAATTCTCTATGCCCCCATGAAAGCTAGGGAGTGTCATGGACATACTAGGGAGGAAGGGGTTTCACTGGAATAAGTTACCTGTCTATGCCTTCTAGGCCAGCTTCTTAACATGGTAAGAAACTGAATAGCTTCTGGGGTCTGACCACTTCTGGAGTAAAAGCAGCTGAGAGCCAGGAGGAAAAGTGAGGAATGAAATGCGCTTTTCTTGACTTTTCCTACACCTTCACTTACACAGGCAACAGCTAACAATTAGCAGCAGTTTTAGTTACAGTTTTAGGTTTTTATATGTTTACTTAGTAGCTCTAGGGATGGTTTCAGATCAGATGTTGTTATTTTACACCTGTGGGATAAGATAGAGCTTATGGTAGAGATTACACTGAGTAACTGAACAGCCTTTCCCTTTTGCAGTCTTAGGGACTTGCTCCATGAATGGCTCTTTGTAGACAGATCATTCATTTCAAAAAATAAGCTGCAAGAGTTTCCTCTTCTTTGATGGTGCAATTCCACTGTTAAGTGGCCAAATAACTTTTACAGAAGCCTTCGTTTATGTAAAGAATAGATGTTCAGACTGCTTTTTCCATAATTAAGGTCTGGCATTTATCCTAAGCACTCTGTTACTTGAAGAAACTGTGTCACAGTAAACAATAAAAAATAGGGCTGGCCTGTGAATGTCTTCAGAAGATGCAGGCTGGGACAATGTCATATGTGTACAAGGGGAAATATATTCTCATCCTACCATCTCTTTCTCCTGTTTCAGGGTACCACATTTTTAGTCCTGTTTTTGTTGTTGTTTCTCACCTCCCCACCCTAAAAAATGGGTGGACTTGCAATAAAGAGACTTTGAGGCAGGGACACAAGGAGAAGTTTGCCTGTGTCTTTGCTGCTGCTTTTTCAGCTTGAACAAGCCAGTGCAGGAAAAAACCTCTTGAGGTGGGTCGTACCAACTTTCTGCAGAGAGCAAGGAAGACTTGGTAACTACCTGGTCCTTTCTTTGCTCCAGGAATAGTGCAACTACATGCTGTCCCTTCCCTTGGGCAGATGGCGATGTGGATGGAAATCCTGAAGTGAGTCCCTCCTGCTCAGCTTGTTCATGCTGTAACTGGAAAGTATTTTCCATGTGCTTGTGCTGTGCTGACTCCCAAATCTATGGAAAGAAGGACTGTATATGTGGAAAGAAGAACTGTATCGAGATCAAATTTCATCTAAAAACTTAAAAATAGCACTGGGAATATAAACCTGGAATAGCTCCCTCCGTCTACCGTGTACTTCGCTTAGCACTTCCTTTCACCCTGCAGCCCAGCCCATCACTCCCATGTGGTGTCACCGTCGCCATAGCATATGTTAGTTGCTGGACTGGTGCCATTGATTTCCAGTGAAGTAGCACATAGTTCTTGCATATAACCCTTCTGATAAAATTCTGCATGGTTTCTTTGCTGTGACTCAGTTAATTGAATCCTTCTTGTATGAGAAAGATGAAAGAGTGCATGAGACAAATGACCAAACTATCTAAACCTTGTGATGTCCTGCAGGTACCCTTATTAAAAATACTTCAGACTTGGTGCTGTTGTATGCAAGACAAAATGACAGGTAAAAATCTTCATCACTGGTAGATTTCTTAAGGTCAGCTGTCATCTGAACACCAGCCACAAAGAATTAGTATATTAAAAAAACTACCATTAGTTCTTTTCATACCCCTTTTAATCTTTATTTTACTCCTAGCCTTATTCATATCATGAACTGTGAGTTCATGCAAAGTGACAAACTGGGAGCTTAAAAATGTACCATTTCTCTGTGTGCCAGTTTGGCCAAATTTAGAAATATATCCCCTGAGAGAAGGCAGGTCACCACCCCTCCCCCACCAGGTTTGGGAAAAAATAAATTTTCCTCAAAGGAAAGTGAAGGAGATAAAAACATTTACTTAACAAACACATGGGAAAAGGGAAATAATGCTAAATAATAAAAATCTCTCACTGTGGAGAAAAAACCTGGGAAAGTGTTAGAGTCCTCCCTTTGGTCTCCTCAGAGCTGGGGCTTGGCCCAGGGCCAGGCCCTCTGTGCTTGGTGGAAAGTCCTCCCGATGTGCTCTGATATTGAAGCAGTCCAGCAGAAAAGGGAGAAAATCCAAAATTCCAGGGAAGGAAAAAAAATTCAACTCTCAGTCTCCCTTTGGAGAAAAAGAAGCTGAAACTGGCCAGAAGTTGACGGGGAAGCAGCAAGCTGGGTGCTTCCTCACTCCCCTGCCGCAGCTGGAAAAGAAGTCCCTATCTCTGTGTGACCTTGAACAAGCTGCAAACTGCTTTCAAAAAGTTTTGCTCAGTTTTTCCTTCCTCCTCTCAGGCTCAGTTTAAAGGCACAGAAAGGCACATGAATTAATTTCTGGGCATAGGGCAGCGGTATGGGATATACATCATAAACTCACCCCAAGACACTCTGGAATTACACATACAGAAGTTTCATGAGAATTACAACAGTCATGGTCAAAAAGCATTAGAAAAAATTCTCCAAAGTTCCTCTTGTTTTTTGTATTCTTTAGAATTAAGCTATGTCAGGTATTTCTGCAAATGAACAGCACCCATTGCAATTTCACTGAACTGAGAGCAAACTTTGAGTTTGTTTTTTTCCCCCCTCCATGTGCATTTTTTTAAAGCCTGTGAAGAAACAAGAACAGAGAGGAGAGAAGCAATCTTACATTCTGGAAAGGTAATTGCCACATCAGTATATAAAGCTCCTCTCTCTTGGCTCGGTAACTTGAATGCTTGAGGAGGATGGGTTGTAACTGCCCTGAGCTCAGTGAAAGGCACTTCACATTCTTGGGGGTATTTATTAAACTGAAGAGTCATTTCCCACACTGTGAGAAAGGTGAAATAATTATGCAAAGAAGTGAGGACAAAGGAATTACTGATCATTTATTAGTGCACATGCTACACATTGCATGTGTCCTTCTAATTCACAAGAGAGCTTTTAGTCTTGCACAAACAAGGGAAAAGTAGAGGACCTTGTCTTGTGGGTCAGTGTGGAGGGGGTCTGAAGGTCTGATAGACTCTGAAAACTACCACCTGTGGCATAACTTGACACAGAAACCCTGAAAGGAGCACACAGCACGGGTACTGAGTTGCCCCTTGTTCAGCTGATGCCTTTGATGTTTTACGACAGTTTTTAGTGCTGATGCAGCAAAACTACTTCAGAATGTGCAAAACCATAGCAACTACTGCAGGAGGATATATCTGGAAATAAAATATCCCTATCTCTCTAATTTTACCGCATTTCTTCCCGTCCAAGGCAACAATGGCAGTCTCTACAAGCAGTTTTTTGTTGGGATAGGATTGGTTTGGAGTTTCAGAAGACACTCCAGCCCAGCCATGTGGAAGAGGCACACATGGTGAAACCTGATGTGATTTTCCTGGGATAAGGAGTGCCAGCCAGTGTCTGGTGATTTTTTTATGGGATTAAAAGGTCTATGGGGCAGAAAGCAGTATTGTCCAGAGTGTTGGCTACTCCCCAGTACTACTGGCAGAAGAATACGGGATTGTAACACCTCCTTCTGGGCCCCCAGTGCCAAGACACTGCCTATGCAGAGGCTATATCTATTTGCCTAAAAAAGAAGTTGGAGTCTGATCTTAGGAGTTTTTCTGATAAAAATTCCTTTGAAAACTGGTATGCTTCTGTGAAAACTTTCAGTTTAGCAGAGCTGGCCTTTCTGAGGGAGAAAAAGATCTGCTCTGCCATTTCCCAACTGCTTTAGTTGTGAGTGGTTCAAACAATGGTTTGTAAATCATTACTGTCAGGTCTCAACATATTAAATTGAACAAAATCATATATATTTCTTGCTTATTAACATCTCCAAAATATATAAAGTTATGCCTAATTTTTGTTTTTTGAAGCAGGAAATATATAAAACAACTTCAAACTTCTTGGGTAGAAAAAATTAATTTCAAGTGCTTAAAAGAAAATGAATTGCAATGAATATACGATCAGAAACTGTCAAATTAATTTTTACTTTTATTATAAGACACTATTTTAGTTTATGGGCAGAGTACTACAGGATTTGGAAATAAAGGAATACCACAAGGATCCAAATGGAGAGACCCATCCTTTCTGCTGTGAAAGAAAAATGCAAAGGAGAAGACAGAGAGAGCCAGGACTGGCACAAGGGATCAACCCTAAGAGTGAGTGGGTGCTGGCAAGAACAGCTAGCTGCAGAGTTACTTTAATACACAGCCTCCCTCAAACTCCTGGAACTGATTACTTGTAACTACAAGGAAAATAGTCGTGCAGCAAAAGGGAATAGAGGCCATTTTTGAGTGGTGTAATTTCTCCTGTGATTTGTCCTCCACACTGACATGCCCTTATGCTACGGATAGGAGAACTGCAGCTGAACCAGTCAATGCAATGACATCGCTCTCCACTGTCAGAAAGCCAAAGGAAATCCGCTCGTGATTTCTCCACCTGTTTCACACAGTCCTGCATAGCAAGGCCAGGACACAAAAGCCCCACACGGCTCGCAGGGACTGGCAGTTCCTGCCCAAATCACAAATACTCTTTCTGAAAGAGGCGCTAGTTTAACAGACGAGCGGGGTTTATTGAGCCCCAAACTGGGAGAAGCCTGCCCAAAGACACGCTGCCAGCCCCTCGTAGAAAAAGCTGCTTGTTAAATTTCCGCCGCCCCCACCCCGCCGCAAGCGCCGCCGCCCCCGCGCCCCTCGCCCCCTCCGCTGCGCCGGGGATGGCCGCGGATGAGGAGACACCTGGGTTTCCCTGGCAACAGGTGCCGCGGCGGCCGGGGGAGCCGGGAGAGCCCGGGTTTCCCCGCTCGGCTCCGCGCCGCCGGCGGCCCCGGGAGCGCCTCGCCGCCGGGCTGGGCCGGGCCGGGCCGGCCGCCCCTGGCAGGAGCAGCCGGGGTCCGGGCGAGCAGCGGCCCCGCCCGCAGCGGAAGGTAAGGGGGGGTCCTGCCCGTGGCGGGGTCGGGGCGATGCAGGGGACCCGGGGCAGCTCTTAGGGTCAGGCACCGGGGCTCGCCCCGGGCCGTAGCATGGTGCACCTGCGTCGGGGAGGGTGCAGCTCCTCAGCACAGAGCTGAGCCCCGTTTCCCTGCTGCCGGGGCTCGCAGACTTCCCCCTCACTGCCCTCTGCCTTCGCCGCCCTGCTTTGCCCGCCCGTGGCGTCTCCCTTCCCAGCCTCTGCCACCCTGCCTGGCTTCGCCGATGGCCTCCTCGTGCCTGGGCGGGTTTTTCGGTCCCCACCTGCGACCCCGTCCCAGACACCCGCCCCTGGGTGTGCCCTCGGGGCCGCTTCGCTCCTGCGTGGGCCTGGGCCCGGGCCCACAGAGGTGGCATCTGCCCTTTCATGCGCTTCAACCAGCCAAGGCTTGTCCGCTTCCCCCGAATTTCTTCTTGTTCACATTTGTCCTTAGCGAAGGCTGGCAGGCCACCGGCCTCGCTGGTGCCTTGTCCCCCCATCGTCAGCGGGGCAGCGGCGCTGCCTGGTCCGTGCGCTCCCTCCTGGCGCCCGCCAGGCTTTCTGTGCGGAGTCCGGGCACGTCGGGGTGGATGCCTGCCGCCTGATTTCGGCTCCCTGTGCTGGGCACAGACGCATCAGGTTGGGCACGGGTTTCTCTGCTGAGGCTGTGTGGCTCCCGAGCAGAGCTGGCTCCTGCGTGGGCGGTGAGCTCATGTCTGTCTGCGCGTGCCCCCGGAGGCAGACAGGCCCGCGGGCCAAGGCTCTGTTCCCTCGGCGGGTTGCGGGTCCCCTACCAGAGGGGCATCCCCCGATTTGCACTGCTGGGTGAGGTCACACAGCGATGGCCAGTACTGTAAGGCTTGCCACGTTGTGGCCAAGTAACTAACTCCTTTCCTACTGCTTTATTTTCTTTCCTTGAAACTCAAACGTGAGGCACAGTGAAGGGCAAAAGAGAACAGTGGATATCCTGGTACGTATTCTTAAAAAAACCCTGAACAAGACCTTTACAAATGCAAAAACCATTAAAAATAATCTTTGAGAAAAGTTCTTAAAAAAGTTATCCCCACTTAACATTTGCCTATTTGTTTTGTTATAGTAATGCTTCAGCGGCACTTGCTGCTAAGGTTAGATGTCAAATAGTCTTCCCATAAAATTTATCAAGAAAATGGGGCTGATTGGTGATCTCAGGCAGTGATACAAAAATGGCATCACAGATGAAGATACAAATTGACCTTGAATGTCAATTAACAGAAGGCTTTATCCACAATTTTTTATTGCATACAAGATTTCTGGCCTCTTCTGTGCCCTTGTGTTTCCTTTGTGTTGTGTTTGCAGAAAAAGAAAATAAGCACAAAGCTCCTTTTACTTTACTAAAAGCAAAAGTTGTTTATAGTTTTGTGGCCAGTGTGATATTTCCTGATAATGTTAAAATTCAATTGAAAAAGGAAGTAATGTGTTGCCTTGCATTGTTCCTCCAAATAACTTAGAGGGAGATAACTTGATAAAAACATTTCTATCACACCCTCTGGTTAGTTAAGTGTAGCTATTACTGTTCCAAAAATAGATAGTCCCTGAATGTTGCCTGAAGTCTGCAACATGGAGGTCAGTTCTGTGTACAGCCTTTTCTGCTACAGCCATTCTGCCTTAAAATTGTCATGGACTTCTCCTCTGTCTATTTCTTTAATTCACTCATACTGCTATGAAGTAGGTGCATATATGAAATCAAAGAGAGACAAGCTTGTAGTCAGAAAGTAGCCAACAATAGTTGTTTGATGCCATAAAAATAAAAAACATTCAGCGGTTTGAAATAAGGAAGACTACACTTTTTAAATGGCTTCTGGCAAAACTCCAAGACTAACTTTCTTAAGAAATGTATCTACTAAATAGTGAATGATGAACCAGTACCTCTATAAACTATCCACAGAATTACTTCTGTGTCTAATTTTTCAATGACTTGTAATGTTTTGGCTTTCCAGCATTATTGATACTAAATCAGGTGGCTGACTGCGGGTATGTCTTTACAAAGAGAGTGGCCAGGAATTGCACAAAGCCCAGGAGGAACGTGCGGGGGTGGGGGTTGGGAGATCAGGGCCATTTCCAGAAAGAGCAGGATGCTTTTGCTTGTGCTTAGCCTCGGGCATAGACATGGCTTACGCCTTCTCTCAGTCAAAAAAGGAACTTCAGAGGCTTAAGCATACACTCGGATGGCTGCTAATGAGACTGTTCTGTCTCTTCATACATTTCAAAATCTACATGCCATATTTCAGTCTCAGGCCTTCTGGGTGTTTGTGTCTAATTAGGCTGGAGGGCCTCCAGTTCAAGATTACCTATGCTGCTTGGTGCCCAATTTCTTTATATGACTTTGGCAATAAAGCAGATTACTGTGGGTTTATGTGCAAGCAAATTAGGGACAGATGTAAGCATTCTTACAAGCCCTGTTCCTGCTTTCTTAGCACGAACTGAATTCCACCATCATCTGGTTCTTTCTACATAAAATGTGTAGTGTGCTGACTGTAGCACATTTATAACTGGGTGTACTCTGTAAGATGTGAGACTTTTAAATACTTCATTTTCTCTTTCCTTCCTTCTTTTTTTTTTTCCAAATGAAAAACAATACTGCTTCAAGAAAAGTTTCCCAGTTCCAGATAGAAATAATGAACAAGAGAAAAGGACTCCGAGCTGAGTAGAGCTATACATAGCACAGCAACAAATGTTTTAAGTTTGTTTATGTTTTCATAGCAGCCTAGAGTAGAAGGGAGAAAACGAAATACATACTACATGAACTGGTGTTTAACACCATGAGGTAATACTGCATTGTTTAGGACTGTTATTTACTACTGCTTTAAAACAAACAAACAAACAAAATCCCTGTGCATAATAGGAGAAATATGGAAAGACTGCTAAGGCTGTCTCCTTGGCATCACTGAATAAATAAACCATATCGTAAAATTATAGAATCATAGAATGGTTTGGGTTGGAAGGAGCCTTAAAGATCATCTTGTTCCAAAGCCCTGTCAAGCAGGGAACCTTCCATTAGACCAGGTGGTTCAGAGCCCTGTCCAACCTGGCCTTGGACATTTCCAGGGATGGGGCATCCACAGCTTCTCTGGGCAACCTGTGCCAGGGCCTCACCACCCTCACAGTAAAGAATTTCTTTTTACGAACTGATCTAAACCTGCCTTCCTTTAAGTTCAAAGAGTGGTTTAAAGTCATTCCTCCTTGTCCTATCAATACAGGCTCTTGTAAAAATTCCTTCTCCAGCTCTGTTAGGTACTGGAACCCGAACTCTCTCAGTCCATCTTCGTATGAGAAGTGTTCCAGGCTTCGTTGTGGCCTTCCTCTAGAATTGCTCCAACAGCTCCCCATTCTCCTGTGCTGGATGCAGTGCTCCAGGTGCGGTCACATGAGAGCAAAGTAGAGGGGCAGAATCCCCTCCCTCAACCTGCCGCCCACACTTTTCTTGATTGTAATTCTCCAGATTTTTGTCCTCTTTCTAAGTGCTAGGTCCACTCTTAGGATGCTCTCCCTGGCTTCGTTAAGCCAAAACCTGAAGTGAAATCCCAATCCCAATGAGCTAAATGACAAGATTTATTGAACAATTGTTTCATCTTACGTGTCAGGAGAGCTGGGTACATATTCAAAGGTAGTTGCTACCTTAAATGAACCTTAAAAACATCTCAAAACACATGTTAAAATACAGTCTAAAACCCGTCAGATTATTTAAAAGTTACAGTTTTGGAATCAGAAATACTATGTTTGAAAACAAAATTCTTCATGACCTCATTAGGACTTAAGAATAACTGTCTCCTGATACCCAAACTCTTGCTTAATATGCATTTTAGGGATTTTACCTCAAGTTCCCCTGTGACAGCTCTGCAGAAATGTTTTGGCACTGAGATGGTGAGGAACAGTGCACCGTGAAAAGTGAGTGGCTTCTGCCCGTCAAGCTCCCAGATTTTTCCTTGTGATTCTGCAGTTTGATAAAGTCAGTTTTTATTTATTTGAAGAAAAAGGATTACAGAAGAAACACTGATACATAATCCTTGGATTTAAATTGTATGGCATTATTGAAGAAGTTCTGCATTTGAGAATGCTCTAAAAAATCAACACCTTGTGTTTACAGGACTTGGAGCCCTGGTAAACTCAGGTAAACTCATTGCATATGTTATGAAAAATAAGAAAGGCTGCCTGAATGTCATATAGTGACAAATGTTTTCATCCAGCAGAAATACTGAACAGCCACCGTTTTATGGGCAACTTCTATAATAAAGGAATTTCTTTCCTTTATGAACAGTTGAAACAACTGGGACAGGCAATTACATCTGAAATATCTCTGCTTTCTGGAATATGGAATATGGAGGAGTAAGAAGCGAGGAGGCATTGCCTGGTGGCAGGAGCTGAATGCTTGGGAATGGGCATAGTGGAATCTGTTCTGTTGAAGGTACCATGCCCTGGCCCCTGCCTCCCCAGTGGTGAGGGACAGCCTTGCAATGCCTTTGGAGTCTGTTCCTGGAGTTTGTGCTGGGAGCCTCTCTCTATTAAGGAATACAATAGCACACTTCTATGTTTCATACAGTCATTCATTTTCATGGAAAGCAAAGTGACTGATCAATAATAGAATGTGCCTTCAGAAGAAGCTGAGCTACTTTTCATGGCAAAACTATCACTTTTACTCCTGTAACATGCCAGAGATGAACAAAAATCTGCAAGCACTAACCTTGAAAAGGAAACATGTTTGGCCCTGACAGAGGAAATACAGGTGATCTTGTTAGTGAGCAATCTTAAAAGGTCTCAGAAACTGCAAACCGGAGTCCAGTTGATGTTCACCAAATTAATTTTCTAGTGAAGGGATTCATAATTATTTTGTATATCAGATACATGCTTCAAATGTAAGGGAGAGGCTAAATGCCTTAATAAGTTAGGAAGGCAATAGCCTCATTTATCAAAAAGATAAGAGGAGCCCAGATGACAGAATTATCAATATTCTGCAGGGACAGAAAGCATATGGTAGGATGAATACATGTACTGTGATTAGTTAGGGGGTTTGCCTTTTGGTGTCAGAACACTAACCTGATCTCTGAAAAAAGCATTTGGGGAAAAAATATTCTTACAGACCCAATTTGGACTTTATGTGATGGTGCAAGTTAAATGTGAGTGGCATTTTGGGATTGGTTTTTTTTTTTTTTTTTGGTGTTTGTGTATAAAATTGGAGTAGGGCTCTATGTGTTGGATCATTCTACTCTTTATTTTTTCAGCAGTTTCTGAAGTCATTGTAGCTGCAGCTTGGCTATCATGTTCTTCCTTTGATTGGAAGCGGGCCAACGGGATGGTTGGCAAGCCTGTTTTTTGGAAGTCTGGACATTATCTTGCTGCTTTGGGCCCTCTGCAGTATTAATAAACCATGAATAAACTTCCTGGCATTTCTTTAACAACATTATGGTTAAAGAACAATCCGTTTAAGCCTTCAGAGAATAACTTCAAGAATAACTTGCAGAAGAACAGAAAACACCGTCCATTGACATCTAGCAAATTACTCTTTTCTTGCTAAAGTAAAAAGGCTTCTTTTGATCTTTGCACAGCAGAAAGAATAGTCCTGGGACATAGTATAAATAACGAACTACCATTAATAAATATAGTCCGTCCACTGTGGAGTCTTACACACACTGGTTAAGAATCTCTTTTCCTTACTGGATCCGATATTCATTGACTTTTGTACCCTGTTCTTGAATTTTTCTTTTGGGATCTTATCTTGAAATGCCATTCAGGCTGCTATCTAGTGTGTGTCTCAGCTGGCCAGAGCCAAGACAATATCCCTGGATCCAATGGGATGTACTTAACTTTCCTGGGACAGAGGGCTGCAGGCAGAATTGCTCTGCTGTGTTACAGAGGGCCATTATAAAGGCTGTTCTGAGGGAACTGCCGTGCAGGGGTGCTGCAGGGTGAGCCAGGAGCCATCTGGTCTGTGCTGCTGCTCCTTGAGGAGCTGTGGTGTGGCCTGTAAGAAGTCCCCATCTGTGCCATGAGCCTTTGACCAGCAGCTTCTCTTGGGTGATATTTTCCACAGCAGAGAATGGAACTCCAGGGGATGCACGTAGGGATTTTCCGTGACAGTGAAGTTCTGTACTGAGTGTTATGGTAGCTGTAGTCATCAGTACCACAGCATTTCCTCTCCTACAGTGCTTCTCTGTGTGACATGCAAATCACTAATGAGTAGCTAATTAGGCATAAGTGATCATGATTTTATTCTGTTCTCCTGTAATAAATATATTCAAGTCCCTATTCTCACTGGTTTATGAAAATGTCCAACTTCATAGTGCTGCAAACAAGTTTCAAGACAAATAAAAATGGAAAACCATTTTCTTTTCTGTCTAGGAATGTTAGACTTGATGACCAAAAAGACAAAGGAAACCCAACACAGAAAAGTTACTGCTATGGAAATCACCAAGTGAGAAGGTAGGGGCATGAAGGTTCTATAAAATAAAGGTTAAGTACTTCAGGAAATTGATAAAGGCAGACAAATATCTCAATGGTGAATGGAATAATGGATGAAATACCTTTTTCTTGTCTTCTTTTTTATTTCAAAGAAGCCTAGTCAGAACAAAAGGAGTCTGAAAAAATGAGTGGGCTGTTGCTGGTTGAAAAACGTCTATGAGAATTAGAGAAAAGTATTCATTGAATTACGTCTCTTCTTCAGGTGTCAGCAAAGGATAGTAAAGTACCGAGACTGTATCTCGGCTGGTGGTGATGGTGAAGCACGTAACAGCCTCCTCCACCTCTGCTGTGTGAGCTGCTGTTGTGCTCCTGTTTGACTTATTTAAACACCTGGACCTGATGACCAATACCCAGAAGTTTTTACAGAATTCACTGTAGACTTCTTTGGGTTATAAAGCTTTGAAACATGGAGAAATTACAGTGAACTTGGAAATTTGTCACCAATGCTTTCAAAAGGAATCTTCTGGATATTTGGAAGCCTATCAATTTGGCTCTGGTCCTGGAAAAAATGAAGGAAATTCTCTAACTGGACTACATTTAAGCTTCCTATCATTCTTTAAGTCTAGTCACCCATGATCTTTGGAAAACAGATTTTATCAACCTGCCTTTTTATTCCTTTCTTTATTTTCTTTTTTTGAGAGATAACAAATACAGTTTGATCAATGCCATTGCATTGGAAGTAATATATAATATGCTTCTGTGAGGCATGATTTTTTGATCAAGTGTCTAGACTGAAATGAAATCAATTTGATGCTTCTTAAATGGACTAAAAGCTGGCAGACAGGCTATGGAACATGACTGTAAATGGGGAATCCTTACTGAGTGTGTGCCTTTCTGTTGGATCCTATGAGAACTGGTTATTAGCAATGACTGTTTAGCACTTTATTGATTACCTAGATGTTAACAATATCAGTTTTCCTCAGTAAATTTAAGAAAGGAGGAAAGCTATCTGATGCAAAGGGATCTGTCAGTGTTAGTAAAGTGGGTGCAAGCTGTAGTGTGCCATGAGTGAGGTTTTAGTCTGAGAGCTGTGGCTCTTAGACGTGTAATGACAGTACTGAGTAAGGGTAGAGAAGTATTTTGCACATGTACATTGTATTGTTACTAAGAGGGAGAAAAGGGATTAGATAATGTCATGACAGTAAAGGATTTGGAAAAATGGACCCCCAAGGTCCATCTGCTTGATTTACCAAAGAGGGATGGCCCCGTTTCGCTTGCTCTGTTTTAAGTACCTGTTCTGGTTCATCATAGGGAAAGGAATTCTTCAGAGTAGCTAACACAGGTCCAATAAAATGCACTGTCTAGAAGGTGAAACTGAGCAAGCAAGGTTTGTCTTTTTAACAGTGAAGTAAATTCACCATTGGAATATTAGTAACAGTACAAACATTATGTAAAAATAAATTCTAGTTAAAAAGGACTCTGATTTTCGGAAGACTTGTATTTTTCAGATGTGAACTCTTAGAGACTTCTGTCATATAAAAAAATATTACCTCAATTCAGGGTGATTTTTTGTGCAATTTATGGCCGTTTCCAAGAGGACCATGGTTCTCTATTTGTTTAGAGAACTTTGGAGCTTTATTCAGATCTCTGAATGTTGATGAAACTTATTGTAGTCTCTTGCTCTTCTCAGATATTTTATTAAAGAATTGGCTTTATGTTGAAGGTTTTTGTTGGCAGAAATGAAAGCAAGGAAAGTCACGTGTATGCTTTAGAATTTAAGACTTAATGTCTATGCTCCCCTCTCCTGTTGCTCTCTTACCACGTTCCTTGAGACTTCCTAAATTGCCAGGATAAAGAAACCAGGAATTTGACTTATTATTCCTTCTGTTCTCTGATGCAGCTGTTTTTGGCCTGTAACCAGAGCAGCTGAATGTAGTGCTCAACTCAGGCAAGATTTCTGAATTGGCTAAATGCAGTAAGGGACAAAGATGAAGTTTTTACATTGGGCTAGATGAGATTCTGTGCTGTGGTTGACAGAGGTTGTATGAAAGCCTTGGTAGACAGTTTTCCTGTGACTATGTTTATGTTGCTTACATTTTAAGAATTTTGTGGCTCTCTTCAGAGCTGTGATTGTTTAAGATTATATTGAAATTTCTAAATATTGAAATGGTGTGTGACAGAAAGGAAAAACAACTTCAGAGTTATGACTTAGACATCATGATCAGTCCACAGGATCTCAGTGCACAGAAACGGGTTCTGCTCCACATTCTCAAGAATCAGAAGAATTTAGAAGTTTGATCTTTAGAAAGGCCATCGCATTTAAGTACAGCCCTGAATATGTGTTCAGCTTTTGTTAATGCTATTCACTACTGACAGGGCTCTGAAACTAATGCATGAAAATGTTTTGCATCTAGAACAGTTAATATTCACGTGCATGTTTTTCACCTTTTTGCTAAAGCAGTGAAAAATGCTCTTCAGTTGAATCCAGGTATTTAATATACAGTTAGTACAGTTAGTTAATTGTATGTGCCATTTCTCTTGCACTTTTGCCCACTGGAACAATTTATTCTTCCATCCTACTAAAATGGGAAATAATGAAGCTGGCCTTCTTTGCAGAGGACTTTGAAATTACATGCCGAGATCACCTGGAAGCAGAGCCAGGGGTAGTATCTATGAGTCTCAAGCTGCTCTTTTATCCACTGGACCATGCTGATGACACCACTAAATACAAAATTTGATAAGTACCCAAGAGCAAATGCATAACCAAATTTCAGGTCTTGCTCTAGGAATATACTGAGAACATTTTTAAACTGTGTTGATAAATTCTTTTTCAAATAGTTTTTTTTTTTTTTAAATTTATGAAAAGATAAACAGAAAATGTGTCCCTTGATGTTTGTTCGCAAGAACAAATTTACATTTTTTTTCCTGTTACCGTAAAAATACTTCCTTCCCCACCCTACCCCCACTGCAGTTACTGCATTGGAAGCCTACTCTTTTTTTATATTCAATTCCTATTTTCAGTTTACCAGTGGTAGCAGCCTACAACATGCACAGTCTATATTCTCCAGCAGTTGCAGCAACACTTACAGATTGGAACTGTTTGTAACATCAGTAGAACTATCTCTTTCTCCTCTATGAAGTCATGCCTTAAAATGATCCTTTCTCCCCAATTTTTGCCACAAGTTTAATTTCTTATAAGAACTGTTAACTTCCCATCAGGCTTAAGAAGAACATCAAGTTGCTTTCTTTTGCCCCCTCAATTTGTGCTGAACTGTGCCCTCCTGCTGTACAGCTGGATTGAAGGTGCCTCTGATAAAGGACTGCATTGTTCAACTGGGGCTTAGTGTAGTGTTCTTAGTCTTGTGTGTTGGTCTTTTAGTGTTAACAGTCTAAAAATGACTATCCTTATCTCTTTCTATTTTCTCTGTCTTGCCGGAAGAATGAACCTGGCTGTGGCTGTCTCATGTGTAGCCAGGACTATCATTGCCTTTGATGAGAAGACAAGAGTGCTCCTGCTGTACATGTCTGTATTCCAGTGACCTTCCCACCAGCAGGCATTGCAGGCCTACCTGAGAGAACTTCTGTTCGCCTGTCTGATACCTCTGTTCAGAGCATTTTACAGATGATATTAAATCATCTATATGAAAGATAGTGACCAACCTTGGTGGAAAAGAAACACATACCAATGTCATAGGCATACATACCAAGAGCAATACTGATTAGGAACTTTCTGGTTGCAATCTAGCACCTAGCCTTAGGTGCATGAGTATTTTCTATGACCAGTAGCTATTTATGGATGATTCCTAAACACAAGGACTGAAAGGATTAGCAAGATGTATGGTATGTGATTCATTGCCCTTTCCACAAACATCAGGGTCACAGCACAGAGAGAACTGCAATGAGGTCATAAAAATATTCTTTTTTTCCAAGCTTTAAAGATCAGCGCTATTTGTCACGGAGCAAAATGGCATGGAAGTTGAACTTCTGTTCCCACAATTGTATTTAAGAAGTGCTCATGAATCTTGACAGACTTACGAGTGATTGTAAGCAGCTGACTGAAAACAATAGGCCTGTGCGTGCCATGGGACATGGGCAGGCTGCAGGCACCGTCAGTGTATCTGTGCTGGGCAAGTCTTGTGCGTCAGGTAGAGCATGCCAGGGCAGAGCCCTGGGAGCAGGGGCACAGTGCAGCATGCTTGAGCTTCAGTCCCAGCAGTTCCTCAGCTGCTCAAACACTTTATTTGAAGAAATGTATTAAATAAAGTGCACTTGATGTGCTTTTTTTGGAAGTGGCTGAGCTGTGTCTTCCCTTGATGCAAATTCACATCTTACGACATGTTGTCATAGCTTTAACCCCAGCCCACTTTCTTAGTTCTGGGAGGCACATGTTGCCAGCTCAAGGCTGGTTCAGGGAGAGGTAAATACAGATGGGTCCATGTGTATGTGTGTTCATATATATGTTTATAGCTAAATGTTGTATTTACATGAATAAAATTAACAAGGAAAAGATAATTCCTGGAGAAGTTGTCTAGGACTGAAGGTCTTCTGTGGCCAAGGGCAGAAAAGCTTACAAAGTTAAAGAACTACAAAGAATTTTCTTAATGCCATAACCCCTTATTTCTTAAAATATGAAGGGAAGATAAAGAGCAGGAGAAGAATATAAAAAAATGAAATGGTGAGGTTGTTGATGGTGGTATTTGAAGATAGACTGATAAAGGGAAGAATGATATGACAAAGACCCTTTTCCGTATGTAACTAAAAATCTACTGCTGTTTTGTGGTTCCATGTAACTGAATCAAAATCAGGAGAACATTTTACTTCTTTTTTTAAAATGCAATTTCCTCTGGGTGGAAAATGTTTCCTAATGTCTCCTAAATTCTTTAAGTGGTGTTTCTGTGAGTATATGAATATTTATTCTGCACAAAGGAAAGGATTTCTGTAGTCTGAAATCTGTTTTGGAATCATGTTCTCTGATAAATATCTTTATAAGACATGGGAAGCTAAATAGTTACATTGAAAAGGCTTTACATTTGAAGGTTATTATGATATTAAATTACATATGTATGATTTTTAAGGAAATAGATCAGCTGTGTTGATCTGTAGATAATTGAGAAGATATTAGTTCAGTAAAAAAAAACGTTACTGGAAATACATTACTTAGGGCTAAAAAGCTGTTTATATACAAAATCTTTCATATCCCACATATATTAAATGCAGTGTACTCTGTCTATAAAGATCTTCTGTGGCTTACTATTTGATCTGAGCACCATGTAATAAAAAGTTCTGCTGAGATGAAATTCTATATAATTGAAAGCCCCAATGAAGAAGATGCCTAGTAGGGAAGGAATAAAATGCACAAGCTATAAATAAATGGGCATGCTGAAGTTAGTATATGAGGTGCTTTTTATTTCTACAAACTGGAATGCTAATTTCAAAGAAAAAACGACGAAAAACCGGAAAGGAATAACAACCACTGTCACATTCAAAAGGTCTGTGTGTCAAAAGGCAGGTGAAAGAAAAAATGAGATCACAAAAGAGGTACGTTTGCAAGAAAAAAAAAGAGGCTTTTTCCAGACTACAAACCAAAATGTGATGAAGAGTTACTGGCCTTTAGAAACTAGGTACTTCAAACAGTGAAGGGAATTTCACAGTCCAACAGTACTGCACAGGTGGGAAAGGTTGTATCCTATTTATTGCGTTTTAATTTCTGTATCAGTTGAGGTATGTAATTTTCAGAAAAAGAGATTTAGTCTGATTATCTGGTAGTTCAGAGATCCCATTATGATGTTTAATTTGCAAATGTTCATGACCTAGAACATTCCACTAAGCAGCTGATAGCGTGAGGAAGAGCTAAAGCTGTGGCTTCAGCCTCCTGCTGTGCAGGGAGTGTGTTGGTAGAAGCCACTGCAAAGGAGTAAGACAGACCTGGAAGTTGGGCTCCTGCTACATCAGCTTGGAATGAAATCAATATGTGGCTGAGATGGGATTGCCATCCTCTGTGTTCTTCAAGGAGATACGCACATGGCAAGGATTTGATGAGTGGAATTGTTAAACTAGATCTGAACAGTGCTACACAGGGACATAATACTTTGTATCCTCAGGTGTTCAGGGGTAGCTACAAGACAACAGGATTAACTATCAGAGTGGATTTGCTCTGTAGACAGAAACTCTTGCCTACATGATTGGAATAGGTAACTGATGGATGATCAGATCATGCAGACTTCTGAAGCAGATTAGTTTTTCACTTTTCTTTTTCTCATAGCCTTTGTCATGAGAATGGATATACTTAATGCCATTTTCTGGTCTCCTTACAGTCATTACACAGGGAATGTTATCACTTCTGTTTTTTTTTCAATTTTTACATTCCTAAGGCCCGATATAATTATTTTCTCATAATATATTCTGTGTCTTGTAGCATAGGTGGAGTTTGGTAGGAAATGATATTCTTTCCTGGCACTTTAAAGATGTTATTGTTTAAAGAAATAATTGTCTTAGGATGCTATTTTCATTAGGACCTAGCTTTAATCGCTGGTTAAAGATAAGAAAAAGTGATCAGGACTTTCATGTTGTAGACACTAAGAAGGAAAAGACCTGTTTTTCTCTAGTCTGACTTACAGAATGAAAGAGATCTAGGGATTCTTGCATCCGACTCTGTATTGCTAGAAAGTCATCTAGCTTTGATCTGCCAGGGGCAAATGATGGAGGATCTAATACAAGCTTTTGCAGAGCAATTTTGGGGGACTAGTTATTTGGGTGAAAAGCAGTGAAATTGAAAATAACTGAAATAACTTTCTATTTGTGACATGAATTGCCTGTCACAGGCATGCAACCTTAAAAAAAAAAATCTTAACTATTTAAAGTCTTGAGAAAGAGTAGCTTCAAAGAAGAATTAATACACAGATGTAATTCGGCTTCTGCTGTACTGGACTTCTCATTTCATAAGCTCTCATTGTTCAAACCATATGCCTTATTTCTAGACTAAGACTATCTAGTTTTAGTTTCTAGACTCTGCTTTTTTTACAATATTTTCGTCTTTTGTATTATTTATTCAACGTCAAAATAATAAGCAAGGATGCCTAATTTTGGTGTATGCATGGTTTATAGGAGGTGCAGGTTTTGGTTCATTTAGGTCGTTCAGCACCTTCAGTTCCTACCCCAGTCAGGGTCAGAGGGATCAAAACCCGCACAGAATTCTTAATGGTCTGTACTTGCTAAAGAATATTAATAGGATAAACTTGTACATCAAAGATCAGCAGCAACACTTTGTTCTCTTCTGTACCTCAGGTACCCGATGTGAGCAAATGCCCTTGAAACAAAGTGAGGCTGAGAAATACAGCAGCTGGTATTGTGTGTTGGTATGTGTGCTCCTGGAGCTTATGGGTATCAGGTGTTGCTGAGTTATATAATGTCTATATATAATACATCTTCCATATTTTTGGAATAATATTTTCTGGACACCTATGGGGATGTTACTTTTTGACATCAGTCTTGTAACAAACTGGCTTATGCTTTCAATTTCATGCCCATTAAAAATGGCTTAAAATGGGCTGCCCCCTTTTGGGGATAATCAGACTTTGGTTCAGTGATTTCAAAAAGCAATCCCACGGAGAAATACCAATAAACTAGAGAATCCTGAGCAGAGCAAGCCACTGCAGTGCAGAGCATAATTCATAGAAAGCATTTGACAATAGCATTTTTGATGATTCATTCTCCTGACTCAGATGGAAGAAAGAACCAGGCATGGGAACAGTGCGCATTTGCAATAAAAGAATGAGAGATTGCAAGGGCACACTTGTTGTGATGACCCTGGAAATGATAGCAGGTTATTCTGGTGTCCATTCTGGGCCAGGCTGAGATGGGTCAGGGGGAGAGAGAGACAGCCCAGTCAGTAAATTTATGAATGCAATATAAATTATTGAAGGATGCAGGGAAAATGTCTAGCCAAGTATAGCTGATGACTTCTCTTATAAGTTTGTCTGGTAAAGATAATTCCACATGCTGCAGGGCAGGAAGCATTGTGTGACATCCTAATTTTTTCATAAATTGTTCTGTGAGATGGGGGCAGCTCTGCACAAGATTGTTTTCGTAGTATTGTGTCTTGTATTTGCATTACCCTGTGACTAACTAGCAATGAGGTCTGCTTGAAGCTTTACGCACTGCTAAGCTGCAATAAAATCTCTCCACCCTGTGAGCACTCTAGTATCTGGCATTGTGGTTGTTTTAATGGGATTATTTTTTCTTGTATAGGGACTGCAGTTTGGGCTTCCCTTGTCTGGCCGCATCTGTCATGAATCTTGTAGAATTTCAGCAGGTTGGTGATGCCTCCCCTTTGTCATATTTAGCTGAGAACAGCCTGCATGTTTGAAAGCATGGGGACAAAAGTGCCAGTGTGCAGAAAATCCTGTTTTTCAAGGAATCCAGCTTAAAATGAAGAACACAGAATTAGTGTAGCTCTTGGTAACTGGATTAAAACTAACTGCCTTCAAAAGAATTGCTATGCAGTGCAGTCTTCCCAAGGAGGCCCTAGTTTGGAATTTTTTGACTTGAATTGGGCTGAGAGGGAAAACCTTGTGCACTTTGCCTGGGTTTGCAAATCTCACATCATGTGTAGTCCAGTCAGATGTGCCTGACAGCCCCCTGCACACCACAAGTGCATCTCTAGTGACATGCTGAGTTGGAGGCTCTAAGTACCCCAGAAACAGAAGGATACCTTTTCAGTTCAGTCAGAATTCTTTTTGCTGTCTGCTGCTGAGAAGACCTTCAGTAAGAGGGTAAATCAGCTGTGGGATACACAAGTGTCTGTGGGAGCTGTGCTCAAGGCTTGGGCACAGCACAGAGGTGCTGTGTGAGACATTTTCCACTGAGCCCCAGCTTTCCTGCACTCTCAGTCCTGCTGTGGATGTGGTTCCAGATGGTTCCTGTGTGCACCTGGGCTGCAGGTCAGGGCCACCTGTGGCTTGACTGTGCTGTGGGTGCACACCAGCTCTGGCCAAATGACCTGGTGACGTGGTGGCAGGTGTCCAGCCCTGCAACTGGAAGGAGGGTGGGGACTTGCTTTGCCTGGTACAACCAACAGCAGTGCTGTGAACAGACTCTTCAGGTGGAGTGCAAGGTACTGATGCTTTTTTCTGGCTGTTGCCTCTTTGCACTGGCCTTCAGAGGATGGTTCAGGTTTATTTTGGACCAATGAAGCATAGAAAGGTCCTTGAAACCCATGGAGAGTGAAGGAAGATGGGCTGATACAGATTCCTCCCTGTTTTCAATTTTGTTGTTTTCGCTGCTGCCTCTATGCATTTATGCATACTAACTTCACAAATGCCTGGCAGTCTGTAAACTTTACATCGTCTTTCTTTCAAACTTGGCTTAACCTGTCTGGGGAGTCTTCCGCAAGACTATATGAGTCACAAAAAGTAGCAATATGCTAAGTTAAATACAGTAAATGATTTATCTCCTCTCCCTCTGGTTTGTGTTTTGAAATGTACGCTGCGCGGTTTGATAGCTTCCTACCACTGCTGCCAGGCCACCTGTCCTGCACCCCGTCCAAGTCTTTGTCTCCAAAAATACCACTGCAAATCAGACAAACACCCTGGCAGCCATGCCAGGAAAGACCTTTAAAATGATGATCTCTTATCGCCACAGTGGGAGAGAAAGATATATTACACATCTGACCCAACACTTCAGAACTGCAGAGCCATGTCTAAAATGCACATAGTGAGCTGATCAGCCTCTGGAAACAGGCACTGTATGGCATCACAGTAGTTAACATAGTGCTACTGCTGTCTGTGGTATCGGCTGGTTTTTTTGTCTGATTCTTTTTTTGGGTTTTTTTGTTTGTTTTGGTTTTTTCTTTCTTTTTTTTTTTTTTTTTTAATCAGTGCCTCAGGTTATTAGCATTGGTAAATTAGGCCTTTATCCCTTGCAAACCCTGGAGCGAGTCCAGAGAAGGGCAACAAAGCTGGTGAAGGGGCAAGACTGCAAGTCCTATGAGGAGCTGCTAAGGGATCTGGGGTTGTTTGGTGTGTAGAAAAGGAGGCTCAGGGGAGACCTTATTGCTCTCAAAAGCAGGGTGTAGCCAGGTGGGACTTGGTCTCTTCTCCCAGTAACAAGTGACAGGATGAGAGGAAGTGACCTTAAGTTGCACCAGGATTGGTTTAGCTTAGATACTAGGAAAAGGTTTTTCAAAGACAGGGTGGTAAAACATTGGAAAAGGCAGTCCAGGGAGGTGGGTGAGTCAGCATCCCTGGAAGTGTTCAAATAACATGACGATATGGCACATGAGGACATGGTTTAATGGTGAAGATGGTGGCAGTGCTAGGTTGATGGTTGGACTTGATCTTAAAGGTCTTTCCCAACCATAACAATTCTATGATTCTGTGAAACCCAGTGGTTTTTTTCTGCTTACCCTTTCTTTTTGCCTGTTAGGAAAGATATTGCAAGTATGTAATGCCATGTGGTAGCTGTGGACAGACTCTTGAGTTTTCAAATAAGTAAGTTAAATGTAAACAGATGGTGAAGTGGGTGTCCTGCTGAGATTTATGTCTCCCAAAAGCAGTAGGGTTGTCTTTATGCTCATGTTGCTGTTGGTTTTCGTAGACTTGACCCACGTGTTTCCATACCCAGGCTAGCTGGCAGCAGCCCAGGGAAGGGCAGCACCCTCACTGCACAGGACTGTTAGTGCTGAGCCCTCGGGTGCCATGCTGGCCCGTGAGCTAACATAGCAGTCACTGGGTCCATGGACAATCAGCTTGTGCTGCACATCAAAGAGAGAGCAAGAGAATGGAGTTGCAGCCACTTAGGCTTCATTCGCTGTATAGATGGATGTAACTGAATGTTTTCTGCAGAGCTGCAGGGTGAAAAAACCCAAGTGAGATGCAGCTCCTACCAAGCATCCTTGTCCCTGGCAGCAGCATCTTCTGGTGTGCATTGGAGGGACTTCAGGGGTGGTTCCTCCTCACTGCTGAGCTCTGCAGAAGGCACTAATTTGCTCACCTTCATGACGGGCTGTCCAATATCCTATGGGTCAAGGCCCATATTGATTGTGAGAAAGACATGGCAGAGACACTTTGTAAGAGCCCAGCGTTCAAGGGGACGACGTGAGGGAGGCAAAGTACCTCAACTGTCTGCCTACGTGCAGATAGAATAGGGAAGCATGTCTCTTAAAACAAAAGGTCCGGGTGGCTTGTTTGGTTTTAAGAAACTTTCCATCCTCCCATTGAAAGAAGCCCTTGGGGTGAAAGGAGTGCAGTTGTGAGCTTAATATTGTTGGCGTCTGTTTCTACCAAGGTTACATAATTGCTGTTTTCCTGGGAAATGAAATCATGGAAGTGAAAAAGCTAAATTTGCCAGAGCATAAGCAGGCGCAACTTTGATTTCAGGCACCTGTCTGTGCCAGTATTTAATTTGGCAGAGGAAATGTAGCATCAAAATGAATATGAACAAGTAGCACAAAAATAATGGCACAACTGGCATTCAGACACTGAGATGTGAGAACAAACACATCCCTCCCTAGCATGGGAAACTTCTCAGTACATAGTGTTTATGGGGGATGAGGCCAATGACAGAAGCAGGCAAGGAGAGTCCTCTGCAGCAGGAATGGGGAGGAGGTTGGAAAATACACTTACAGAATTCCAATGAACCCCATCTGTAATGAATTGGAAGGAGAAAAGGGCAAGCTGCAGCCAAAGAAGAGAGGCCGAAAGGCTGTAAGGCCTTTCCTCTGTCTCGCCTTAGTAATTATCTCTTGTTTGCAGAGCTTCCATTAATTGGAATGCATTTCCTAATGAAATTAGGCTGGCAGCCAGTATTCAAGTCTTTTTACTGCTAGGGAAAATTTGTTCTTTGAACAACTCAGCCATTGATTTTTATTTGTGTTTTCATTCATCATGAGACTGTTATGTGCCAAAAATTCCATGCTCCGTCATATTGCCTTGGACAGTCTGAGTTATTTGATTTATTCCCTTGCTCCTGTGTCTCAAAAATGGAGTCCTACAGCAGTGCCCCATTTGTAGTTACTTTGTTGTACGGTTTCCTCACATCCCCCTTTTTCTTTTTAAACAGTTTGCCTTCCTTTTAGCTACCTATCTGTTGGGACAGCAAAGACATTAAGAATCCTAAATTTAAGAAAAACAAAAGGACTTCAAAAAATTGGCTTCAGTGACTTCTGTATTGTGGGATTTCTGAATTTAAAAGGATATTCAAACTTCCTTGTTTATAGGTAGCACAGGAACTATATAAATGCAGAAGAGCACATTTTGAAGAGAGACCTTTGACAAAGTGAAACTGGCAGCTGTTTTGCTGGAAGGGGCAAAGACCGTGTTCAGACCTCAGATAGTCTTTGAGCTGTACTTTGCTTCTCTCTTTGAAGAAAGGTGGGGCTGGAGGCAGGAATTACAGCATTATTTGGATTCAGTGTTTGCACTCTTGCAGCCAGGTCAGGACTAGGCATATTTATCAGAGGACATGATTCCAAAACATGATTCCAAAACTGCTGTGTGTGAACAGCCTTGTCTATCTTAGTGTGCAGGATATGGTTTGATACATGGACAGTATCTGCATAGTACCTTATCCGTCAGGCTGAATTACTTCCAGGAATTAATCTTTCTGCTACATCCTCACTACACGATAAATATCTGTACTGATCATCCTCCACAGCAAATATGAATCTTATAAAATGCATGCAGCCATTTTACAACAGGCTTTAAGTAATTGATCTGCTGATCTCCTTTCTCTTTCAGCACGTGGGAAGAACAGTGAGCAAGGCTGAAGGTTAGATGGAGAGAAAATGATTTGAGTTACCTCCAGCTCAGAATGATCAAAAACATGAGACTAGCTTTAAAATTAGTTTTTGAAAAGCAATCTGCTTAAGGTTCATCTTAGTTTCTTTGATGTCTGAGACTTAAATGAATGCACCCAATTTACCTTTACAGATTTGTCTCAAGACATGCTAGCATAAATGGTTGTGAATTAAATCTTAATCACCCACCATCTATAGCAACTGGAAGCAGGGACAAAATCAGTATTACAGGATATATGACAGAAGAAAGGAGAGAAGAAAAACAGTATAACTCTGCACTTTTTAGGACTTTGCTGCAGCTTCTTGAGCAGTGACATTTTTTCTTTAATTTACTAAAGATTCAAACTCTGTGTGTGTATTAGACTGTATGCATGCAAAGAAACTCACACAATTGGTATTACTTTAAGAAAAATTATTTTCTTAGGTTTAGTTAAATTCTTTCTCCTTATAATTCAAGTAGTTTTATTTCCTATCCAGAAAGTAAACAGTGCAGTAGTAGTCATCTTCAAGAGACAGGGTGTTAACTGTGAGAAGTCACACTGAGAAATTATGCTGAGAACTCCTTAATACCTTGTGTATTATGGATGGTGTGAACACTTTAGTGGTGTTGCAACACATGCCTATGATGAGAAGGTCAGCTAGAGTCCCTCAGCTGCTGGGCTGAGGCTTTGGGCTCTGTGCAGCTACAACAAAGTTGTGTGTACAGAGGGTACGTGCTTCAAGAAGGACTAATGGACTGATTTCGTGGGATGTTCAGCTGGAAGAGTTCACAAAGAGAGGCAACCCTTAGATCAAAAGAAAGGTATTTTTGCAAGTATTGGAACAACCAAAAGAGACTTTAGGGCTGTCTTTCACTGGAAGATGGTAAGGGAAGAGATGGAGTGCTATGGAGAGTAGTCTTGTAAAGGGAGAGAAACAAAGGCATGTATATTTGCATCAGGCTGTTGTACCTGTTCTCTGAAGACACACACAATAGAAATTTTCCCTCTCTAGCTGTACAGATAACTCCTGGTAATCACTTTGAAATAATGTTATTATCAGCTACCTAGACTACAGTATCAGAACTGCACCAGATATTACAGCAGCTTGAGTGGGTTCTCTGGTCATGCATTTACAAACATGGATGGCATTTTCCTCTAACACTGGAGTTGATCAAACTCTCCATTGCAGTGCTCTCTAACACTGGCACTTCCATGAAATTTTCAAATAAATGTCTTAGTTAGCCAGTTCTTCAGGTTGTTGATTACTGGCCATCTAATAGTCCTCAGCACAGTTCCTTTCTATAATGAGGAAGATATTCTATATATTTCTTGGTATTATTAATTTCCTTCTGGTCTTGGGATGTTGTAGAAAATCTAGCAGGCTGTAGCTCATAGTTGTAGTCTTTTCCTGTGTGTTATAAGGCAAACAAGCTGGGCACCTCCATTCCTAAAATTGCAGCAACAAGATCAGAAAGTGACACAAGGTTTTCAAGGATTGTTTCCCTCTCCATCTACAGCTGTTTCCTAGCTGTCTCTCCATTCACAATGAAATGGCTACAGAAAACAAGGTGTTACAGATGCAGAAGAAAATATCTGGGGGAAGAACATGTAGTTCTTAGTGATGCTAGAAATATATTGCCACTGGGGAATGTGCTGGTTTGTGGTATTGAAATTATCAACTCTCTCTTTAGGCTCTGAAATTCCATGACTACTGATGTGTTTATAAGAGCAGTTTCTGCTCTCTCTTCTGCCAGCAGTGTCCGTATCTTAAATATGTTATGCGTAAATATGGGAGAAGAGAGAAATAGAGATGCACACAGCATGCAGGTGTCTGAAACAGCATTGTGAGACTCAACTAACGTATGAACACTGTACCAGAATGAGATCATATTTGACTGCTGGAACATTTACTTTTCCCAGCAAAACATTTGTTTGCTTTTCAGTTTTTAATAAATGCAGAAAGGATGTAGATTTGTGTTTTGCCTGCCTGTCTTTCCCATGAGGTGTTTATCTTTTATAAATAAAACAACAAAATAAACCAAAAGATGTTTGGACACAGTGCCTGATTGTAAGAACATGAAGTTGCAGCTAAGAGGATTCAAGACCAGGCTGTCCTGGGGAGGAGCAGCTGCCACTTCCCATTGCAGAGCAGAGTACAAGAATGTCCCAAGGCATTGTAGGGAATGGCAGGGGTCCTGTGGGATCATCTGCAGCAAAGGAACAGGCGCACAGGGCTTGGCATCAAACTCAACTTTCCTTTCTGGGGACTCTGCTGATGCTGTTATGGCAAGTGCCTCATCTTCTGGTTCTCCCAGCCTGAGAGATACATAGTTAATTTTCAAATAGTTAATAGCTCCTGCACCTCTTTCTTCTTCTGCGTCATAAAGTGACTGTCTCTACTTGCAGTTCTTTCCCACTGACAGTGGTTAAGTGGGGGGTGATGGCAGTGTGTTAGTCTATATTTTGGTAAAGAATGTAAGTACAGACTCATCGAGGGAGCAGCAGCCTTATCTGTGCTGAGGGAGAAAGTGTGACAACAGTGCTGGAAGAGTTCTGGGTTGAGCCTTAATGAATAGGAAAGGGAGACTTGAGAGCTGCCCCAGGACACCTACAAAGCATTATCTGTTATCTGTTTGGGCTGTTGGTATCAATCAGTGTCACGGGCAGTGGTTGCAAGGTATCTATCATTTGTGTGATCTCTCTAGGCCGACCAAAAAGTTTACACTGCACCATGACCATGTATTTTCTTCACTAGTTAGCATGGTGCCCAGCACAGCTGTGACTGGTGCCAAGCAGCTTGGGCATCTTCTAGGAACCAGAAGAAATATTTGAGAAATAAATCTGTCAATAAATAAGCCTGGTCACACCTGCTACAGTGAGGATACTGTAACACACATATCAAACAAGGAGGCCTGTGGGATTCTTGATAGATGTTTCAGAGAGATGTTTATTTCTCCAGCCGCATGGCCGGGGCTCTGCCGAGGAACTGCTAAATCATGGGACCCGAGGGTCCTTGCCTGTGCAGGGGAACACAAACCAACCAATGGGGAATGAGGCTGACCGGGGGCAGGGAAACCCTGTGTCTCTCCCCTCAGGGCCCCTCTCCCAGGGCTACACGGCAGGGGAGGAGGGACCCCACATTTCACCCATTTATTTTTAACAAAAGAGATTTAAAACTTAACATTGAAAACAACAAGGACAGTTTCAAAACAAAACAAGCCCCCCTCCTGAGTCTTTAAATGTCCAAACAGATTCTCTGGGACATCTTAAGGCTGACAGAAGGGAGACATGACTCTGAGCATGCTTTTTGGGGAAACTGAGGCAGGGGAGGGTTTAATTTCTTCCCTCCCCCTTTTCATCCCCCTCTTGGCATCAGAGAGGAATTGTAGGGAAAGGGAATTGTATAGGGAAGCCATGGGGTGAAAAACGGATTAGGAATAAACTGGGGATGGGGTAAATTTAGGAAGGGCTTCATACTTGGTATGGGGTAAAAGGGGAAAGTAGGCTATGGGTAGGGAAGCTGCTGGGATGGATATTGTTTGTAATTTTGTGCATAAGGGCTGCCTTTGACTGGAATACCTCCAGGCCCAGTAACATTTGCTGCTTGTAAACCCTTCTTTCCTTGTACTATATCAAATTGTACAACTTCCCCATCTCTTACACTTTGCAGGTAATTTTTAGGGTTATTCCTTTTAATGGCAGTTCTGTGGATGAATAAATCTTCCCCTGTATCATTTTGTGTTATAAATCCATAGTTGTTTTTTACATTGTACCATTTCACAGTTCCTGTGATTTTCGTTGCTATAACTTCTCCTATCACGTGCTTGCGTGTTCGTCGTGGCTGCTGGTCCCGCGTGGCCGCCGCCTCGCCGACTCCGACGTCTCGGCCGGGCCCCCGCGTTGCGGCTGCTCCGCGCTCTCCGAGCGGCGCTGCTCCGGCGTGTCTGGGCTCTGCGCGGCCCCGCGTTGCCATCGCCGCCGGCTCCGTGCCCTGTGAGTGGTTCTGCTCCGCAAACTCCACGCTGCTTTGAGAGCGGCCCTGTTCCGGCGCTGCGCTGCGCGGCTTCTCGTGTTGCTGTGGAAATCACTGCTTCTCCCTCCGCAGGGCTCTCCGAGCCGTGTGCTCAGAGCGGGCTGCCATGCCAATGCCCGGTTCCTGGCTGCTCGTGGCCCACGGCACCCGCGGCGCCTGCGGCATCGCTCCCTCACTCGCGGCCGCGTGGCCGGGGACCCTGAGACAGGGATGGGGTCCGTGATAAGGCGCGCGCTCCCGAGGGGGCCGGGCGCATCCAGCGCAGGCACCTCCGCTGGCATGGCTGCAGTCATGTGCTCCCGGGATGGCGGCTGCACAGTCTCGGCCACGGGATTATGGCCATCCTCTGCTCTAGGGGTAATGGGACCAAAGAAATGCTCCTGAAGAGCTTCAGTGATTACAAGGCATCCACAGAGGGGTTCAATCACTAATGCATGTTCTGTTTGATCCTTCATCTCACACAAGATCTCGGACCAAAACCACCCGTAAATAGTTCCAGGAGGATTAATATCAAAAAGTAAGTCTCGAGAAATATAGAAGAAATTTTTGAAAAGCCAGTTAAAAAAATGTTCTAGATCTCCCAGAACAAATACTTTCTTGTTTTGCTGTTCAATGATTCCTTTAACTTCTAGGTACATTTCTTTCTGTGGTTCAGAGAGCCACATTTCCCATGATTCTTCCATAGTCCAGAGAGAATATCCAAACCAAGGTGAGAAGAGAGAGATCTAGAGTGGTTTTTACTCACGAATTTTCTGTCCTTAGGGATCGGTGTCTCCCACATTCTCCACCATTTGTTACAGTGTGGATACTGTAACACGCATATCAGACAACGAGGCCTGTGGGAAAGAAATATATATGGACCGATTCTTGATAGATATTTCAGAGAGAAGTTTATTTCTCCACCTGCATGGCCGGAGCTCTGCTGAGGAACTCCTCAATCGCGGGACCGGAGGGTCCTTGCCCACGCAGGGGAACACAAACCAACCAATGGGGAATGAGGCTGAGCAGGGGCAGGGAAACACCGTGCCTCCCGCCAAGGCCCCTCTCCCAGGGCTACATGGTGGGGGGAAGGAACCCTGACACACAGCTATCTTATAAGCCTAAAATATTTAATACTACAGGAATTCTATTCATATCCTTCAGGTTAATGATTCTATAATGGTGTTTTTCACTGGAGACAAGACATGATATGGAGGAATTTTTTTCCTTGAAGACAGTGATTGGCTCCAGACTTCTCCAGGTGGTGCTCATAAGAGAAAACAGCAGCTCTTTAGGTATTACGGAGAGCTGTAAGGTCGTGGCAGAACTGCTTCCTGCTGCAGCTCTGTGATGCCTGTGAATGCTACTCATTTTCCCTGTGGTTGCAGTCTCCCATGCTGCACTGTACTGTCCCACACACATGTATGTGTGTCTGAACAGCCACTGTGACTCACAGACAGAGCAGCTTTATGAAATGTTACTGATCATCAAACAGTGAAGGTTTTGAATGAAGTTAAAGATGAGGTGAGGGCTGAATTTCATTTTGCACTGGAGACCCCACTTCCATTGCTGGAACCTTTGCATGCATGGGTTTCAGGCTATACAGTTCCCCCTTTTCATTTGTTTTGCTCCAATGTTTTAAGCTGTAATAGTTTCAGAAGACTAAAGCCATGTGTTTCAATGCTTGCTCAGAGAGTGTTTTGCAGGCCTCCAGAGAGTGTATGTATGGACTCGAAGATCTGGGGTAGACTCAAGAAGAATGCTGAGCAGCACAGAAATGTGGGAAGCCAGAAATACGTTCAGACACACTTTTATGGTTTGTCTGAGTGTCCCCTGTGGGACAGGAGCTGAGGGTTTTCTAGGCTTATGCAAATATTGTTTTAGTACTACAGGACAGAAGGGCTGAGTCTGCTGTGTGTGCTTGTGTGTGTGCACATACACTAGCTGTGCCAGAGCCAATAGGCACTGTCTTTTAAACCCTGCCACGAATGAAGAAATACTCTTTGAGGTTTTTCTGCAGTCCTGCAGCAGGGAATTCCTACTTTTGTAACCATTATTTCTCTTCTTGGAAGAAATTGGGTGCAGCATCCAGTGTAATGCTTTGTCATCAGGATTACATGCTGATACTGCCTTGAGAGCTTTCTCTTTTTCTTTTCCTGTGTTAGCATATGGAAGCTACAGCCCTGAGTGGTTGATGTGTCCATCTTGTCCATCATTTACCACTTTGTATCCTCCCTCCTCACCATCCATTTTCTGCAGTGTAGGAAGGCTAATCCCTTCTAGACCAGAGAAGTCATGACAAAAGCAGCAGGCAGCAGGTTCTGCTGGTGTTTTTGATAGTGTTTCGTCCGGACTTCTTGGAATGCTGGATGCCTCACTGGCAAAGTTTTTGCCAGAGAGGAGTGCTAAACTTCACCTCACTTTCTAGGCCAGGCAGCAAGGATTTTGTGCCTGTGGAGTAGAACAAGACTACATATAAGAACAAGAGCAGCGTATAATTTTTCCTGGAATTCATTCATTTGCAGACCATTGAGAGGCAGAGTTGTGTCTCTCAGGGATGTGCTGTGAACACGCTGTGGTAGGAGCTATGCAGTTTCACTGATAATGATCCATGTCAGAAGTGTCCCTGTATTTCCCCTGGCTCAGATAAGTCATGGGGTAATAAAACTGGTTCCTCTCAGCCCTTTTCCCCAGGTAGAACACAGCTATGGGCAGTGATTGTTTCGTGTCCCACACATCTCATCCCGAATACTTTTTAATTTCATGGACTGGATTATACCCGAGTCTCTTCCCTTTTTCTTCACTGATCCTCCATAAAGTTCAAAGGTCCTGCCTGTTTTTCTGTGGCAGGACAGAAAGCACTGCTGTCCCACAGACCTACTTGCTTATAGCTTTGACAGACTGTGCGCAGAGGAACTGGAAGGAGCTGCTCTCATTTCCACTTTATCATCCTTTGTCAGCTGGTGGGAAAAATCTCTGTGCTCCTATTTGGGAGACTCGTGTAAACACTTGAGCAGGGTCCACAATCCACACTACAGATCTCATCCTGGTAGTGTGTCTGTTGCTGGCAGGAGACCTCCCTGTTCAGTGGTGTGAACTGGAAATAACATAAACCCATCTGCAGCAATGCATGGCTAAGCACCATGGCAGCTCTCTCTGTAGGGAAACTGTGTTTACTTTTGAATTGTGTCAAGGAATGGTCAGTTGGAGGAGTGGTCCTGACACCAAAGTGCATCTTTTTTGAGATCTGGCTAGTGTGAATGATATGGGGGACTGGAGGAGGAGGGGATGAGTGGTTTCCTTCTGGGGAGAGGTGAGCACCTTTAAGGAGATCTTGGCAATCTCTCTGCTGGTGCTTCTATAATGCCAGTACACCCACTAACCCCACTCTCATCGACTCAAGCTTGTCATTAATTTTTTGTTAGAATAAATGTTCTTAGGATCTTATTTTAGAAAATACAGAGCGCTCATGGCCATAACTGCAGTGCATAAAGTTTTTGCTGTCAGCACAATAGCAGAGAGAATGCTAAGTAGTCTCAAAAAATGAGGTGGGTGGTATCTCAACTGGGATATCCATAATCAAGGGAAATTTTTGACCTTACATGTCCTGTGCTGTGGATGTAAGATATGATAATCCTATTTTGCCTGAAGTATTCTTTCTGCTGCAATGCGCTCTATTGGAAGGGATAAGAACATTATTAGTACTGCATTCACTGTAAAAGGATGTGGCAAATGGAAAACTGGTGCATACATGAGATGGCAAGCACTAGATACTGACTTCTGCAGGATCAGGGAAGAAACTAGAAAATGCAGCATATACTTACACAAAAATTGAATTTTCACAGATGTGCTGTTCCCTATTATGACCTTAAAATCTCTTTTACCTATACACTTTTATAAAACATGTATGTGAAAGTATGTCTCAGGAAGAAATTTCATGGGGGGATAAAAGGAAATATTAGAATTTAGTTGGCTTCCCCTTCTGTGTTGCAATAGCCTCTGACCCTGACCTGCCCACTGACTAGGACAGAGAAAAGAGGAATTTTGTCTGGGAATTTGTGGTCCCACCTGCCTAGAGCATTTCCCAGTTTGGTATCAGCATGAAAGACTGGAACAGAAAAGGATCATTTACCTTTGATTGCTGCAAGAAACAAACCTGTAATTGTTAAACTCATTGTGCTTTGGTTTGCCAGGCAGTCTTAAAGTGTGAACAGTTGTAAATATAAAGATATGTTTTCATAGAAGCAAGGGATTGTCCTTGTAATTGGTGTAACCTTAATGACAGTTGAGATGTGTTGAAGAGCAAACTATTGAATGAATTAGTATGGCATGAAAATCACATGGATTTTGCTGGAGTAGGGGAAGAGCACAGGACTTCTTCTCCCCTCATATATGGAGTACAAAATTTGCCTGAGCACTTCTAATATCCATTGTGGTTTTACTGATGTATTATCTGCTTTCTCTTCAGGTGTATTGAGCTGGTTTAAACCACCACTGGCAATTGTGCCATTTCCTACAGCAGGGTTTCTTGCTGTCCAAGAACAGCGTAATATTTCTGTCCCTCCCTGCACTCACTCATCTCTTCGTTTCACTGGAGGGTGATGGATGTGTTCCTGGTGGACAGGCTGCTTGGGATATGTGCCTCAGGGCTCTGTCACTGTATAGGTACAGACAGGGATGGGATTATTTGACCCACCATAACGCTGTCCCTCAGTGTGTTGTGCCACTTCCTCTGTGTGCTGGGCAGAGAAGACCAGCACTCCCTTGCTGCTTGGCTCAGAGGGGATCCCCAGGGACTGGGACAGATCACCATCTCTCTGATGGACCTGGGGACCCTTGGCTGGGTCTTGTTGATAGCAGCAATCCAATAATCAAGCCAGATGATGTCCCATCTCTGTGTGTCAGGCCCCCTTCTCTGGAACAGTTTTGTTTTCTTCCTGGACCCCGTAAGCCAACCAGCTCTCACTGACTTCTGTAAAAGATCACAAATCTTGGCCTTTGTTCAAAACTCTGTCTAACACAATAACTGAATGCCTTTTAAAAGTCTTGAAACCGAGAGCAGTATGTGTCAGCACTTCTCTTAGGACTAGTTTTGTAACAAACTCCTTTGTTCCTTTAAGTGCAAGGTGAGGAAATGAAACCCAAAGATTCATTTCCTCCTCAGTACACTAATACCTGTATTTTTTGACTGATGCTACTGGATACTGTTATTTTGCACATTGGCCAAAATAGAAACAAAATCAGCAGCACACCTGCTTTCTATGTATTTTTACTTGGATTTACAAAAGACTCTGAAATCAAAAAAGCAAACCTTATGGCTGCAATCAGTCATATTTGAATGTCACATTGACCTTACTGCTAGTGATAACATTGAATCCTGTACAATTTTGTTCAGAATTTGGCAAAGATTGTACTGATCAGGCTTTTCTGTTCTACATATCGGTCTCCATTGTTGAAATTGGAGGAATAGCGAATGTTGTCTTCACTTTAAATGAGTTTATTTTTTAATAATTTGTCCGTGTGGGAAAAGTACTTTTTCTGTGATTTCAGACTTTTTACTTTATTGGTAATAAAAATACAATTTTCACTTACTGATGCTGTCTGTGCAATATATTTTTCCAGTGCTGCTGCCATCCTGGTTTGAATACTCTGGGGAAATTGTGACATACTTGTTCAAAAGCATGTGGGACTTGGAAATCTGTTTTCTGTTTTGTTATGTTTTGCTTGTGTGTTTCCTTTTTTTATAAATTTATGCTGAAGGTAGGCTGCAAACCAAATCTCTATTCTAACCAGTTGCAAAGCGGGACATTCTCTTTTCTAGTCAAAGACCCCTCATCAAATGTGTATCTGATATTTTTGGTCAACTCTAGTCCAGGCATCTTTGAAGCAGGGGTCAAAAACCTGCATTGTAGTATTACTATGCCATTTGAAACATTAAAGCATAATTTTCAAGGTAACCTAGATGTATATAATTTCTTATTTCTTATTGTCCCCTTGGCATTGCAGAACAGCCTTTTCTCTATATGCTTAAAACTGAAACCATGTAATTTATTAGTATTTTCTGTTATATGGGCATGTATCTAATTTGTCTTAGTTTGGATCCAAATTGTTTGCTTCCTGGACTGTTTCCTTTTTGCTCTCCTCCCAGGGGTTCATAGCTGCATTTTCTACAGAAGCAGAAGACTGGAAAACCCTCTAATCCAGAAAAGCTGTCTTCTTTTCTCTTGTTGAAGTAGGCTTCAACACAATGAGCTTTTGGGCCACTTTCCAACAACATGAAAGAAAATTTCTACTTTTATATAGTCTCCTATTTACCCTCTGGCTACTTTCCTCCCTCACTTCTCTCCTGAAAAGCTGGGTTAAAGTGTGTGTCTCAATACTTTTGAGTGAATTTCCAAATCACAAAAATATTCTTTATATTTCTTGCTGAAATAATCTATTTTTTAATTTTAAAACCTTGTCTTGGCATTGCCAGATTACCATATGGAACAAATTCTAATAACCAGCCAAGCTATAAATAAATTCAGCAAGAACATTAAGAGCAAAAAACAAAGAAATCCCTAATCTTTCAAACAGCCTGTCAGGCACCACTTTAATTTCACTTGGGAAAAGAAGAGTAGCTAGGAAGAGGAAATGTAACAAAGTCTGCAATTAAAATGACAGCTTTCAAAGTTGTGTGTGTGAGATGGACTCTAAGAGAAGATGTTTCCCCACCATGTCTCTGAAACTGTATCCTGCATCTCTGACCTTGGGCTGTCCCACTGTTCATAGAACCGCCCCTAAGAGTTTAAGCAGCACTTCGAAAATTCAGCTGCTTGTTGGGTGGCCTTGCTTGTGTTTTCTGTGCACTTACCATGACTCCTCATTTTGTGTATCACTGACTAATTGTAGTGGCTCCAGAAAGCCACATCATATCACACCTAAGCACTGCATGCATATGGTGACAAATTTTCCATTGATATTTGAAGTTTTGGTGATGTGGGGTTCTTATGCTGATACACATGGGCATTTGTTTATTTTTAACTACCTCTCTGGAGCCCAAGAGTAAATGATACTATAGTCCAGTGACTAGTCTGTGCTGCCTGTGTATAATATGCAAGGATTCTTTTCAAAGATAACAGAATTAGGGCTGGAAATCCATCTTTGATTTAGAACCTAAACTTTTCAGACTTCTGCTACATCTTGACCCAATTCTAGCTCCATTGTTTGAAGGTCTGCATGAGCTGGCTCTATCTGTGCTACATCAGTAACATGCTGAAAAGTTTGTCTTGTGCTCCTTTGAGTGGAAAGCAAGGATTATTCTGAATCCTCAGAGAATCTGTATGTGTGAGATTTCATGGCAGTGTTAGACCATCCTAAAACAGCTCTGAATAATCACTGCTAGGAGGCAGCTAAAAACCTGTTTGTGATTAATAGTGGTAGATAACTTGCAGGGTCAGAATTACCTGCTCTCTAGTGAGGCTGCTGCCAGTGATTCTGTGGAAATGGTGAAGGCTGCCAAAAAACAACGCATGAATGAACAGCTCAGAGGCCCAGCAGTTCACAGCAAAGCATCGCTTTCTGTCCAGACAGCAGCAAGTTTAAAATAGCCGCTTCCTTTTTCCCCACATCATGGCACAATTCCAGAGGTTTTCAGGACTCTGGTGCTTCCAACAGGGTTTTTGTTAGAGTAAGTGTTTGTAATTTTCATCATTTCTAGAAAAAATGTCTGTATTGCTGGAAAGAAATTTAGCTGAAAGCAGGGCCTTGTGCTTTTTTCCCCCCACTAGGCTAATACAAAGCAGCTGCTGTGGCATCTTCCTCTGAGCGGCCTCAGCACAACACCCTTGGAAATAAGAATGACTCATCTTGATGGGGGTCTTCCTGTTGGGATATTGGAAATAAACACAGTTACTGCAGGGGACTTAAAGTACAGTAATTTGGATGATGAAACTTGAAGCATTGCTGGGCAAGGAGAGGCTGCAATCAGAAAGCTGTCAGAGGTGGCCGAAAGGCCCTGGGGGAAAAGACGAGCAGAGTAATAAGATATGTCCAGAATTTTGTGCTGTTAACTTAAAATATGGTGGAAATAGAATATTGGCTCTCAGTTAAATCATGCAGGGACTTGGAAAAGGGCTTTGAGAAACACACAGGCATTGTGCAGGATTGCTGCAACAGTTATGCCAAATGCTGCAGCTTAGTGAAGGTCTTGGACAGCCCTACAGCAGTAAGCACCCTGAAAAGCTCTCTTTACCTGGTAGGTACCAAAGCTGTGTGCTTTGGGTGTGCTTGAGAGCCAAGTAAATAACAGTACTGCTCCAGACTGTCAGCCTTAACTTCTTGCATTAAACCATCATCCCTTCCTTTACCTTGTCCCTGTTGAGACAGAAGTGAATCCTTGTGAAATTTTTTTTGGAAATATATTTATATATGCCAGGTAGCACATGAGAAGCAGATGTGTGCTCATGTTATGGTCATTGATTTATTGTTTAGGGGGTTTATTCAGTCCATTTAAAGCTGCTATTGAGTATTCAGGACTATACACATACATTTTGCTGTTTGTTTTTTATTTTGATTGTTTGTTTGGTTTAGGGTTGTTTTTTTGGTTTTTTTTTTATTCTTACACAGAAAGCTGTTGGCAGTTTGGTTTATTTTACAAATAAACATGTTTGAGGAGTAGAGGAGACCATGACATGGGCTCTCCTCTGCTCATCTTGATGCCTTGTCCTACTGGGTTGTCTTTCTTTCAATGTTTGCAGCAACTCCTGTTCTGCAGTTGCCTCCCTGCCCCTCTCTCTGGACTCTGAGCTGCAGAACCATGCCTGGTGAGAGACAGAGCATGTGTGACGGTACACAGGGCTGTAGACTATTGAGCATCCCCAGAACAAGCTCTCAAACCTGATCTTGTGGGGAAAATCTTTGCAGAAGATACAAATATTCAACTGTTCAGTTTTTTTGCAGGATAGAAACACTAAATTTTTCCAAGGTGGAAACATAAAATCCAGGAACTTTTTTTTTGGCTTCTGTATGTTGAACCACAAAAGAATTCACACCCTGGGAAGAAGTTTTCTGTGTACATTGTAAAAGCACACTCCTAAATCATGGCACTAGGCCTGTTGAATGAATACAGTAGCTGGAATATTGTTGTGTGAAATCAAATTAGACTTCAAAAAAAATCTTGGTCTATGACCACTGGTCTTAATGATGGGCTAGAAGAAACTTGTGGCAGATGTATGTCAGGGGGTGCTGCTGTCTCCCAGCAGGATGCCTCTGTGCAGGCTGTTGTTCTGTCTCCTTGTCAGGTGGTGCTTTGAAGAGTTGACCGGTGTCAAGGGGTGAGAAAATCTGGAGGTGAAGAGAAAATGCTTAAGTTTCAAAGTTTATAAAATGAATGTACAAGTTAGTGCCGATTCTGAAACAAACCTGTGCTGTAACACAAGGACCTTGTCTGTCTGGGGGCAAGAGCAGTTTTGGGATGCAGTAAGAGCCACAAAAATCAAGCTGAATTTCTGGTGTGCTGTACACCAGGAATCAAGTGCTGCTTGTGCTGTTAATATATGCACAACATAATGAGTATTACTACTATAATTAGTAATTTTCATTATAAGTGATGTAGCTACAGTGTGAGTCTATTGGAAAAAAAAAAAAAAGTTAAATAATGAAAAGGGATGACACAATCCTTGTACCACAACAAAGCCCAGTGCAATGTAATTTGTCCTATCCACAACAGAAACAATCAAGTCAGCCAACAAGTGCAGTTACATGGTCAAAAAGTTAAATTCTGCTCTGTTACATGGTCAAAAAGTTAAATTCTGTTAAATTGTTAAATACCAATCACAGAATGACTGAGGAAACTCAGATATTACTCATAAAAAGTTTGACAACTTGACAAGTAAAAGGTATAAGTGATGCTTCATAGTGATACAATAGTGTCTTTAGATAAGATTTCACATCATTTTTAATTAATGTAAATACATGACGATCCATGTCTCATTCAAAGAACTAATTGGTTTGTGTCTAAAAATGGGATTCTTGCTCTTTTATCTGTAAATGATCCTGCGTTATGTTGTTATTAAATAAAAATGGACCCTACCACACAAGCTGGATGCTCATAATGTAGCACTGTTTATGTAATCTAGTTTCTTAAATACTTCATGGTTTCTTCTATTTGAAATCTACCTTGCCATAATTTATCTTTTGGGCATTCAGCATTATCTTGCAGTGTGGAATTAAAATTTACATTAATTTATAAGTTCTGAGGAGAAAACCTTTGTAACAATGCAGTTTCATATGTCTGTGTTGATTGTTGGTCTGAATTCTTTTCACGGAAGAATCTTTGAGAGCTTGTGTAACACAAGTTTGCTTTCTCTCTGGCATAATTAATTTTACGGTATGATGTAAAAGGTGCATTTCATTTAGTGTACTCAGAAATACCCCACTTTTCAGCTTTTGCCTGCTAACCTTTTTCATTGCTGAAACTTAAAAAAGCTGCTGAGAAAGACCAAAAGAACACCCAAAATTTCAGATTAAATATACCCCAAAGTAAATGAAAATTTAACCTATAATGTTCCATCCCAGTTCAAAGGCAAAACTGTAATTTAACTTGCTTTAGAGCAATTTTGAGAATTTCTTGTATTTTCAGTCACCATTTAAAATGAGAACATCTTTGGTTGTCTTCTTCAAACAGGGAAGAAGAGAAATAATGCTGTAGTACAGGAAGAAGTATTACTTCTTTCAAATGTACATGCTCGATAGGCCAGTAAGAGAAAACTTTGCACGTGGAAGATGAATGTATCAGAGTAACCAAAGAGAGGACAACAGGAACATTGTATTTGTGAGTCTCTTCCAGCTCATTTACCTACCACAACTTTTAAGATCAGTAGCACATGGAGTAATTGATACTGGCAAATAAATGGCACTTCTGTGGCCACATCTTCCTGATTCTCTTAAAGTATTGCATCCCAGGAGAACAGCACAGAAGAGGGGTTAAAATAACCATTTTTAATATAAAATACTAATTTTTTCTATCTAAAGGAAGAAAAAATTAAAACAGAATTTTCTTCTGTTTTTACTGAAGCAACGTGTAGCAGAGGACTTCATTTGAAATCTCTTGAACTAAGTCTTGAAACACCTTATCTCCAGCACCATGGGCTCAACCTGCCCTATCACTTTGTTCTCACAATATAAATCAAAGAAATGAAGAAGGTGCATGGACCTCTTGGAATCTCAGGTTGTGAGCCTCACTTACACACTGTTCCCATTTGATCAGTATGAGACTGGACAGTTGTAAGCAGAAAGAAATACTTTGTTATCCGGATTTGTGTGTTTTAAGTTGTTGTTTATTTTTTTTTTCCTAAATCCTAATGAAAATATGTGCTCTAATTATTAATGTCTACAAAGAAATGAAGGTCAACTGCAGTAATAATTATTGAGTTCATGCAGTATCTAGTATGTAGTTCCTAAGCAACACATTGCACATAACTATTTTTGCTTGCCAAAATCAAATGAGAAACAGAAAAGTCTCCAAAATAACCAAGCTGCAATTGGTGCAGTACCCTGCTATACATTAGTGTCATAATGCAAACACTGAAGTGTTCACTCACCTTTTTCCAGACTTACCTGAAATCATACAGAAAAATGGAAGAAATTACCAAAATGTTGAAATGACAGAAGGCTGATAGTTTTAAACAAGGTGGAAAGTTATATGGAAAAGTGTAACTTTCCACCAGAGATTCTTTAAATAAAGCAAATTAATCTGAAATTCTTAATACATGCAAGTTTGAAGTGAAGCAGTACTTGGAAAAGTTCATTTTGAATGAAGAAGTTTGACAAAACTCTTTTCTATTTTGCCTCAAATGCTCAGTGTTTTCATACCTAGCCTGATGGAAAGGGGAAGAAGAAAAAGGCAAAAACAGGACTTCTGAAATTTTCTGATGGGTTTTTTTCAAGAGTCTCTCCTCTCTCCTTGGAGTGGGTGGGATTCAATTTGGCAAACTTTACTACATCCTGGAGGTGCCTACCTCTGAGCTATTCTAAGTTCCCTGTATGATCCATGGAGAAAAGTAGGCTCTTTTAAGGGGTGACTCATGTAATCTATTTCAAACACCTACTCTCAGAGAAGATGTCCATATAGGAGCCAAGGGTGTCTGGCTCAGATGTGTATGTCTACACTTGGCCAGATGAATCTTACCCAGTATGTCTATGCTGTAGACTGCCAAGAAACAAGATAAATTTAGCTGTATGGAGCTCCGTGCTGTCACAGTGAAGTTTTTAAAAGCTAGCTCAGGTATTTCTGACTCCACTGCTGCCTAGACTCAAAAGACAAAAACTTTCCAAACAAGAGGGGTAAGATAAAAAGCAGTTCTTTAATGAAAGCTTTCAGGTGCACAAATATGGCTTTGCACACATGTGATACAGGATTTCCACAATTATTAAAAGGTTAATTAATTAGTATATCTAGCAGGTACCTCCAATAAGAGGTCAGTTGCCCCAGTAACCCACCCTTGCGTCTGCCCCTTGGAGTTGGTCCAGGAGGTTCTTTGCCCTATATCTTGTTATGTCTCTCAAATTCTGGTGAAAAAGAAGATGTCCTTGTCAGAAATTCTCTTCTTGAGAATAAGACTAAACAGAATTTCAGGAATGTGTTAGAAAGGGTTAGCTCATTATTCTAAAATGTGAGAAAGGGCAGGAAAAGTACTAGAAACTATACAACTATATGTTAAAAACCTACAAGGCCACAAATACATGAAAAAAGCTAAAAGTCTTTAGGCATCACCACAACATAGTCTTTCATAAGACAGCACTCACTCAGCTGTTTCAGGCTCTTGTTTTCTACAGCTGTCACCTCTGACTGGTGGTACAAAGCCATTGTGCTGTCAGGGAACTCTGGAACCACCCCGTGTACAGTGTGGCACTAAGGAAACCAGGGATACCTGAATATATCTGGTGAAAGATATCCTGTAGGAGTTAAGGTATGATGTGACTTCTGTCCTGGTGAAGCTGCTGCTGGGGTCTGAGTCCAGTTGTGGTGCTGATGTTTTAAATGCCTCTGAAATCTTCCAGCACAGTCAGAGGTCTGGACATGCTGCTTGTGAGGAGAAGTGAAAAAGCACAATCTTTTTATTTTGACAAAGAGAAGGTTGGTACGCTATTTTATTGTGGTTTAAGAGTTGCTACACAGTGACATTTTTTGATACAGGATGACAATTTAATCCAGTGAATGAAAGCATGATGCTACTCAATCTCTAAAACCAGATTATTTCAGGCGACAAAAAAGAGGACTTTTCACAGCAAGGCTAAATAACTGTTGGAATAACTTTATCTAGGAGTTTTATAGATTATTCTTTTCATTGAAAATCCTTTTAATCTAGATATGATACAGCACAATGAACTCTTACTGCTTTAATGAAGGAATTAAACAGTGAAATGTTGTGGCCTGTGAAGTGAGACTCTGAAGGCCCTTCTGGACTAAAAAGCTGTTTAATGGACCCAGTGCAGCATTGGATCTCAACCTCTCACAGTCCTGGGAAATCTGCATTTCAAAAAGGCTATGCAGCCTTTCCCATTTCCTATACAATTACTGTCAATCACTTGGTCCTATCTTCCTCACATTATGTTCCTTTAATAAGGTTCTTGATCTGAAAATGTGCTCAGAGAACTCACCTTCTGTGAGCTGGACTCGTTATAGAAAGGTAGATAAGGGAGCTGGAGAAGCAGAAACTGCTGGAGCTGAAGGCCGTGACTCCAAGGTATCGCACAGGGCTTAATTTTGAAGTATTTTGCTTTTGCTACCAATTCTCTGCTGGATTTTTTTTTTGCACCATTATGTACCAGAATACCTTTGATAAGCCAAATATAAATTATTTAAATTTGACAGAAGAAAATTAATACTTCTCTGTAACTCCAGTCAACAATTACAGATCCCTCTGTTAGTAATCGAGTTTGTCTTTGCTTCTCTGGAAGGGACTGGAAGGAGTCAGAATTTAGGCTTTGCACCACTCTCTGGAGGATGCTCTGTTGATAGCTAAAATTATAGGATATGAGTCTTTGCCAAAACTATGGTGTTAAATGTCCATCTCACCCTGGCCCTCCCCCCACCAAGCTTGTCTCTGTATCCTCAGTGCCAGTGCTACTGTGAATTTGTCTCTCTTTTATTCTCTTTCTTGCTCAGACTTTATCGAAGCTACATAAGATCTTTGCCACACTGAATTTCTCGTCCCATCAGTTAAATATGGTTTGCCTTTGAATAATTTTGGCTTAGGCAGAACTACAGTGTTTCTGTTAAAAAGCATAGAATTGCAATTCTGTACTGTCTACTTTGTTTCATAGGTGTTCCTGTATATAAATGGGTATAAAATAAGCATTTTATAGAAGAAAAAACCTGTAGTAGTTAAGATTTAAGTTTTTTCACTGGTCCCAACTATTTCTCTTTGACAGAATGGCAATATCAGTCATGGAACAGTGATCTGCACTATTGAAGAGCTTTGAAAGACGCCTTGTGTAGAAATCAGACCTTGCACATAAAGGCTTTCAGATGACACTGCATCGTGTCTTGAGGAAGGGCTGCTTCTGCACTGGAGTGAAGGTACCACTCTTCATCTTCCCTTTCCAGCCCCCTTGTTCCGTGTGTTCTCAGTTTTCTTGTCCAGTCCATCACACCTCCTGGCTGCTTGAGGGCAAGCCAGGGTTTCAGTTTAGTTCCTCACTGCTTCTACTCCAGAGCGAGGAGGTGGATAAATTCCTAACTTAGGTACTTTTCTTAAATTTCTGTTCCTAGGGGTCCTCTTTTTCCTTGCCAAAATGCCTTTTGATCTACCTCTCCCAGCCAAAACATTTGTGATATGTGATGACCCCTCACAATGCTCTTACTCCTTGCTGTCAGCTTTGAAAAACACAGTGGTGCTGATAAATTAAATCTGCCATGATGTTGCAGGGGTATGAATAATGCTAGAGCTTAGGCTTTGGAGTGGTTTTTTAGTAGAGAAGGGCTTACATTTCTACACATCGTGAGTGTAATATTGACAAATCATATAAAATAACAATGTGCAATTGAGAATAACATTAGGAGATGTCATGTGTTCCTTTTTTAATAATGTATAGGAATTTCATAGAGGAGATGAATGAAGTAAGAGAACAGAGTTAAGGTGTCCACTGTAGTAAGAAAGCAGTGAAGCTTCTGAGAGTCTCCAAACTCTTGAGTTAAATATACAATGTACATTTTACACTGTACTAAAAGAAAGTGTAATGGCTGCACATTAGCTTTGGAGAGTGATGCAAATTGCACCATTAATGCCATCCTTGCATTTAGATTTGTAACTGCTTCTTGTTCTATCAAAACATAACCACATTTTTACTCCTTCTTGCTTTATCAAACCAGATTGAATTTAGGAGAGGAAGTTAGCTTGTCTGTTTAGCTTGCATATTATTAGCAAACACTGCTAGTAACATGGGAGTCATCTACACTAAGTTCGATGTCTGAGCCTAAGTCTATCACCCTCCATTTGTAGGCAATGAAGTGAACAGACAACTCCAGAAGGCGATGCCTCTTATGATAAGTCAGCTCAGATAAGGAAGATTAATTGCTCTTTTCAGGTGCTTTTTTTCCATTTTCAGCTAGGAATAAAAGAATAGCCTAGGCATAAATCTTTCTTTGTTTCTTTATTTGTCTTTGTTAGGCACCTCAAGTAAAGAAGATAACCCCATATTTTGTCATGGATCAATGGAACAGCTTTTGGGTCATGTTAATTTTTATCAGATAAGGTTAATTTGTATCATTGCAACTATTTGTGGTAATATGCTTGTTTTGCAAAAAAAGTTCAGGGAAGGGAAAGAAAAGGAGAATAACCTTGAAGTGACCTAATGCAGTGTTTCCTGATTTGTTTGGATATCCCTCAGAGGAGCAGTAGCATCTCTTTAGCTACAGAAGAGGGTCCGGTGGGTCAACAAGCACTACAGTGTGAGATTGAGCGAATCAGTGAAGAAGTCGAAGGGTGGGTATGGTATAGAGCAGTGTATAGCTATTAAAAGAACAGGGATAGAGATGACAGAGCCCAAGTCTTCTTGGTGGAGTCAAAACATAGGGTAAGGGACAAATGGCTGCACTGAAGCTTGCAGGGCTCTGATTAAATGCGAGGAGAAGCCTTATCTACGGGTGGGTGATGCCCTCATTGCCTGTCAGAGTATTCAAGACTGAGCAAGACCAAGCCATGGCAGAACCGAGCAGGTGCTGGCTTTGGGCAGGAGGTTGCTCTGGGTGACCACTGGGGGTGTCTTCCAGCCAGTGTTCTTGTGACTTTCTTCTCTTTACTCTAAGGAAAGCAATCTTTTCCTATGGAGTTCTATCCTTAAAATCTGGAGCCTGTTCCCAGTGTCCTGTTCCCAGCCCTGCTGTGCTTCTCACCCCATGAACTCCTGAAGCATCAGTGCAATATGTGGATATGCTCCTGCTGTTCTCAGCTCATGGACCATTTGCAAAGTGCTCCTAATAGCACTGTGTGATTCCACTTAGGACACTGCCCTGTGACACCTGTGTTTGAATCCCTGATGTGGTCAATACCAATGAAACACCTGGAATTAGATTTTCCATATGTAATATGGGTGTGCTTTAAAGACTAGTCTGTTGTCTTTTCTGCAGAAAAAACAGAAACAAAAAGATCTTCTTAGGGTCTGTCTTCCCTAACTGGGGAGCTGGTTTATAGGATGGGGACAGCTCAATGTTTTCTTATCTCTAAATGAGAACTGTGATTGCAGAACCTTAATTTCCTGTAGGAATTCTGAAACTGGGCAGTATCCCCACTGCAAAAAAAAAAAAAAGTGTTGAAAGTCTGATCACAAGTTTGAAACAGTAACCACTTATAAATATGGAGAATCTTGGGGAAAAATTAGGGAAAACAGAGATACATGGAATTGGAAAGTGCTATTACAGCATTGCTTTTCAGCATGAAAGGACATCTTAAAATCTTCCATAGCTTACATTGTCATCTTGATATTTTTTTCTGTGTCATTATTTCCCACCTATTTTAGATGATATAAACAAATGCATTTCTTTTGAATGTTATCACTTTAATCTCTCTTCACCTCGAGTTCACTACAGGAAAAGATATTTTTTTCCTATTCAAGAAAATGCAAAATGAATACAGTGTTTTGATAGTAGAATCTATTTAGTTAGTTAGTTAGTTAGTTATATTGGTGGTATGGTCTCTCTTGATTTTCACGCTAAGCATAGTACAGTGTATATTTTTAAATACCAGTTTATTACACCTTGACAAATTGAAGAACTTTACTGAAAGAACTCTTGAATCTTTTTCTTCAACAGTCTATCAACCTTGTAGACTGTTCTGGTTCTTTGCCTTCAGAGATGTTATTTTATGTTTAGTCGATTTGAAACTGCATTTTTATTTTATTGATCTAGCCAGTGACTGCACAACTTACAGACCCCTATCATTGTGCTGTGATACTGAACATTACGCTTTGTTTCCAGCAAATAAAGCCAGTAAAAATTTATGTACCTTTAGGGCAAATAGGAATCTTGCATTGTTTGTGTGCACTTAAAACATAAGAATAGTGAAAGTTTCCCCATTCTGTTCCTTTTTCTGAGCTTTGTTAATGCAATCTGTCACACATAGTTTCTTACTCCACTTTGTAGTGATGCTCCTTGTATGGGAGGATTCAGAAAGAGGCAAAAGGAAACAAGGGTGGGATGTTTTTACCTTTTGAAATGCCTGGAAAGATGGTAAATGGAAGCAGAGCCCTCCCTGAATGACACCAGGCTGATAGGCTGGAGGACAGGGCTACTATTGAGAAGCATCCTGGCAGTCTGGCCAAAATGACCAACAACTGAGGCAGGATAACCCCAAATACCAGTACAGGCTGGGGCAGCTTTTCGGAAGAGGAGTGTGGGTCCAGTTGGACAGCAGAGCAGTGTCCCTGGTGGCCATGGGGGCCACCACAAACTGGCAGCTGTTAAAAAAGGCTCATGAGGCTTCATCTGGAGTCCTGTGCCTATGGGTGCTCAAAATGAACTGGAGATGTGTTCCAGATGGCTGTGTAAACTCCATGCTTTAACCTGTTGTGTGTGCAGAATAGCACCTGCTGGGCCATGCCCCTAAACCACAGGAATCCTCTGTGGTCATTGTAGGAGAATGACGAGCAGGCAACACAGCAAGCTAGGAAAGTTGAGTAGAGAGGGTAAGTTCTAGATGTTCTGGTGTCTAAAGCAGATTTTTATGAACAGCCTGACTCCTACAGCTCACAGATGCAAGGGGTGATGCAATCAGGAGACTTCTTTTAAACGGGAAGGGAATATTGCTAACAGGCTGTTGAGATCTGGAATTCAGATCAGGCTGATTTCCCCCAGAGGTCTTGATTTTTCTCCATAAACTACAGATGGTGTGTAGGACAACAGTTTCTAAATGGGGTGTCACATCTATGTTTAAAAAGCTAGGCAAGATGAATCTGGGTCAGTTCTGGGCTGAGTTTTGTCAGTAATATTGCAATCAAGATTAAAGCTCCAGAGAGTTTACATTCACTTTTCACTCTGTTCTCAATTGCACCCTTTTGGCACAGTCTGACTCACCACTAAACTTTTAAATGTCAGTCCTTAACTTGTTAAATCACATCTCTAACTCTTAAGTGAGGTAAGTAATTTATTTTAAATAATTAAGCTTCAAATTTAGTCTTTTCCTCCTCCAAAAACTGGAATGCTGCAGACTGAGAAAGACTAGGTTTGTATCAGTTGATTGTGGCAGGTGCACAGTCTATCTGTGCTGAAGAAGACATCAGTAGCAGTAGTAAAGGTTATTTATCAAACATGCAAGATGAGACCCTATTTGCATATGAAAATTAGCTAAAGATGTGGGGACAGCTACCTCAGCTATCTAGTACACCAGAGGTTTGAGATCGCTGCTTCAGGTGCTGTATCCTCACCTGTCTGGCACACTCTGATGGAGCTGAAGTGATGTCCTGTCTTGCTTGGCACTTGCTGCTGCTTTTTACTTTGTTCTGGGGTCATCTGTCCTGTCTGCCCAGTTAGCTAGTGCCAACACCACACCTTCCTGAAGGGCTCAAGTTCACCGGCACAGAACTGCTGCTCTGCCAGCAGATCAGGGGAGATTTGGTGCCTCTTCTAAGTGTGTTTGGTCTGTGGCTGAGCTGCCAGCTGCCAGCTGTTCTGGACCCTGTTTGGCCCAACAGATCTTACATCTCCTCATGGCATTTGAGGAGCCATGTTTTTGGTGCACTAGGAGCTGTATAATCACTACTGTGAGCCGGAGTTTGGCTGCAGGCAGAGCTAAACAAAGTCAGACCAGCACCCTGGGTGTGTCCTGACTGGGCTGTCCTGTTCCTTCCAGCCTCCATAACCGAGCTGTCCTTTCCTCCCCCAGTTCTCTTTTAGTGTCAGCAGGGTCCAGATCTAAAAGAAATAGAGCAGCACCCCAGGGTGCTTGTTTTTGCTGTACCCAGACTTGGGCAGGCATTGCCTGGACTGCAGATTCTCATGATCGTCACTGACATCTTTCAGAATTATCTGGTTTTGTGTTTTTCTACCCCCTGCAGTTCCGGTATGTTGTCAGTGTCTACAAATTCTATCTTTCATTAGAAAATGCTTAACTACTACCAAACTGTGATGAAACTCTAGAAACTATGGCCCAGCTACACTTATTATCTGCCAGACTCGATAGTGACAGTTCATAAAATGTTTCTCTCAATATTTAAAAATAAAATGCAGATGATTCTGCATTGAGCATCTGATACAAGAAACAACTTAAGTGCTGAAACGTGTTTTTATTCTCAAAGCAACAAGTCTGTCCAGATCCTCTGCCTTAGGTATAAAGGATTGTACTAGGCATATGAATCGAGGGCAGGCTAGGCTTTTCTAGCTCTGTTGTGCATGTTAGAGCCAGTCCCACGGGAAAACATGGCACAGTGTCTCTCCATGGGGAGGAGTGTGACATAACCGGTAGCAGCAGAGTTGACAGGGATGGTGGTAAAACACACATGTGCCAGAAAGACTTGGAGGAGAGCACCCCCTGCGGAACAGGGATCTTCAAGGAGTCCAGCCTAGTGAAGGCCAAGACTTGCATGTGTTGTCCTTGGGGAGTACTGGCAAGAATGGATTCTGAACGATAAGTGTGGATAGCTGTCCTGGTGTGGAGTGGCTTTTCTCCCTCCTTTCTTGCAATATGTTTTTACTGGAAGGCTGTACCCCTGATGAAAAGGGGCAGGGGATGCTGAGGGCTGCCTAGGTTGGAAAGACCCTCTGGTCCCACTTGCACACTGGGATTAGTGTTGGCTAGGCAGCATTCTGGCCTTGTACATGGCACATATAGAGAATCTGGGCAAGATCTAAGTGAGGATGCAGTTGGTGGCTGCATAGTTGGCCCCCCAGTGGCCTGTCCTCTCTCAGTGCCTGAACCAGTGCAGTATGGACTTGGATAAGGTGCTCCTGCTTGGGATGCTTTGCAAGGAAGCCTTTGGGTCATGCAGTCCTGGTCAAGGAGGAGCATCGACTGATACGGGGCTTGGTATGATGCTGTAGTGTGTTTCAGTAGCTTTTGCAAGACCCACTTAAGGGAAGAGTGCATTGTGCAGGACTTCAGCCTAGAGAACAGAAAACACCTGTCAAACTCCATTTTTGGCTACATATTCATAACTTGTTAGAGCAGGTCCCACTCCGTCACAGAAATGACCTTTGTGTGTTATACATCTATTGTTCTTTGCTGCCCAGAGTCAGGACTGCCAGCTGCTGTAGTCCCTAATGGAGCTGTAGCTGTAGGAGGTTTTGTTTTAGCCCCAAAAGTAAAGAAAGACCTGACTGTTAAGCATAAAAGGATGTGTGTATATTGCTGGCCTTGCTGTGCAGCCTGAGTAGCCATGGAAAAGCACCACAGGACGTGTTCTGCCTGGAAGGGTTGCCACAAATGTTACATTTGCCCAAGAAGGGGAAGGTGATTGAACTCACTTCTGTTTACTGAGGAGAGCCTTGTGCAAACATCTGCCACATTCTAGCAAAATTTACAACCTCTAAAATATCTAGCTTTCTGGAGCCTCAGATGCTTACAGTGCTAAAGTCATTGGAACAACTGCTAATGAGTTAATTACAGTGGATTCATTAGTTAAAATTGCTGCCAGAGACTTGAATGTTTCAGATAACTCTGCTGGCAAGTGGGTTACACTGCTGGGCAGATCTTTGCCTGATTTATGGCTCTTCCACAATCACAATTCACAATGGAATTATTGCCTGATTGTCCCTAGAATTCAGTTCTGGTTTTATCTTTTTTATAAAAACCATCTTTGCTTCTGAAGGGATTTCATATGTGCTGCAAGTGCATTGTAAACCATTATCACAAGCAGCTATTCTGTGATTCTTGTCTGAAGGGCGCCTTCCTGCATGGCAGCTCTTCCTGTGAAATATAGACAGCTATCCATCACCCATGAAATATGAGGCCTTAAGAGGCTTCTAAATAAAAATGTAGGTAGTTCATATCCTCCCAGGGTGATTTTGTGCAAAATAACAAGGATTTTGTCCTTCTCTCCAGAACAAAAATTTGTTGTGTAAATCAATAGTTAAACTCCTTTCTTGTATGAGTATCTGCTATCAAGTATCTGCTTGATACTTAACATGCATATTTAGAAATTATATTTCATGGCTTTTTATAGTTACAGTGATTTTAGTCCAGAAATGTGTTGACTCTGGCTCTTTTTTTATAAATAGCAAACCTATGATCAAACCTCCTAAAACCTCCAAAAGCAATTCAGAAGCCAGGTTTCAACCATTCTTTGGATGTTTTTCTGCAGCAAAAATTGCAGCTGTGGGTGTTGAGGCCTTTGGAGACATTCTCAGGCTTTCCATAGTCCTGCAGTAAAGCCTCTAGCTCTTCTGCCAGGTTTGTTTAAATACTTTCAGTTAACTTTTTGATTAAGCTCAATGAATATCTTCTTTTCACCTTGGCTCAGCAAGAATAGCATCTCAATTTCTCTCCTGTCCAGGTAGGTGTACCTTTGACCTGAAGGTTTAGTCATTATTCAGGGTCTTACAGGCTTACAAGCAGGCTCTGTATCAATTCAAAAAAGAATTGATACAGAGCCTGCTTTTTCTTTACTACAAATGTTATTTCAAACACCTACAAAATCCCATTTCTCTGAATAGAGTAGGAGTCTAGTTTTGGTCATAATTCCACACCCCTTTCCAGGCTGCACTGCATCTCTAAAAGTTTCTCTTATCCATTTTTATGGGCTTTCATTGCCTTTCTCCCACAGGCACGTCTGCAGCCAGCACTACTGAGTTGCTTATAGTGTTCCATCCCTGAGCAAACCTGTCTGTCTCATCTTCCTTATGACAGCTTTGGTTTGCTGTGTCTTACTATAAGTCTGTTATTCATATGCTGAGCTGTTAAAATTCTTCTTACCTTTGACACTTTGCTGCTGCTTAGAGAAACACCTCAGGTAATGGTGAATCAGAAAGAAGTAAATACTTCTCTACAGAAGATGTTGAATTGTCCCAGTTCCAATGAATCATGTCTTCTTTGTGTGTTTAGGTGCTTCTTCTACAATAGGCCTTTTATTATGATTTCTGTAGCAGGCTTCAGAACGCCATGTGATACTTGTTTGAAGTGCTTGAAGTGTTTCAATCCAAAAGCTAAAGTAAAAAGACTTGTGAAGATAAACTACATAGACCTGTGAAAATTTTCTATAAATTGATTGTCTCTTAAACAGGCAAAAAAAAAAAAAGTGTCAACATTTAACAGCTGTAGTCTCTGTACAATGAGAAGGGCTAGAGAATGGCTTCCACACATGGCTTCCAGCTGAATAGTTGAGTAGTTTGTTTATGTAAAAGTTTACTAGTGTTATCTGAAAATGACAAAAGATTAGGTAGATTAAGTATAGGAATAAAATAAATCCCTCAGCATTATGCCCCAGAATACTTGAAAAAGTTCTCCCCCAACCAGCTTTCTGATGTTGCCTTCACATTCCTAGCTGGTTGGCTGAGTAGTTTCCAATTTCTACAAATGCTTGGGCATTAAGGAGGAGGGTTTTGTGGTGTTCTTGGCAGCGCAAAATTAACAGTTGGACTCAATTATCTTACAGATCTTTTTCAATCTAAATGGTTCTTTGATTCTATGACAAGTTTTGTATTGTCTTTTGGCCCCTGGGACCTGCTTGGCTGTGCCCATGTACTGCAGCAGGCAGGATGTCACCAGACTGAGGGTGGTGATCCTCCCCCTCCATTCAGCACTCGTGAGACGTATCTGGAGTTCTGGGTTCACTGCTGGGCTCCCCAGCACAAGAGAGACCTGAATGTACTGGAGCAAGCCCAGGGAAAGGCCACAAAGAAGATTAAGGGACTGGAGTATTTGGCATGTAAGGAGGGCCTGAGGGAGCTGGGACTGTACAGCTCCCTCAGGAGAAGAGAAGATTTAGGGGATCTTACCCATTGGCGTAAATACCAGATTGGGTGGTTGCCGATGAAAGAATATTTTCGTGAATATTATTTAGTTACCGAGACTGTTGAGCAGTGTCAGCTGTGTCCTGGCGAAGGGAAGCCTGGCGCAGGGACCGTGCGGCCCAGGCCGCGTGCACCGAGCGCTCTGCGAGCAGCAGCGAGGCAGTTCCCGCGTGCGGGCGGAGCCACGCGAGCCACAGTGTCGGTGGCGGAGCGAGGCGCGGCGGGAGCGGCGGGACCCGGCGGTGCCCGCCCGGCCCCGTGCAGAGCGTGGTGGAGCGAGCCCCGGGAACGCCCGACCGAGAGGGGCGGCGTGCGGGCGGCGGCTGGCGGCGGTGGCGATGGAACGGAGCCGCGCCCAGCCGAAAGGCGCGCTGGAGCAGGGCACGGGGGAGTCGTCGCTCGGGGGCCCGGCCGAGACGTGGGTGCAGCGCCTGGCAGCGGCAGCGAAGCTGAGAGCAGAGGAGGCGATGCATGGAGAACTGAGCGGCGCGGCCCGACCCGGCCCGCGCAGCCCCGAACGCGACCCCGGGAAGAGCGCGCAGGCACCAGCAGCCCCGACAATTCCAACACGGGAGCGACCGAAAGAGAGAGCAAAGACGCAGCGAGACAGAAAACAGCAGCCACTCGGAAAAAGGAAAAGATCATAGTACCTAAGATCTTAGGAATAGTAAAATGGTATAATGTTAAGCAAAATTATGGTTTTATAACAAGGTGTGACAACCAGCAAGACATATTCGTGCATAGAACTGCTATTAAAAAGAATAACCCTGAAAAATGCATCCCAAGCTTGGGAGATGGAGAGGTGGTGGAATTCAAAATTATACGAGGTAGAAAAGGGTTACAAGCATCGCAGGTCACTGGGCCTGATGGTGTTCCTGTAAAAGGCAGTATATATGCAAAAAATCGTAGTCACGTTAGACAATATGTCCATTGTAAGTCCCCCCTACAGTCTCCCTTTCCTAATCCCACCTTTCCCTTTTACCCTATGTCCTATTACCCCCAGTGTATTCCTAATCCGTTTTTTTATCCATGGTTTCCCTCACAAAACCATGCTTTTGCGAATTGTTTCCCCAAAAATCCCTTTCCAATGCCGAGTGGGGGATGAAAAGGGGGAGGGAAGAAGTTAAACCCTCTCCTGCCTCAGTTCTCCCCACAAAGCATGCTCAGAGAGTTCTGTCTCCCTTCTGTCAGCCCTAAGATGTTCCACAGAATCTGATTGGACATTTAAAGACTCAGGAGGGTGGCTTGTTTTGTCTTGAAACTGTTCTTGTTATGTTTATCCAGTTGTTTGCATTCTCCTTTTATTAAAATAAAACGGGTGAGGTGTTGGGGTCTCCTCTCCCTGCCGTGTAGCCCTGGCAGAGGGGCCCTGAGGGCACAGGCACGGGGTTTCCCTGCCCCTGCTCAGCCTCGTTCCCATGGGTTGGTTTGTGTTCCCTGCACGGGCAGAAGGACCCTCGGTCCGTGACTGGAACAGTTCCTGGGCAGAGCCCCGGCCATGCGGCTGGAGAAATAAACATCTCTGAAACAGCTATCAAGAATCTGTCTGTCCATATATATTTCCTTTCCACGGGACTCCTGGTTTGATACATGCATGTTGCAGTATCCCCACTGCAACAGGTGGGGATGAGGGACAGGACAGAGCCAGACTCTAGTGCTCAGTGACAGGAAAAGAGGTAATTGGCACAATTTGAAATACGGGAAGTTCCACTTAAATGTTTTCTCAAAGGCTGATCAAACACTGGCACAGGTTGCCCAGAGAGGTTGTGAAATCTCTTTCCTTGGACTAGATGTTCTCCTGTGCTGCCTTCCTTCTTCAGCAGGTGTAGTAAGCTCTGTTTTGTTTTGTGACTTTTGCAAAAATGACACTACAACCCCAGTGTCTATACCAGAGAGAATACACCTGCATTTGATGTTTGTGACATTTTGTAGTTCAGTCCAGCAGCTGAAACACCCACACTCATGTTGAGCTGACAAGATTGAAGGGTATTTGTTTTGTGAAAAGGTTGTTTTTGGTATCTTTTCACTTATGCCATAAAAGAAAAAGGCAGTCCCTAACTAGGATGTCTTAGTTCCACCTTTGTGGGTTTTTTGCCCCCTTTTCCTGTCTGCATATTTTTCTGTCAAAAGCCAGTTCATGAACTCAGGAGAAATGTACACCATTGGCTTAGCTGAACTGTTCTAATTAATGATTTTGGAAAAAAGGTGGAGCTGCCTAAACTGTCTGATTACCGATGTATTACAGTGTCCTGACAATTATGAGGCAAAATCCATTTTCACATTTGCTAATAGTTCTTCCACAGCCACTGCTGCTATTTGCCTGACAAACCCCCATAAATTAGCAATTTGGCAACTGCTATGTCACCTACATGCAGCTGATCAGTAGTGTCTTATACAATGCTTTGGTGGAAGCAGCAAAGAAGTGGCATGCTGTTTATCACAGGAACCACAGTCCCCAATGTTTTGTTACTGTAGCTGTGGCTGCCTCTTCACAGTCAGTGTTCATCATCAGCTCAGTGCCTAAGTTGCACTCACTGCTGGTTCAACTCCACCATTATCACAAATACTATTTTTTGTGATAATGTTATGAGCCAGTGTCTGTAGCAGGGGCTATAAAAGTGTTAAGATGGGAACAAGGAAGCTGATTTATTGCCTTGAGCTCAGGATTGTACAACAGGACTACAAAGCAAGCCTGTGCTTGTCCAGCTTGGGTTCATGCTAGAGCTGGCTGGCATCTCCCTCTCAGGTTTGTAATGTAAGCTCAGGCACTGGAGCTTGTTCCCACTTTCCAGTCTTTCCTTCTCATAAAAAGAAAGATGGAAGCATGGCAGCCCAAGGTGTCACAGTTTTCTTCAGGGCACGTTGCAAGCCTTCCAGGCAGTGCATAGGTGGCCTTATGATCCTGACACCTGCAGCTGAGGGCAGCAAGAGGCAGCTGTCGTGGACTGTATGGCTCCCGTTGCAGGTGCAGCTTCCACTGCAGGTGCAGCTCCCATTGCAGGTGCAGCTTCCATCACCAGGTGCAGTTCCCATTGCAGGTGCAGCTTCCATCACCAGGTGCAGTTCCCATTGCAGGTGCAGCTTCCATTACCAGGTGCAGTTCCCATTGCAGGTGCAGATTCCATCACCAGGTGCAGATTCCATCACCAGGTACAGCTGCCATTGCAGGTGCGGCTCCGCATTTTGCATCCCAGAGCAGGGAGAGGGCTTAACATTTGCAGCTCAGCCACTTGACTTTGTGTAACACCACTTCAAAGTGTGCAGACTTTTAGTCCTAATGTAATGTTCAAGCATTTCAAGCCTGCCCCTGGAAAAGGCTCTGTGCCTACCTTACTGTGCAGAACCTATAGGTCCAGAAGGGATACAGCACTTCTGGAAGCTAGACTGCATGGGAGCAGTTGGCCTTGCACTTCCAGCAACCTATTTTAGTATATTGTTCAGTAAATAATCACTGTGAACATAAAAGACTGCCACAATGCCATATGAGAAGATTTTCAAATGTGAAGACGCTGCCAATTGAAATAAAGTGAGCTTCAGCTATGTAGAACTGAATCTGCAACAGGGTTTTCTTACAGAGAATTATTTTTTCCATCAGTCTGATAGTTCGAAATGTTCCAGATTTCATTTCAGGGAAACATTCATTAAGCAGTCGTAGCTGAGTGTCTGTTAGGTGGTTGGTGAAACAAAGTTTATTAACTGATCCATATCCAGAAATGTTATTAAAATCCAAGAATTTTATGTAATATTGTATTGCTCAGATACCAGATACTGCTAAGCCAAAAAATTTTAATATAGGGCAAATCTACAAAAATCATGGTTATTCTTTTAAGTGGAAGTTGCCATAAGCATATTCAGCTGCTGCTATAAATATAATGTGAAAATAGAAATTTGTGATTTTTGGTTAGAAAAAAAAGAAAAGTTGATCCAACTTCTTATCATTTCAGGAATTAGATATTTCCCAAAACTTTTTTTTGCCCTTTTCAATCATCTTATACTGGCTTCCTGTGGACAGTGAATTATTAGCTTGAGGATATAAGAAGAAACTGGTAATATCACCTGTGCTGCTGCTGCAAATCAAATGTTCATGAGCAACAGCAAATAACCCCACTGAAGTGCAGGAGGACAAGGAAATTTGCTGGAATATTGCTTTGGACTTTTTGTGACCACCAGCTCCTGTACAAAGCTGAGGACTGAATATTAGCCAACTGTCCTTTGTGAAAGTCACTTAAGAGAAATTGCAGAAAGTGAAGAATGAAGCATCAACATTTAGAATTTTAAAAACAGTTAGTAAAGGGAATAAGAATGTATCTCTCTGCTGGATCAGAGCCTTGGCTTGCAAATGGATCCCTTCAGCTGTTTGCATGAATCCAGAAATGGATCTCAGTTCAAGGATTTCTTAGGAAGCCTCCATTAGACCTAAGAAGGGCTTTGAAAACTTATTTTTAGACAGTAAAGGACAGAAATGATCAGCAGAATGATGGAGTCTGACCTCCTGCATAATTCTGCACCTCCTCCACAGCGGGAAATGAGCTGCTTTTTGTAATGACATGAAGTGAAGCCAAAATTTGGAGCAGTGGTAGTTGCGTCTGTTTGATGCTGTGTTTGGCATATGCCTCCCTGGATTTGGAAATCAATCCTGCAAACTTAAGAGTAGCTAGACACATTAAATTTCACTCCTAGGACAGTATAACAAACATTTCTAAGCCTGACACCTCTGTGTGACACAGGAAAAAGACCACATTTAGTTCTATTGCAGACATTACTGCTGGGTCTCAGGACAGTTGCAGTGGGTGAGGAAGGATCTTTGGTCAGGACTGTACAAACACAGCAGGAACGGAGAAGGCTATAGTCTAAAGGCAGGCAGAGGCAAATGCTGAGATCCATGAACTAACTTTAGAATATCTGGATCAGGCACTGGAAGTAACAGAAATACTGCTAAAGCACTGAACTGAGCTGCTGCTATTTTACAGCACTGCTAAATGTGAAAGAGCACTAAAACATTTCATGAGCTGGTCTAGAGACAGAAATCTATATATACAGCATGTTCTTAAGTAAAAGGGGAAAGCAGAAACTAAAATGATTTCCCCCTTTGTCACAACTTAGTCACAAACCTACACTTAAGAAAGTGACCTTAGTGCAATGTCAGGTTCCAGAAGGACCTGGACTGCAGCCAACTGCCAGAGAGAGATCGCAGGAAGATTTGGAAATCATTCTGAAGGGAGTGACCAGAATTTGCTGAGGAACGGAAATCAATCCAGACTGGCACTTACAGGGAGATAAACAGAGCTCCTGTATGGGAGCATCACTAAGGATACAAAACCCAAGAGAGAAAGGCACCAGAGGCAGATAACTTTCATCTCTAGAAAGGAAGGTAGTTCATAAAAATTGCATACATGTGCACATATCTGGTGTGAAACAAAAATGACAGTTTCTTAAGTGCATTGTGTTAAAAAGAGACTCCACAACTGTGGCAATCAATAAAAATGGATATGCCTTATGGAGAAATTCATTGTGTTCCCTCCAGATTTCAGGGTGACGGAGGCTGGGTTAGTCACTGGCAGCAATGTGTCTGGGATTCTCAGTTCTAGAACTGATGGACATTCACTCACATTTGCAGGAAGAAAAGAGAGACTGCTGCTCCCTGATGCTGCCACAGAGTACAGGAGTGGGTGTAGCTGCAGCAGTGGAGGCAGAGTCATGCTTGGCAGCTCCTCTCCCGAGGTGTCAGGGAAGAGAGCCTGTGCTTCCAGGTATGCTGAGAAAAGGGCAGAGTATACAGATAATTGGTTAAATGCTTCTGTAGTCTCTTTCTCAACTGGTTAAAAAAATGGACTTCTTGCCTCCACAGATTTTACAGGCTCATTATTTTGTGGCTCATTCATATTCTGTTGTTGTACTGTATGTATTATTGTTGTGGAATGAATAGATCTAATGGGGACACTTTTCTTACTGTCATGCTTTACATAGCTGTAGAAAGCAGGGGAAAAAACAACATATGAAAGTATTATAAGGAACCAATTCATGCAAACTTTGTTTTTGCACTAAAACTGAAGCAAGTTCTGTGTCTCGGTCTGCTCTATTAAAAACATTCCCAAGGCCTCCTTATGCACCTAAGCTCAAAATTGGCATCTGACTTCCAATGACATGACAGGGCAGTTTCCTGCAGCACTGAGGAAATGAGGAAATGAGGAAAGAAGGGATCTGCTTGACTCCTCTGATGCTTTCAGCTGTGATTGTGGTACTGCTTCTCTTCTTCACTCTGTAATTAATTGCTTCTTCAGCATACCCCTGAGAGAAATCGTTTTTCCTTCCCTCTCCCCTTCCATTCCCTGCTAGTTTTCCAAGAGATGTCCTGGAACTTCCTCCTCTATCCCTTTGTTTTTCCTTGCACAATGAACTTGTTACTAAGATGGTAGTTCAGCAGTGATCCTTACCCTGAAACTTGCAGGTGTCTCTGTTGCTGTCTTGTTTCCTTCTTTTCGGGATAATACTTTCTCCTACCTCTGATTTTTTCAATGGGTGTCAGGTTCAAGACAGCTCACTTATTTGTCTGCAAACTTTTCTACTGCTTTCTTAAATGATCAAACACCACCACCATACCGCCCACATCAATCAAAGTGAAAAACTGATCCAGAGCCCATTTCTGTCCCTCTTAAATTTGTATGCAAGACTGCCGACAAAAAAAACCGTCATGAAGATGACCTCTCTATATCAGATCCAGAGTTTGTTAAGTCTTTCTCCATTTTCACAGATTGCATCTCAGATTCTTCCAAAGCAACAGACAAATTTGGAAGGACCATAGCTTTAATAGTCAGTGTTCTTCCAAGTTCCATTTTCAGGCAGAATGAATTTAAAGCACTGGAGGACAACCTAGCAACTTTATTTTTTAATGATGTCTCCACAGTTTTACACCTTTGCTATTAAAGTTTTGCTAGTAATTAAGGAATAGTGATTGTGCGAATCATTTAAGTAATTGAGTTAGTGAACTGAGGTTACTCTACAGTTAATGAGGTTAAAGTTGCTGGCTCCTGTATACAGTATTTAATTCTGTGAGTAGTCATTTTGAGGTCATTATTGCCTGTACCAGTTCCTTAAGGTAGCTTTGATGCACGTATTTTGTCTTGAAATTACCTGACCTTAACTCACAAAGTACTATTCTAAGCGATGAAAAGTGTTGAGGTATTTGTGTAACTTTCAGTTAGGTTTTGAATTACAGCAACACTTGAACAGGGGAATTTTTCATTGGCTGAACTGTCACTGAAAACACACTTGTTACCATCACTGTGATGCTTAAGATGTTATCCTGTTGACCTGATGTCAGGTCTTGGTGGGTTAAAGTTTCTTTTTATAGGAGTTTTGAGAGGATGGGCTATAAATCCATTTTAAAGATGAAATTGGTGGTTCAGCTATGGCCTTCCAACAGTGATTTCCTCTACTTGAACTGCTTTTAAAATCTTGTTATTTCAAATAATATAAATTGAAATTCCTCAATGGCTTTTTTTAAAGAGTGAATAAAGGGCCACGCCAGAGAGGAGACACTTAGCAAGGAAGTCATGTCAGTCATCCAGCCTGTAAAGCATTTTCCACGGAAGCAACTGCAATGTATGGAGAAATGCAGACAGCAGGGAAAGCCCCCCTTGCCTCTGGAATAGTAGTGGCAGAACCTGGAACACGATTCCACACCCCTCCCAGGAGTTTGGCCCTCTGCACTCAAGGGCATGTCTCCAGTCAGAAAGAGATATTTGAAAAGCCCTTTTTACCTTTGGGCTTTTTTTACCAAAAGCTGGAAGAAGGCTTCCCATGGCAGAAGCTGGCCACAGCTGCTTGGGAATGAGACTGCTTCCTGCTTGGGACTCTCCACAGTAGGTGTTGCAGCCTGTTGCTTGTGCCTGTACACACACTAGATCCTGGCCCTGACTTGTGGACTGATTTCTTGACCTCAGGCCTGATGTCTTATTACTTATTTAGGATTTTTCAGCCTGGAGGGTATGGGGGGACCTTATGGCAGCCTTCCAGTATTTAAAGGGAATTTATAAAAGAAAGAGGGAGAGGAACGTTTTGCATGGGCATGTGCTGATAGGACCAGGGGTAATGGTTTTGTAATGAAGGATGGTCGATTTAGATTAGATATAAGGAAGAAGTTTTTTACAATGAGAGTGACAAAACACTGAAATAAATTGCCCAGAGATTTTCCATCCACGGAAATATTCATGATCAGTTTGCAGGTGGGTTGGACTTGATTTTTAAAAGATCCATTCCAACTCAAAGTATTATATGATTCTGTGATTACCAACTTGCCTGTCCTGGGATCTTACCTCACACAGTGTGGTGAGACTGGGCTCTTGCTGCTGATACCATTGCCTTTACCAGCTCTGTCACCCTGCTTGGCTCTCAGCTTCCTCTTCCTCATGGAACAGCTCCCTCATGCTGCTTCCTGACATAGTAGGACCAGAAAGCATCATAGTACATCCAGATAGGATGCAATTATTGCAGCTCTGCGCTCCAGATCCCTGGGAGTGAGGTTGACAGATACCAAAATTCGCATCTGCTGAGGGAAGCTCATTGATAATGCTATTTTCAAGTCTGAAAAGTAGAGGAAGAAAATCAGAGACCCTGTTCTCTGAAGAACTTTGCAAAGACCAAAGAAAAAACTACTTGTGGCTTGCTCAGGCATTCCTTGATTTTTGCTTGTTGGCTTCCATTAGTTGGTGGTCTGTCAGTGACTTTTCAAAACTGAATTTGGAAGTCTGTAAACCAAAAACCTAAGTAGCTTAAAAAAAATTACAAAAATAAAAGAAATATCCATAGGCCCTCCTCAAAAAATCATGGAGTCCCCAGGGGTAGAGGAGGGAAAGATAATTCTGCACTTGCACTTGTGTATCTTCTTAAACACTTTGCCTGTTCAGTCATCATGGACCATTCATCATGAACCATCCAATGTTAGAAACTGCTAAGCTTTGATCTCACAGAATTAATCTGTTCTAATGCCGTTATCATGCACTATTCTTTGATGTGGGTAGTATTCTTGGTTGGTAGAATAATAGCCTTCTACTTGTGAATTAGGATGGCACTGACACACAGGGCACAAGAGCCTTTGCATGACTTCTGGCTTTGTTTCTCTCTCAAGTGATTTGATTCCACTTAAATACTAAATTTCTGAGACCAATGCAGAAATGCTGCTGCCTCTTTTGTCACCTGAGTTTTTGCAAGAAGTCAGCAGGGCCTGACAACCTCTTGTGGGGAGCAGCAGGGGATTAGGTGAGTATGTACTTAGCAGAAGTTACTTGCTGCTTTAGGTATACAGGCACTATGTAAAATGTTGCTACCTACTTGTCCACAGAATGTTTGGAAGAAAATGTGGCCCACATCACCCTCCCAGGAAACCTGTAACTTCTGGTCACAAGAGCTTTGTGTGTTCATTCCTTTCCTCTATATGGTGTGTGAAGGGGGACTGGACAGTAGGGGAATCAAAAAGTAAAGGTGTCTTTTACTCTTTGTATACTTACAACAATATATGAAGATGACACACTGGCAAAACCAGCTAAATTTCAAGCATGGCACTGAAGTACCTTGAGTGCCAAAGGAAAACTGAGACTCAAGCACTAGTGAAGTGTGTTGTAAGGTTCAGTCATTGTGAATGTCATGGGTCATGTACCCCTCAGCCCCAATTACTGCAAAAATGACTGGTACCTGCTCTTGCATTTTTAAACTATTTTTTGTATTCTAGAAGTGGTTCATGTGAGAGACTGCCATGGCTCAGTGCCTTAAATGGTAGCCATAAAAAAGCACATGCAAAGATCGAATCCTTTCTGGGGGATAAAAGTCATGATCCATCAAATTAGAAATGTGCTGGCAAAACATCTTGTTTTCTTGCTGTATGTGATAAGGCCATAGTCAGTGGCTTAATAATAAAAACATAAGAGCATGAAAACTGTTGAAGATGTACCCTAGTGTTTTGACTGAGAAATATGACTCCAGCTTTCAAGTGTATCCTTCTCTCACTAGAGCTAAATCTTTATTCACCAGAGAGATAAATGTACATGCATCTTTGCATGTACATTTGCATGACATACAGCATCTCTGCTGTAGAAAGTTAGATTTTCTTTGCAATGTAGTACAACATTTATTGCAGCATCTCTTTTTCTGGCATGTTTTTCATTGATTACTGTAAGGGTTATGTGAAATGGTACATCAAATGGAAGCCATGTTGCCTGTGCTGTCCCTCTCCCTGCAAGCTAATCAACATAGGTTGGAAAAAGTCAAAGGCATTAAACAATCAAAATGTGAATAACTGGGGCTGCCCAGAATAGTTGTGGTGGTACATGCTAAGCACCAGGAGCAGGTATGACTATTTGAATATCTAAGTTGCCTTAGCAGGCATTTTAAGGCCATTAAAGGCACTCTTGTCAACCCTCTGAATGGTTGTAGGTTGGTTTGGCTTTTTTTTTTATTTTTTAATTAAGGGTCTTCTATCTTCCTAGCATGTATTAGAATTAAAACATATGTGTGTGTGTATATATCTATCTATATCTATCTATCTATCTACATATAAAAAGATATGATTTGAAAACGACACAGCTTAAAAACACAGGTTATTTTACACTATTACCATCTGGTGAGTCTTACTGAAGTAAATATAGCTATGCTCATCTACCACCGGCAAAAAGCTGGAGAAAGCAGCTTGATCTTGAGAAATCAAATTTTTTTCTATGTAAAAATATGAATATTAGAAGATAGCATTTCTTTCCTACTTTTCTTAAATGACCTTTCAAGTTCAGACTTAATCTATTGGCTGCTATGCTTAAAAGAAATAGTACTAAAATACACATAAAGCTGGTCGCATAAGCCAGTTCTGCTTTTATGCTACAGACATTAGTCTTTCCTGTGGTTTGCTCAGTTCTCTCCATAAAGATCTATGGAGATAATTTCTTCACATTGTGAGGATACTGATGAGTACAGTCAGCTTTATTCTTCAAGTCACAAGAGTAGCAGTGCTGTACTGATCAGTAGTTCTTAATCTTCATCCACAAATGGCAGTGTTCTGCTCACCAATACATGGTCAAGGAATCTTGTTGTCACTTAAAGTTCCCATTCAAAGTACCCTACTTCAGACAGCATGTGGAACCAGAGGAAATAAGTTTTTCACCATGAGAGTGACCAACCACTGGCACAGATTGCTCAGGAAGGTTGTTGAGTCTCCGTCCGTGTATCCGTGTATCCTTGGAAATAAGGACAAGTTCCTTGGCAGCAAGCCCCAGGTGGCCCTGCTTGAGCAGAGAAGGTTGGACAAGATAACCCCAAGAGGTCCCTTCCTACCTCAACAATTCTCTGATTCTGTGGTTCTGTAACATTGGAAAAAAAAAGGCTTTTTTATTTGTTTTTATTTCACTTCAAACTGAAATTTGGAAATGTGTGGGTGTTTGTGCAGAAGTTGAATGTCAACATCATTGTTTGCTGGGTTTTAGAAAGGAGGGCAGAGGATTTGCTTGGCCATGTATAGCAAGATTTAGTTCCAGATTGAGAAGGAAGATATTTAAATTCAGGTTGGCATGGCCAGTATAAAGGCAACAGGGTCGATTGGTTGGCCAGGAGGATTCAGGCCTCTGCAGAGTAGAAGCCCATGGGGCAGAGAGCTGTGTCCCTCTGCAGAGGTCACTGAGTACAGCAGGAGCAGAGGTACCTGCCACACCCACAATCCTGTGCTTCAGGTACTAGCTGAGTCCCAATCAAAGCATCTCATCAAACCCAGAGAGTGTGCAGACTGGAAAATGCATCTACTCAAAGTGGAATTTGGCTAAAATAGGGATGGTAACAGGAAGGAACTTCTTGTAAAAATACATAAATACCCAGGGTCTTTGAGTACTCAAAGGACTGTATTTTTACCTTTTCAGATGTACTTCAACTTTAGCAGCAAACTGTACTTGGTGCATTTCTTGGACAAAGATTTGATCAAACAGATGGATTTACTTGCTACTGATGAGAGCAAGAAGTGAAAATGTCTGCTTGCAATGAGCTCTCAATCTTTTATTGTGTATTTTGATAGAAATCCGTAATTATTGAATGTTGGATAACTTCCAGTTATCCAGAATCCTGTACCTGCTGGTTTTGATTATTTATCAGCTTCACTCCCTTGCATGTATCCAGCATGAAAAATGGACATTTCCAAGTATGCAACGCTATTAAGTGCAAGCATTAAAAAATTAGGAGAAAATCTCCTCCGTTCCATATAACTCCCGAGAATTCTACCTAATATTAAATACTTAAAATGCAACTCACTTGACCATGGATTTCAGAAATATATATGATGGCCTACTAGAAAATCTGACTTCTGCATGAACAAAATACAGGGAGATGACTTCCCTGTGGATTTTGGGAAAGGATTGCTTTTGGGATGACTGAAAGTTCAGATTCAGTGCCATGTACTAGACACAGTGAGGTGAATTCTGCATATATTTCTTTTATTGTTTGTATGTTCTGACTGAGAGGATTGTGACTTGCACTGCCATTTTCCTATTGGAGCAGGGGGTAGTGAGAAATAAATGTGCATTTCATTATCCATCACCAAACAAGCTACCAATCTGAAGGTTTGCCTTTACAGAAGTGTACAGGTTTTAGTTCTTTGTCTCTTTTCTGGTTGGTACTGACTTGGCTGTGAAGAGATACCTTCAGCTGCTGAGGAATATACTTCAGTTCTTTAATATTGCAGCAGAAGATAAAACTGTTAATGTTTCCCTCCACAATCAAGGAGGTGATTACTGCATTAAAACTCTTATCTATTATGCTGTGCTAATTATATTACAAGATCTTGAATGGGTACTCTTGGTTTTTTTTTGTCTTCCATTGATAAGTAATCTTTGTGCTAAAAGCCCTATCATAATAATATGTTTCTTCAGTGACGGCATGCTGACATCGAGGGCCAGCAATGCAAACAATTAACATGAGACTGGGCAAATAAGTCTTAGGATATGTAAAGAAGCACTGTGTGAGTCAGTACACAAAGTATTTCCATAGGCTGAACACAGTTACCCTGTTCCCTTCTTTGTATGAAGGGAACACATCCTGTGAGTCTGATTTAATATCACACCATTATTGTCAGTGGATGTTAGATTGGACCTTACCCATCTAGATGCAGTGTATGGAATGGAAAGTCTTACTGTTACAGTCCTTGAAGAAGGCAGGTGTGAAATGATGAACCAGTAGAGTTGTGTCAAGAACCTAAGTGTGAAAAAATATTTACTTGCAGAGGAAAGGAAGCACATTTGTTTACTGAGATTTACCACAAAAATGTAAAAGACGTTGAATTTAGGATAAGCTGGTCAGCTGCAGGATGATGGTTCCAGGTTATGAAGATGTAAATATGTGTGGAAGTTACCTCAGTTTCCCTGTCTGCTTTAAGTGAGGAAAGCACAATGTGGGGTGTACACATTTGTCTCTCTAGCGAGAGATATTTATGTCTAGCGAGAGATCAGAGCAAATGAACGGTAGAGGTCTAAGATATGACTGAGGAGAGCTTGAGGTCCGATATTAACTATTATGAGAATTTTACGTAGCACCAGAGCAAGGAGCCTCTGCTAGGCTGGTCACCAAATCCCAACTGGTTTGCTGTCTGTTCCAAGCATCTCAGAGAGACAGCTGTCCTCATATGTGCTGTTAGTCTTCTCCAGCTCAGAGATTATTTTTGTGGGGGGTGGCTTTGAAAACCAAACAGATGAGGTGTATATTCCATCTGGTCAGACAGGCTTCTTGATGACAAAATCATATGCTTATCAGTAATCTGGGTTGGTAAAAATGCTCTGTTTCACTTAGTCCTTCATTTGGGAAGTGTCTTGCATTCTTGTACTTAATTTTCCTTTACAAATTGGGGTGAGGGCAGAAAGAAAGGAAGAAGAGATGGCTCTAGAAAGTGCTTGAGAACTCCAGGAAATGGATAGGCTGGACTTGTTAATGCTTGTGAAATGATTTTTGACTCAGGCATTCAAATGAAAAAATGAGATATTAGAAAGATCATAGTCTTTTATCTGCTGAGGAAGATGGATTGGTATGACTTAAGATGTCATGTGTATGAATGGATGCTATAAAGGGATCATTCTAATGACATGCTGTAAAAGACAACTGTCAGGAATAAATTATTCTTCTCTTCTAATGATATTGATGGTAATGCACTCAAATTCCCCATGACACATTTCCTCACCTAAAGTTAAAAGCTTTTCCTAAAATGTTTAATGGGCGCAAAGGTCTTTGTTGTGCATTTCTAACTCCATGAAAAACATCAGGTAGTGGCTTACGTAACAGCAATTTTGCCTGCAATTAGTATGTTTGCATACAAGTACACAGGCTTTGATTAAGCAAAGGAAAGTACTTAAGCGCATGTGTAAGTACCTTCAGCAGCAGAGCAATGAAACTGAAATATGAAGGAAGAGAGCCTGACTTCAAAAATAGCAGGGCTGATAAGAAGAGCAGTTCTGAGCAGCTGAGCAGATCAGGGCTCCGTCAGGGGTGGAGATGAGCTGGATGTAGCTACCCCCAGGGATACCTGTGCAAAAGTCTCGTCCTGCCTGTACAACCTGAGACCAGTACCACACTTTACTTGTTCAAGGAGCAGCACTGGTAACAGAGGGAAAGACAAAAGGCCAAAACCAGGGACATGTCCGCAGGTATTGACCACCAGCTGTCTTAAGAGCCTAGAGATGAGGGCCCTCAGGCTGGAGGCAGCTGAGCACCACTGCACTGCTGCCAGCCCCTCCTCCCTGAACTGCCCATGACTCACAGGCAAAGCGTGTGGCTGCTGCTCGAAAGCGGCTTGGTGCGGCTCCAGAGAGGATGTTGTATCTACCTGTGGGCACCTGTTTGCTTGGAGAAGTCAACAGACCTGCATGCTTGAACATGCTTGGGGAAAGGACACAATAGGGAGATTGTGGCCATGGTTGACCTATGATGGGACATTGCTGAGGGGCTGGGGTTCGTGGGTAACCCACACTGCGAAAGGGAAACTAAGGAACATGGCAGGAAACCTTAACCATAGAGTGTTAGAATGAGTTAGACTGCTTCAGCCTCCCATACAACCATGCCTCACTGGAGGAATTTTGGTGCACTGAGATTAAAAAAAGGCAAAAGTGAGAGTACTTGAGAGCAGGAAGGGGAAGGACAGGAATTTAAATAGGTTTTTGCACAGTGATTTCTGTTTGGCTTTTTTTTCCCCTTACTGTGAACCAGTGACTGTATGTTTGTGTTGGTTGGCAGTAAATTAAGTCAAGTAAAATTCTCTGACTTGATGCAGTTGTATCTTTGACAGACTGGTACAAGAAGTGATGGGCTAAATTACAGTAAAGAAAATGTACCTTGAGCATTTGGAGTTTTCTGATGGTAAAGGAGGCTGATCACAGCCTAGATTGCTGAGGGAGGCTGTGGAGCCACTGGAGGATTTAAGAGCAGATTAAATGAACTTCTGTCAAGAACAATTTAGAAGAAGTTGATCCTGCCTTTGGGACGAAAGGCGAATTAGGTGACCCTCTCGAGGTGCTGCTGAGCCCTGTTGCATTTGATTTCTATGACACGGACGTGGTCTTGTGGACCCCTGGGAGAAAAGAGGATGCTGAGCTTAATTATAGGAAGGCAGTTTCAGTCAGCAGGATGTGTTTCCTGAGGAGAGATGGCTTGAGACAGAAGGCTGAGGATGTTAAAGAGGTGAAGAGTGCAATTAAATGAGATTATGTAATTCTGTATTTGTAACTAAGTGACAGAAAATGGAATCCTTTTCATTTAACCTAGTACTGACCATATGCTTCAGAATAGTCTTCCTTAATTCAATGTATATTAAAAAATTGGATGCTCAAGTGCTCTTTTTGGACAGGGAGATGCTGGCCTAGATGGTACTTACGAATTAGGGAGCCACCAAGGATGCACTCACAGGCTCCTCAGGCTGCAGCTGCTTTAGCCAAAATGATTACCAACTCCAGCTTCAGCTTGACTGTACACACTCTGTCTCAAGCACCTTGCAGCACTCCTGTCAAGGACAAGCACGATTTCATCCTTCTGCCTACCACATTAATGCTGATAGCTATTTTGAGGTTAAGGCCATGTTGGCTTTGAACTGCAGCCTGTAATGAACACCTGGATGTACTTCTGCTTTATTTGCTGGTGACTGAGGTATTATTATTAATTATTAAGCCATTTCTTGTAATATTTAATTATTTCTCCCCATTTTTTGATGAGCAAGCAGTGCCATTATTGCCTGTAACCAAATAACCACCCCCATTTATCATACTAATTGTGGCTTAATGAGGAAGGACCTGGGACCGGGGGAGCTGTCTACCCTAAACAACTTTGGAATGTAGCTTCCTGTGGTAACGTGCATAGGCTGTAATAATTAGGTATGCTAGGTGCTCTATTTATCATGAAGCTTAAATGCAATAAAAATTCATCATTTGATGATAGGCTTACAAAACACAATGAATTGCCATAGTAAACATGGAAATATGAAAATGGAGTATGAACAGATATAAGATTACTTTCTCCTGTATGGTTTTGCCACACTAGGGATAATTCCTTTTCACTCTAGTGTACATGGAACTGGAAGAAAATCACAGCAAAGATGTTGTGCTGAACTGCATATAGCTTTAGGAGGAAGACTAGGTTTTGCTTACTTATGCTGCCCTCCTGGTTCCCTCCCTGACCTAGTAATATTTCACTGGATGCACTTCTGTAGAGCCATTGGAAATGCACTGTACCCTTGATAATCTGTGTGTTTTTTCAGAAGGGACCAGAATACTGGACCTGAGATCTGACCTATGGATTAAAAGGAAAAATACGGTCTGCTACAAACCAACTGTCTGCCTACAGACAATTACCTTACAGATAAATAGTTCATACCCTTTTTCTCCTGTTTTTATGTTTCAGCATGGAATTAATTCACAAATGTTTTTACACAATAATGTCTGTACAACAGGAAAACACTATCTGAATATTCTGGAGACAATATCTTTAGTTTAATAGAGTGGATAATTCACTCAATGTTTTGTAGCATAGGAAAATATACAGTTGTTTTTGAAGTCCTCCAATGAGATAATACAAACCAATAACATCTGTAATTGGAGACAGTGAAAAGTTGAAGTTTTCGGTTTTTTCTCTCTGCTCAGTAATTTCTGCAATAGCTCTTAAAATGATGTAGTATTAACTATTCAGTATTAATCAATATTGACAGGAGTATTTTTTGGAAGAATAAAGTGTAAACGATGGTAGTTTTTCAAAGCTGTTTTTATAGCACCTGATTGCTTGGAAGATGCAAAGGGAACACTTTGTGAGAAAAACATCCATGCTACTCAAAACAAGCACTAATGAAGATAATTGCAGGTTCAAATCTGTATTAATCGTATGTGCACTAGTCTGTACACGTCTGCAAGTTCATTCAGTCCAGTGTTAAGGTGATGGGAATAAAAAGAAGGAAACATCTCTGTCTAGCAAGAAAACTGTAAGAATGATATTGGGGAATGCGAGCTAAGACCAGCTTTCTGTTATTCCTCTCTTATAATGGTACCCTCACTGAACTTCAAACGGTTTTCATCATCTCTTTAATTTGCAGATGCAGTCACCCACAAGGTAGAATGACTAACTAGAATCCCACCTCTTCCTCCTGGTCTTGACTGCAGATTTGCATTTCCGCCTTCTCTGTGACCTTCTTGCAGTGCTGCTGTTGATTTTGGCATGGCACTGATCCAGAATACACCCACAAGCTCTTGAACCACTCCTGCCTCGGTTTTGGATGCAGAGGTTACACGTGATGTAAAACAGGACGTCATTCCTGGGGACTGTGCTCTCCTCAGTGCCAGCTGACCAGGAGGAGAAGGGCTTATTTTAATATATGCACACTTGCATCCAGTGTGTCAGGTTGCCATTCCATTGTAGTTCTGTTCTGGCCTACAGGCTGTTCTTTTTCCTTGTAGTAGTTGAAATACGGCATCACTGTAATGGAGAACAACATAAAAAAAAAGTGTCAAGACTGATTCTTGTAAAAAGGTGACATCAGTGTCTGTACAGAAAATGTTTGACCTTGCTTTGTTCAGCTCAGGATTTCATGGCTGATGAGACAAGCACAGGACTCCCCTGGGTGCTCATGCAGGTGGCTGTGCAAAATTCCTTTGGAGGCTTGCACTGGGTAAAAAGTGGTGTATTAGTCAGCCCTTTTCCTACTTCCAGCAGAGAAAATAATTCTTGTTTTGGGATACAAAGACCTTTTAGGTGATCCTCTTGAAATCAAGTGAAGCCTCATTGTTTCAGGAAGCACTGAGAGGAACACTGATCAGATGGCAGAATTAGGTTCTTAGCAATGCAGGGAGATACTTTTTGTCCACTTCTCTCTCAATAGATTCAGCCGCCAGTGTCCTTGTTCAGAGCTTCGGCCTCACTGCCCTGTTTTGATTGTGTGTGGCATGTAGGTGAAGCCACACATTGACAATGGTAAAGGTCCTGTTGTGTGCATGACTGACATGTGAAGTTTTGAAGCACCAGACTGTGATTGTGAGGACATGAAGAGAATCACATAATCATAGAATTTGGGTTTGGGTTGTAAGGGTATTATCCAATTCCAGCCTCTGTGCCATGGGCAGGGACACCTTTCACTAGACCAGGTTCCTCAGAGCTCCATCCAGCCTGGCCTTGAACACTTCCAGGGATGGGGCATTCACAGCTTCTTTGGGCAACCTGTGCCAGTGCCTCACCACCCTCACAGTAAATAATTTCTTCCTAGTATCCAATCTAAACCTACTGTCTTTCAGTTTGAAGCCATTCCCCCTTGTTGTGTCCCTACATGCCCTTGTGAAAAGTCCCTCTCAATCTTTCTTGGAGGCTTCCTTCAGGTACTGGAAGGCTGCAATTAGGTCACACCAAAGCCTTCTCTTTTCCAGGCTGATCAATCCCAATTCTCTCAGCTCTTTCTAACAGGAGAGGTGCTCAATCCCTCCAATCATCTTCGTGGTCCTCCTCTGGACTCAAAGGGGAGCTCTCTTTCTCTTGTGTTGCCACAGCAGTCTGGGTCATTATTTGGTAGGCACTGGGACTGTGTCCTCGGCTAAGAACATGTATTTAACATATGACTGTGAAAGTGACTCAAAACCCATGGGACATGAGGAACATGTTTGTGTTCCTAGACCTTGGCAGAAGTGGGGTGATCAGTAGTGAGTCACCTGAGAGTCTGTACTGGCATTTAAATATTTTGGGCATGGATAGCTATTTTCTTGTTACCTTGAGGCCTGGCAAATGTTGTACTCTGCTTTAATCTGAATAAAGTCTCATAATATTCTGGATATTGAAGCTGCATGGTCATCTCATTTTCAAGGCAGCAGTCAGATGAAAGCATGTGATACCTATGCTGCACAGGCTGCTGGTTCCTACTCTGGAACATCTCAGACTTTGCAAAATCCTTCTGTCAAAATAGGCTATGTGTTTCTGTTTGTACATCGAGAGCTATGGTTAGCTCTCTGTCTATGCATGTATTACTTTGACATGAGTTTTAGAAAAGATGATGCATTTAGATCACAGGGATGTAATGCCTGTGTTCTATGACTCAGTTTTAGACTTTAGATTTGGACCATTTTCTCTCTATTTTTTGTTTGGAGTATTTTGAAACCTTCTTCTAAAAGTTATTTTAGCATTCTCAGGTGTTAGTTACTATTCTCTCTCAATCTGGAGAGATAGTAATCAGTCCAGCTCCTTAAAATGGTGTGCTATAACAGCACACTGAGAGCCTAAGTTTCTATTGGTTCAGTAAAGATACTCTGGTCATTTATTTGCTTGTTTCTTACTATGTTTTCTGTTTCTTTGACCTTTGCTGGTGAGTATTGTAATTTATGTTGTGTCCACTCACCATATGTCCTGCTCATACTGTAAAAAACATGTCTTTAATCAGTGCTGATGGGAACTCCAGTTCTTGGCTGGGTTCCATAATCCCAAGATTAGAGTAGGCATATTTATTGCATTTAATCTTCAGGGTGATTTTTGTGCTCACAGGAGTAAGTATGTCCTTGTTATCCTTGGAAAGTTTCTGGACAAGTGTTACATTCCTCTGTGAGGGTGAAATATGGAGCTGTGTAGAGCTGCTGGAGAGGACTAACAGAGCGATCAGAAAGGTTTCAGGCTTGCAGCACAGCAAAGGCTTCTGTTTCCCAGAGGATGCCTTGCCTTGCTGCGTGCTTCAGCCCTGGCTGGGAGGTCAGTAGCTGTGATTCAGTCACAGGATTTCCCTGGGGACTGCCCAGCTGCTCCTTGTTACCAACCTGTCTTCTCCTGTGCTACTTGCTCTCTCTCCTCTTGTGTTTGTCCTCTTGGCTTTGGGCTTCTTCGTTGCATTTTTGTTGGTTTTGTTTGTTTGTTGTTTGTTTTCTCCTTTCAAAGCTACTCACTACTCTTCAAGTATTTTCAAGAAAAGAAAGACAATGTTGACTGATTTAAATTTTGGGAATTAGGTTCCACTGGAAAATTTTGAAGTATGTTGCCCTTTGTTTCCCTCATAAGAACAGAAGTGTTGTACTGTTCTTTCATTCCTTCACCTAGTCAACAAATGCACAAATTCAAATGTCAGTACCCAGAGGGAAGAGCAAGTGCCTGGAAATGTGGCGATGTATGTGAGCAGCATTGTTGGTGAGTAGCTGCTGCTCCCATTGAACACTGCAATCTTGCAGTGCAGCCAGGAGTGCTGAAAGAACTGGCTGAAGAGTTCTCCAAACCACTTGAGTTCAGCATCTCTGGGAGAGTTATAGAAGATATGGCGGACACAATAAAAACTAATGTTCCATCTCTATGTTTATAAATTAACAGGCTGTGCTAGGTAGCTTTAAATTGGCCAGCCTTTTATCAGTTCTTAACAAATCATGAAAAGAATGATAACAATCAATATAAGCCATAATCCCTTCATTGTGATGAGTGCTATTCAACATGGTTTTATAATAAACAGTTCATTTATTTCTTTGGTATCAGTTTTAATTAAATTACAAATCTGTGAGATAAAGGCAACACTGTTGTCACGGACTGCAGTAAAACAACTGGCTTTTGCCAGAGAAGCATTCTGATTAGAAAAATAATTACTGCCAAGTGAAATCAATATAGCATATATTAAATGAATTAAAATGTAATAATAAGATGTTTCAATGAGCAAGTTCAGATGCTCTGTTTGAAAAGGCTATGCTTGTCCTTAGCAAGAGTGGGAGATCAAGAAAGTAGGGTGAAGAAGCCCACATCCTTCTCTAAAAATGCAGGGTTTTTAAAAAATTTTCACCAGTGTTGAACAAAATAATTGCTGATGAAGTTTCACAAACAAGAGGTTAATGAAGTATAAAGTAAAGGCAGAAGAGTCATTTAGAAGTATCAGTGTTATCATGGGAGAAGATGGGCTTTCCAGAATGACATGGGAACCGCAGCCAGAGAGGGGGGCAGCCAACAGTGAGCAGCACTTGCTTGCCTGGCTTGTCCGGGCAGACGTAGGGCAATAGCTCCGGGCCCCAGCAGGTGCAGTGACTGCGAGCCTGAGCTGAGCTCCCATTACAGGGATGAGTGAGGTCCTAGCAAATGTCAGTGGGCTGCATATTGAATGAAAATATAGCCATGCTATTACTGTTTTGGCATTAATGAAAGTAGTGCCACTCAGTGCAATTGTGTTGTCTGCATGCTTACATATGAGTAGGTTGGCTAGCTGGGAAGAGTTCAGAAGGCAAATACAAGGCTATTTTCTGACACTTCATCATAGTCTTCCTTTCAAGAGAGTGAAAAAAGAAATTCAGTTCACTGCAGAGGACATTTAAAAGTAGACATAGTGCCTGTGTAGCAAGAAGCTGTCTCACAGCAGAAGTCTGATGAATTTTGGAGTGAGCTGCTTTTGGCTGGGGTAGAGTTAATTTTCTTCACAGTGGCTGGTATGGGGCTGTGTACTGGATTTGTGCTGAACACAGGATTGATAATACAGAGATGTTTTTGTTACTGCTGAGCAGGGCTTACACAGAGCCAAGGCCTTTTCTGCTTTTTGTACTGCCATGCTGCTGAGGGGGCTGGGGGTCCATGGGAGGTTGGGAGGAGACACAGCTGGGACAGGTCACCTTAACTGTCCAAAGGGACATTCCAGACCATGGGTCATCATCCTCAGTATAAGGGGAAGTAGAAGAACGGGGAATGTTTGGAGTGATGGTGTTTGTCTTCCCTAGTTACCATTACGTGTAATGAGGTCCTGCTCTCCTGGAGATGGCTGAACACCTGCCCAGCCATGGGAAGCAGTGAATTAATTCCTGGTTTTGCTTTGCTTGTGTGCATGGCTTTTGCTTCACCTATTAAACTGTTTTTATCTCAGCCCATGATTTTTCTCACTTTTACCCTTCCAACTGTCCTCCCGACCCTGCTGGTGGGGGAGTGAGCCAGCAGCTGCGTGGGGCTTGGCTGCTGGCTGGGGTTAAACCATGACAAGTAGATACACTGGGAGTGGACAACTGGAAGCTGAAGCTTGGGAATTGCAGACAAAAGTGCAAGTTTCTAGCAGTGGGGGCTGGAGAAACAACTTGCTGGTCCTTTAAAAAAATCATGCATTTTCATAGTAAAGACTTTAGGACTCCAGTTTTAATTATGATATCATTCAACAGTTCTCATCCTGACATTATTTGGTTTTTTCCCCCAAGTTTCTAAGAGGAAAGCCTATAATTCCTATTTTCCTGCACATTACCTTGAAATTATGCAAGAAAGTAATGCACTCTTCTTGACTAGTGATAAATTCACATGCTTTTTTTTTTGAAATTATGCAAATTAATTATTCAGGTATCTTGTACTAGCACATATCTCATCTGTCCAACAACAGAATTAATTTAAAGACAATAGAATTATATAGTTTCTTTTTCTCTGTTGATTACAAATCTAAACTTTTCTCATTTGTTTTCAATGTAGTGATGCTGTGCAGAAAATTGGAATAATTTTGTTTACCAAAGTGATTTAATTGCCATGGTTTTTACGGTCAGTGTAATTGACATCACCTTTCTGTTTTCAAACCATTCAGATGCACTAAAATTTCCCCATTAGTTCCTTGCCCTTCTGCTCTGGTTTTCCAACAAGGTGGTGAGGATATTCTTTTAAAAGCAAATAATGGGGAAAAGCTCATGTATGTGCAACAGCTTCTCTTTTTTACGGATTAAGGGTATATGTACGTTCAGCATGTTGGCATCTTTTTGCTGTATGAACAGGATAGGAAGCAATTCCATGAAGGACTTGTTGGCAGCTGTTGCTGCTGGTGGCAATGATACTGTACTTGTGTAATTTACATCTTGGGAGAAGAGGGTCTCACATTCAAGTAAGCGGTGATTCATGCCCAAATGAGAACAGATTTCTCAGGGGAGAAAGTGATGCCCTCTTCCATTATTTCATGGCAGTTTTGCAGTATTTTTTACCATCCTTAAAACATTTCTGGCACAAAGCTTATCTGCCAGAAATTTTCAGTCCCTGACCCTGTTGTTTATCTCTCAGATTTACTGCAAGTTTTCTGTGATTAGTATTCCCAGCCTCTGCCTGCTAATACAGTGTCCAGAGTTCAACAAGCTTAGCTTTAGCATTTTTTATAAAACTGTGGGACTCTGCAGTAGACTTGTCCCTTCTGTCTTATTGCAAATATTTATCCCAATTCTCTTCATTAAAAATCTGAGTCATCTTTAGTTGTGTGCTTATAAAAATTCCACTGGAAAAACACATACACACAAACCAACCAAACAAAAATCCCAATCTTCCAAAGGCATTATAGAAAAGATGTTTATTCCTAGCTAAAAATAATTTTTTTTATGTGTAACACACTCATTTAATTGAATTATTATTAATTGTAATTGTTTACTTGAGAGAAAAAACAACTATATAACGTAGCAGTTTTGCAATGCTTGCTGTTACTGAGCTATGCTGGTGTCTCTGTGATTTATTGGAAGGAAGCAATATACTTGTGCCATCTCTGGCATATGCTAATTACCCTGTTTGTTTTTGTTTTGCTTGGTTGGTTATTTTTGTTTGATTTTTTTTCTCTCCCAAAAAATAACCCAGCTTCTTTTTAGTAACTCAGACTTTGTCTGAATCAGGGATATAACCAGGCATTTTTCTCTTGCCTTCCTTGATTTGCAACACATGGAAGTCTGCAGTGAGAAGTTGTATAGATCCTGCTGATTCACTCTGGCAGATTCTAATAGTTAACTGCCTCCTGTCTGCAAGAGTGTGGGATGATCTCAGCAGGATGCAAACAAAACTGAATTAGGAATCACCAAGCTTGGATAAAGTGACTCCTTTTTGGTTCTGTCTTAAACACCAAAAGAAGTGCAACAAATATGAAGGTTTCTTATATTGAATGTAATAAGCGCAGGTTCACTACAACACACATTTACAGGACTCTTCATGTCTAAGTTAAAAAAAATAGTTATTAAAGAATATCCTGATCCCATTGAAGACAAGGCTACTGCATCCATTAAACCCAGTGTTTGAGCCTTTTTCTCCATAGGGTACCCATGCAGTGTTATACATCTTCAGAACATTATCTACTAATTCAGTGACTGGGAATATCAGCGCAGTTAGCTGCCACTGCCATGGAATTATTCAAGACTGTCTAAATAGGAAAACAGATCAGAACATCAGATCTCTGTCTTCTTTGCCATTGGAGCTGGTGGTGGAGCTTTTAAATATTTATTAATCTTAATAGACACAAAAATCTGCAGATGAACTAGCTACTGGCCCAGATACCAGATCACTGCATAGCAGCCCCTGCCCAGCCTCTTTGCATCATAGTTCTGTGCTGCACGGGCAGGAATTTTTAAATCTAATATTTGCAATTCAGCATTGAGGCTCTGCCACACTGCCAATCTATTGAAAATGTAATGGTAAGAAAGCAAAATTTCCTGTGACTTCTTGTGAATTCTGGGGTTTAAATCACTTTACATTTATGATCATGAAGTCTGATGATGAAGTGCTTGACTCATTCATCAGCATGAAAGGAAAAAGATACATGCCCCTCAAAATATCCTTTCCATTCACGGAGTTTAAAATTCAGTGTGTTGCTGCCCAGTGATGATTTCATCTTTATTGCAGGGAAACTAAGTGAAGTCGTCTTACTCAGTTTAGCTATGGCCTTTTTTTCCCAGGTGGATCATGAAAACAACTCTACAGTAGCAGGCTTTTGAAAATATTATCTCTTTTCCCTACCCCAGAATGTTACAGAGGATTTACTGGATAGTTTTATTTGCTTCAGCAAATACCTGCTGCACTTAAGTCATAAGACACTGAAGAAATACTGCAGTAGAGTTCTTTTTATATCACCAACAATGTAACTGCATTGTCAATTAGTCCTGAAACAGTGCTGAGGAGTTTATGGGAGGGTTGTGAATCGTACTGGAATCACTGTTTTGGGATTAATTTCTCTTTTAAATCCCATCAGGGAAAGATTTTCATACACTGAAAATGGATTAAAATGTGTTGTGCTCTTTTGTGGTACAAAGAGAGAAGAATTAATTTCCAGAGGGGTTACTGCTGATTTTCTAGAGAATGTCCGTGCAAGTGTTGCAAATATATGATGTGGAGCTACATAGCCAACAGTGGATTTTGGAATAGCTTTGATCCTTTTGCTGTATCTCTGGGACTGGAGATTAGGGTTTGCTAGATGTTATCTCCTGTTATTTGAAATAGCCTAAATTTTTGTAATAGTTCAGAATGTATTTTCTTCCCAGCATGGATCAGAAGTGAATTGCCAGAAACTCAGTGACTAGCACATTGGGAGTGTTTGGAGAGATCTGTGTTCCAGCCCTTTATTCTGAATCACGTCCCTGTGTGACTGGCTACTATGAAATCTTTTTCTCTCTTCCTTTAGGTTCACAAGAAAAAAATGTATTATTTGCGGAGAAAACACTTCATTGGACCTGATGTTTTCCTGTTAGAGGTGGGGCTTTCTATGCAGTTGCCATTTTTTCATAGAAGAAATTCCAGAAATGTAAGGCTCTGCAAGTCATTTTCATAGAGCTTCATTATTTGCTCTGTCCCTTGAAACTCTTTCTCCTCAATTCATGTGAATGTGTACAGAAGGGCAGCCTCATTTGGAAGCAAAATTCTGTAATAAAGGCATGTGTGGGAGGAAGCGGATCATTTTCACTGATCTTTTTGTCTCTCCTTATTTTGTTTTCACCCTTTCTTTTGCTATAGCAACGGTGCTGAGTGTTGATGCCATAACATGTTGAAGAGATGGTCTGGACATTAACTTAAACTCAATCCATCCTTATTTCCTGTAGAAAATGGATTGTCACATGTGAACACTTTTGTAATCTACTCATTGTATATCTCCTTATATATATACTCCCTCCTCTTCAATGGATCCTTCTCTATATATCTTATGCATAGGTGGCATATTTATCGTAACATTTTCACCTATGTGCAGTGAGGTCTCATTTTCTGTTTTCAGATGCCTCTCATTAATATTTCAGGTGTAAAAGGTCCCTTCAGATTGGAATACATCACACCTGGCCAAGGAAAAGTGGTGTTGCATCTTTCATTAAAGTCTATCAGCTATTCTTTTCTGTGATAGTACACCTGGTCACAAGCGGTGGACTCTGCTGTTTCAATCTCTCATTTCTTTTGTTTCCTTGTTAAACAGCTTGTCTTTTCCAAATAAATTGTAACATATCTAAATTTCCATCCTGGATAATAGCCCTGATATGGTGTCTATGTCAGTGAAACCTGGCAGAGTGAAATATTGCCCTCCCCCCAGTTTTGACTCTATCATCAAGTTTGCATTATATCAGGTCATCTAGGAGCTACTGCAGTAATCCTTCATTCTTATTCTAGCTGTCCACTAGTGGCCTCTTATGTTTCATCAAGTGAAACATTGAAATAACAAGGTGTGCATATTTATAGCCTCATTGTTGATTAAGTATAGTAGCTAGCTTATGAAGTAGGTGTTGGGAAATAGGATCTTAAATCAGAGCTCATTTTCCCCCTTCAGCTCAGATGACAAAGGAAATGAGATATTCCTAGAAGTGTTGTCCACAACAAGATATAATAAGGAACAGAAGGTACAACTATTTGACTATATTAATTAACTCTTTTCCAGAGTTACATATCTGTCAACTGGTAACTGCAGCAGCTTCTCAACTTCATTACTTTAAGAAAGTATATTTAAATAGCATTTTTTTTGGTTGGTTTCATTTTTGTACAGGCCCTTTACTTGCAGTGATACATAGCAAAATGACTTCTTACCAGTCTATGAAATGGCAATTTACCGTTCTCCAAAACAAGCAAGTAAGAAAAGTCAACAGAACCCCCCCCAGAGCCTCTGCTAGCAGTAAAGATAGAATGTACTGTAAAAGGAAATTTTACAACATAGCAGTCATCAGACTGCACAAGACATCAGTCTCCTTCATTTGGAGGTATACCTGTGTAGTTCACAAATTGTCCTTTGGCCTCTTTTTCTGGGTTCTTTAGCCAAAAGACCAGCTAAGATGAAGGGATGTTGCAGATGCAATGAATCCTTTGACAAGCACTTCAGCTTATAGCTACAGAATGGCATTGAAGTTCCTCATGACCCAGATCCAGGCCAGAACTGTGCCCTTCTGATATCAGGGTGTGTTGTAACTGTAAGGGAGGGTTGTCTAGTGACTACCTACCAGTGTGAGGATTTGAGGTGAATTGCCCAACACATTCCCTTTCTCTGGGAAGCTGGTATGATGATGGCCCCAGAGTGCTCCTCAAGAGATTATTGAACCATCTCTTCACTCCTGATCAAGAAGGTGAGCAGTCCCGTCTTATTTTTTGTTGCTTGTTGACATTAATATTACATCTCCTGACTCTCTGATGAAAAGCTGTTCTTTTTTTATGTCTTAAGGCTATTTGCACCTTGCTGAGAAAAGTGCCTGACTGCAAGGCAGAGACTCTCTGACCACTCTGCAGTCTCAGGCCTCAGTAGAGCAATAGTTGTCTTTGTTTGTTCTGGTCCAAGTTACCATTTTTTATCACTGCTTTCTACTATCATGATGCTCATGGTAATCATGGGCCTAAGGCGGGAGTGGGTGGATTTTTATTTTTCATCTCTGAAGAAAGGCTCAGAATCATTGGTGGGTGGTTCTATACCCCCCTCCAAGGGTCTCTCTTAGTTTAGGTCTCACCTCAGATGACAGTTTTCTCTCTCTATGTCTCCTCAAGAGATTCTGAGGGAAGGCATCTAATGTGGCTTTACTTCTTTGCATTTACTTTGTTTGTGACCAGAAATAAGAAATTATCTCCTCATTAGAAGAAAATAGGAAATCCTGATTTAATCTGTTTGGCACATACTGTTCATTTATTTATTGTGTGATTGCTGTGTGACAGCAGAGTAGGAGTAATATGGCCACACATTGCTGTTTCAGGGTGCATTTCTTTATGGTGTCCCAGAAACAGATCACCAGTCCCTCTCTCCACCCCTCCTTTCTGCTCAAAACCTGCCCTGCCCCAAAAAGTGTAGCACAACCAGTGCACTGCAGTTCTGAGAATGCTTGCTCCAGTTCACAGAGCACTAGTGATAAACAGGCATCCTCTTGAGTTCTCAAGGCTTGAAACTTTTGTTTACTCTCAGCAAACTTCATTTAATATTCTTGTGAAATAAAAAATAAACCTGAGAGGTGCTTGAACCCCTTTTTGAGAGTGTTGTTTCGAGTATCGGTTACCTTGGCCTGCCTAACCTTTTACTACAGTTGAAACACTTCTACTCTCTTACTGCTTCAGCAAGTCGGAGTTATGTTTGTTATAAATATGGAAGTTGTAACACCTCCTGATGTAGCATGAATAGTTTTCAAGGCCAGGCTTTTCTGTTGTTGGGATGTCTTTTACTGATCAACAAGTTCTCCTTATTTCAGGTTGGGGCTCATTAACCTGAAGATACAAAGGGCTGGGATTAAGTTTGTATTTCTGAGACCTGATTAAGAATTGTAACAAGTGCAAATGAAATTTCTGCTATAAAACATAAATTACTGTAAATCCTCATTTGATTACGGCTGTGCTACCGGTACATACTTTTCTCTGTAAGTTAACCCAAATCTATTAGAATTTTTGCTTTTTGAAGTCAGTTGCTCATAGGTAATATCTGCTTTTAATGGAAGTAAAATTAGATTATTATCCCCAGTAATGAATCAGAGAAACCGGGGAAAGTGCTGCCATGATTGTTCCCATGTTCAGCCAGGTTGTGTAAATATTACATAGGAAAAGAGTTGCCTAGAAGATTGTAGGATGAACATCATAAACTCTTAAAGGGATGGCACGACAAGAACAAAAGGAGCTGAGTGCAATCTGAAGGGACAGAAGAAGGTGAGAGGTTTAAATCAGCACTGCACATTGAACTACAAGTAAATGCAAAGGGAATAAAGTGAATGCTCACATCAGCAAAAAAGTCCCAAAATATAAAGTGAGGCTGAAAACGAAGCAATATTCAATTTGATTTGGAGCCATGTGTTATTGATGAACTGAGCACAGAATCTTCTTTCTCGCAAGAATGACCTGAAAAATGTTGTTTCTTGTCCTCTTCCCAAATAGTAATATGCTGATACTGAGCTCCTTGTAGGGCTTTTTTTTAACGTTATCTCTCAGTAATAGCAATTGCTGCCCCTCTTTGTTTTCAGTATATACTCTGAGTCATGTCAATGTATGTAGGCTTTGACTTCTCTTACCTTCAGCAAAACAGTCCTGTTCAACCAAGATCAGACAAAAACTGTTTAAGGAAGAGCAGAAAAGCATAGAGCAGAAAGAAGGAGCACCTCTGTGTTAAGAGGATTTTTTAAATGGGATCTGAGGAAGCTGCTGAGATAGGGATGGAGGCTGTAGTCTCAGCAGGAAGGACAAAATGACTGTGCAGTGCTGAAGTTCCTGATGTTTATTGTCTCATTTCAGTCGGTCATCAGCTCATTCACTGTGTATAGGGCAAAATCAGAAAGGAAGTAAAGGCCTATCAATAGCCCAAAATGCAACACAGTTGATAAAATTGTATCTTGTTTTGGAACGACTCCTCTAATTGTCTTCTGTCTCATCAGGGTAAAAAAAATGTCTCCCTTTTTCTTCATTTTAACAAGAGTCAGTATATATATAGACTTTCTATTAAAATTCACTAACTGTGCTATTGCCATTCCTTTTATCTTCTCAGCCAGGTTAATAAGATTCTGTGTATACTGCAGAACAATAACACTCTTGTCTGGTCAAAAACACATTTTACATCTTCTGGGAGGAAGTCAGCCTTACGTAAATATGCTGGTTGCACTGTTCTGTCATTGGGAATTTGCTTGTGTGCTGAAGAAGAAAGGTTCCTAGCTGATTGTTTAGAATTAATTAATGCTTCCAGAATTGTTTTTCATGCTACGTAAGTGTAAGAATACTGATAGAATGTAACTGCAATGCTCCCAATTCAGATTCAGTGGCAAAACTATACTGTAAATAAGTATAGAGAACAAAGATAATTTATGTTGGTAAAAGAATTGTCATCTGTAACTATATTCTAGGTATTTATACTGCCACAGTATTGGCCAGGTGACACATTTCAGAGCCTGGGTCACACAGAAATGGCAGTTGTAGGTCACAGTAGGCATAGTACTTATTACAGATCATTACAAATATGCCTAATAAAGAACTTTCTGGAGCTCAGCTCTCATTAATCTCGTTATCCAAATGTGGGATAGTGATACTTGCAAGGTCTTCTGTGCAAAGAGGGGCAGTAAAGAGGAACTGAAGAAGTGGTAAGAGCTTCCAGTAACCTCTGTTTCAGCTTGAAATTGTCATGCTAGGAGGATCCTTTATGGCCTTTTCAGCCACTAAAGCAGAAAATGCCAACTTACAACTCCATGCAGGACTTCTGGAACAGTTGGATGGAGCTCATAAACATCTGCTGGACATGTGAACTGTAATTAACAGTTCCAGACATGGGCATCAAGAGTCATGTTCCCATGCACAGTGGGTATTTGTCGTGCAGAGCTTGTGTGGCCCACTACAAAGAAAGAGGCCGTATCCGAGAGAAGGACTGGTGCCCCCTCCTTGCTCCATATTTGCATGCATTGGTCCAGCTTAGAAGTGGTTGTAACTTGACTCATGTGATCAGAATGACTTGTTCACTGTGCATATTTAGATAAACAAAACCTGAGCTAAAGAGTAGGAATTACTGCAAATAAGGAGAAAAACATCTTATATGGAGGTAGGATATTGCTTGGATGCCAAGTCTGAAGAAATGACCTTCACTGTGCTTCTAACACAGACTTCTGGGATCACCTTAGATAATGAAAATATACCTCTATTCTCATCTGCTAATGGGAACAAACCTTACCTTATCCTCCTCCTGTTTTACCTAATCAGATGATAAGCTCTGGGGACAAGACCGTCACTTAAAATAATAAGTATGTTCAAAACCCAGTTTGTAGGTGGATCCACTAAGCCTTGGGGGCCACAGTCACAAAGGGATTTATATGCCTTTGCCCACTTACTTCTGTGGGAAGAACATTTGTGGATCTTTGTTGTAGACAATACAGATACACAGTAAGTATCAGAAAAAAAATTGCTAGACTATTCAAAAGATTATGTTGGAAATGAAGAAAGGGAAAGCAGAAAGAAAGCAAAAAAAGAACGCGAAAGAACAAAGTTGCAATAAGTAAGTTTTAAAGTTTCGTGTGTTAAAGATCAAACAGACTGTGCAGTAACCTGCAAAGCAGGCAATGCTTAAACTGCATTAAAGGTTAAGAAGCTAGTAGAATTGTTTCATTCATTTCTTTCCTTCATTCTTTTGTGATGAAGAGCACTAAATCTGTGTTAGGATTAGAAGATGATCCAGACCATGGAATTTAAGAATAGCATTAGTATGAGGAGGCTTTTTTGCTCCTGCTGTTCTAGTTTTGGGGTGAAATCTAAGTCCAGATCTTAATCATGTGCAGTGATTAAGATCTTGCTAACAAGTGGATTGACTATGTAGAAAAGCTCAAGCTTCAAGTTTGAGCATGACAGTCAAGGTGCAGAAAATATTAGGGAATGGAGTCTTTTTCTTTTAAAGGTCTCTGTCATTGATGTGACTGAAGCAGCAAATCCACTCTGATAAAGCAAAATTCTTCATAGCCAGAAAGGATTGGACTGAACTTCCCCCTCTGAATGGGGAAGCAGAGGAGAGCAAACATAATGGCAATACACTGCCAAACTGCTGCTCTTGTGTCCTGCTGAGCTGGAGGAACGACTCAAATCTATGATAGTACCTGTCTCTCATGCCTTGCCTCTAAGTTAGTATTGTGGGGGAGGAATCAGAGGGACAGAGTCCCAGTGCGTGGCCCTTGTCTCCCCCACAGGTAAAACTCAGACCAGAGAGGAAGGAAGTGAACTGTTCTATGTGTGTGGGTATAGACTTCAGTGAGTATAAGACTAACATGTGAGGCCTTCTAAATGTGAGGCCAACCATATTATTGCTTGTGGGGTTTGGTCCTTAGTGCTGGAGAGGACAGGGAGACTAGTGAAGTCAGCTGCTGCAGGACTTTGTGTGTGCTACATTGTGCTACATTGACAGAGAATTTAAACTAGAAACCTCAGGAGAGACGTACAGTTATTTTGCTGTCAGCCAAGATTCTGAAAATTGACGTCTGGCTCTGTTGTTTGATTCTCTCTAGCTGGATGTTAGTTGTTTTTACTTATTGTCACTGACCTCACTGTTTTGTTAATGGCTAGGAATTTCAATGGGTGTCCTGATGGTGAGAAGACATAAATTTAACACTCTTGTGAACAACTAGGAATACAATTCTTCCTGTCTTCCATGAGAATTTTTATTTCTATTTGAATCCTAAAAGCACCTTCTCCTCCCACCACTGCAAGAGTTAGATCTGAATTTTTGTTTGAATAAAGTTGCCAAACCAAGTGTCCAAAACCTGTGTAAAACCACACAAAGAAACTGCTGTGCTGTAGTAATATTGGAAACAAAAGCCTTTCTCTCATTTTATTGAATACTGTGGATCAGCAAAGAGGGAATTAAAGGTATTCTGATTGCTATTTGATTTTTATCTCCCAAGAAAATTAATTAAATTAGTGTTTTGTTTAATAATACTTAATGAAAAAAACCCCAAACCCAAGGGATTGTTTGGATTGCTTAACCATCCAGGTCTGGAAATCCTAGTGAATTACCTCTGAAGTCAAAAGGAGGTGTTGCAGAAGCAGACTTTATGCAGAATGGAAGAAAGGTATTTCTTCATTTTCTTGGATGATAATTCAGCATTGAAAGATTGCTTTATGCTAAAATTGCAAGTAGTAGATTTGCCACTGTAATCTTTTCAGTATCTCCATCCCTTTCTATGATGATGGTAGTTACCTATTTAGGTCTGTTTCTGAGCTGTCTGGTAATTATTGCTGTATTGTACTGCTGTAGTTCAATGAAGCTGTGACTGGATGCACAGGTCCCTTGCTTAGTTACCTGCATGCTCCCCATCACGGCTATGGAAGTCTGACACTGCTGAACAACCTTTATTTCAAAATGCATAGTAGAAAATGTCACATTTGCAGATAAAGAGTGAACATTCCTATCTATGCAGGCAGAACTGATTTTCTCCCTCCACATAAATATCACAGTTCCTTGGGAAACTGTCTTTTATTGATGGATCCGAAAATAGCCTCCTTAAACCTTTCAGTCAGACTTAAGCCTTTCAGTCAGAATGGTCTGATGTCAGATCTACAAAAGTTATGTTGCCTAAGTTATAAGCTTGGTCTACTTTTTGGATGTATGAATTCAAATGTGTTCTTTGCAAATCCTAGCAATTTTGTAGTAATCAGAAGAGATTACATGCAATTTCATTGTCACTGAAACGAACATTCACAAGGCTGCAAAGCACAGGCAAGACAACATTCTTTTCTGTAGGAATAATAGCCCACTGTCTGAAATAGATGTAAGATTTCTGTGATGTATTGGGCTGTCCAGTGGTGCCTCGGGTAACATCAGTTTTATGCATGCAACCAAGGTTCCAAATCTTCCCGGCTCTGTTTCTTTGTGTTTGTGATTTTCCTACATTAACTAATCCCTTTCTGGTTATGTTTTTGACTTTGTTGGGAATCCAGTCAAGGAATTGGTTCAGATCCTGTCTGGGAGTTTCGATAAAAGAATAACTACAGTAGTGATGAAATATGATTAAATATTATTATTATTTTAATGATGCATTTTTATAAACTTGTTTTGTAGTTACTGCATTTTACAGTAATTCCTAGATTTTTTCCTGTCTCAGTGTAACAAAGTGCAAAGTGCCAAAGGAGGTTAACAGCAGATTTTTCACACAAAATATTGTTGTGACCTATAAAATGCAGGTTTGGGTCTTCTGTTTTACTAAGCATTCCGCATTATTTTCTTGCACATGAATCTTTGAAAAGTGATTGTTCACCTTTTTGTGTGTGTGTAATGGTATGTGCAAAAATGGCTGAAAGCAATGCTGGTAGTAGGTATTACAAGGGGGTGGTGCTGGAGTTTTTTTCCACTTGGGTAGAACCATTTCTTTGGTGATGGAAGGATGGAGGGGTCTGGTTTTGCTGTGATTTTCTCTCGATGCAAATGAGCTACTAGTTAAAGAATGCAAGATAAAATATCTTCACCTTACCCACAACTCAGGCTTCCCAGTCTCCAGAAATCTTCCAAGATGAATCTGGTGGGGCAGGTGTTTCTGTTAATGACTTCAAAGCAAGTACTGTTGGATTCCTTTAGAGCAGTTAGACCCTGGCTCTGGGATTGTGCCTCACTAGATCCCCCTACAGGGTGAATGCCATATCAATACCAGTTCAGTGTTTTCTGCATTTTCAGATGCAAAGTGTGCTTTCAGTGCTGTTTGATCCCCACAAACAAAAACCTGAACATTCCCATGTCTGTTCTTAGAAGTATACACTTGTATGAAATACTGCAGTGGTTTTAAATGTATGGGAAAACTGACATTACTGTCCATGGAAATATAAATTAATCCATTTTCTTAGAGTTTCATACTGCAATATATGTGTATATATTTGCAAGATTTTTCTGGAGCAAATTCCCAAATGGATACCACATAGCATAATATCTACTTGAAAAGCTGATTGTTCTTACTGAAGAAATAATTTTTTTGCAGTAATTTCAAGTTCCTTACTTTCCTTTAAATGTTTGAAAGATACTATCAACTGAACTCTAATAGTTTTATCTTTATTAAATTTTATAACAATATGTACAAAAAGGAGTCATTCAAACTATTTCCATTGAGTCTGTCGTTTATTATAAAATCTATAATAATGTAATTTGAGTTTCACCCAGCTTCTAAATGCTATGAGCAAATTCTTTCCCATATTGAAAAACCTGCTGTCAAGATTGAAGAGGCTGCAGCAAAGAATTGTATAAGTGCCTAGGACTGTGAGGATATGAGTTATGAAGACAGATTAGAGAGACCTAGCTACAGGCTGTAGTATATTAGACAGCATAGATAAATTGAGGCTAAGAGGGCATCTCACAGTGGGATGCAATACACTGAAGGAATGCTATAGATTGATACCTCTCTGTGGTTTAAGACTAGTTGCTTCAAAAATGTGAGGTCACATACCATGGAGTTGACAAGTAGACTTGGAAACTTGTAGACAAAGCATTGAAGTGAAGCATTTGAGTTCAAATAAGGGAAGAATGTAGCAAACCATATGAATTAGCAATAAATAGAAATTATTTCAAGAGTAAATTGGATTAAGCAACCTGAAAAAGAATAATAAAAACATGATTTCAGGTGAAGAAGAGTGCAAGGAACGGGATAAAATAACCAAGATATAAACAGAACCTCTCCTGAAGAAAATACGTTTTTCCCCTAATAATTAAGAGATCTATCTTCTACCTTGCCTTGCTGACCTTGCAAAGTTTTTCCTCGTGTTTCAATCAATTTGGATGTCCTTCTGCTGTTAAAGCTTAGGGCTCCCCCAAGGTATATAAAGTAACTCAAAAGGATTGTGGGTTGCAAAGGTTTTTGAAGTACTTTTATTTTTAATTTCCTACTATGCAGTAGTAGCACGTACATGTATCTTAGATCCCAATGAAATTGTACCCTTTTGTCTATTTACTAAGGTTGGCTCACATGCCTGGAAGTAGAAGGCTTCATGTTCCCCATTCGGTGCTTTATAGAATTTCAAATTATAGTTATTTGTAGAAAAGGCTGCTTCATAAGAGTGATTTTTTTCTGTATCTCACTAACTTTGTTAAAACAAGCATTGAATTTTAACTTCTGCTGTACTGACCTCTGTGTGGTTTAAAAAAGTTCATGTTATCAGTTGTGCTCATGGTGCAGAACTAAAAAGTAGCTGTTTCCTGACAATAAAGTGGAAATTTGCTTCCCTTGGAGATGTCCCGCTGTAGGAATGGCTTGTGCTGCTTGTTGTGACCTCAGCCTGCATTAGCAGGATAAGACATACCTGTGGTGTGGTGTGATAGGATGGGAGTGGGGAGGTGGCAGCAGGAGGTGTTCTTTGGCTCCTCCACCCTGAATGTGGTGGATTATAATGCCTTGGCCAGCACCTGGATGCCCACCCAGGCACTCCCTCCCTCCCTTGCTCAACAGGACAGGGGTAGGAAATTAGATGAAAATGCTCCTGGGTGGATATAAAGACAGGAAGATTGCTCACCAGTTATCATCACAGCCAAAACTGACTCGACTTGAGGGAAATTAACTTGATTTATCGACAGTTAAAGCAGATTTGGCTATTGAGAAACAAATACAAAATTAAAACACTTGCCCTCTCCCCAGCCTTTTGCAGGCTCAAGTTCACTCCTTCATTCCTGCCTGGAACCTGCTGTGCCTGGCATGGGGAAGCCCTGGATGTTCCTCAAAGATGTTGCCCCTGACAGTACCTGGGTACCTGCGCCCCCCACCCTGAGATATATTAGTCTTTCTTTTTTTTAAAGGAAGCTTAAAATGTATTTTTGACAATTTAGCTTTTTCTTTTCTGCAAACTGTTTTTGGAGACATTCCTTTATTTCCTTTAGAATCAACCATAGTTGAAATCTTGATGTAAATTAGTCCAAAAGGAAATCCTTTTCTCTGTCAAAACATTCTTTTAAAGTCAAATGATACTTAAGGACTTTAGCTTTGAATACACATTAAGGAAAACATTGCTATCACTTTCCTCATTTCATTGGAGAGGTGACCCTAGTTGATCTGGCTTTTTTTTTTTTTTTTTCAAATAAATTAGTTGCTTAAGCACTGCCAGATATCTAATTAAGCTCCCAATTATTATGAATATTCTATCCTCTGATGGCTTCTTTTATTAGTAAATAGTTCTCACAAGGTCATTGTTTCCACCTGGCATATAAAAATTTTTCCCTGTTTTTTTAAGGAATGCTAGTAGGAAATTGGCATTGTACATTGCCTTCTTGCACTTAGATTAAAAAAATATCTATTTAAGAAACTTTAATAAAACCATACCATGACCAGTATGGTTTTATTAAAGTTTCTTAAATAGATACTTCTATTCACATCATGTTGATGTGAACAATATGATCACACTGGAGAATGATCCTACTGACAATTCACCTATGACAAATTTTACAGCTGGCCCAAAATCGTGCCTAGAAGGGAATCTATGTGTTCCCCTCCTTCAAGAGTACAAACCTAAGAATACAGTAAAAACAAACTAGAAGTTTTCATATTGAACTTACAAAACCAAAGTTTGTCACTGGTCATATAACACAATCTTCTTACCCTGGTGTGTCCTGTTAAGGTGATGTACCTGCTTTTTTTCCCAGAGAGAAGCATTTCATTTCTTTTCTTTCAGCTAAGCCTGGAGTGCAAAGCACAGCAGCTGCGGTCCAAAGATAGTAGACTTACAGGTGTGTGTTTTGCAAATGTGGAAAATGAAGTTCAGCCAGAGATGTTTCTTTCCATTACCTTAAAACTTGCTACTTTAGTAACAGGAACAGCCTCCAGATTTCTCTTCTCTATTTTTTTGTATTTTCTTTCATTTTTTTTTCTCCTTTTTAAAACTATGGTATGTAAATGTTGAGCCAAATATAAAGGCTCCCTCCACATGTCCATTCCAGGCATTCTCCTCATGTAAGATCCTCTAATGTAAAAGTCAAGTTTATCTCTTGGCAGAATATTAATGTTAACATTAACACATTTTCACTTGCATTTTCAACACCTTCATCTCAATGGACAACCAGATCTGCAGAGTAGCCTTTATCCTCCCTCCCACCAGTCTGAATGAAGCAATCTGTTTCAAAAAAAAAAAAGTTTTTTTCTGTTTTCTTCAACTGTATTCTCATCTTACTTTTATATAGGATGTGATTTAAAAAAAAAAATGTAAAGAACAGAGCTAGAAACAAAACTTCAAAGCATTTGGGCAAATATGGAAAATATAGAGCACATTTGAGAGATACTAGAAGTTTGTTTAGGAAAAATACTGCCAAGATAGCTTTCCAAGTTCATTTTGTGTGACTGTGACAAATTATAGTCTTTTTGCTATAATGCAATATGGAAATTTGCAACTGCGTCAACATAGTATCTAGGAGAATTTATATACCCCTTCATCCACACATGTCCACTATCAGTTCCTCAGATTGGTTGATATTTAGAGTTTTATGTCTGAATTTTCGGAGAAGGGGTGACTCAAACATGTAGGTTATACACGAAGTAAAATTCTCAAACTGTTATTTGTCAAAAATATTTTTGTATGAAAGTCAGGAGTCAGAATTTTCCAGCTTGGCTACCTAACAACATGCCCTGCTTTTCAAAACTGTCTAATTTCAGCTGAGTTTTCTATTGTTTGCCTTGAGACCGAAGCATTGGGATTTCTCTTCAGTGCTGCCTTTATACAATGGTGCTTCTCAAATGAATATACTTTGTGTGAGGGGGGAGAAAAAGAGGTCTCAAACCCCCTGGGTGGCATTGCCTCCTAAGTGTAGAGACTGAACTTCACTGAGAGCTGGATGCTTCTGTGGCACTGAAAGGGAGGCCCCAGCCTCATCAGGGATACTGTTGTGCCCCCTCCTTGGGCAGCACTAATGTGGGAGAGGATTTGTGTGTGTGTGTTGACTCAGAAGAATCTTCCTGCTCCCTATCTGGGATGAGAAGGCTCCCTCCATTCTGTAAAACATCAGCTTTCCCCATACCTGGTGTTTATTGACACTCAAGCAAATCCTTCCACCTCTGGGCTCTTTGCAAGACTGCCATGAGAGAAGAGTCACTGCAGACCTCCCACGTAAGAGTGAGAGTGAGTGAGTCTTGTCTCTGGCTTGACTTGCATTTTGGGGTGCTTGGTGACCAAGAAGAGAGCTTGTGAGGATGGAGCCCAAGCTAGGGGTACATTCTTTAGTGGAGTACAGTCTGGGGAATTAAATCAAGCGTCTATATGAAAATCAATGATTTTTTCCAAGAGTAAGGAGCTTAGGCAGAATACATCTGAGCAATGACAAGAGCTGTGACTGATAATGCTGCTCAGCACTTCAAAGTATAGGTCTTCTGTGCAACAGGTACCATGCTGCATGTGTTGTTTCTTCTTCCATGAATTATGCAGTTGCAAGCCTATTAAAGCTCTTCTTGTTTCCTCTTCTGTAATTCAAACTTCATTTTTTTTTCCAGTTAGGAGGCCAAGTCTCCTTTGAGTCAGAATAACTTGTTAATATGGAAAAAAGATTCCATTTGTTTTGAATATGAGCATGATTTTGATTGTTCCCTGGTAAAATGCTGTAGTCAAAAAACCCCCCCAAATGACAACAAATGAAACAGCAAAGCACCTACGTGATAATGTCCTTTCCCAAGCTTATACAGCCCCTGGCTGGAAGGCAGAATTTAGGTTCTTGGTTTATAAATTGCTACAGCTAAGACAATAATGCATCATTCTCCGCTATCACATAACAGAGACAAATCAGATAATACAGATAAAATCTCCTTTCTGTAGCTTAAAGTGAGTGAGAAGCAGAGATAAATTGCAATCCCAAAATCAGTGGCAGTGCAAACAAGAGAGGAACCTCCTACTAAGATGAATATAATTGCATCTTGATTTCTAAGGCTTGTAGATTTGTAATTCCTAGAAAAATTAAACAGGTTTTGCCTAAAGCTATTTTTAGTGTATACAGGTGTATTTTGGTGCTGATAGGAACTGTTGATATGTCAAAGGTAATTTTTGATGGCAAGATATTGAAGGAGAGCATCAAACTGTATATATTATAACATTTGATCATGAGCAGCTGTAAGCCCAAACTAACATAAATTAAATGTGTATCACATTTTTCTGCACCCCGGGGAAGTGCAGAACAAAGTCATGCAGTGATTACACTTTCACCAGCATGCCATTAACAACTCCAGATGGCAGCACTTTAGCTGCAAACATCTCCAGGTGTAATGGAAAGGCTAAAAATAACTAAACAGCAAGGCATGACCTAGTGACAGCCTAATTTGCAAAAGGAATGAAGAGACAACAGGACTGTTTAACTGAAGACATCTGAAAGAAATGGCTTAAGCTGTGAACAGATTCATGTAAATACAAAATTTTCTTAAGGAAAGACATATGCAAGATCTGTCTTTTCTTTCTGCATAACTCATCATGAAGATGAAAAGTGTATGTTCATTCAAGTGCAAGCTTATATGTATAACCTGGTGGGAAAGCACTAAATTCCACTTGAAAAGAGATGAACCTTCTTCATTTAAGGCTTACTATCATCCTGATAGGAAGGCAGAGGAATCTGTATTTGCCTTCAGCAGATTTGTTCTCTGGTTGGTTGATTGGTTAGTTTATTTGTTTTAAGACAAGATACTGGAATTTAAATATATGTCGTAGGAAGCAATGATATTTTCATTTTTTGCTTATTGCCCACAAAGTGCCCTGGGACATCTTAAATAATTAGCATCCATTTAAGACTGAATTTTATAGGATAATTTTATTTGCTCTGTCACTTATGTGCTAACAATCCTTGTATCTATGGGCATGAAGTGGATGGACTGCTGTTGGCTCTAAATAAAACTAGTGGTTTCTGTCAAGTACATTTTGTATCATGTTCAAAAAAGTTACTGAGCCTAGAACAGAGGTGAGGGTAGAAGTGAATGACAGATGCAAAGCTCATTCTGTGAGAAACTGTTATTACTTATTTAAAGTTCAGGTAAATCAAGCAGAAGCAACTGCTTCCCAGTTGTCCTTTGCCAGTAGATGTGGTTGTATGGCAAAGAGCTTCTTCTGGGGAAAAAATAGTATCTTGAAGACAATCCTGTTTTCTTTAATAGTCTTCTAATAGTTTCTTTAATTGCAATCTATTTTGGCACTAGCATAACCTTACAGGCTCAGCTGGACAGATTTCTTTTTACTGCAGCTGATAAAACTTGGGTGTCTTTAAATTGTCAGTGGTGATTTTATTAATGTATTTCAGTTCAGAACTGTTCATGGTCTACAAGGATCATACACAGTATGATGGAAACCGTCTGGAATGTCCCTGGGAACAAACACAGAGAAAAGTTACTATTATTGTCAGAACACTGAGAGGGGTCAGACAAGTCTGGTTTCACAGTCTGAAAGTACAGCCAGTTCCTGTGTGCTGACCATTGCCCCCAATATGCTGTAGCTGTGCTGCAGTCCTGTCTCTTGGGAATTTTGCATTCATCATTTTGTTTCCTGATGTTGCCATCGTCCCTCCCTCTACCACATGTCCCAAAAGGAAGGTCTTCCTTCTTCCCTCTCTCAGGATGAGAGCTAGAAGTCATCTTTTCTCTCCTAAAGCTGAAGGGATTGGCTCCTGCAGTGCCTTGCCCAATCATCTTCTGACTCCCCCACACTAGATGAAAGCATGGATGGCATGCTCACACTAGAATTACCAACGTGTCTCATAGTCAGTGTAGGTGGAGAGAAGGAGGAGAAACTTCTGTCTGTCAATAACCTGAGGTGTGTAAGATTAACTTCTTGAGACAATGGGGAGCAGTCATTATATAACATCCAAAAGATGAGGCTAGCAGTTCTTCCTTGGCTGTCACTTGATTGTGGCTTTCAAAATAGTCAGGCAAAAGATATATCATTCATGATACCACCATTTTAAAAATTAAAAAAAGGCTCACTAAAAATGTGATTTACTGTTCTGAACACTGGCAAGGCAGAGAAGTGACTTCTGCTGATAAAAACCACCTTAGACAAAAAAATCCAGACTTGCAAGACCTGTACATCCCCTGCCTGAGGCACAAGAATCTCATGAACTCCCATTCATTTCTGTCTGAGCTAAAAAATCAGGGAAACCTTGCTAAATTAAGTAGAGTTTCAGGCTTATGAGGTTTATAGTTCAGACTCAAAAGATAAATCAGGCAAACATCAACACTTTGTCTGCTTATCCAAATTAACCCTCATAACTTCTGAAATTTGTTCATGGCTCATTTTTCCAATGCAGGAAGGGAAGTTAATGAGACGCTTGCTTATATTAATCTCACTTCCAGTTTGACATATGTGGATAGCTAATACAATTTTAAAGATGCAGTAGTTCAAGCACACTGTTGTGATGGGCAAATATTTATACATAATCATCTTGTTATATTAAGGAGTTTATTATTCAAATATGTTCTGCCTTTTGGGATATAATAACTTTTTAACTATCCAAAAGCAAAATCGAATGTGATGGCTTTTAAAAGATCATTCTGTGAATGAATGTTCTGGTACCAGAAAAATTTGTTGTTTGGGATTTATTTGCTGTAAAGAACTGTGTCTTTACTGGATACTGAATGCCTTCATCTCTGCAGAGGCATTTCTATTTGGAGTTCTATCCATGCCTGCCTTCCCTGTCATAGCCAGAAGCCTAAATAGAGGAAGATGTTTATCATTTTCCATTTAGAAATTAGTATTCTAGTCCCTCTGCAGTGCATATAAAATGCTTGTTATGCTGGAGTTTCACTGAAGTAGAGGTGATTGTACCAAGGGAGAAATTTCTCTCAATCAGGTTTGAAGTGCGTGCCTCAGGGACGGGGGCATCATCTTCCTTTCTTGCACACAGTCACTCTTCTTATATCAACACCAATTAGGAGGTAAGGTTCAAAGCTTGCCTGTGAGTTTGTTCATATTCAAGCCTGCTGAGAACAACCTGTCCCTTCCTCTCAGCAGACTCTCTTCTCACATTAGAATTCCCTTTCCTTTTTGTATCTATATAGAATATACAGAAACTGTCTCTTTCGGCCAAGGACTTTGAAAAGCCATGAGTTCTGGTTAGTTCTTAATATCCTTTTGAGGTATTCCTCTGAAAATGATCTTCTCTGTCCTTTTGATTAGACTGTAGACTTTTTGGAGTTTGTGCTCTGCTACACAACATTTTAAATGGGGAACACTGGCTTTTACTTAATGTGCATAAAAATTGGGGGAAAAGTTCTTGCATGCAATAACCTTTTTCTGTTCAGGAAAAGTGGGAGTGGATTAAAAATTTGCTCTGAGTATCTGAGTGAAAACTAAGGTTGGTAGAACTATTTTAACCTCTAATGTGTTCTCTCTGATAAAAGCATTCAGGAGGGTGCCTGCATTTGGGGCCTTTTTGGTTCAGGTAATTTTAAGCCGAAAATGATAATGTGCAGTAGGTTACACGGAAAAAAACTAAGGCAGATTGTCAATGCAGGGTTGTGTTTTGTGGCTGAAGGATGGTAATCTTATTTCTGCAGGAAACAAAATAAGTCTGTCTCTGCTGGAGCACAAGCTGTCTCAATCAGCATGTTTGTTTCTTGATATCCTCAGTTAATCTCAGTTACTTTTTTGTGCTGTTTCACCTTGAATTTATCTTGTTAGGAAATTCCTGGTAACCTTCTGTGATAAAGGCAATCCTACATTAATTAACAGATGCCTAATTTTGTGCATAAAGTCCCACACTGTTATGAAACTATCCCTGGGAACCTTCCTAGGAACCTCAGGAGGAGAGAGGTCTGTGAAAGACTATCATAGTACAGTGCTGTGCTGTAGTTCAGTGAAAGTATACAAAAAGCTGGGTGCTTATCTGTGGAAAACTTTTTTGTTTTTGTAAAACTCACCCCAATCTTCATCATTTGGAAAAGGTTCTTAAAATAGCTGCTTGCTTCTTTTCTAATTCAGTGGCTTTAATATAAAATGACTGTAACAAACCAAACCAAACTGTAAAAGTGCTGTGCCTCCACTTCTGATTTCTGCACTGTTATTGATCTACATTATTCTATAGCTCTGGTGTCTGGCAGAATCACAAGGTGACACACCTATCTGACAAAACATGCCCACAGCTTAACACTTTCATTTATCTTAGGAAAAAACCCAACTGAGTGCTCTGAAATTCCATCAAGTTTAATATGAAAACATGTTATTTAGTAGAAGTTTGAGAGGAAGAGTGATTTGAAGGGAGTTCAACTGCTTTTAGAAGTTGGCTAGACTTCTTGAACTTTTAACGTCAGAATAAAAATCTCATTGAATTTCATTTATTTTCAGTAAAAATCTCCCATCAAGCACTGGGAGAATATCTTCCCTCTTTGAGCTGCATGTAAACTATCTTACTGCACATAAGGAGACACTGCTTTCTTTACTTGACACCATTACTATATTAGATTTCATGCTTGCAAACATCATTTCAAAAGAGATGAGGATAGAGGATTTGTTCAAGACCCGGTAGGAGTCTTGCTGAAAAATGAGTGCAAAATTAGCATTAAAGTTTCTTGAGACATCAGTATTTCTTTGTTTTCCCTGTATATTTTCTTCTTACTCCTTCTATAAAAGTCCAGACTCAGTTGTTTATTCAGAATCTATCCAGTTGGATAATTTTCTGTCTCAGGGTGGAGCCAATCTGTTTCTCTTTATAAATCCACTGTTGTGGCATCATGCTACCTCACTGAGGTGGGCATTTTAATGATCTGTAGGAGAATATAAGTTTGGAGCAATTCCAACACCTTCACACTTCACCAGGAAGTTGAGTTAAAAAGTAAAGTGCACTCATGAAGAGACCGGCCCAAGCCAGAACTGAATCTGTGCCAGCCAGCACTACTTCTTACAGGGACCCAGCACTGGTGGTGCTCAAGGCCAGGTTGGATGGGGCTTTGAGCAACTACATCTAGTGGTATGTGTCCCTGCCCATGGTAGGGAGGTTGGACTATGGGATCTTCAAAGGTCCCTTACAACCTAATCCGTTCTGTGAATCTTTGATTCTATGATCTTGGTTGGGGAGCAAAGAGGGAAAGCCCTGCCAAGCTGGGATTTGCTTGTATACTGTCAGGGAGAGGTATTCCTGGAGGTCTTAGGACTGCTGCTCTTAGGAAGATTTCCTCTGCCTTTCTGCCCACTCTTCCCCAGAAGTACCTGCTTTCCTACACGTATCTTCCTCAGACTCACCAGCCATCCTACAAGGCCATGTGTTTTGCTGGCTGGAGCAATCTGCCCCCTCAGATACACTAGACAGTAGAAACACTGTTCTCATGCCTAGAGCTGGCTCTGTCATCAGCACAGTAGTGAGGAAAGAAGGTTGTGCAAAACAGAAAACATCAAATCAGCCTTACTCAGTACCAGCCCTCTGAAAACAGCCCAAACATTAACCAGCAAATCTAATTTGGACACACTGCTTCTCGTCAGTCACCAGATGCTCAGCTTTGGAGAGACTGTCTCACTATCTAATCCTTGGCCTAAAGCTATGTAAATAATACCCTGTGCTGTCAGGGCCCTGAGCACACCCCCAGTCTTGCCTGTGCCAACTCGGCCCCCTCCGGGCGCCCCGTCCCCTGCCCGGGGCTCAGGACCCCATTGGGACCCCATGCCAGCCCCTGCCCCAGGGGTGCTGCAGCAGGGCCTTTCTCTGGCTCCCCGCAGCCCTGCCTGGCCATGGGCCCTGAGCCAGGCACAGCTGCAGCTCCATGTCCCAGCCCAGCCTCAGGCCATTCCTGTTCCCAGCCCCATGGAGATGCCTGGTGCTGGGGCTGCCCCGTTATCCTGCGGCTGCCCCACTCCTGTCTGGGCTAGGCTGGGCTGCAGGCCCTGCCTTGCTGTCCCCAGCATGGGGAGCCCTCCATGGTCCTGGCTGGCTGGGAGCCAGTGGTGCCCTCACAGATGCCATTGACACAGCTCTCCCATAAGTGAATATTGAGATACTGCGAGTTTTTAATGCATTTCTTCACAGAGTGACAGAACTGTTGGATTTGGAAGGCACCTCTGGAGATAATCCTGTCCAACTCCCTGCCAAGGTAGGGTCCCCTGGAGCAGGTAGCACAGGAATGTGTCCAGGTGGGTTTTGAATGTCTCCGCAGAGGGAGACTCCACAACCTCCCTGGGCAACCTGTTCTGCCACTCTCAATGTAAAGAAGCTCTTCCTTGTGTTGAGGTGGAACTTCCTGTATTTTAGTTTATGGTCATTGCTCCTCATCCTGTTACTGGGCACTACTGAAAAGAGTCTGGCACCATCCTCTTGGCACCCATCTTTGAGATATTTATATGCATTAACGAATTCCCTCTCAGTCTTCTCCAGATTAAACAGACCCAGCTCCCTCAGTCTCTCCTAATAAATGAGATGCTCCAGACCCCTAATCATCTTGGTAATTTAACACTTCTAGATTTTCAAGACTTTGGTGAATTATATTCCCCAATTTTGCAGCAGGAATCTCACAGGAGAGAATGTGTCTCCTCTGACCACGTCCAGACCCCAAAGGGACACATTCATCAGGCCTGACCAGTGCCAGGCTGCAGGAAGACTCTGCAATTCATCTTAGGAAGAACAGAAACTGAGGAACAGTAACAATGCCAAAAGAGCAGAAGTGCCTGCAAAATGCAGATTTGAATACATAAATGTTGAGCTTATCTTGGGCTGCCTAACCTTATTCTTGTATGATAAAAAAAAGCCTAGATGACAAAATCATTTTGAAATCAGAATTTTGAGAGAGGAATGAAAGAGATAAAATCTGTGTAGGGGAGAAAGAAAAGTGTGGTGTCCGCTTGGTAGCCTGAAATGTACATTCTAAGGATTTATTTATTAATTTTTAATATTTTAAAATCAATCAATCAATCAATCAATAGAAAATGTTGCCACTGATTGATATACTCCTGAGACTTCTTTGTTTTACCTTCTGATCACTCCCCTAGTGCTTACATAAACAGCCTGAAGGTTTGCTTTTGGTATTTTACCTTGTGGTCATGTTTAGAAGCTGCTCCATCAAAACAAGATTTTATTATTTTCAGAAGTTTATGAAGCAAAGAATTGGAATAGCTGGAAACATACAAAATAGTCTAATGTCACTCAGTAGTTCAGTTATAAACCTGAAATATGCAAAGTAATAATAGAACATCAACATTTACCACTTGAAATATCCTATCAGATTTTCTACAGGAGAGAAAAGTCGGAAACCAAATAAAATTACCTCCTGGGACCTCCCCAAGCAAAATTCAAATGGCCTCTGAGAGCATCACTGTAGGGGAAGGCATTGAACATCAAGAAATTGGTGATTATCACTGGCAATCTTAAAAATGCACCATTTACAGCAAACGACTGGCAAAATGTCAGCGTATAACTTTGCTGTTTCATTCCCATATGTGTGTAACTAAATGCATTGCTATTGTTTATTTCTTGTTGCTGTTGGAAAGAATTTCTGCAGCCAAATACAAATTTTTTTGCTTTTAGAATTTAAGAGGCTGCCTAGTGTGATCAATTTATGTCCAGCTAAACTCCATTTTATATTTTTTCAATGATATAAAGATTGATCAATTGGAAATTAATTTAAATAATTCTTAATATTCTTATTGATCAGAAGGCACCTTCCTTAGAAGCTTCATGTGCATAAATACGTAATTTCGTATGCACATGTCTTCATATGTAGTATTCTACGTATATAGCGTTCATAACTGCTTAGTGTTTTATCCTAGTTTGGTGAGATTGGATCTTAAATTTGACTTTGATTCTGGTATAATGTAACTACATGACAAAGTAACCCCCCCTAGCTGATCAAGGGAAATCAGTTGATGTAATCTTTTTGGATTTCAGTAAAACTTTCAATACTGTCTCTCATAGGATCCCTCTGGACAAAATGTCCAGCGCACAGCTGGATAAACACATCATGTGATGAGTGAGCAACTGGCTTGTGGGTCAGCCAGAAAAGGTTATAGTGACCAGGGTGACATCAGACTGGTGACCTGTCACTAGTGCAGTTCCACAGGGCTCCGTCCTTGGCGCTGTGTTCTTCAACATCTTCATAAAAGACTTGGACACAGGACTAGAAGGGACACTAAGCAACTGTGCAAAACTGGGAGAAGGTGTTGACTCCCTGGAAGGCAGGAAGGCCCTGCAGAGAGACCTTGATAAATTAGAGGACTGGATAATCACCAACCATGTGAAATTCAACAAGGGAAAGTGCTCCATTCTGCACACGGGAGGGGCAACCCTGGATGTATGGACAGACTGGGGAATGAGATGCTGGAACGCAGCACTGCAGAAAGGGACCTGGGGGTCCTGGTTGATGGAAAGTTGAACATGACCCAGCTGGGTGCTGGGGGGCATCAGGCACAGCATCGCCAGCTGGGCCAGGGAGGGGATTGTCCTGCTCTGCTCTGCATTGGGGCTGCCTCACCTTGAATACTGGGGGCAGTTTTGGGCACCACAATTTAAAAAAGACATTGAGCTCTTAGAGAGTGTCCAGAGGAGGGCAGTGAGGATGGGGAAGGGCCTTGAGGGGAAGCCGTATGAGGAGCGCCTGAGGGCGCTTGGTCTGTTCAGCCTGTAGGAGACTGAGGGGAGACCTCATTGCAGCTACAACTTCCTTGTGAGGGGAAGATGAAGGGCAGACACTGATCTCTCTGTGAGCAGGCACAGGATCCAAGGGAATGGCCTGAAGTTGTGTGAGGAGAGATTTAAGTTGGGTATTAGAAAAAGCTTCTTCACCCAGAGGGTGGCTGGGCACTGGGACAGTTTGCGCAGGGAACTGATCACAGCACCAAGCCTGAAGGATTTCAAGAAGCATTTGGACAATGCTGTCTGGCACATGGTGGGATTTCTGGGGTGGTCCTGTGAGGGATCAGGACTCAATCATCCTTGTGGGTTCCTTCCAGCTTGGCATATTCTGTGATTCTGTGAATTCTGCGTATGGGAGAATGGGGACATCTGCATAACTTGAGCGCTGATCATATCAAGTTTGCAGTGGGTGAGGGCATGGGATTCTTCTTGCCCATCAAGCCTATTTTAAGGGATAGGTGTCTCACCACAATTGAATTGCAGCTCATGACGTGGTGCTGACTGACTTTCCTGGTTGGCCCCCAGGAGACTACACTGGAGTTATTGAGCTTCCACACCATGCAAAGTGTGCAGGTGTGTGGATACAAAAATGCTGCTAGCAAGAATTTTCTTGCTATTTTCTAAGTCCATGAGACTTTTCTCTCTCACAGAAGAGATAGTAGAGTTCTGTAAACAATGAAACACCTGCAGCCTTGAAAAGTCTTGTTTATAGTGAAGTAGAAAAATATTTTGACAATGGATGTTTTAGGATTTTAGCCAATCACCCCCAAGGTGTGGTTGATCCTCGTCCAATTAGACTATGAAGAAAAAAGTCTATAAAAGAGTTTGTAAAATAATTAAATAAATTAGTCTTGCTGCACAGTTCCTGCCTGCTGGATCTTCTCTCCTCCTCCCTATGGCTGCAGGACATGGTAATATACCCTAGGGCATTTTAATACAGGTGCTAGAATCTTTGCCTCCCCACAGTACTTTAGGTTTCACTACAAGTCCCTTGAACACCTCCACCACCTTCACACAAGTGTAGATGATTTGTCATATGTGTTGGTTTTGCTGGAAGCCAAGCTGAGACTGGCTTTCAGATTTAACAGTTTTGGATGACTCACTCTCAGAGAAGCAGCTGCAGGGTATTCAGGAATAGGCAAAAATGGCAATCCAGTGACAAATGTCGTCATGGAGGTGACAGGAGCTGCTAAATATGGTGCAGCGCCTGACAGGTGAATAGACATGGTGAGCTGCTAACATTAAAATTCTTGGACATCTTCCCACAACTCATAGTATTTCTAGCAAAAAAAAAAAAATCTGACCTTAGGACTTCATAGGTAAATAAGTACCCTGTTGCATTTGGAACTAAGTTTAAATATGTATATTGTTGTCATTACCTAAAATATTTTAATCTTTAATTTTGAGCTTTGGATCTGTTGTATCCTTAAAGGTAAAGTATTCTTTAGAGGTGGCACTCTGGACTTCAGTAGAGATGTGCTAGCTGCTGGAGTGGCCTGTCAGTGCATAAATTGTTGAAAGGAAAGGCCTTTGCTATTTATTTAGGATGTGAGTTAATGCGATCAGCCTACTTGCCTGCCTGCCACCCTGTCATTTCTGTTACCTCTGCTGAGCTGCAGAGGAATGGAACTAAAAAACAGGCACTGAGCTTTTCCAGCCAGATTTAAAAAAAAGAGTAAAATTCAAAAGCCTTATTTTTCTCATTGTTAAGGTTCTGCTGTCCTAAAACACCTCCTTCTTAGAAGTTGATGGGAGTATCTGTGGTGTAGTGTGAAGATTTCTGAGCTGGATACATGAGAAGACATTAAATCTTCCATATGGCTGGTGACACCATTTGGCAGGCTCCACTGGAATAAATCTGACTTGTAACCTGTTTGCCATATTTACTGAGTAGCCCCAAGCTCCCAGTGGAGTGTGTTTTCCCAATAATCTCTAGTTTAGTTTTCTTGACAGACCTATGGTTCAAAAAGCAAAAATTTTGCAAAGTCATGCCTTCTTGAGAGATAAAGGTCATGTTTTGAGGGTCATATATTGCAATAGAGGCTCCAGCTGGAAGCCAGAGCAACAACTTACACAGTCTTGTTTTACACAGACTTTAAATAATTCAGATATTGGTGTCCAGGTAAGCACACACAGAGAAGAGTGGACAAATTTTCCGATATCATCAGAAAGCCTCTGTGATTTGAAGCCCATTGAGACAGAGATTTGATCTTCTTCAATCCTGTAGTCCCTCTTCCCCTTTCTCTCTAAACTGCTTCTCACATGTCTAGAGATAAGGGATACCCCGTGAAAGCTGTTTAAACCGCACCAAGAATTCATCCATAAACTGAAGCCTGAGCTTATTAGTGTACAAAATATAACTGGGTTAAAAAGCAGTCCAGGGGATTCATGGCAAGGAGCTGGCTGACAACCTGTAAAGCACCATGCTGTGGGTGTAACCTCCTAGTTTGGTGGTCCCCGAACTCCCAGAAGTGAAGAGGGAATATCAGAACAAAACATGATTGTGTGCCTTCTCTGTCCTTCCACTTCCATTCAGTATCTGCTAATGGCTGTCCTCAGAAAAAAAGACATTGGTGTGGAAAGTCCTATTGATGCGACCTGGTATGTGTAAGTTTTTTGGCAGTCTTAAGCAGAGGGGTAAGGAGTGCAAGCAGCACTGAAAGTAAAGAGTCTTTTCTCCCTCAGAAACTGTCTCTAAGGGTTGTGGAAAAAAATGTTGGTTTTCCTTTGCTGTATTATTCTTCTTTTGTAGACAGTATCCTTCCAGTACCAGCTCAGCCTCTTCCTAGACATAGATGGATTTTTTCTTTGATACAGTGCCCACTGCATGACACAAAGGACTGCAGTTAATCTAAGGCAGGTAGCAAAAACATCTATTTAAGATTCCAGTATTTTAGGACTTGGTATTTAAGACAGAGTCATATAGGCATATGGATTGAGACTTACTTGTAAAGAGAATAATTTGGTCTCAACCTGTTTGGAAAGAAAGATTTATATTGATATTTTCATCTAACATGAACATAAATCTCAATGATCCACTAAACTATATACCTGAATATTTCTAAAGCTTTCTAAGACAGAACCTTGTACAGACTGTGTGAAATTCTATTACTGTTACTGGGTTGAACCGCTTGGTTTAAGACTCTTTTCCTTTCTTCTTTCTAATTGCATAACATCATCTCTTGAAATGGTGTTTTAAACAAAAGCAGACTTTAAAGCAATGTGGGCTTTTCCCCAACACCTACACTAATATCTAAAAATACTCTTAAAATTATTCAAGAATGAAGCTTTTTAGGGTGAAGTTCCTCAGATACATTGTGTTTTGCTTTTCCAGGAGTGAGTCAGTTTTTTATTCACTGTAATACATTTGGTTTGTGAATATTGCTTTCATTTTTACAATTGTGGAGCAAAGCAAAAAGATGCTTGCTTGTGATTTGATCAAGGTAATGGCTTTAATCCTATACTTTGTGGAGGGAGTATGTTTGATCATGAGAACTGGAGGGCGTACCCTATTCAATCCATGAAAAGTCAAAAAATGTAACAGTTAAGTTCCTGCTAATTAAGTAAGTTGTAACTGACCAAGAATCACCCATGGTAATCTGTGATGGTACCATGAAAATGCATTGTAATTAGATAGCACAGCTTGAATATGAATTAGCATTATTCAACAGAAGCATGCCTCTTTGTTGGTTCCAAGTATCGAACAGTTTTTCACTGAAATGGAAAATCAAGTAATAATAACAACAACAACAACAAAGGAAAGAAATTTATATAGTGCTCCAACATCTCATTATTAAAGAAATAAATATTTTTATTTTATTTATTATTCACTATTCAGGTCTTCTTTTAAGGAAGTCTAATATGCTGTTCCAGAGAAAATACTTAATTTTAGGAAAGAGTGTTTAAAACTAAAAGGTTTTTCCTTCTAATCTGCCTCTCGTTTTGTTTCTTCTATGTGGGAGAAAATGAAAATATCTGAATACATATGAAATTAATTCATCTTCAGCCCACATCCCTCCAGAAATGATAACCTCTGTCATGATGCTACAGACAACATGACAAGAATTACATGCCTAGCATGCAAAGACTAGTGCTTGCAGTAATGGTGAGGAGCATTTCATAGGTACAATATGCTTGTCTAGTCTGTGTATATGCCCTTGGTTACTCTTACATTTCTTGTCCCTGTGAAGCTGTACAAGGGGGTTTATATTGGCATTTATATTATACTGTATGTATGGTGCACAGTTGTGTATTTGCAGGGGGGATGATCCTGCAGAGGTGGGCAGAGAATGCAAGAGTTCCGACATCCACGCTAACACCCTCTTAAAGATGCACTTCCACCCTGCTGAATGAGTGCCCATGAGCAATGGAGCACACTCAGGGCACCCCAGTTTAGTTTCATCCCAAATGAACACACCCTGTGTGCTCTGAGATTGCCCTGCAGTGAAAAGCAAAATGAAGTAACGGGGAATGCTTAGGAGAGTCTCTTCAAAAGCACACTCCTGTCCCCAGCTAAAATACCAGTGGAGCTGGGGTTTTCAAACTGAAGTAGAAGATTAGTCACCCCAAGGGTTGTACTCAGATGCCTGGAAAAAAGTATTTCTCAACAAGAGATAGACTGCTGCATCCTTCATTTGCTAAACTGGAACACAGGGTCTGTATTTTGAATTCTATGGAAAAGTCCAAGGTTTTGATTAAAATGCTTTTGGGTCTTAATATACTACTGAAGTGTAAGACCCAGGGAAGTTTCATTAAACACAATCTCTTCTGCTTCAGCTTCCAGCCATATCCTGCCATGTTTAATAGGAAAGCTAACTATCCTACCCTGCAGTAGAGACTTGAAGCCCTGCAGATAATGTGGCACAAAGCTGCAGTAAATATGTTTTCTGCACACCGTTCCAGCCCAGGCATGGTGCTGGGAGAGGGCTTGCATTTTTCTTACTTTATCACTTTGTATAGGGCCAGGTGGGTTATATGCTCTGCCTGCTGGCTTTCACTGGGAGTTAGAACTCCATCTCTCTGATGTTCCTTGAGTTGAAAAGCTCATTTTCATTTCATTACTACAGCTCTCCAGCCTCCTGCTGACTCAGCCTTTCCTCCTGCAGTACAAAGTGTCATGTGGACACAGTCATTTTCATATATCTTGCTCAGACTTCATTATAATTTATTATTAGCTGTATTAAGTCTCTAATACGTAAGTCTTGAGCAGCTTACCTATCAGTATGGTGACTGAGTGAGCAGCTGGGAAAGTATGTCACTAATTTCTTTATCTCATTTTATTAATATCAAATATTACAATTATTGCAATTCATTCTTGGCACCCACATTTTTTCATTAGCAACATACTGTTCACACATCTTTCCTTGCTACCTACTTTAATCAGAGAAATGGGGAGCTAATCACTTATCTGTGCATTGCAGTAGAAATGAGTAAAATGATCAAAGTTTGGGAACTGCTGTTACACGCACATGTAAGTGATGCACAACATACTTATACTGATAGAAACAAAAATCACTTGTGGTTCCTCTGAATAAACTATAAGTTGTCTATTGTGTTCCAACTGTGACATAAACCTACTTTTTGTTGAATAAGTAGTTTATTTTTTTAAGCCCTAAATCTGATACAAGTTGCACAATTTTAAACACATGCTTGATTTTAGGAAGATTTTTAGACTTGGGTTCCTTGTAATATTATGGACTTTTGGGCATGTATTTTTATTTTAAAACAGAATATTGCTCAAAAAGGATCCCATCTTTACAGCACTGCAGGCTGAAATATTCTCTACATGGAATACCTAATTGGGCCACTATAAAACTCTGAGTTCAGCAATCATAAAAGTTCATAAAGTTCAAAATTTGAACTGCAAAATTATATTAACTTCAGTAGAATTTAGGGGTGTGTCTACTATTTTGAGCATTTTTTGAGGCTGATAGGTATTCAGAATGTGTTCTTCATTTTGGCTATATGGAATACCTGCACATAAAACATGAAAGGCAGTCTACAGGGCTTTCATGTTTCTCAGCAAGGTTATCTCTCAGCAAGTTAGGAGCAAAAAGCTTCAGAGTCTTCCAGGTGCCCTACCTCCTAAGTGGCGTGTTTCATTTCTTTTACCTGTACAGCTTACCTGGAGGCAGAACCTCTTCTGCACTGATTCAGTGGGTTGCAGCCTTAAGGCATTGGGAACCAGGTCCTGGAAGAAACCTCTTGCCTCCTGGCAGTGCTCATTACGCACTTCAAGATAGCCTTTTCTTCAGGACCTGGTATATTTTGTATCTTCTGCAAATAGCCAGTGAAAAGGTAAAACATCTGTACCAGTGAAAGCCTGTCCATCTAGGTCTTATTTGTGTATTAGCCTCTCCTTGCAAGTCGTGGCTAGTTCCAAAATTGCTTCTGGTTGGTGGATAAGAGCCTGCTGTGGAGATCCTTTCCCTGAGTTATGTAACATTTCCCTACTTCCTCTCTGATTAGTGATCACTTACCCCTGAATGCAGCAGCTCTAAATAACGCCTTTAAGGTGAACCCCACAGACTGGGAATAAGTAAGCCAATAATATATCTGAAAGCAGAGAAACAGTTATTTTTGAGGTGGTTAAACAGAGATCTTCACATCAAGGTGCTTTTCCAGTTCATTCCTTAATTCTCTGTTTGGTTTTCAGCAGATCTGAATTACAATAAGATGACTCTATCTTCCATCACAACTGGCTGTCAACTGTCTTGAAAGGTAGGCTCTATGTTTATAGTTGCATTTGTTGGTACATCCCAAATTATCTCTTTGGGAGAAATACTGAATATGCTACAGAAGTTCACCCAAAGAAATATAAATACACTTGGAGGCTGTCCACAAAAAGGATGGAAATTCTAAGTACCATATAATAATTTAGCCTCTTGTATCACTTGTAATTAATTTTTCTATACTATTTTATGTGTCAATAATAAGACTGAAGATATTTGCATTTGTTTTCAAAAAGTAATCTGGGAAGCACACATACAACATTGTTTCAGCTAGTTTTGCAGAGCAACCTCCTCTGGATTCTGAATTAAAATACCCTACGGAAAGCGTCTAGGGAGCGGTCAGGTGGGCCCTGGGGACGTGAGCACCCAGTGCTTATCGTAGCAGCACGTGGTCTGGGCATCTCACTAACGTCCTTTTGTAAGACTGAACTGTGGGATTAGATCAGGGAAAGCTTTACTCAATGCTATAATTGACTCCCCTGCCATTCAGGAGAGAAGACCCAATGGTCCTGTGTAGCAGCAGGATCAGAGTCCCAGTCACAAGCCAGATAGTGGCATCCCTTTGTGCTTGGTCTTGGGCAAGCATAGATGAAGAAGCTGATGGCTTTTCCACTGTTTGTGACTTACTTGGCAGTAGATTTATTTCTTGCTTTGCTTCTCTCAGGAAAACACTGCATCATGTATTATGGAAACATCAAGGATAATGTCTTTCCTGTGCTGTTTAGTAAGCGACATAGTGCTTCTTGGTAGAATATAGATGTCAACATGACTACTGAAAATGTCCAAGGGTGTCATGAGTCCTTGCATGTAGGGGAGAGATGGCATGCTGTTAATGATCCTTTCTTCCACAAGCAAATTCCAGTCATGTTATATAAAGTTGGGACAGAAATAAAAATAGCCCTTCATTAAAAGCAGCCTTGTCTGCAGTACCTATGGCATACTAGACTTATTTAAATAACATTGTGAATTCTTGGGGAAAACAGAACCCAGAGATGCAGCTATTATTTCTGCTGTAGTGTGGCATCACTTTGCTGCTGTGAATAATAACAGCCATGTTGATGGGTAGGCCTAAATAAAAAGTGAAAGAGGTTATTCATTCATTGCAAAAATCCATCTTCATGTGAAGATGAAGGAGTTTGGGGAGTTTTTACATTTTATTTTTGCTTTTAGCTCTATCTTCTATTCAGGGCCATGTAAAAGTTGGAAAATGGTTAATATTATGACAGATCAGTGAAGTTTTAAACTCTTTGAGTTCGTTTTTTACTTGTCCTCTACCAGGCAATTACAAACTCAGTGGGGGATTTTCCTTGGTGCAAAGTGCCGTATTTGGTGTCTAAAAGAAAGTGGTGACTCTTTTCTTCACTTTTTTGCATATATTGGTCAACATTAATCAAACTGCTCCCTTGCTGTAACATCTGAGGTCCTTACCTATTTGCAATTAGGAAATATCCTTGGTATTTGAGAATGCTAACCAGTGACAAGCATCAACTGATAGAGGGACTTAGGGGACTATAAACAGCTTATTTGAATGGGCAGGGCCTGGTGGTGAATGTGGGTCAGTGGAACAAAGTGCCTGAGCTGTTCTGAGCGCTTTGGATGGTTCCATGGCTTCAGGGACTCTGTGGTACCAATGCTCAGTGTACTCCTTGCAGCTCACAAGTTTTACTGATGGAAATTAGAATTCCCCCCTGCCCACAGCCACAGGAATGGCCGTGCTTAAAAAATGTTTCTCCATTTGCTACTGTCAGAGGGTTTAAAAGCCACTGAGCCGCTCTATCTGTCAAAACGTAGTAGTATGACTGACTGCAGGTGTAAAGAGGGAGGGTGCAAGTAAGAAGAAAAGAATTTAGTTCCATCTTGAATTATGTATAAAGTAATTTAAGGAAGCCAAGTTGAAGAACTGGCTGATTTATGTGCCTGAAGGTATTAATCCAGGCACAAATAATGGAGGATGGATCCTGAAATATCCTTGAAATTAGGCCCTATAAAGTGGCCTTTTTATTTACTTCTTTTTTTCTCCTTTGGAAAAAAGTTTTTTTTTTCTCTGCTGTATGTAAATGCAAAAATGTCTGGTGGTCATGATACATTTTGCTTTCATTGGTGTCAGTTTCTGAGGAGGGGAATATGAATTTTGAACCTATTTTGAACTTTGTATGTTGGTAATTTACTCAAGAAGGTGAACTGTTAAAAAGCTTTCATCTTCCATTATTATAGGCCCTTGAAGCCAGAAGCCTTCACAGCAGCATGCTGAGAATGTCAGAAGGAATCTGTCCTTTAATCCTTCCCCTGGATAAATAGCTGTGGTGTTCAGGAAAATGCAGTCTGAAGTCTGGCTAAGGAAATGAAAAAGCAAACAAGTAGGAGCTTTATTTTTAAGGAGGAATGGTGCTTGGAACGCTTAAGGGTCTGCAACAAGAAAGAGAAAAAAGGCTAATAAGTGGTAAGATCATGCATCAGCATTCAATTAAAAACAAAGCTGAAGTTCAATAAATGTAATCCTAACATGTCAAAAAGAACAAATACTCGGGACTTAGTTGTGGCTGGGTTCAGGAGTAGCACTTCAGCTTTGAACTAGAAGGTCAATTATCAATACCAAGCACATGTAAATAAAATATTTTTCTCTGAAGAAAAGTTACCAGTGCCTTATTGCTGTGAGGTACATTATTTAGTCTTCCCACCTGAAGACCAGGCTGGACTAGCTAGAACCAGGCCAGTATTTCTAATGGGCAGAAACATTTCTTGGCACTCTTGGAGTTTTATCTTCACATTTTTATTCTTACAGAAGAAAGTAAGTGAAGCATAATTTCCCCATACTAAGCAGTGATTCTGAAGGAGAGAAGTGAGGAAACAGTGCAGGAAGCTTCAAGTGACTGTGAGACAGGCAAAACATTTAACATTGTCCATAAATTCAGGTTAAAAGGTTGCTGCATAGTGATGTGAACAGGTTGGGACAGAATGGAGTGCATGCTGAGTTGAAAGTCAAAGATGTGGTGAGAGCACTGCCAATTTACGTTAATTAGATACAACATATATTACTGGATGTATTTTGTCCTTCCTTTCCTTTATCCCAGCCCCATGTTTGTTAGAAGCCTCTAGTGCCCAAAAGTTGGTCTATGTACAGAGTCACAGAAGGAAGAAGTAGATTTAAAAGCTTTCCAGTAGCAAAACATTTCAGGACTGTGATGAGAAATGCAGGGTGATGTAGTACTTTGGTGAGTTCAGACCTAGTGCAACACCTTCCATCTTGTGAAACACAAGACAAGTGCTGTTTCCCCTGAGTATGTCAGGGGGAACCTGTAAGCAAGACAGCAGCAGTGGGAATGTGCTGTGGGACACAACTGCAATTGAAAAGAAAATCTCTTTGTAATTCTGCCATGTGTTATCATTTTGCATGTGTTAGGAATGTCTCCTTCTGTCCTACATCTTTCCCCTCTCCATACACTTGCACACAAGGCCAGGATTAGCAGCTGCCCAGACTGACAGGGTATTTCCTCTATTGAGTCATAGCCATGCCAACAGCAGGTCTGACGACAAGCCTTGGCAGCTCCTTGGGAATACAAAGAGAAGAAAAGTTTGGGGATTTTTTCCTGGGTCAAATTAATTTCCAAGAAGTTGATATGAATCCATTTGCATCTACCTTACAGATATGCATTTCACCATTTGTATTCTAGAAACACTGGCACTGAATTTTTCCAAGGAATGATCTGTGGATGTACTTTGACATTCCATGACTGTGTCATAGCTATTATTCTGTGAGAGGCCTGTATTTAAGCCTGGTAATTGCTCAAACACTAAAGGCCACAATAGTTGAAACACTAAATTTCTGCCATAATTCTGGACTGATTGACTAGAGAAATCATGTGGTACTGTTTCTACTCCAGAATCAGATGTCTTCCAGATCCACAGACAGTTTTGTCAAATTGTGCATCAACATTTCTGCCACAAATAGTCATAAAAATGATGACAGACATATGCAAATTTTTTTTTCTTCTCATAGCCATTCCTGTAATTAAATATTGTTTGCAAATTAAACCATAGAGTTGTTGTGGAGTTTTAATTTACAGGCAACCAGTTCCAGTAACTTTAAAAAGGCTGGAAGGGATAAAAAAATGATTTATAGCTTCACCTTTAAGTGATTACATAGAAATCTGTGTTTCTAGAGGTAAAGCTGTTTATTTCTGTGGTGTGTGAGCTTTGGCTGACATATGTGGGACATGCATGTGAATGCCTGCACAGCCATCGATTGTGACACCGTTGCAGAGACAAAATGATACCAGTGACAGAAGGATGTCAATGGATTCTAAGTAGTCCCACAAGACTTGTCAGATGTGCCACATTAAAATTAAAATTTAGTGAATGAGGATAAAACTTTAATGTAGCTTCAATGCCCTGACCTAGATAAAGTTGTTAATTTTTGATTTATAACTGGGTAGAGAATTTTAATCTGCATTAAAAAGAGAAATTTTTCCATTTCTGTGAAAATAAGCATCTTCTTTAAGTAGTGAGAATCTTAGACGAAACTCCTGTAATGTAACAGTGGCACCTCAATACTGAGTTCAAAATCTGACATACTGAGTTATTGCACCTCAATACTGAGTTCAAAATCTGACATATCCTTTGGACTCTGCCCATTGAAAACTTGGTTGTTTGCTCTCTCTCTTTCTCTGCACAGAACTGCTTGTGAATAGATGCTGTTTCGGATGCCTAACAACTGGTGTGATTTTGGATCTTAAATGGGATTCTTGCTTGCTCATATGAAGACTCAATTTTCTCTCAAGCTCTTGCCTCTCTTCTGTTGTTGTCTCCTACCATATCACCTTGCCAGGAGGTCCCGTTACCTGCAGATGTCCCCTGACCCAGTTAATGGCCTGCCAATTATACACCAAGCATTACAGGTTTTGCAAAATCCCACATCCCTCCACCTCATCAAATGGATTCTGTTTAAACAGTGTCTTCCTCTAGACTTAGAGTGAGGTTGTTCTCATTTCCTCACAGAGCAGAGCCCCAGGATGTGCGAAGGCCCAGGCACCATGTCCGCAGTCAGTGCTGCTGCGCCCTGTCCCAGGCTTCTGGCGGGCGAGGGGCTGCCCAGTGCTCCTGGAGAACGCAGGCTGGACACACGGGATGACAGGAGTGGGACAGCTGTAGAGCTGCATTGCCCTCTAGTGTCAGGCTCCTAATTAGCTTGTTTCCACCTCACCTTTTCAAGTTGTGCCAGATGTTGCCTCCACTGGATTTCTACCCATCCAGGCAGGGGTAGAACAGCAGTACAGAGTAAAGACCTGGCTCTGGAAATGGACTCTGGGAGTTCCTAAGAGGAGGTTTCGTAGTGTAGAGCCACTGAGAAAACTCTGGCCCATCTTTTGTATTAATTGGTTTCCAAAGAAGCATTGATTTCCTACCTGCCAACATCACACATTCAGGCTGCCAGGAAGAGGGATTTGCCTCCTCTGTGCCCATCCTGCCATTAATGCATATTTTTGAAAGCAGAAGTGAGCTTCCAGTTAAAGCCCATCCAACAGCAGTTATATTCTCAAATTTTGGTGGTATGGCAAATAACAACTCTTTTTTCTTTTCGCTAATAAAAAGTGAGGCAGTTGGATCTGAGATCACTAGAGATTCAAAAACACCTAGTAGCAAGAAGGGATTTACAGCTTCACATATAGAGGAAAAAAGCAATTTAAAGAGGCCATCAAGCCAAGGTTTTTTCAAAATCAGTGAGGTCACATTAAAAAAAATTACCTTATTTTTTGCCTACTTCCATAATGTCTTTGGTTTTGGACATTTCTTGGCATCTTCTAAGCTATATGATATAATTCCAGTGAATTAGAGAGCAGGTCAAAAGAAAGAGATTGATTTTATGATGATTTTTTGAAGGTTATATATCTATTTTTGTTCCAAATTGGCACAAAGTCACAGCCTTATAATTCTGTTAGGTGAAAATGTTTGAATCAAAATGTCAGTTTTCAAATTGAGAAAGGAAGCATTTTGATTCCTTTTTCTCTTCCTTGTTTTCCTTTTGAAATTGGCATGGACCCTCTTTAAAATGTCAGTGAAATGAATGCTTCTCTGCAAAACATTTTAGACTTAACAAAAAATAGTCTGATTGACTTTTATCTACATGGCTATTTCTCTGTTCAAAAATCCCGTTAAAGAAAATACTCATTTTGTAATTACTGTTTACATTTTCTGATTTATGACTAGTTTCTTTCACTCATTCTTTCCAGAATTGTGCCTGAAGTTTCAAAAATTGAGTCTTCCACACTTCGGGAGAACACAAAAACAATTAAATCATAGTCCCATTACAGTCAGTGGCAAATAAATGCTTCACTGGATCACAAGTTTCAGCTGTAATGGTACCCCAAAGGCCATTAAATCTTCTGTCCATTATTTGTATTTGAGTGACATTGTCCTGAACTCATCCTGCAGGTTATTTTTTTCCTTACCTTCTCTTATGGCATAGCAGCTCAATAAGACCTTTTTCTTTCTTAGCAATGAACTACTTCCCAGCGTGCCAAGCTGAAACTTCTTTCAGACAAGCTACCAGGGGGAAGGACATCTACTGAAGAATGAAAATTTTGATTTATCCATCCTTGCAGTCTCAAAAGTGGAAGAGGAGCTTTTTGAGGTATTCTGCTTATGAGTGAGATGGAAAGGAGTGAATGTGACAAACTCAGGATATGGACCCAATCAGTTGCACAAAAAAGCAAGAAAAGAATAATTCCCGTGTGCCAACTCTGCCTTTCACCTCTGGCTTTCTCTCCTTTCTAGTTCCACTGGTTGTAGAAAGCATGCCTCTGAGCATGTGGAGATAATGCTCAACTGTTTCAAGGTGAAGTTACAGCAAACTGTGTGGTTTTATGTTTTATTAATTATGAAGACATAGAATTTTAGAGGTGTTTCTATTGCTTGTGTATTTCTCTTGGTCATTATTTTCCTAAGTTTAAAATAATACATTTAATTGGATGAAATCATCATTCAGTCCAGATTGGTGTGTGGTATATTTTTCATATGTCTGTGATACATTAAAGATAAATAGAAAAATACCCAAGGTTGGGAAAATTCTTCTAGAACAAGGCTGTTTTCAGTAGGCTTCAGTTTTTCCTTAGAAGACTATAAGGACACTGAGACCATTTAGCCTGTGTTCACATTTAGCTTCATCTGAAGCACTGTTTTAAACAACTGGAATTATCTTTCCAATAATTTCTTCACACTGTTGCTCTTTACCTGCATGCTGTGGTTCTCCACCGACAGTACTGAGAAATAGTCAACCTCTTTTCCTAATACCTAGTTCAACACACTCAGACAAACTACTGCTTAAATTTTTTTGTGGTTAAATTCTTCTTTTAATGTGCAAGGATTAAGCTTTATAAAGTCAAAATCATAAAGAGGAACAGGTTGCCACACATGTGTTGGCTGAGGATATTGCCCTATCAGTGGTGGGTATGTGTGGTATATTTGCATCAGACCATCCCCTTCACAACACTCCGAGCAAAGAGGCCAGTGTGTGTAAGCAAAGGATGCCCATCCAGCAGCACTGTAGTTAATAATGACTGAGAGGGTTGGGGTTGATCAGTCTAGAGAACAGAAGGCTCCAGGGACAAGGAGCAGTGGTTTTAAACTGAAAAAGGGTTTAGATTAGCTATTAGGAACAAATTCTTTACTGTGACTGTGCTGAGGCACAGGAATGAGTTGCCCATAGAAGTGCCCCATCCCTGGCACTGTTCAAGGCCAGGTTGGATGGGATCCTGAGAAACCTGGTCTAGTGGAAGGTGTCCCTGTCCATGGCAGGGAGATTGGAACTAGGTGATGTTTAATGTGCCTTTCAACCCAAACCCTTCTATGATTCTGTGATAAAGCATGCCCACCTTGCACTGGTAGGTAGTGAACATGTTATGCTGAGGCTGACTGACTCACTTTTCATTATAAGCAGCAGCAGGTAGTTTAAAGCTAACTCAGACTTTCTCACAGTGCAGTCAAAAACCTAGTGAGTGCAAAGGAGGCTCATCCCTAGTGAGATTCTAGTCAGAAAAGTGGAAAAAATGTGTGAGAAACTGCAATCCTAATGCCTATACAATATAGATTAATAAACTATAGGTTAACACTTACCTACACAAGTTGTTAGCACTATTACCTGTACTAACTCTTCTGTGTGGAGTAAATAGTCAGGTCCTTATTCTATTTTCGTTTGGTCCTTATTGAGGCCTTTAAAGCTTGTTTAATTCTAAGGGTGGGGTAAGCCAAGTCTCAGCTCTCCCTGTTTCCAACCAAGCACTTCTTTTTTTCCTCCATCAGTGCAGAATCTCAGCTTATTAGGAAGGTCTCTCATGCAGCAGTGTCTGAATGTACAAATTTGCTCACAATCACAGCTGGAGTGGCTTAGAGTGGAGACAGGTCATGCTGGGATCTTTCACTTTGGCACCAATTAAATTCTTCTATGAGGGCAGAGGAGGAAGTATGAGTTTGCGTTTTAAAGTCAATAGAAGCTGCAGAGCACAGAGCAACTTGTCTTTTCGTATGCTGCTCTTTGTAGATAAAATATTGTTAAGAAGTGAAACTCATGCCTAGCCCTAGGGCTTAGTTGCCTATCTGTACTGTCAAATCTGTCCAACTAGGAGAAAAGCATCTGAAAATAAGGCCTAAGAATATTTTGAAGAATGTGCTGTCAGGGTAAGCTGTGGCAAGTCTTTGTAATGATCAGACTGGAACATCTTAATAGGCTATGTTTTAAAACAGTAAAATGAGGTGTACTTTGTGGGCTTTTTAAACCTTGCTGCTTAAGGTGTTTCAAAGACCATACTGGACCTCAGTGAGCCTTGGCATTATGACCCTTGAAACTTCAAAAACAATGTTAGAAATGCAATGATGCAGAATTACTAATAAGTTGGTGGTGAACTTGCTCAAGAATTTGTTGATTCAGCCCTGTGCTTTCTTAGGGTTTTCATAGTGTGTCCTAAAACTTTAATTATAAAGCAGCTAGTCTGTTTAATTTTTTACTCGGAGTTAATGGATGCTGAAGTCTGGTTTGTGATTTCCATTCTTATTGCCCACAAACACAGGCGAAGTTTGCCTGCTTTGGTTGTGGTTGTGCTTTGAATTCCTATGTTCATTCCAAACCTCAAGAAAAGGTAATAATTAAAAGATAATCTATATTAAGTTCAAAACAAGATGCTCGTAAAGTCAGATCTAAAATAAAAGCCGAAGGGTTTTTTTGCATGATTGAGAATTTGCAATACTGTATGAGATCACAATAGTTACCACTTAACTTTCTGCATTGACATGGAAAACTTTTTTTAAAATAGTCTTGCTACCAAATTAGTGACTAGTTTCAGATCAAGAGAAGGAATCTGTCTGGTTGTTTCACAGAAATTGACCTAGTTTGCTTTTCACAGGTAGAAAAGGGCAAGTACAGACAGTGCAATACATAGTCAAGTGGCATTTTACCAGGATTAGATTTTGGTTAGTTAAGACTTTCTCTGCCACAGAGTATGAATGTGAAGTGTGAGCTCACATGTGTGATAGTTAAACCACCTGAAGTTAGAATTAGTGGATATTTGCTCTAGAAGTATTTGCTCCCAATGGAGAATTGACAGAACAATGTATGACTCATTTGATCAATCATAGCCAATACAACTAAAATGATAAATACTGAGCACTTCATAGAATAGCTTGTGATGCATCTGGAGATAATTTCCCTCCTAAGTAATTGTTTGGGTAATTGTATTGCATGATTGTTTTGGATAATTATCTGAGTAATGAACATATTTAGAGAAATTGTGGTTTTCTCTTACAATATAATGAACATAGAAGTTACCAATTAATATGATAATCTATTGGTTTTGGTCAGCGGGTAACTTATTTTAGATACAGTGGAGGAAAAGAATGCTAATTCTCTTTTTGAATTAAACTGCAGTAGCAAATTTGGTGTGCAAGCACTCACATTTGAACCATACTGCCCTGTATTGTTTGTATGGTTCTCTGTAACAGAAAATTCTGTTTTCTTTACCATTTAATTCTCCATGGAAGAGTTTAAAGAAAATGGACAGTTGTGTTTTATGGTTAAAAGGCAGTGCAATCTCTGCAGTCATGTCAGCTTTATAGAGTCATGTGCTCAGCAGAGGTCCAGACTTTGTGTTTTGTCTCTCCTTTGTGTGAGGATTTTGATTTTGCTGTAATTGTTTTGGAATTAGATTGTGCTGTGGAATGAGTCATCTCCACAGACCATAGACCATGGGTGTCTTTGCAGTTTCTTTCTCAAATAATAGCTGCACTGTTTGCCTTTTTTCGTTTGTATTGATTATTGCTGTGAGGTGACGAGGTAAAGTAGCTTGTGCTGCTGCTGCCAGTTATCCTGGAGTAGCAGAAGAGGAGGGAATGCTGGAAGTCCCTGTTCTCAGACATACCAAGGTCCCCCCAAAGCTCTTCTTGATCCATTAAGTGGAAGCTCAGCTGGGTAAAAATAAACACAGGAAAAAGCCATAGGTCTGACTTTGAAAAAGCCTTCAAAGTTTAGTCTAAAATCTCATATAAAAATGAATGTACAAGAAGTATGAAGGAAAGTAGCTGGGAAACTCTCCTGGTTTTGCACAGCTTTAAAAACATGGTGTGTTATCTAATTCTCCAATATACTGGCAGTGGGGAGACTTCTCTGCAGTGCTTACTCTTCTGGCATTACAAAGGCTGCTGATGCATGGCTTGTATGCTCCATGCTAGACAACACCCCTTGGTTCATTTGAAATAAAAAAATACAATCTGAATCACTTGGCTCTTGAAGCTCTGTGAATGTTGAGGAGGCAGGTGGGCAGCAAGGCCGTGGGTGCAGCAGAAGGAGATGCTCTCCTCTCAGGGAGGTGTAAGGACAAGGCCAGCCAGACTGGATGCCTGTTCACTCCCTCCTACCTGTGTGGTGCCTCCTCATGTCTGTACAGCACTGAATGGAAACCCTGCCCTCCTCTGGGAGCTGCCTGGGCCTAACACCCCTTTGCTGTGTGTTGCCCTTCACTGGCAGAAGCTCCTGGTGCTGTGACAGCTGGTGGCTCATGGAAATATCTGCCCTGGAGTGCAAGTGATCAGGATATATCCTGCCTTGGCTCTGAAGGATGGGAGATGGGAGCACATCGGCTGCCCTCTCCCCAGGGATGGTGCCTGCCTGGCTCAAAAGTGACTGATGCTGGAGGAATGTTGCACCCTCTGGATGCTGCCTCCTGCATGGAACGTGCCATGCTGCTGTTTCACGAGCACAGTGCTATGTTTGCCACCTTACAGTGTCACTGAGGTCCCCTGTGGCTGCATGGCCCAGGGATGTTCCAGATTGCAGTCACAACATGAGTTAGCTGGGTGTATGTGTACCTGGGGATTTGGCATTTTTGGATGGTAATTGTTTCCTGGCTTAGTTCAATAAATTAGAAAAGGCAATCTTATGGCACTGTATATGCTGAAGCAATAAATACAACCATTTTTCCAGTACTATGAATAACTAAATCACTATTGCCACATATTTATTTACTGTTCTTTATGCTCTCTGAACAGCTAAAGTTTTCCAGAAGAAAAGGTTTTAACAGAGAAGGTAATCTAAGCACTGAGAGAAATAATTATATTCTTCTGCATTACTGCTAAGCTAAGCAGGTTTTAATTGTGTTTGATTCTTTTAAATTTGCAATGTATTGAGAGTATTGATTCCCACTTTTTGTAGGTATGTATTTGTATGTGGGTATTTTTATATCACCCAGTAGAAGTTTAGTTTCTAAACAAGCTAAAATTAACCTGTGAATTCATGGAGGTTTAATACATTGACAATTTAATTCAGTTAATATGCACTCAGAGTCCCTTGTGCTTTGATCCCTGCTGGCATCCTCTGTTTCTAATAGTAGGGCAGCTGACTGAGCTATTGATGAATGATGGGCACAGTGGGATGTCTGAGGATTTATATATCAAATCCCTACTCTAGTTTCTGGCTCAGTTCTTAACGGAGTTGCTACACATCTCAGAAACAGAATACAATTTTGAACCAATGGAGGCCTGTTAATGCTTGATCCTCAGAAAAAAAGTTTTGGAAACACAGCTACCAGAATGGAAATCAAAGGAGTAAAGTACCAAAGAGATTTCTAGTGCATATTTTAGAGAAAAATACGAGTATCCAGGGAAGTGAAGGAGGAAAGCTGAGAGAAATGTAATGTGTTCATGTAATGCCTATTTACAAATATCTAATGTTCACACAATGTTACCATGGAACTATAACTGAAGAACACTACCCTTTGTAATATTGCTTTGGACAATGCTTCAAGGTACTGGGGAAAACATAAATTATTATTGGATGGATGGGCTAGGGACCAGTGTTCTGACCTTTCTTCTGAAAGCAGAGGTATCCCTGGGAGCAACCACCACTCCACACCCAGGTATCTCAGAATCATATAGTCATAGGGCTTTTGAGAGGGCTTCAGAACCCAGCTGGAGGAAGCCATCTGGGCTTTTTCAGAGCTTCTTTCACCTCAGAGAAGATCTGCAGTTATGTGAGGCAAAGAATAAACTAATGTCTTTTGAATTCCAGCACTGTGTTGGGATAATGAGGATCCTGACTACTTGTTTCAGAGAGCCTGTGTCTCTGGAAATGCTACAGTGACTACTAAAAGGTGGTGGTGACTGAGAGGCTTTGACAAAAATGGCTTTCTTCAAGTTCCAAGGAACTAGTACTGAATTCCCAAAGATGTCAGCTCCCCTCATATTTTTCCCCTGAGAAAGACAAATCATATGCTTGACCCTTCCCCTCCTTGTAAAAAGTACACCAAAAAAAAAAATTGGATTGACAGTGTGCTATTCCTTCCTTCCTGTGCTGATAGGATAATAAAAAACCCTCAGAAGCATTCTGATAACATTCAGTAAAGCTAATTTAATAGTAATTGAATTCTTGAAAGTTCTCATTAGGATGCTAAAAGCAAGCATCTGTGTAATATGAGCATGGTCAGCATCACAGTGGAGCATGGGGAACTGATGCTGAAGCTGCCTGTTCTTCATACAAGCAAGACTCTTATTTTGCTTCTTAGTGACTTAATGCAAATATATTTGGAAGGGTTGCACAGGGGAAAGAAGAGGGAGAGACAAAAAATGTTCACATTGTTTTCTTTGCCAGAAACCTAATGGTGTATGTGCAGCTGTATATATTCTCAGCATATACTAGGCCTGATCAAAAGGTATTGTACTCCCTCTAGCTTAAATTCAGCTGCCTTATGTTGTGCTGCTGGTATTGTTCCAGTTCATCATATGCTTAGATGACTCATAGTGAATGCATTGTGGTATTTGCCATAATGTCTTCCTCTTTTTAAATTAGTCTGCAGTGTATGATGTGAAATACAATTCACAATTAGCATTTCAGCACTATTAAATCCAGCTTGAAGTGTTTTGATGGAAACAACAATCTGTTTTATTCTTCAAATTTCCCTAAACAAAGCAAGTGTATCAATTGCTGATAGTGTACATTATACAGAATTAACTGGTGTCTTTCAAATACAATAATATTTAAGGATTGCTTTTTCATAAGCCACTAGGAGTCAAAGAACCCAGTCTCACCTCTTCCAACAGTATTTAGTTATAACAGGTTTGATATGCTTTTGGGTTATCCCCATCCAACTTCTGTTGGAGATGGTTGCTCATAACCTACAACAATCTGACAACAGAAAACTAAGCAGGCTGACTGACGTGGTGCAGGATTGTTTTGGTAAGTGAGATACTCTGAGTTATTGGCATCTCCATGTCGATTGTGAACCCCTTCCATGTTTGACACTTAAAGGTATGATCTCTGACAAGGCCTTAAAGAAGCCCCAGCTGCAAGAGCTGAAGAGAAGCTAATAGTACATTTTCACATTCTAGATGGATGCAAACCATGTTGAAGAAAAAGGAGACATGGCTCTGAAAAATTGCTACAAGTAGAAGAAATTGAGGAGATGCAAGGGATAGAAAAATAAAAGAAAAATGAAGTAAAGAGGGGGTTCAGGTGAAACAATGAGAAGGAGGGAAAGAGCAGTGATCTAATTGACCATCCCTCAAAAGCAACATGAAAGTCAGATGGGGAGACACTGGGGGGTCATCGAATGAAGAGCAGAGGTCAGGAGGACATTGCTCCCCCTCCTCAGCACCACCATGTGCAGTGTGTTAATGCAGTGATGTGTGTGAGCAGTAGTGCTGCCAGGGCTGTCTGATGATCACACATCCTGTATAGGAAGTCTCTCTCCCATCTAACATTGCCTGTGCATACACAGTAGGTGCAATGCCTTGAGGAAGTTTTGGACCAGCTAAGCCTATGTTTATCTTCTTGTAGAATTTGCAAAGTATTAAATCCTAGTATGTCTTTTTGTCATCTGCAGAGCAAAAATACGAAGTGCAACAGGCAGACCGCAGACTATTCAGTTGAACCGTGTCTGCCATCTGGATGGGGGAGTCTTGCTTCAAGCCAAGATCCCTTTACCTGTGACATTTCTGGTGGTTTCAATCAAACAGTGCTTAAGACCATGCCGATCAAGTGTTCACAACTTCCAGAAAAATTTATTCTACTGGTTTAACCAATATAAAAAACTTCTCAAAGCCCTTCGCTACAATCTAAATTTTTCATATTTCTTCTGATTCACAAAGAACATACTTTCTTTTGTGCCTTGCAAGCATTCTTTCCAAGATAAAACAATTCCAAATTTCAATTTTTTTTTCAGAGATCAAATCTCTTTCACCTTATTCAGCATTCTCCTTTGTGTTCTCTTTTGATTGTCTACATTCTTCTTGAAAGGATACTCAACACCTGACACATCAGATCTGCTGAGACTCCAGGGCTGGTGATGAAAGTAGGAAAGAGGATTATTTTGTACCACTTAGAGATTAAACTCCTCTTTGTATAAGGAGTATAAGCTCCTAGCATAAGGGGCATTAATTTCCACAGCAGTAGATCAGTGCTGAGTCATTTTCTGTTTGCCTCCTCCGGATCTTTTCCAGCATGGCTGCTGCTGTAGTTAGCTGATTCTCATGTTGTATTTGTGTACACTAATCTAGAGCTAGAATTTACACTTAGTGAATTGCATTTTTCCAGACCATTTCTCCAGTTTGTCAAGAACATCTTGCATTTAATGTCTCCCAGTGTTTTCAGTCCCACACATCCCCTTATCTAGCAAAGCATGACCTCTGTTATGCTTAGGTTATCAAGAAAGTATTAAATGTACAAGGCTCTATTATTACTGACCACTGAGTAACCCTACTAGGAAACTAATTCACTTGCTCTGAGACCTCTCTGAACCCAAGCAGAGAGAGAAGATTTACTTTTCATCCTAACTAAAGCAATAGTGTAATTGCATGTAAGGAAAACTGTAATAAAGGGAAGGAGATAAGAAAAAAATGAAAATTATTGTCTAAATGGTAAGATGCAGTAATACCTGCTTTCCAGTTTTGGCACCAAAATAGCTTGTGACTATCTTCTGTCTTTTCTTCATTTGCTTTTAATTTTGTCCTTATAATTCTTTTTGACTATAATGTTGTATGTTTCCTATCAAACAGTTCAGTCAGAAATAACCAACAGATTTATGGATTCCAAAATCGGCAAAATTTCTTTCCTAGCTCCAACTTTGAACTAATAATTGACAAGCCCTGAATGGAATCCTCAGGTCTTCAAATCGTAGAATCATAGATTTGTTCCAACCCCATGCTGTGGGCACCTTCCACTAGACCAGGTTTCTCAGAGCTCCATCCAACCTGGTCTTGAACACTTCCAGGGATGGGGCATCCACAGCTTCTCTGGGCAACCTGTGCCAGTGTCTCACCACCCTGACAGTGAAGAATTTTTTCCTGATGTCTAATTTTGACCTGCCCTCTTTCAGTTTGAAACCATTGCCCCTTGTCCTATCCCTACCTGTTCCTGTGAAGAGTCCCTCTCTGGCTCTCTCGTAGCCCCTTTAGGTACTGTGAGGGTGCTGGAAGGTCTCACTGGAGCCTTCTCTCCTCTAGGCTGAACAACCCCAGCTCCCTCAGCCTGTCTTCTGATCTTCTTCTTGGCCCTCCTCTGGACTCACTCCAGCAGGTCCAGGTCCTTCAGATGTTGGGGACCCCAGGGCCGGATGCAGCACTCTGGGTGGGTCTCACCAGAGTGGAGCAGAGGGGCAGAGTCCCCTCCCTGGCCCTGCTGCCCATGGTGCTTTGGATGCAGCCCAGGACACTGTTGGCCTTCTGGGCTGCAACTGCCCATGGCCAGCTCACATCCAGCTTCTCACCCACTGACACCCTCAAGTCCTTCTCCCCAGGTCTGTTCTCACTCTGTTCTCTGCCCAGCCTGTGTTTGTGCTTGGGGCTGTCCTGACCCAGGTGCAGGCTCTTGCACTTGGCCTTGCTGAGCTTTGTGAGGTTCACATGGGCCCATCTTTAAAGCCTGTCAAGGTCCCTCTGGATGGCATCTTTTCCCTGCAGCATCTTAATCACACCACACAGCTTAGGATTGTTGGCAGACTTGATGAGGTCACATTCAACCCTGCTGTCCATGTTACTGACAAAGATGTTAGTGCTGATCCCAGTGCTGTCCCCTGAAGAACACCACTTGTCACTGGTCTCCACTTGGACATCAAGCCATTGACACAACTCTTTGAGAGTTATCATTCAGCAAATTTCTTGTCCACCGAGTGGTCCATTATTATGAGGGTTTTTGTAGATTGGGAACTTGAGTTTCTGGAAAGTATTCTTTGGTGTCCTGCAACCAGGTAAATTCAGTAACAGAGTTCATTTTATCCATTTATGAGATTGACGTGGAGTCTGAATTCAGTAGAAAGACAACACGAGAAATTAATTACTACAATTAGTATAACAATTAAAACTCTATGATAACTCACACATAAAGTATCAAAAGCAGATACCATAGCCTTGAAGCGCAGAAAATATCAAGTGGCTCAGAAAACAGATAATAAATTAAAATAAATGTCATTGAAGAACTGGGTATAGTAAATAGTATCTTGAGAAAGAATGAATTTTCTCTATTTGCACTGTATGACACAGATCATAATGTGCTGCAGTTCAGAGCATCTTTGAGGTATATAGGCTCCATATTCTTCCCCTACTTGATTTTGTTTTATATTCAACCCTCTTAGAGGATTCTTGGAGTGTGCTTAATGTATTATGGATGTTTTCTACATAATGAATAAAGCCTGTGTTTAGTGTCCTGTGGACTAAGAACCTCCAAGGATCTGGCCAAGGAAAGGATTTGCCCTTCCTGTTTGATAATTGTACAATCTGATACAATGAGAGGAATATACAAACTCACTTTAAGAAAAATGTTTATTATTAGTAATAAATACCAAGTTACTAGTAGCATAAATAGAACGAGGCACTACTCTACCTCTCAGAAATAGAAATATCAACAAATCGAAAAGCAAACAACCAGCAAACTTGTATACTGTTTCAGTCACCTTGGTACTCCACCCTTACTGTTCTTCTGGTGATGTCCTGTGAAGTTTTTCTTCCTTGTCATTGTCCTGCAGGGTCAAATAGTCTTTAGTGTAGGATCTCTTTAATGTATTCTAGGGCTTCAAAAATCAGCTGCTTTAGTGCATGCTAATGATTTGGCTTCCATCTATCAGTGTGGAGAGAGAGTGGCACCTCTGCAGAGCAATTTTAGGGCACTTAAGATGAATGAATTGCTGCCTGGAGTTGTGTGTGGCTTTCCCATCTCATTTTCCAGGTTAAGGGAGACTGAGTGCATGCCTCTGATCTCCACCTCATCCTACAAGCTGTTCACCTTTCTCTGTTTAGTAGCACTCAGCATTCATGTCAGCTGATTCTGAGATCCTTTTTGGCTTTAAAGCCTGCTAAATGACTGCACTGGCCTCATGCTGAAGGGTGGGGGTGAAAAAAAAAGAAATTCTACTCCAGAGTAGTAAACAATATATATAAAGTAAGAGTGAAAAGACCAAAGAATAAAATGTATACCCTCAGCTCTGAGGCAGCATTTCATTTGAGGCAATAATTTTCCAGAATTATCTGAACTGATACTTACACTGTCATTTGCAAAATGGCTTTGCTATTACAGTAATTTCAGTGGAGAGAGGCATTAGTCTGTCTCATCTTCATACTCTGTATGTGTGAGCATTACAGAGCACATAGGTGAGTAGGGGAGCTATTAAATATTCTTTCTGATATAAATCAAATAAAAATTAAAACCTGAAGTAAGAGTGTTTCTTTGCCTGAGCACCCCAGGTCTCTGGGGCTGAGTGCCTTCAGTTATATTTTCTTGTGCTGGAACTTGGCTTGGGAAAACTTTGTCTTTCACCTTAGCATTTTTTGCCTCCTAAAGGAAAGGAGGCATTCTACTACCCAGTAGGCATGAAGCATGTTTTCTGTTGATCCTCTAAGGCAGTGTGGTTGTCAGGATTTGTCCCACAGCTGCTAAAGAAAATTTGCTTGTAGCAAATCCTTTGGAGTGACCCCCTTTGCCACCTCTGCTCCTGCAGAACCCCCAGTCCATTCTCTTTGGCTTCCTCACCTGTGATCTCCTTTATCAGGATACTAGGCAACATACTGTTTTTCAGCTCTCACTTCTCCAGGCAGTGTTTTATGACAGTCTGAAGTACAACCATTTCCTTCATTTTACTGGATTGTAATTTTTAATATTGGGTGGCTAAGTGCACATAATTCAGCACATAATAATCTGATTTTGAGATTAATGAGCTTCATGGCTCATCTTTTTTGGACTTCTTCGTAGTGTTTAGACTAATTTTGCATGTATGAATAAAGGATAAGTGCATGGTTTTAATGTTTTGAGCCATTGCTTGTTTTAATCTCTTGCTGGAAGTGATTTTTTCCCCATTTTTTTGCTGGTTGATACAGAACTGAGCATAATTAGGGACTCTGCAGAATTTTAGTTCCCCAGATTGATTTCTGAATAAAGATTTTTATGCAAGATATAAAATACCTTGACTGTTTTTTTCCTATTTTGCCTGGTTTGTAGTGATTACACTTAAAGTCTTGGTGCATACTCTGACTTTTTCCTTCCCATAATGTGTTGCTGCAGTAGCCTCTAAGAGCATCATTTTTGTTCACATTGTAGTGTATTTGTGTGGGTGTTTCTTCATTGCTTCCACTTCTTGATGACTTCTTAAGTGCATTCATTGCCTTCCTCTTTCTGTGTCTGCTGCCCTTGACATTTAATGCTCTTCATTCTCTAATGTTATCTGCTTACTGGTGTCCAGTGTATACAGTGTACAGGACACACAATTTGCACTGAATTTCTGGCTTGTCTCTAGTATCTACACTTTTAACAGTCTGTCAGCTCCAACAAGTTGGTTTTCACCTAAGTGGATTTTGGTTTGATTTGGGTCTGGTGAAATTCTCGACCATTTAAAAGTTGTACTATGGACTGATAACATGGGCACATTATTTTCTCAGTTGTAGAAGTAAAAACTGAGAGGCTTCCAAAATAAAAGTTTCTCATTGGAAAAAACATTTTTATTTATAAATAACAAAATTTTGTGTGAAACTTCACTTTCAATAAAATCTAATTAAGGAGAAATGATAAAAATGTCATTTTCGGTCTTATCCATAATGAAATACTGTTGTTTCTCATTTCAAAATACTTCTTATTTTTACAACCTATAGTTAGAATATAATATTAAATCAAAATCAGAACAAAAATACTAATTTTTGATGTGGAACGTATTAGTTTATCCAATTATTTTCCTTACAAATAAAATTCAGCTTTTCCTTTTGTTCCTATCATAGTGAAAACAAATCTGGTGTTTTCCAGTAGAACAGAAAGTCTGTGTTCAGATCAGCATGCTCTGAATTTATTTGCTTAGCATTGTAGGTTAATTTTATCTGTCATGCTATGTCAAGTAGATTCAACATAAAAATGTTGAATCACTGTTCTTTGATACATACATCAGCATTTGGAAAGAAGGAGAAATTCTGCCCAAAGCTGTAGTCTTTGTTGTAAAGTATTTAAACTTTGATAGTGTGCCCCAGCCAAACCATTTTTAGTTATTTTTACCAGAGCCCTCAGAGTGGGACCAGGCTGGAATTACCCTCACTGGCTTCACCTGGCCTTTCCACCTTCAGCTGCAGCACATCAGCCCCAAGAGGGTTTTTAAGCTCCAGTCTGAAGGTTTGAGGGGAGAGGTGGGATGGGTTTATATTTGTTCCCTGTTCTTTGCTGTTTTGATTTCCTGGACTAACTTGGCTGCTGATCACTGGATGGGTTTTGTTGCTGTTATCATCTCTATGCTGCTTGCCTGGATCAGGAGCCCCACCTGTTAGAGCCCTCAGGAATTCATCTAGGACTGAAAGGTAAACTGGGCTAAATTGGGAAAGAAGCTGAAAAATTAAATACCAAGACAGCAAGGAATAGCTAAAAAAGGACTGTGCTGCACTGGATTAAAACCAGTCATATTCTCAGAAAAGTGTGTGTGGAGCTCATGGACAAAATAGAGAAGCCAATCAAGCAATGGGAGATCTCATGCACAGCAGTTGCAAGATGTGTATGTATTATATTATGTAAAAGTAGGTAGAATGTATAAGTAGGTAAAATGCATAATTACGGTGTTATGTAGAAGTTGTAAAAAGTGTAAGTAAGAAAATGTATAAGTAGAGTGATAGGTATATGTAGTATAAGATAAGCAAGTGAAATGTATAAGTGGGTAGAATGTGTAAGTAAGCAAAGTGTATGAGTAAGATATTATGTCAAAGTTGTGAGATGTGTGAACACAGGGGTATTTTAAACAATAAGACTCTTCTGTGAAACCATATTGCTTCGTTGATCAGAAGGCATGAGTTCCTGCAAGTCTTTTCTGGGTTAGTATCTCTTGACTTTGTGGTTATTCATGTGCCTCAAGTGTATCGGAAGTTACTTTCATGATTTTTTTTCTGCTTATTATGTTCAATCTTTGGCTACTTTTATTTATATTTTCATAGTTTATGTAGATGCATGAAAGACTTTATTCAACTTTCTGTTATTTTTCTGTAATGGAAAGCAGTTTATAAGTGGTTGCACCAAATTTCCATTTGGATTATTAGTGATCTCGTTGGTGAAAAATAAATTGATGATGGAAGGAGATATGTGATGAGAATCAGAGAAAGTAATGTGCAGCTTGACAAAAAGCACTGATTTTTGGAGATACAGTTAAAAATTGCAGTATTTGGAAGGTCTGAAAATGGAATAAAAAGGGGATCCATTTAGTGCAGTTACATGACTGTGACTTCCATTCATAGTAATTAAAGGCCTGGCCCACTGAAACCACTTTTCAAAGTGGGGGGGGGTGTCATTCAGCCATGACTTTAGGGAATATATTATGACACATCAAAAAGAAACTGGTGCTCCTAGTGATGTGTTGCCTTATGTTCGTCTTCATAGTTTTCTGCCTTTCAGTTTTACATACCCACTTGAAATTTACATCTTTATTTTTATGTAAGTCTTGCCTTTACTAAAGGATTCATAACTTCCAGTGGAAAGCGGGAATCTAGTTCTGGACAAAATAAAGCTTGTAATACTAGGAAGTCAGACATCGGTCAATGCAATGAATGCAGATGACCATGAATCTAATAAAGGAAAAATGATAAGCCCTTCACTGGAAAGATGTAAACCTACCTTTGAGAAAGGATTAAGAAAACTGCCCTTGAAAGAACAGTCCTGTGTGGTAAGCTCTGAACCAGAAGACATGTAATAGCTTTTGTTTTCAAGAAGTTTGTTGTGTGGGGACTTTCCATAGATAGGCAAATTGGAAGTCCTCACTCCATGATTCTAAGGCATAGAAAAGATTTTGCTAAAGTTCATTCTCACAAGGCAGCGTCTATTACGATGAGGTCACTTAATTTTTCCAGGCTATTTCCCACTGCTTTTTGCATGAATGTTCTTAGACTGATGCCTGGAAAATGAACGTGTCAACTGAAACAAGAATATTCATCTTCAGCTTTTGCTTTCTCTCTTTGTTATATCCTGAGATGCTGCCCTTTGTGAAGAGATCTAGGGACACATTCCTTTCCCTCCAAGTTTTTCTCATTAATGATTTCAGTTATGAAAACTAGTAATTCCAAGAATGCGTGGCTTTTAAAAACAGAGTGGCACTGGGAGGAGTGCAAGCCATTGGTAATGAAGTATCCAGAGAACTTTGGCCACACTGCAACTGCATGGCTGTGGAAATTGTTGATTGACAGGAAAATAATGCTTGTTAAAGGATAATCTGGTCTTCAAAGAGAATGATGTTTACCTAGATAAACACAGTTTTCAGAAGCAAGAGCAATCAAAAGCTTTTATTTTTGAACATCTATTATGGAGATATTCTTTATGGTTATAATTCCACTGTAGATTTCTTAAATAGTTGGTGTCTTTTTATTTCTGTCATCCTTTTTTATTTTCATGCCTAAATATTTAATAAAGGTGCTGCGTCATAGATTTCAAAAAATTTGCATTGTTCTGACATGAATCATATATTATGGGATAAAATTGCTATGACCTGATTGGAAAAATGAGGAACAATCTTTTGAAAACAGCACTGCCTCTTTGTAACCTGCACTATTAAAACCAATTCCCAGAAAGAAATTTCATTTCTTTTTGCTGAGGTTCCTTTTGCAGTGAAGGAATCCATCCGATTCTGTGCAAAGATCTAGCCACTACAGTACTTGTTGTCTCAGTGGTGCCACTTGCATATTTTACCATTCAGGAGCAGAGGATGGCATTTTTCTTCTGAAGAAGTAGTATGTATTTTCTCTACTGTTTAATATTATCCTTAGCCTAATATCATCAGACATCTTCTCTGTGAGGTTCTCAAAATCCTTTTGTCATGTCCTCACCGGTCATGTTGAAATTTTAGCAACTCATAATTTCTCTGAGTCCACTTGTCCAATGTCAACATAAAATCTCATTTCAGTTCCTACTTCCTGGCTCAGTGTTTGTCTGCATTCGTAGCCAAATTTGTCCAAGATCAGAGTGTGGAAAAGTTACACACCTGAAAGAGACTGTTTTTTAACATGTTTTTCTCTCACTTTTGGAACTCAGAATGACAAAAGAGTTGTAGAAATGCCTTTAAATAGCATTGGCATCTAACAAGGAAAGAACCAGCGTCCTGTGAAAGGATGAAGGAAATTTACTACATTTACATGGTCAGTCACAATGTTACTCCTCAGGAATTTTGAATGATAAAATTGCAAAAAGAGTGTCTAGTTAGAGACACAGTCCCATAGGGAATATTTGAAAGGCACATGCAAAGCAAACACTATGTAAAAACTTAAATTACAAGGCTTCTTTTGTCTGTTTTCCTTTTCTTTCTTAAAGAGGTGAGAAAGTTCTTTGAAGTCTTATGCTTCATTTTAGACTTCACTAGAGCATTGGCAGAGGGGCAACAACTGGAAGGCCAGCCCTAAGCCTTTGATTAGAGAAAGGTGTGAGTTTGTCTGCTCTAACACCTCTGTGGATTATGAGGAAACTATAGGGCTTGAAGGAAAAAAACACCCTGTTTTTAAACTTGAGCTAGGAATGGGGGTGCCACTCTCTGCACAATCTGCACTGATGCATCTCTAGTGATGCAGGACAGCTGGTGGCCATGACTTGTCTGTTTATCCCAGACCCATGGTGAACCTCATACGCATAAAACAGAGCACCTGTGGTGATTGCAAAACTGGCAAGAGTGGAAAATACTTGGTAATGTGGTATGAGACAAATCAGACACTGCAAGGCTGACCAATAGGACACTGCAGGTTAGATAAAATTTGTACTGTATAAATGTGTGCCTATTCATATGCTTTCACTCTTTACAAAGTATTGACTTCAGTTTAGTCTAGATTGTATTTTACTAATTATGTATACATATACACACACATATATATATGCACATATATATCTATATATACACCTAAGACTTTCTCAGCTTTCCTGAGGGCTGAGCCTATTTCTAAGGTGATTTAGCTTGTCTTGTTTACAGGAACTGCACTTCTAGTTGAACTGGGTATAGACACTTTTTTCTGGAACAGAATTGTTTTCCTTGTAATTCTGCAACATTTTTCCATTAGAAAGTGATCCCTTTCTTGACTGTTTCTCTCTCTCATGTATTGTTATTTATGAGTACTGCAGTGCATGAATATTTTACATTTTCCTGTTTCTGATTGTATTGTTCTTTCCTTATTGTTAACCAGAATTTACTATCAGGAACTGACAGCAGAAACTTTTGGTGCCATTGTTAATATAATATTGAGGGGCTGAAGATCTGCTGATCTCTGTCACAACCTCTTATGAATTCTTTTCCTCTTCAAATTCACTTCCTCTTCTTGGCCAGTTTGCAGTCCAGTGAGCCAAGTTTTCAGTTATTTCATATTTCTGCACTTTAACCTTTGATGAAGTACTTGGCTTAATGCTTTCTGAAGATATAAGTACTTCATTCTATTTTTGCTGAATTCTGGAGGATTGCAAATTCTGCAGAGCAAGTCAGGCTATTTTTAACTTTTTAATAGTTTTTATTTTTATTTATACAGAGTTGCTTTTCTCAACAACAAATAAATTAAAGACTTATGTATGTATCACTAACAAAATTATACTTGAATTAAATGTCAGGATTAATTCTTGGAGACAAAAAAAAAAAAGGCTCAAACTGTACATGTCTTTTGCAGAAAAAGAAGGGCAAGAATACAGCCAAGGCTGTGGGTCCCTAGTGCCAAGCACAAGGCATCTGTTCAATGGTAGCAGTGGCCACAGGCACAGCCCCCCTGGGAGCTACACGCTGGTTGCAATGCAAGTTCATGGGGTGCTTGCTTCCTGGTGTGGGTGGAGCAACTTCCAGCAGTTGTGATTCCTAGTTACAGGTTTCCTAAGTACCTGGCAGACAGAGTGAGGACTCAGAGCAGAGCTGGTGGATTTGAAGGGAGGTTTTCTATGGTAGGCTTTCCTTGGGGCTATGGAAGACTACAGACCCCTTTTGGAGGGCAGATCTGGTTCTGCTGCCTCTTCCTGCCTGGGCCTGAAACAACCCAAAGTAATAGCAAAGAGTTAAGAAGAATGGGAAGCAGATGGGTTTCAGGGGAAGGTGTGCTTGTCCCTGAACTCTTTTAAAGAGCTCTGGGACATAGAGAGCTCAATGACAGTCACAGCCTTTAAGTTACTGTTCATACACTTGAAATCATGCTACTCTAAAACTGATGTTAACTATAAATGAATATGTTTAGTCCTAAAGCTACGTGAGGCCCATCCTGCCTGTTTTCCCAAATGCCAGGTGTCAGTGCCACAGACTAATGGTCAGGCAGGAGGGAGAGCTGCTGTTCTGCAGCTGGGGAGAAGGGTGATGTGACAAGGCTGGGCTATGCTCCCAAGAGTCTAGAGCTGGTAGAACTGTCCATCCCCAGTGCAGGTGCTGCTCTCCAAGCCAGATGATGAACAGTTGCACTGGACTAACGAATCAGCTCCCATAATTTATGTTAATCCCATCTTTCCTGCTATAGCTGCACAACTTGACCCAACAGGACTTGTGGGAGCTGAACTGCAGCCCTCAGCAGCGCTTCCTGAGGACACTGCCTCAGTCTGAGCTTGTATGTTTGAAACCAGGTCTTTGCTCTGAAAACCAGAGTGACTTCAGGGTATATGTTCAAGGGTTTTTGGAACAATTTATCATTCTTTCTGCAATCAAACTATTTCCCACCTTCCCTGAAAACATCTTAATTCAACCCTTCTGGTGAAGGGTCATGGACACGGTGGCTATCAAAGCTTATGTCAGGAGCTTGTTCACTGTCTCACATCCTGAGACAGAGCTAGAGGGATCCCAGCAGAGGGAGGGCCCTTGGAAGGGATGGGGGGAAGGTGACAGAGAACAGAAAACTGAGATTGAATAACATAATAACTGTATTTTAAGGGGGATGGTTTATAGGATTTGAAATTTTGCTGAATCTCAAGTAACAATAGGGATTGTAGAAAGAAATTATAAATCACTATTTTCATTATTTGCTCTTGGTCCCACTGGCTTTTGTTGAAAGTAAATATTCATAGTTAGTTTTGGTACTGGCCAAAACAATATCTTACAACAAAGCATTGTTCTTATTATGAATTTTAGAGTATTTATGAAAATGAATCAATTAGTCAGCTGGCAGAATTGAATTTCAAATGCGAAATGAGCCTGTGTGAGGTATAGCCATACACAGAAATTATGTGCAGTCTGCCATAAATTATGCAGGCATTTAGTGCTGAAATACATTTCATTGCACTTGGTAGCTTTGAATGTCCTTTCACTTGCATGCTTTGAAAGATGGCTAATAATTCAGAACTATTCCATGGAAAACATGGCTAGAAAGAAATGTATAAATGCCCTAAGAATGAAGCTTTTGTCACTATTTTGCTATTGTGAAATGAGCTGAAAGTTTACCACAAGAAGACTTAGGAAGGTAAGTCCTCACACCCCCATAAGGGCATCTCTAGATGGGCAAACAGATCAACCTAATACTTTTCAAATTCCATGAACTAATGATGGATTTTAGACATCATTATTCGAGAGAGGTCTATTTAATTCTGTTCAGTGAAAATATTCCATAGTCAGTAATCCCTTGCAGTACTGAATCACCAGCAGTGATCTTAATTCCCTCATGCGTTTGTCCATTTTCCATCTTCACCCACCTTCAAAATAAACAGACAACTCTCAACAAAATAAAAAAATCAGCTTCCTGAACAAATTTTCATCTCTTCAAGAAAAAAAGAGCCTTTTTTGTTTTTCTTGGGTTGATACAGAAGGACCTCCTATATCACATAGCTGAAAATTAATGTGCTGATATATGCAGAAGAGGGCTTTTTTTGACAGGTTGTGTTTCAGTCAAGAGCAGAGAAGTAGGCAGCAGCATATAGAGTGGAAAGCAGCAGCGTAGGAAACCATAGGGATCTCTTAGAGTGATGTCCCTTGCCATCCCTGCTATCTCAGCATTTAATCTGTCATGGTTCATGAAGCAACATTTTAAAACCAGCAAGGAATCTTCCTACCATTGTTCCCACTGACAGCTCTCCTGGAACCTCCCAGCTCAACTGTTGGAAACCTTTTTCTAACTTCAGGCCTGAATACATTAAGGAACATAACATAAGGAAATAAAAAGTGACTGCTCCTGATCAGCCTAGAGCTCTTTCCAAACAAGCAGTGCATTTCTGCTGCAGTCAGGTGGCTCTTCTGCAGGAGCAGTCAAGCAAAGAAACAAAGTGCTTCCTTGGTGTGTTCTCCCCACTCTCTCTTTCTGCCCCCAGAGAAAGATACTGGTTTGGGCAGAGATGTCCTGCAGACTGAATACAGCCTATGGGCCATTATTTAGGCAATACAGTCCTGTGTAATTACTGTGGAAGAAAGTGTTCATCTTAGACTATGCCATGTAGCCCTTCCTTCACCAGAGGCCAGGTGGTGTTTTTCTTGCTGACACTGAGTTCTATCTTATTTCTGGGGGAGTCACATAAGCAAGTCATATAAGTAAGGGAATCTTAGATGTAAATTTTGCATTCAAAGTTCAGAATTTATCTCATTCAGCATGTTGTAGCCTCTTATCTTTCTAAACAAGGTCCTACTTTTTATGCCACACTGTGAGGCTAATTATTCTCAATTTACTTGCACAGCCCTGCATTTGCCATCTATTATTCCTGAAATATAAAATGGTCTAAATTTTTTTTATATCTGACTGCACTACCTAATTATTCCTCATTTGTTTTTATTCTCTTCCAATTTAGTATCATCTGCAAAGTTGGAAATCATGTTTTCATATCATAATTAGACCTCTAAGAACCTAAGAAATCTGCTTGGTGAATAAGCATGCAAAGGGCTTGTTTTTTTCCCTTCTTCTATTTTCATTTTAATGGGGATTTAAAGTGAGACAATAAATTAGAAATGCATGAAATTATGAGCTAAAAAATTTGTTTGCCTGTGGGCCATAATGTTGCAGCAACCAGAAATGATATGAAGAAGTAGTTATGATAAGAAAGTTGGTTAGGAATGACTGATGAGGTAGAACATGAACTGACATGGCCCAGCCATGCTGCATTAGAAGATGTGCTTGTTTGGACAGTGTATTGGTGTCAGGAGCCTGAAAGTTCCTCTTCTGCCCCAGCTACATGTAGCCAACATGTAAAGAAGTCAATTAGCAGCTGTGACTTTGATGCTGACAGAATTTTCTACCTTAAGAAAGTAGTTTTCTACCTCCAACTTAAAGATCATCTCCCCTTTAAAATATGGCTCATAGGATTTCCTGCACCTTAGAGATAATGGGGAAGATATTAGCACAGATTACAGTATGACAGAAGAGGACTCCTTTACTTGTGTTGCTTAGCATAATGCAGCAGCAATCAACCAGTTTGACATTTTCTAGAGCCAGAAAGGCAGAGCAACTCAGTAGCCTTTGCTCCAGCCATCTGTATATCTTGATGTTTCTGTCAGAAATAGAATGAGCACCATGTACTATGTCTTTTTTTGTCTCCCTTTTGCTCAAGTTTTAGCAGTTGAATGCATTGTTTCAAGGTACTACAGAGCTGTTGGCAATTCAAACCAGATCCTTTTCAACCCAAACTGTCCCATGATTCTGGTTTTGTTTTTTTTTTTTTTTTCAAATGTATAGGAAAAAAATGAGAGAATCACTGTCTTACAGACAAGCAAATGAAAAAGCAAAGCACGTGAAAGATCTCTCTCCGCTGTACCTATTTCAGTCTGAGCTCTTCTGAACAAGACTAATGTTTGGATCTGCAGCCCTCTCAGAAGAGGAGCAAATCTGATGGACCAGCCAATACAAGATCAGCCCTGAAGCCACAGACCCTGTTCAGACCCTGGATTGCTCATCATTTCCAGGTGGGAGAGAAGCACATAAGCATCCTCAGCTGATTTCCACCAGGGACTCACAGACTGTTCTCTGTGCAAGTTCAGACAGGTGCAGACTTTGCATTTGTGCCAGTAAGTTTATTTTGGCTGTGATACCCTCCTCTTTCCAGTTCAGACAGTGCTTAGAACAGGGAAGCTGCATTAAATTTTTCCCTCATGCTGTTCCATGCCTTGGCTCCATTTTGAGAAATCATAAAATTAAGGGACAGGCCGTGGGATATCAGCCACAGCTTGATGTTGGATGATTTGTTGCTCTTGAAAAATCTGGCATGAAGAATGAAGCTTATGGTGCAAGGACACTGCCATTGGCAGTGAGAGCAGCAAATCATTTTGTGAATGAGACTGGGAAGGCCATCTCACTTGTGGAATCCATCTGGTGATTGGAGCATCTCTGGGCCTGATTCTGACTTCCCCAGTGGGGTCAGTCAAGAACAGACCCTTCAGAACAATTGCACTAGTGACAGTGTTGACGCATATATGACACAAGAGATCAGGGTCATGTCAGATCTGCCAGAAGGGGTAGACTTTTTAATTGCTGTCTGTGGTTTTTTTTTGGCCCTCACTTTGTAGGCACATTCAATTACAGATGCAACTTAAGTCATTTTTATGTCTTCCTGACTGACAGATATATTGGTTAATGTCCTAGCTGCAAAATTATGCCCACAGGTATGTGCAGCTGTTGTTCTGAGCCAGCGGAAGGAATGCGTAGGTATGGTACTTCAGCAGCTTTCCTCTCTAGGATGCCAAAAAGAAGAAACACATTTTTAAAAAATCCAATTGATCCTAATAGGATAAGATATTTAAATGTAATTATTAAATATAATCTCTGCAGGACAAGGTTAAGGGCATTTGTGTAATGTAACTTCATATTTTTCCCTAAACCTATCAGAAGTTACTCTTATTGTAGCTTCAGCTATAATTTACAAGGTTTTGAGTGGCTTGGTTTTAGATGATGACACTCCTGCAAAATCAGTGATGTTCCTGTGTGAGTGAGTAATTTATCTTGAAAAGTAAAAATGTTCATGAAAAGGTTGCAATGAACACTTTAAAGTCTGACTCTGTTTCTGTAGAGATCACACTGAATATGGATTAAATTGTTCTTTGATTGCATGATTAGTCTCCTAAATCTAACATAGGCTTTCTATTCCTTCATGAGATGATTCAACAATTTCAAAGTGAGCTAATTAATTAAAAATTACAGATTTCAATAAAAATTCTATTAAACATCAACACATGCCTAACTTTTTTTTTTAAATTCTGGAACACTTTCAAGCATATCCATTATTTCTTTAAATATTCAGAATAATTCTCAATGAAAGTCAATACATTGCAGCAATCTGGATGTTATGTCATTAAAATGATAAGGCAACTCTAAGAATTTAAGAATTATGCCAAAGGAAAAAAAAGGAAGATGGACAAAGACATCTGAAAATACCATCTGAATTATATAATTTTTAAGCTTGGAAATAGGAACTTGATTTTTATGATGAGAAACAACATCTGAATAAATGTTTGTCAGCAGAGTTCTCTGGTTTTATTTCCACCATTATTCTATTGCCTTTCCAGTTTACCACAGCCCATGCTGTTGGTGAGACAACAATGAAATGTGGCTAAGGCAAGCACTGATGTAATGCAATGCAATTTTTTAAAAGAATCAGCGCACCATTGTTTCCCTTATCCTTAAGGCTGTTGGGATTGTGGGAATTCACCTTCTCCAGAGATAGGTACACACAAATTTCCCATAACTTCTGATGACTTCAGTTAGTGTTAATGTAAAGGTTTGGTACCTATGTGTGCCCAACATGACAATCTTTTCTAAAACTAAATTATTGCAATCAAGTCCAGGAAATGTTAATTAAAAACTTGTAGTAGCATAAATGCTTCCTTAAAGTCCATGGTCCATAAACTTCTTGTAAAAACTGACTTTGAGATTGTAAAAAAACTGACGTCAAGAGGACAAGTTAAGGAGAGATCCTTCCTTAAATCTAGTGTGCCCTAACTGTCAAAATCTTCCAATACTGACTTGGCCCACCCGAGTCCTAAGTGTCTCATTTTCCTCCATCCCATGTGTTTCATTGGGCCAAAATGACTGGATGGAGTCTCTAGACCCTGTGAGTGATGTGGCTCCCATGCCATCCCTGAGGGGGTGGCAGTGCTGGCTGTAACCCTTCCAAACCCACAGAGGGGCTGAGCATCTGTGGCTCAGCTGCTGTGCAGTACCTGGGGAAAAGCTAGCATGGAGGTTTTCTATAGCAAGAATTCATCCTTAAATTCCAGTTCTATCTTTTCCTGCATTTCCCGACCCCTGTCTATCCAGCACTATCAAAAATATGAAGTGCTGTAGAGAGCATTGAATCTCTAAATTTCTACACATTTTACCTGCAAATGGTATTCAGCATAATTAAGAAGGAATTACACCAAATTCCCACATTACAGCTGGATTTAGTGGAGAGGGCTGTGGAGTTATTTTGAAGAAATTGTTGTGTTCTTGGGCTGTTTATGATGGAAGTTCCTTCACATTTCATGGATTTGTCATGCTTGAGATCCTGTGTACTGCACTGATCAGCCGTAAAACTGTCCTTTATTTGAAATTAAATGTGGAGAAGTTTAAATTGTTCTGTGTGTATACAGACATAAGAAGCTCATCTTTGGCAGTGCTCAGATTATTTATACTGCAGCTGCAGTAAATTTGAGTTGCACCAAATGTAGCTCTCTAAATGTCAGCTTGATTTTCTCAAGACCTACTTTTAACTTATTATAAATATTACTTGTTACAGATGCTAAAACTCTTCAAAAGAGGAATGTCAGTCTGGGTGCAGAAATATGCATCACAGCAGGACATTTATTTCTATTCTTCTGAAAAATCACCAAAATTACCTTTGTTATATGCATTTAAGCATGTTGGGGTTGTGGGAATTCACCTTCTCCCTAGGTAGGTACACACAAATTTCCCATCATTTCTGAGGACTGCAGTTAGTGTTAATGTAAAGGTTTGGTACATATGTATGTCCGACATGGCAATCTTTTCTAAAACTAAATTATTGCAATCAAGTCCAGGAAATGCTAATTTAAAAGCTGAAAAGGAAAAAAAAATAAAGAATGCCAATTTATATAGACTTTTAACTGACTATATGAAATTTTTATTGTCTCCCAAACTTGTCTACTTTTTTGTTTAAATAAAAAAAGCAAGAAGATAATTCACTATTTATAATTTAAGAACTTCAGTTGCTGCCATGCAATGATATGGTCCATAATTCAAAGCTTAAGAGTGAAAAGGAGAACCCAGCATTTTTTTTTAGATACTCAGAAAGCACTGAGCACAGTCTCAGATCAAATTACTTATTCATTGAGACAAATAAAAGTTCAACACTGTATATAAGAGGTGGATTAAAATAATATTGATTGCAATTTTCTTGACAAATAACAAAGCAGAAATGAGAATTTGCATTCATGTGGAACAGATCAGTCACATTTGGAACAAAAATGACCTATCTTAGAAAACAGCTTCTAAGTAGGTAGGTAACTCTTAAACTTCAAAGTGTGTTCTTTCTCACATCATGCAATTACAGCCAAATACTTTTGCTTGGGTCAGGTGAAAAAACAAAAATCTGTATTCTCAGCTGTAGAGTTTTTAAGACCCGTATTGTCTTGCTTATTACTGTGGATGTTAATTCCACAGTGGCAGTGTGACTGACCTTGCCCTTCTGCAGCTGGGCCTGTCAGATTACATTGATCTTAGGTACTGTTTGTTAGTGTTCTCTTTTCTGACCAGTCACCTTTAGTTACCCAAAGTCTTAGCTTCACTTCACTGTAATCAAGAAGCTAGTGTTCTAGGGAGAAAAAAGATATTTTTCATTAGGTTTTTGTTGGTTGCATTAGTTGTCTAAAAGAGGGACTGTTAGAATGGGATGGTATAATGGAATAAATGTCAATTTAGACAGAGCTCTACAGAAATTGCCTTAGTTATTTGTAATTTTTCTGCTTCATCTATTCATTTCTGAAATACTTCCAAGCTATTTATTTACTATGTTAAGAGTTTAATTTTTATTGATCTCTCAAATCACTCATTGAAACTTTCACCAGAGTTATATCAGCACATATCATCTTATTGCCATGGTTTTACTATCATAACTCTAGTTATGTGTCAGTACTAGTCAAAAACAATTCTAGCCATGTTTGTGACTTCTCTTGGCCATCCCTAGACTCCAGAGAAGTCAGTGGTTGGTGCCTCCTGGAGAGTGATGCTGAACCCCTGAGATACTTGCAGGCACATTCTATGGGCCAAACTTTGTCCCACATAGTCTGGGGTGAATTTGTAGCTATTGATGTAGTTATCAAAGTGTTCTGTACAAATCAAAGCAGAAATTGCTCTTTCCTTTAGGTTGAAGCATAGAAAAGACAGAATTAATTTTGATTTTTTGTAAATATTCTGATTTAATTTATAAGAATTGGAAATGCTTGTCATATATTCATCAGTACCAGTCCTTTTACCTGTGCAAAGTTAAGACATAGAAGACCTGAAAAGAGATGAGAATAATTTTTGTATGAGATGGAAAGGCAAGAGAAAAAGAAATCAATTCAGCTAGAATATTCCAAAACAAATTCATGCCCTACTGAAGGATCAAGTAGAAGGACTTTGAACGTTTGGGTTAGCTGGGGGACATCATCTGAATTAGATCCACTTGAAAGGGTGAGAAAGCATCACTGCTCTATCCGGTAATGCCACAAGTATTCAGCTTTTGTGGTTGCTGTTATTAATGCAGCATCTTGCTTTCAATAAGTAATGTTTACATTTCAATTGTAGCTTCCAGCCTGAGCTCACGATTCCCATTTTTTTTGTAGCTGTTAAGTTCCATTGCAGTGAAGCCCAGTTTAATTCTTCTTCTTGAGTCTGCTATGTAATCTTGATTTCTTAAGCATATTTTCTAGCTCTGGTATTCTCTTAGATTCAGGATATTAGGACATTTTCAAAATGCTTTCTATTTACAATTTAACATTATACAATGTCAAGAATAATTAAAAGCATAGAGAGATGACAGAGAAAATCCCATTTATATGATCTTTCCATTTCGCTTTTCTGAGTTTCACTTAGAATGCCTTCTTCAGGAGCTAAAATTGTCTTTTTAGCAAATGCAACATGCAAAAAGAGTTAACAGAAAATGGTCATGATCACTCAGTAACTTTATTGGAACAGGTTGTCAAAGTTCTGAGCTAGGTGGTTTCGTCAGAGTTCAGGATGAATGTCCAGCCCACACTGTGACTCAGTGTGTGAGGAAATCATCCCAGCTGGCAGTTGCTGTGGTAGGGCCTTGGGACAAAGCTTCCCTGAAGTTTGGAGGGGTGGTGGAAGGGGAGATTTAATGTCTCGCTCTGTCTTGCTGACTATGGAGCTGATGGTGCACCTGACTAGGGGAGAGAAGGAGGCCTGGAAATCATACTGCAATTTGTAGCATGAGGATGTCAGGAAGCTTGAAACCTTGCTGTTCCCTCCACTCCTGAAATACAAACCCCATACAATAGGCTCTTCTTGCAGGACCTACAGCTTCCAACCATCCCAGTGTACCTGGCAGCTCTGCCCTGCTCCTTTCCCCTGCCCCTGCTGCATCAGTGGGATCACACAGGGAGCAATATCCTGGCTGTGGTCAGGGGAGCAGTGGATGAGAAGAAAATTCAGAGCTGTAGCAAGGCCACAAAAACACACAACAAGTGGAGGCATGACCTCTGATGGGTTATACATGGGATGGTAAGGCACGAAAGCAGGCAGGTGAGGTACATATCAATGGTTTCAGCACCTACCAGGTTTGGTACAGAAGCATATCCTGCTCTGTTCCAGCTGCTGAAACATTTCATGTGTCTGAGTGATCAAAAGCATACAATATTGCATGTGTAAAAGAAGTAATTACATTATTGATGAGTTACAGAATTTAAGTTTTGGTCAAAGAAGGAGTTTGATACCACATAATACTTGGAAACTTGTGGCAGAATCTGTGGCCTTGAGTTGGAGTTGTAGGTTTCCTATACAATGGCAAAGAAAGAATGTATGATCCATAGTGGTATGCACAAACCTAAGCATTGAGCCAGCTGAGGTAGCAATAGCAAAGCCCTGAGGACTCACTCCTGTTTTAAATCCCCACCCTCTTGGAGGCCTACGTGCTTAACTGTGCATTTCTCTGCATGCATTTCTCTCCACACATAATTTACAGCCATGAAAGTAGGAACTTAATCCTCCTCTTCACAGAAAAACCACATAGAAGAATCAATCTTTTCTATTAAAAGGGATCCAGAGCAGAAGTAGGTGGTGATTCCTCTCACCTCCTCCTCAGCCTTTTCAAGAGGACATCTTGTTTCAGCCCCTTTTTCTGCTTTTACAAGCACAATCTGACCTGGAAAGTTCCCCAGCATATAGACTGTTGGGGAGGACGAGTACTTTCAAACCCTGCCCCAGAAGTCATGGCAGATTGTATAAAAGCTTTTATGATTCAATGCTCTATGGAGTGGGAGTAGGAGTAAGTGTAACCCTGATTCTGCAGTGTGGCGGTTAGATCACTTCCATAGGTTTGGAATACTTAGTCTATGCTTCAAGGACAATTTAGTTATATTGTATTACTTAGAGAGTGATAAATAGGACTCTTTGGAAACAGTTTCTCTAGCCAGCTTCCCTACAGAGCCAAACTTGCTTCTTTATCTCTGTCCCAATGATGACAAAAATGTCCAAAAAGACCTAAATGAAATACTTAAGAAATTTATAATGCAAACTGATACATTATGCATTTCCTCAGGAAAATTTTGGAAACTGGTCAAAATAATTTAATTAGTTACTTCATTGTGAAAAAGGTTTTAAGAGCCAATTAGACAAATCAAGCAGGGAGAGCTGCAAGCTTGAAATATAGAATCAGTAAAGTGAAATACTATTCTAAGGAAAAAGGTGGAGATGACAGTACATGAAAGGGAAGTGATCTGCAGATGAAAGGCACAATAGCAGTAAAAGACACATAGTGAGGGTGATAGCATGAACTGATGAGGGGGAGCAAATGGAATCAGTGCAAACTGGCATAGACTCATGGAATAGCACTGCTTGAAATGAATAAGCTTGCATTGCAGCTGTCTCAAATAGGGACTTGCTACTGCTCAGGTAACGATCTAATTGTGGAGAAAACCGTGCAAAGCTCGGTATTTAGCATATATATACACATGTGTATGTATTTTAGTTTGGATAGTCAAATGTGTCTTGTACGGTGATGTGTCATGTTGTAAGATTTCACAGTAACAACTGTCTGCTTGTGTACTTTGATTTCATTGTTGTTGGTAGTGTAGTTAGTTTCTTCAGACCCTGTACATTGCACAGATACATTTGTACACTCAGGTTCTCTCTTTCTGCATATCCACAAAACATTCACAAGGGAACAATTAGTGAAATGATATAAAACGAATAACACAGGATCTATCAACAGGCTTAGGTTGGAAAGTGCCAGATGGGTGCTTCATACCTGAGCAGTGTGAAAAAAATCTGGATTGGAATGTTGAAGTTTTGCCATGTGTGTAATATCATACACATTGGGCCGAGCTCTGTCTACAGTATGGAATTTCACAGCTGTCAGTTTGCACTACATGAATGAACAGGCTCATGTATGCTATGCATCCTCTTACTCCCATGCTCTCCACTGCTAGAAGTGCTGTTAGGCCTGCAAACTTTTGCCTCCCTCTTATAACACCCAACGTCCCATGCACAAGTCTGGAAGTGTAAAGCAAAATTAGAATTTCCCCCTTTCTGTATATGTCATTACAGATGGTTACAGATGGTTCTGTTCTGCACAACAGTCTGATGCAGAAGGTAGAAGCTCTCAAAGTATACAGTTACGTATGTGAAAAGTATGTGAATGTCAAGTGTAAGCTAGATTGCTTGGACCAGATAACCCAGACTTTACCTCACACTCAATAAAATTATTTATGGAGGAAGAAAATGCTTTATATGAAAAAGGGAGAGTTCTTGTAGCTGCAAGGAAGGCTGGAGATTTTGGTGATAAATTGATAAGCAAAATTTAGGCTTTAATGTGGTAACAATAATGCTAATTAATGGCATTAATATGGTAAAAAGAAATGGTTTTATAAGCATAGAATATGTAGAGTTATCTGTCAAACCTAGCTTGCAAGGTCATAAAGCAACATGAATAAGAGCTATTGTTAGTAAAGAATATATTTCAGAGAACTCAGTATGTTTTTTCTTCCATAGTATAGGCATTTCTGAAAAAAGCTGAAGGTCACATCTGGAAGATGAAAATGTATTTTCCCACAGAAGGTACTAAAGGGTTTATGATTATGTGAGAGAACACTGTTAGGTATATGGAACCATTACATTTTGACAAGGTAACTGATCTAGATGAATGATATTCACAAATTCCAGAGAAATTATTAAGGTAAAGTAAGAAAAGCCTTTAGAATATCTTTTTTTTTTCACATCTTGTTAACAGCTAGGGAAACATCAAAAGACAGAAAGAGGGTAGTAGTTTTTCTGTATTTTTGGGAGAAGTTAGAGGGAGAAATACATGGCATTGTCTCAGCTGTTTAGAGCATGGTGATGATAAGGCCAAGATTATGGGTTTGGGTTTGGTCCCTGTATGGGCTGTTAACTTAAGAGTTGGACTTGATGATCCTTGTGGGTCCCTTCCAGCTCAGAACATTCTGTGATTCTGTGGATGTGTAATATGGAAAGAAGAATTACTATTGTTTAAAGACCAAGCAATCAGGCTTGATGAATGTGCAATATTTGTGTGGACAGTCCTGAATAGCCAAAGAGAAGTAAATTAAAGGACATGTTGTGCTTGGACATACGAGTCTCTTGACACTATGTCATATGTAGACACCCACAAAATTGATTTCTCTAAAAAGCTAAGCTGAGATAAACACCAAGGACTGATGAAATGAATTTCAAATTAACTTAGTAGAAAAAAAAATAAAGCAGGCAAACCAAAGGGGAATACTTTGTAAGAAGACATGAGACAAATGAGGCAGAATTAGTGCTCAAAGCTGAAGACCACTCTGGTATACAAGAGGGGGGTTATTGGAAAGAGAGCAGACTTTGCAGGAAAAAATAAGAATGAATGCAGAAACATGACTGTGTAGAGACAAAATAATGTTTTCAATATTATGCTGGTAGGAAAGCAGTAGTTAAGTTTAAAGTACTAGAGAAATGCAATTAAACCCATCCCCAGCAGCAGAACATTGAATGTCAATCAATAATTAGAGCTGGGCATACAGGTAATAAACTACCTGCACAATGCTTACCAAGATAAATAATACAGAATACTTAATTTCCACATATAAACATACTTACATCTATATGTAATATAGTTATTCTCTTAAGTGCTAAATCCATACAAGAAAGACTGATGGAAAATGAGGAATAATACTCTGCTGAACTCTAAAGGGTTTAGTGTGCTGTGCAGAGTATCCATCTATCTCTTTTATTTTGCTGAGGATCATTCATAGACTCATAGAATAGTTTGAGTTGGAAGGGACCTTTAAAGGTCATCTAGACCAACACCCCTGCGATGAGCAGGGACATCTTCAATCCATCCTCCTACCATCTCTGTCATGTTCCTGTTCTTTGAGCAAATAATCTCCAGGAAGAACTCCACAGTTCTTTAATATAGCTATAGTTTATTTTTGAGGTTAATCTGTGTCAAGATTGTACTGCTCCTTTGATTTTTGGATGGTAGCCTTAGGTTGTAGGCAGAATCAGAAAAGCATGTTGCACAAATGGTGCATTGAGCATAAGCAATGCAGTTCAGTCCAAGTGAAGTAACAATAAAGCCTTTAGACCATATCACATCTTCATCTTCATGCCACATATGTCACAGATAAATGATTTTAACTATACAGAAGATAATTTTACCATGTATTTTAGTATGCATATCTTTCTGCTTGTAAAGCCACATACTTCAATATGTACAGTAAGATCAGCTGTGCCGAGTGACTTATCCTTGTGTAGAGGGAAAAAGAGCTTTATACAGCTCTCTAAAATTAGGTATAAGATCAGCTTGTCTTTCATAAAAGTGTCAGAGTTTCAAGTGCCAGTTTCTCACATATCTGCAAGGTCAGAAAAGGCTGTAAAGTCATACATGGGAGCTGGGTATCAGCTCTTGCAAATACTGTCACGTGAAGCCATGCTTGCTCTCCCTGAAGGACCATGCATTATTGAACTTCACAGCTGTGGTGGTTTTGGGAACAGGAAGAATGCTGCAGATGGAGAAGTGAAAGCTTCTTACAGCCTTTGTGCAGAAGTAATTTCAGGGAAAGAAATACATACTCTGGCTGTTGCCATTTTTATAAGTTTTTAAAGTTGTTTGAAGCTGAGTCCCTGGTTTGGACTGCTAAGTGCATCCCAGATAATGAGGAGTGGACAGAAGAAAATAATATCTAGTCTGAGCTGTAAGTATGGTTGGCAGTACCCACGTGCTGAGCTGATGTATCCACAGGTTTAAATTCCCTTCAACAAACTTATTCCACAGCTCATATAAGTTTCAAATATACTTTATTAAAATTGCTGTCCAGAAAAAAAAATAAATTAAAAACATGCCTTCTTTGTGAAAAGTACATCTCGCAATTAAAACTGCTCAGGCAGTGAGATTGCCCACTGCTTTGTCTTTACATTTTAATTTGCTTATTTATAGGAACACAGTTTTTAAAAGCACACACAACAAACATCATTGTGCTCTCCAGGCAAATGTATAAGATGGGCTAAAATCTCCATTTGTCTGTGCTGTGCATGCTCATTTAGATTATGGTAAAGTGGGTATAAAACACTACTGGAACACAATGGAAATGATGTATGCCTTTTTGCAATGAGATAAACGATTATATGTGGTATTAGAGCCATAATTTTATGCTTGTTAGTCATCCAATTTTGATTAAGGGAGCATTTATTTTAAGAATAAGTCTGCACTGCTGTTCACATTTTCTCTTTCTACAGCAAGTTGTATGTTAAAGAGCAGAACAAAATGCAGTTCAAGAATAGGACAGTTGGGACTGATGTGGAGAAAATAGCACAACACAGAGCTGAACTAGTAGAAGAGGTACCAAATGGAACTGTTGGTTACTGGTTTCAAAGGTAATTTGGGTTTAAAGGTACTTGGGCCCTTGAGGTAAACACTGGGAATTTCAGTTGCTCATAAAATGCTAAAGTTGACACAGAATGTTTGCCTTCCAAACACCAAAACCTTTTCAGATTAATTCCACAATTGTACATATTGTGGGGCTTTTAGTAGTTCCAGAAGATTTCAACAGTTGCATATGAAATAGAAACTCTTGAACCAAATCAAAATCAAATGAGGGAGGAAAGAGAGCTTTCAGCCAGGATCACACAAGAAAAAAGTTTAAAATTTACTGCTACCTCCTAAATCTCTCTTGTGCAAGTGTTACGAGTAAGATCAGGAAATTTTGTTTTTTCCTTTTTAGATAATTGAGTTGATGTAACACAGAAGAGTTATTTTCCCTGATTATGCATGAGTAGAGGAGGGTGGACATGAGTGCCATATTCATTGCGATTTGAATTCAGGAAAATCCTGCCTGATGAAAGATATAGGGAGGGGGATATGTCTTCTCCGAAGCCTAGAACTAAGTATGTGTTCACTTCCTTTGTAACAGCCTAGCTGATTCCTAGTGCTAGCTGTCCATAAGCTTGTATATGCACCAGAAAAAAAGAAGAAGGCATCTTTACGTACATCTGAATTTAAAACTTTGGTTCAAACATATTGGAATGAAGGGTTTTGAAATACAAGTTATCAGCTAAACTTTCTTTATATTGTATCTTAAGCAATCCACTTGCTCCTCTTACATATAGGCCAGCTAAGTGGGGTGCAAAGTTCTTATCCTGGCTCACAAAGGAAATAGTCTGACATAATTCAGGTATTTCAAATGATCTGTCATTTGAAGAATGACATAACCCTTTGTAATATAGGTGTAAGGGCTTTAAATTCCCAGCTCGTGTGTCAGTCACAGTGGAAGTGCTGCAGAGGATCGGCCCAAGGGCAGGGGGATGCGCCCCAGGACCCTGTGGCTTCCCTGCAGTGGAGAGCCTGTCTGGAGAGTGAGCTCAGAGCTGGCTTGGGCAGCTTCTGCAAGCAAGACTCAAGCCTTTTCCAGTGAGATTCACTGCTTGGAAGATGTGACTCCTTGTCGAAGGGAGCAGGGTCCCCTGACACCTACTTAATGCACACAGGTTGCTGGGAAATTTATGACACCAGAGTTTTCAGTCCTGGCAGAGTGACTTAATATATATTTAAACCTACAATAGCCAGGACATATTTCATATCCTGGTTTTCTTTTCCCCTAGATATTGCCACTGTTTCAGTGAGCCTGCAGGGCACATTTTCCTGAAAGACAGATATGCTTTTTCATGTAACACCCCATTAAGTAAAGCCCTTTAGCAAGGACAAAGAGTCTCTGAAGATCCTCTTCTGGCATAGGATGTTTACAGACTGAAACACAAACTGGCTGTTTCACTGAAAAAGAAAAAATTCCAAATTTCCTGGTTAATCTGCTGACTGCCCTGAAACATTCTGTTTGTTTCAGTTTGATATTTTCCAAGAAAGCTTCTGATGATTTTTCTTTAACCTCTTTCTAATGGCTTTGTCAATATCTTTCAAGCATTTGTTTTTGTGTCAAGTTTTCATACTCCAGATATATGTAAATGAGAAAGGTGTTGGAAAAGAAAAGGGCTGCTGTTGATGTGTAAGTCTCTGAGACCTTCAAAATTAGTGAGCTGCAGGTGTAGAATAGTTGTACTGTGATGGATTTCTCCTCCAGCTGTAGAAATAGGGGGAAATATGCACACAGTGGAGTGTGCACATGATAGCATGGCTTGTCAGGTAACTCTTCTCTAGAGAATGGCAATTTGGGGTCAAAAGTAGAGTGATTTCATGAGCCTTGTCTCTCCTCAACTTGCACATGTGGATTAGTAAAGAGCAGCAGAAGCAGTGAAAAAGGTGTGACTGACGGTTTCAATGTATTGCTTGGCTGCAGAGCTATTCAAAACAAATTGCACGATATGGAGCTGGTGGACATGGGATTGGTGTCCTGACAGACACGTTCCATGTTCTTAGCTTCAAATCAACCTTGAACAGCTTTTTGCAAGTTTTTCCTCTGCCTGCCAAAGTGTTCCTATCAGCCGTTCACAACTTTGGTAGAATTTATTTCTTTCCACCTACCATGTACAGGAAATTTGACTCAGAAAGATGAGATGCAAATATTATGCAGGGTTGACCTTTTCATTTGCAGGGTAACTAATTAGCTTGACAAGTAACACATTTAGTAAAATACGCATATGTCATTAGATAATCCTGCCTACCTCTTTATGGTGGCTCCCTAAAATACATCTTACTTTTGTTGCAATTAGCTGCAGGCTTGCTGTTGACTTAAATAAGAGCAGGACTACAGACTTAGACCAAATGCAAAGTAATTTAATGTGCAGTCTCTGATCTGGCAATGTCATAGTTACTTCTTTAGTTGTGCTTTGGCACCACAACATAGTGCTGACTGAGTACCTTTTCCAGTTCTGCTTGTTTTTGCTATAGGACAGGACATAATGTGTGGCATTTAATATGAAAGACATTAAAATAGAAATATTTTTAAAGTAAACTTTGGGGAAAGGTAGAAATTTCTGGGGCAGACTAAAATGAGGTGCCAGTCTGGACACAACTTCAGGGTGAACCTGGGCAACTGGCTGGACAGATTCCTTTAGCTAAACTGTGTAATGGTTTTTATGCATAGACTGCTGTGCTGAGGTCTGTGCAGGAGTTGTAATTTGTATTGTTACTTCACTGCAACTAAGCAAAGAAAGACATGGTCATGTTCATTTTTTACTGTGGGTAACAACCTGGTGGCCTTCAAAGAGCCTGAGGAGAGGTAGTTGTGTCCTCTGCTGAAGGAAGGAGAGAGAAGTGGTTATGTAGACATAAGGGATTGAAATAAATGGCCAAGAATTTGACCCAGGTCTTCTAGGCCAACAGAAAGAAGCTGGTCATGTCGAAAATATAAAGCCCACTCCCAGTTGCTGTTGGGAGTCATTTATTGTCTTGAACAGATGTTCTCAACCACAGTTAACCTTGAATCCTGCATGGTTTGGGTCTGATATAGGATGATTAGCATTCCCTAGCTCTGGACTGCAGCGTCTGCTTTTTGGTGCCACCTCACAGTATGGTGTGGCAACAGAGATAAATGGTGCCCTGCTGCAAATGGTATTCGGTGATACTTTGCAATTCTAATGAACCCATCCTGTGCTCTTCAGTGTCCTTTAAACCTTGACAATTAGGAAGAGTAAAGAAGGGGGAAAAGTCTGGGATGGGAGACAATAGAGGAAGCGGAGCTTGTGAATGCCTACAACAAAGAGAGGAATTTAATTTCATACTGATACTTTGAATTGTCTTGTTCCCTTTACAGATATATTTTGGAAGATGCTTATGTTTTTATTATAAAATACATCAGTTAACTGTTTCACTGTTTTATATACTTTTTATTTTAATCTGGATCTGAGCCTGATGTTGCCATTAAATCATCGGCTTTGTCCTTCTTTATTTATATTCTTCCTTCTCAATTTATTGCCTCTTTGCCTTTAATGAAGCAGAGGTGGCAGCTTTACAGATGGGAAACTAAATCACAGAGAAACTACGTGACTTTTTTACGTGACGTATGCACAGAAAATTAATAATCACTCTTATTAACAGGTGCAGGCAGTACATGTAAATATTGCAAGTAGTTTAGCTGCTTTGGCTGTGCTGGTTTGGGGAAAGTTCCGATTTTATGAGAGAATGTATGAGACATTAGTGCAAATTTTCTTCTTTTCCTTACATTTTTGCTCATGGTGCATCCATTCAGTGAAGGCTTTATGTACCTCTGGGTCCTCTCCTGGCTACCATTGGGTTGGATTTCTCTCCTCTACTAAAGTGCTAAAGCTGCACTGGTTTTGGCTTCTGACATGGTCCCCTGGCAGAACTACTTCATGGAGCTCTCTTTATCCTCCTTGATTGCTCTCCTTTTCCTTCATGTTGGCTTGCTTTCATCACTTGTAGCCTGTTCTGATGCTCTTCAATTTCCTTTTCTTTTAGCAGTGTCTCCTGTTTGAAGTTTAAAGCAAGTCTTCCCTCTCTGTGGAAACATTTCACTCCTGTCTGCCATTCACTTTGTTTTTTCCCCTCCTAGGAGCAGATGCCAGCTTGTGCTGACATCATCCCCCAAAAGATTGCTTTGCTAATTGGTATGACAGAGAACTTGTTTGTTTGTTTTTCATTCTGCTTTTGCTTTCTATTTTGTCCTCTCTGCATTGGGCTGATCATTCTCTGGTGAGCTCAGCAAGGTCACTGGAGTCATTGGCAGGCTTGTACAGAAGGATGTCCTATATGATCCGTTTGAGGCATACAACAAAGTCTGTGATGTCTATTAACAACTCCCAATATTTTGTAAATAGCAGCACTTTGGCCTTACTATTGTTAATTATCAGAACTAGAAGACTGCTTAGCATATTTTACTTATATTTACTTATTTTACTTATGTAACTTCACCAGGCCTTACATGCCTACAGAAGTAACCCTATTTAGCAGTCTAAGGGGTGAGGAACTGGCTAAGTAAGACAATTTTAAATCAGGTTGCATGTATGGATGTCAATGCTGGATTTTTAACAGTGGAGTGATGATGTCTGAAAGCTTTGTTAGCAAATATCTTTGAGAAGTGAGGAGGATGTTGAGGTGCTATGAGGTGAAAGAAAGGCAAATATCTTTGAAGATGCATGAAAAAGGAGAGCAAGGACAATACAGACCTGTCAGCTTCTTCAATAGCTAGATGAATGATAATTGATGCTAGAGGGAAAATCTTATTTTGTGGAGCTGTAAAAGGTTTTTGTACCAAGTGTGAGTTAAAAGTTAACAGATAAAGTCTATCTGAGATATACTTCTCACCAGAAATATCATGTGGCTCTAAAGGATAGAAATATCTTGGAACAGCAAGAGGGGATACAAATGATATAGAACAGACCAGAACTTTCAGCCACAACCTTTTTTTTTTTTTTCCCAGGGGAAAAAACTTCCTTTATTCATGTGTTCATTGAAATACCTGGCGTGTAGGTGTGCAGTGGCAACATCTTTTCCATGTACCAAGGTGTTTAAACTAAGATTTAGCCCAGGTTCTTGGAAGTGAGAATTTAGCAATCAGCAAATGTACTGCTTTGCAGATGTGGCTAATTGTATGACCCGTGACTAAAGCACCATTTTGAGAGTGTGAATTGATTTCATAGATCTTCTCTCATTTCCCTCATAAAAGGCAGAAATGGAGGAAGCGTCTTAGGGCCTATGACAGCCAGGGAACAGTCTATTATATATCCCCACCATTGGACAAATTTGCTCTCAGCCCAGCCTACAAACCTTAGAGTGTCTGATAGGTATCCACATACTGGCATCTTTCTTTTGTGCCTATCTACAGTCAATAGCCCCCATCAGCTCCTACTAGAGGAAACACTCCTGTTAGAATGGAGAAGAGCTAAAGTCTTAGTCTTACGCCTCTGCTACAGGTCAAATAAATCACCCTGAATTTTTGGTACAATGACAGTGACAGCTGGGAAAAGCAATTTGTTGAAGACAGTTGCATTTTACCGAAGAACTGTTGTCCAAAATAAAACAAAAGGTTCAGTGCAGGAAGAAAGGAATCTAAAGAAGTGTTAAAATAGATTGTCCTTTCCAGATCAAATGTTAGTATTATTTGCAGCACTGCTTTTTGGAGGTCTGCAGTGCTCTGGCTCAGCACCACTGCTGGCCAGTTACCCATCTCATCCTCTGCAGCACCGAGGGGCAAGACAATTCAGCAAGAGCCACCTTTACCTCCACCTCTTACCCATGGGGCAGATGGAGTGCCTGAGGCCTTGATAGTGCTTTTGCAGAGAGAGGGGGAGCTGGAGAAGTATCCAGCCCTACTGGCTTTAAATGTTCACGTTTTGCACCATCTGCAGAACAGGAGAAAAGGCAAATTAAGAATCCTTCACTTCCAGTCCTTGATTAGGAATCCCAAGGTCAAGCAACAATAAACTGTTTATTAACCTGTACAGGTGATAATGATACAGACTGATTCTTGTGACATTATTATTATGTTTGATGAGTTTTTTAAAAGAGTGAGAGACAGTAGATTTAGTGATTTAAGCTAAATGTATGGGAGCATATACAATGCATTATACATTTAGTTGTTTCTATACCAAGAATTTCATAAAGTGATGTCAGTTGTAAATCTCTACTGGATTGCAAAATACTTATATGCAGAATTTGGGTACTGCAGAAAATTACACCGTACTTAAGTTCCAGAGTTCCTTTACACATTCATATAATAGCCTGGCAAACTGTGTAAAACACATGACAAATTGTGTACCAGTCTCTACCAAGTAGATTCTGCTCCAGAAAAATATGCACAATGCCAACACTGGAAAAGGAAGGGTGGCCATTGCATTGTAAATATCACCTTCTCTTCCTCACTCTTAAATGGATCAGAGATTGTGTTATATCTAACTCGCTTTTTCTTGCTTCTTGGCTAAAATGTCTGGATTCCTTTGGATAGTCATTTGATAAATCTATTAATAACTTTTCCACTGCCTTTCTAAAGTAATTTGGCTAATGTGCAGAGTTGAACTTCCAGCCAAGTCTGAAAGGCTTTTTTCCCCATTTAGAAATTGCAACTGTTCCTTATGTGCAGCAATAGTTTTCCCTTAGAAGAGGCTAAGATGGCTCTATTAGAAGAGCTTATGGTTTTTGGATACGTCTCTTGGGTACTTTTACACAGAAAATGATCACATTGAAGTACTTGTGAAAGGGAAACCCTTTTACCTGTTTTGAAGCTGGCATGATGCATACGGGGTAGGTCTGGATGCCTGTGCTTTGTGTGCCTTTGCAAGGACAGGACAGCTTTGAGCACCATTAGAAACATCCCTGCCTCCTTGTTATGGTTGTACTGGCTTTGATCCTCAGCATGGGAAGATGAAAAACCAGTTGGTGTCAACAATTGCAGTGGCTTTTTGTTAACTGCCAGGCTGGATCAAAGAGTGGAGCATTTTTGTTGAGATTGTGTCAGGACATTGTCTCATGCAAGTGGGGTGGAGGCAGGCTGGGCATGTAAGGGACAGCTTTGCCCCAGGCTGCTGTGGCTTTCTGTGGCAACATGGTGGCAGAATCAGGTTGCTAGGTAGGTGTTGGGGATGAGCCAGTGGCATTAAGGCAGCAGGCAAGAGGCTGCATCCAGTTCACGCTGGCATTTCTGTCTGGTCTGCAAGACAGCCAGCCTTGGTGCTGTCAGGCACAGTGCATGTACAGCTGCCTGCCAGGGAAGGCTTGTCTAAGGAACAGCAAGGCTGGTGCAGGGATGACTGGAATATTTTCCCATAAATATTCTTTAAGCGTGTAAATGATTGTGATGAAATCATAAAAGTAATTGGCTCTTGTAACTCCTTTTTTGAAAACAAATTAAGCCTAAAAACATGTAGAGACCTCCTCCCTTTCCAGAATATTATTGAAAATTAATAGACCATCTGAGCCTGCAGTATCATAAAGTCTGTATCCTTTTTTTTTTTTTTCACATACCTTCAGATTCATCTCCAGCAGCTCTCCATCTGTTTCCAGGCTGTTTTCTAAACCAGTGTGATGCCTCAGGTGCAGAAGAGAGAGACAATAATTAACAATGTGGCCTACAGCATCTTGGGGAACAATTAATTTTAGTGAATGGACAGGGGGAGGAAGAAGGAAGGTAAGCTTTGCTCATTTGTCTGCTCATGCTTTCACAGCTGGGCATATTGGATAGATGCACAGACAGATATGTATGTATCTCCCAAAAAGACTATTTTCAGCATTCCAACTTTCACTCTTTTGCAATGGCTGTTGTGCACAGAAGCCACTTGAAAACAACAGTGCCATCTGCTCTGAGGAGATTAGGGGGTGTCAAGGAATACTCTTTTTCACTTCTCTCATTCCTGCTTCTCTCCATCCTGTCCCTGGAAAAATCCCAGCTTTTAACCTGTCAAAATAGTTTTAAAGCTGGTCTCTGATGTATAGAAACCTGTGAGACAGAACCATGACAGCTATGTACTGTCAAAGGAGTATGACTGCTTAAAAAAAAAAGAAAATCCAATACCACTGAATAAAAGAACAGGGAAATGTAGGAGGCTACACACAGTAGCGTGTGGGGTAGTTCTTTCATGCATATGAAAGATACATTGATCAGGGAATACTAAATTTATATACAGGAAGACCATTTGACTGATTTATACTTAGAGATATTATAATGTCTATACACAGAACTGAAAATTAAAGATCTGCGCATCTACAGAGAGGTTAAAAATGAAAACCATATGATGAATTAGGATTTTTTTCCCTCAAATGCAGGTCCTGAAATTAGAAAACCAGATCCATTTATAAGCTCTTAAATGCAAGTGGCCTCATTTCCAATGTGCTGAGCAACCGCTGCATCTGCCTGTTTCTGTTATTAACACTGGCTCTATTTCTGGAAAACAGCTGTCAGGAAGGAGATCCTATAGGGTCTCCTCTGACGTGTCTAGCTGGCAAATAGCCACATATAACTACAGGACCTATTTGTGATGCCTTAGGTTTTAACTTTTATATTTTTCAAATCCTGTACTGCCTACTGTGTAACTCTGAAGTTTCATGTGGCCTGTTAGCTGCTGTTCTCTCATGCTGATTAGACATAACAAACCCTCTCTAGGTTTGCTCTCTGAAAACACCTTGATTGTCCCAGGCCCCAAAATATGTAAACTAAAAGCCTTTGAAGAGGAGGGGCAAACTTGGGGTAATTACATCAGTAACTGTAGTTATAATTGGAGAATTAACCCTGATATGCAAATGGACCACACTTATAAAAGTGTGAAGAACCTGTGACCCAGGGTCCATCTTGGGTGGAGCCCCTTATAGGCTTTATACTCCCAAGGTGTACCTTTGAAGGCCCTTCTAATAAATACCTACTTTTAGTCTCTTATTCTTGTCTAGCCTCTGGTTTTAGGTAGCCACTTCAAGGCGTCATGTGCCATGTGAGTACATCTGGAGATACAGGGAAGCTGCTGAGCTTTCTGACTGACTGTAGTCTCCAGGTAGGAATCCAGGAGAGATGCTGAGGGAGGAACCCCACCACACTTGACTTCTTCAGTCCTTTTTCACATCCTTCTGTCCCTTTCTCTTCACACGCTGGTGCCCATGCTGGATGCAGAGACTACTTGAAGCAGCCGAAGAAACTTGCTGTGTTGGTTTTGAGAGTGAGATATCACAGATATGACTCCTTGGTTCTGTGTGGAGCATGGGCAAATGGGGTATTTCAAAACTGGTTCATCTCACAAGTGTGTAGTCAGATTTGGAAAATGGCCGTGTTAGTAAACAGCACCTGAAAGCTTAATCATGAGCCCAAATAAGGTGGTATCTAAACCTTTGGCTTTATTCTGGAATTTTTAATTTCACAAGTGTGCCTGCAGTAGAGAGGAAACAGTGTGCCCCACTGGAAAGCTAGCAGTGCGTGCATCCCTTCAGAGGACAAATTAATCTGCCCTTTTCCTTTAATGTCTGCTTATTCAAACAATTAAGTAAATTAAAAAAAAAAAAAAAAAGAATCTCCTCTGAGCCACTCTCATATGTTTTCAGGCAGTAACATAAATGAGAATCAGTAATCTAATGCAGAACTGATTTGAGTGTGTTTACATGTTATTAGGAAGCTAAAAGGTTTATTCATGCCTTTGGCTCTGTATGTATGTGGAAACAGCTGCATGAGAAGGCTGCTGTTGGCTGACTGCTCTCTGTGCAAAAAACCTCCCAAACTTGGGCATTTTTCACTTCCAAATGTCCAGGCTATGTCAGCAGGGAAGACTACAGAGTGTCTTTCAGGATGTTAAAGCTGTCATTTGTGCATCCAAGAAAGGACTGTGCTGTGAAGGTAGAAGTATTTTTCTATAAGGAAATTACATGCTGGGAAAAAATGTGAACTTCTCTGGAATGTGAGGAGCAGATTATGTTAATATCTGCTTATCAACTTTGCCCTCTTGATTCACTTCATGCTGTATCAATTATACTGTAACTTTTCAAACTGCAGTCTCTAAGTGGTATTGTTAACTATAGCCAAAGGTTGGGAAAAGATTATCGTTTTAAAATTTGATTGCTTGCTCACCAGGAAAGCAACAAGAAGGGAAAAGAAAAGGTATTACCAGATCCTGTAAAAAAATAGACTTCCATCTATTTTCACTTCTAAATAAAATAGAATCCCCAGAACTGCTCATTTTTGACAATATAAAATAAAGCAGTGTGAAATTTAATTTTGGTTGTAATGTATGCATAATATTGTACAGAAGTATCAATACATATCATACAGAGGTTCTTTGCCAAAATGCACCATTCCACTCCCATAAAGAGCTCACTCAAAACCAATTCTTTATGGGGAAATTCATCAAAATAAATTCATGAGTTTATGACCTGAAAAAGAAAGCAAATGGTGGTGTAGGGAGCTCTTCCATAATGTAAAGAGCAGAACATAGAGCAGACAAGGCAAGTCCCAGTGTGCGAGCTTTGCACAGCTGTAACTTCTGTGATTCAGTCATTTTCTTTCAGTTCTTTCAGTTCCTGGTCAAATGGCTGTTAAACATAAGGAATGAGATGCTCTTAACTCATACTTTTAAAACAATTTTTAGCAAAGCAAGTGTCTTTCTCTTTCATATCACTGGGGGTAATGTTACTGCCTGGAAGAAACTCAGTCTTCCATGATTCAAGAAAACCTTCCTCAGTGTTAAACATTCACTTGTGTGATTATAGGCAGCCGAGGTAGTGGCCTTCTGATGTTAAAAATAACACAAAAGGAGCTGCATAAATTACACCCGTGCGTAAAGTGTGAGAAGGAAGAAAAGGTATAGTGGGAGTGACATCTTCAAATGGTTTACAAGGGAAGTAAATCCTTACTGAGAAAAGTTTACCATCATTAGTAATCAAAGAAGAAACTGATGTAAGGAAAACAGTACAAAGGTGGCTGTTGAAAAATTAGCATTTGGACATAGGGGAGAGTAACATGGAAAGAATTGTCCTAGGCACAAATTCCATAGATAGTCTTTGCCCTCCCTGATTAGCTACAATCTACCTAAACAGGGAACTGATGCCAGGACAAGGATTCTCCTTCTGAGAGGTGAGACTTGGGTGAATCTGTTTTCAGATGTCTCTGCCTGTGCCCCAAAGAACAGAAAAAACCCAAACAAACAACAACAACAACAAAAAAATTACAACAAAAACAGATGGGGGGAGGAATTCTCATGAAAAATCATTATATCATTTATTATTTCATTGAAATTATATGAACCCAAGGAATTCCAAGACTTTTTGGTCCTGCAAGGCATAGAAGAAGGAGCAATCTTGTAGCAGTACTGGAAATGTTCATAAATAGTTCTGAACATGCCTTGTTGAAATATTCTTGGTTTCATAGAAAACTCGTTCTTTAGTCCTGTGTAATGATGAGCCTGGCCTAGAGCAGTAAGAAAGGAGAGGAGGCAATGAAATGAATTATAAAACAAAATTCAAAATGCACTAGTAAGAAAGAGGGGTGTTTTTTCAGTGCCTGTGTCTTTCCTGCTGCTGGCATTCCATGATGATACAGTAAAGCTACCATGTACCAAGCAAAAATTGAAGGAGAAGAATATTAATAAGATGACAAATTCTTCTGCCTGCCTATTTACTGTTAATGATAGACCTCTTCATTTACACCTCTGCCTAAGAATGGCTCATAGTTACTGTATTCCCTGTGTCCTGACCTACAGTGGTTCCTTAGCCATGCTATGCATATTTTAGCTCATTTAATCTTTCCTTTGAAGTCATTCCCTCCAGCTCTTTGTCATTTGTCTTGCTTTTGTTCGGATCCCTTCCAATTCATCCTGGCATTAAGATAGCCAGATGGCAGTGTTTGGGGTGGGCTTTCAAGAATATGCCAGCAGGAAGTGCCACCCAACCCCTGCCTTCTCCCAGGTGGACTTGGTAAACCCATGGGATCCCCTGGGGGGAGGGCCTGGTGCCTTCCTGCTTATAAGCTCTGTATTACAGACTGCACACAGTGGAGCACTAATAAAAGAGCTGCAAGTTGCACTGGCTGTTAGTTTGGGCTTATTTTTTTGTTATTACTGAATACCACAGTCCCAGTTCTGACCCTTCTTCCTGTGTATACTGCTCATATCTTTTTCAGCCTTGCTACCTTTCTGTTCCCTTTCTCCCACAGAGTGTCTATCCTGCAGTGTATGATTCATCAGATTCCCTTCTCTGCATTTCTCCAGTTTGTATCTCCTTCAGTGTTTCTAGACAATATCATGAGGCTCCTTAGTGCATTGCCTTAGGTATTTGTGTTTCTGTTCTGTGGGCTCCTCCCATGAACCGAGAAATTGGTTATTGTCTGGATTTTATGATATCAAGTCACATAATGATGCCCACATTACAAACAGCAGATTTTGACTTGGTTTCTGGCTGCTCTTTTTGAATTTCCCAAGTCTCTCTCCAGAGCCTTAGTCAAGAAGACAGGCTATATGGTTTCTCAACGTGTTTCCTTGCTATGCTCCTCATTTGGAACGCAAATTAATTAACAATTCTTTCCAGCACTTGTTGACCTTCAGTGATGCTTGAAAAGTGGGTTCTGCAGCCTTGAATGTGAGACTATAAATAATGGAGATCTCTTTGGTCAGTTTTTAAAATAAGAGATTGCTGTCCCGTCCCCAAGGAAAAATATTGTTATTTGTAAAACTAACACACGGTCCCCTCATTTTCCCAAATGTGAATATAGTGGAAATACCGTGTCAGATGTCTCAGTGTGATATTACAGCTAGATAAAGCATGGTACCCTGAGTATGTCCAAACCAGTGAATGTAAGAATATTTCAGAATGTTTCAAATGCCTTATTAAAATCAATGTTTGGTATTTATATCCTGTTCCATTGACCATGTAATCTGCCAAAAAAATTACTAAGATGCTATGCATTATTATTTCAGTAATATTTCATGATTCATGCAATATATTAATCTGGATGTTTTCTTCCTTGATTCCCTACTGTGTTTGCTACTGATTCCCTTTGCAGTAACCCTCAGATAAACTTGTATTTTGTTCTGAAGATGCTTTCTATTTTGGAAGGTCTCTCTGCTTACTAATTTCTTAGTTCCTTGTTTCACCACAGCTTTTGAAAAACAGTAGTTAAATGTCTCTCCAAATACTGAATTTTTAATCTCCCATCATGTCTAGAATCTCAGTCTAGTGATTCTGAAACATACAATGAGAGTGTAGATCAAGAGGGAAAGCAGGCATGGTAACTGGGCAAAACTGGGAGATTTGGCTTCAGAAATGCATTCCTGATCTGAACTAAAAACTTAATGGAGACACGTGGAGAGCTCATTTATAAAACTCAGAAATACAAATAAATTGTGTGCAAAGACAGATTTCTTTGGGATATATGTTTGGTTTTGTTTGCTGCTTTTTTTTTTTTTTTTTAACAAAGGAAAAGTTCATGGATTTAATGAAGATACTGTAAATTATTTACATAACTGAAACTTCAGCTGACAGAGACCATCTACTTTCAAGAGCATTATTTTTATGTACATTATGTAAGCATAAAACCTTGCTATATATTCATGGAAACAGATACAGAAAATTATTTCAGATCACAGAGTCACAGAATCAATTAGGTTGAAAAAGCCTCTGATATCAAGTTCAACCCTTGGCTGAAGCTCACCGTGTCAACTAGACCATGGCACTGAGTGCCTTGTCCAGTCATTTCTTGAACACAAGACAGTCCAAATAATTTCAGCAAGGCCATTATGGACAATTCTCAGTTGCCCACAGTTCTGAGGGCCCTCTGAGGTGCCCCTTGGTCCCCCAGATGTCTGCGCAAGACTGGCCAGTATCAGAGGGGTCCAGGAGCCCTCCCTGGAGCATAAGCTAGGGACTGGTCCAGGGATCTCCACAGCACCCAAACAGCATGGGTTGTCTATGTTTAGGCATCTGAATCCTAGGCAGGTGTCTAAATGAGCTCTCCCTAAGGAGCTCCTTAGCATTTGCTAATAGAGTTTAGGCATTTGTCTGTGAATGCCTACACGTAAATATCTTCACACCAAACTGAATTCTTCCCATGATGTCAACTGTGTAACTCAATAGAAATTATCATGACAAGGTAGAAAAAGACACAACCACATCCAAAGTCAATCTGTTTCATTTTGTACAATATTCTTTCTGCTTCAGATACCTGCACTAATTGCCTCCAATTAATTAGCTTCATCATTGTTACTTTACAGATGTTGAGCAAGCAAGGATAGCTAAGCAACTCCTTGATATCATCTCTTGTTCTGCACCTGGTATTATGTGCAACGCTGTCACCAAGAAGCAGATCTTTTGATACATCTGTCGTGTTGGGATATGGCAAAGGCCACTTTTCTGAGGAGCAGGGCACAGAGCTCAGCAGGATGGATAAATACAGACATGGCTCTACTGCTGTTAGGAAATCATCTGCTGCAGTAGTCCCTGACCATGCTCTGCTGGAGCATATTCTGCATATCTGTAGCCATATCCTATGTAGCTACAGGGAGGAGTTTTGTTATAGCAGTGATAGTGAGACTGATTAATGTCATTCCAGTCAGAGACCAGTCTATTTCTGTAATGCAAAGATAGCACCTTTTTAAATAAAATGAGCTCCTGCTTCTGGCTGAATGCTGCTAAGCCTCAAGAAATACAGAAGGGTTTATAAACCTCAGGATCATCTGTCCTCTCTCCATGTGTTCCTATCAGTTATTCCCCATCTGCCCCTCAATTGCACTGCACCTGTGTTCCCTGTCCTGCCCTTCCCTACCTAGCCTGAAGGATGCTGTTGTCATTCACTCTGGACCTGACCCGCCACCTTTATTTGTGCTGCAATGCCAGTATCTTGTCCTCTTTCGCCAGTCAACTCTTGCATGCAGAAACAGATTTTAAAGCAACTGTCACCAGGTGTTAGTTGGAGATATGCTGGGGCCTGTGATTTTGAAAGGACACCAGTAAAAACAATTAATGAAAACTTGTTACATATGGAAAAGACTATTCCTATCTAGCAACAAAGGCAAAATTTTCTCAAAAGCAGTACGTCAGTGCAAGGGGAATGAAATATCTAATTATAGCTTAAGAAACTAAGATAATAATTTGTGGTGGTTTGTTGGGATAGATTTTGGGAATAAATTTCATCTGGGAACAGCGAGACTGGGCAAGTCTCCTATGGCCAGGGCTAATGGGACATGAGGCAGGGCTGGCCAAAAGGCTGAATCAGCACATTCTCTTGGTGGCAAGCTAATGTGCCCAGCTCTGGTGTGCAAATTGATGTGCAGCTCTACCTACTCTGCAAGTGTGTGGCTTTTGGACAATCGACATTGGATGTCCAGGCAGATGAATGCAGACAGATGGAGTTTGGCTTTCTCTGCATTTCCTCAGACAGATGCACCACTTTCTCATTTATTTTTTCTTTTTCATATCATGTTTCCTGGAGTTTTTTGGGCAGTTAACTGAATATCTAATTATTAGGCAACTGTAAAACCACTGAAAAGGAAACAGTGAAGTATCTAGTGATAATGTGAATCAGGCATAGATGCCCCTGTTGGGAAGAGGTGCTTCAATTCCAGCCTTTGTGAATGACAATTTAATTGCTCTGTCTCTGCATTTGTGCTCTCTTCACTGCAAAGAAGGAAATAAGTGGGAATTGAAACATGGGAATAGATGCACTGGTCATAACTGAGCTGTACTGAAATGCTGTGTACAAGCTGATGATTTTATAATGGGCCCATCTGCCCACCTCACAAAACCACTACAAAGATTGACAGGATTTGCAGCACCTGTTGTTCTAGTTTCAGCTTCAGAATAGCAAAAGGTGTTGAGTTTTGGAGTTTAGCTGCACCAGTCTTCATAATTTAGTTTCTTCTTGTGCTTTGTGGATGAGTCCTAAATAATTTTCTCTTGCCTTTTTTGTCTTGCCTTTTTTCTGGTCCCCCACTGAGATTTCTTTTTTTCCCCCCTACTACTGAAAGCTAGCTTTGCCCCTGTTATGGTTTCTTTGTGTAAGTAAGGCTCTCCTTCCACTTTATCCACTTAGCAGAACTAGCAAGTTTAACATGCATTTCCATGAACCTCTCTTTTTTCTTCTTCTTCTAGAAGTTCCAGTGGTTTTGATACTGCATCTTGAAAAGATGTTAAATATTCATCATAAAGTCTCTTTACACAGAATATATCAAGTTCTTTTGTAGTATAGTGATAAAGTGGTCTAAGCTTTCCACTCTTGCTGTAGATAATGTACATCTTGGGATCTTCTGTTACATTTTGCACTTTCAAAAAAAGCTAAGTCATTCCCCAGTATATGAGTCTTCTCTGTAAGATGAGCATGACCAATTCTCCTCGTGGGATATGATCATTCAGCTGCCCCACAGCTACTTATTTCAGCCTTAACTCCCAACCAGTCCTAATGTTCTTTGGCAATTTCACCTACCTCTCACAAACAACTTCTTCTGCTCCCTGTGTCTACATGTCTAGGCTTGAAATAATTCCTGCTTTACCACCTTCACTGGAAAACGAAAAGTGCAGGCAGTTTTCCCAGTCTGGGTTAAACTCTGTACCCGCCTTTCAGCAATAATGTGTTCTCTGAAAAGTTTTTCAGTGCCATCACTTCTGTTTCTGTGTAAGCAGATTTCTGATGTCCACATGTTTATACACCTGACTGGCCCATCAGGCTCTGTTATGTTTGGTTTACATAGTGCTGCTTTGTTCATGGCTCTGTAATTCCACTCTATTCCTTATCAAGAAAAGGCTTTTTTGTTCCAGTTGCTCGCTCTCTGCCTTGGGAACAAGATTTCCTCTGAAAATTTTATCTTTTTTCCTATCCTCTTTTATATTCTCTAAATAAAGAGAAAGCAAGCAAAGCAAACACACACAGAATCTCCAAAGCATTGCAAATTGATCTTGTGTTGTCAGGGAATAGCTATGATTTAAGTTAAATGACAGGCAGGCAGAAGTCCTGCCTCGGCTTTGCTATTCTTAAGAACTCCTGAGAGGACCTTCCATGTTCAGACATTCCATTTTACCATTTGGTTCTTATTTTCCTACAACTTCCTAGGGTCAGTCCTGTGCTGCTGGCTAGTGAAAGATGTCTTTTACACACGGTTTCTAGCATTACCAGCTCCTAGGCTGGCCCTGGCATTAAGGTGGAATGCACCCCTGGAGGATTGTATTGGTGTGGTTGCTTTGCTAGAGCATGCCAGTGTTATCCTCTTAAAGCTTGCTATGCCACACACATACAAAAGCAAAGTGAACTGTATATTTGCGATGCCAAAACTGAGTAACACAGTCACAGCCTTATAAAAATGTAGGCAATGGGAGCTCAGGAAACTCAAGATTGGCTCTGTCCTTGTATCAAATCCAGAAAAGCCTGTGAAATACATCTGTTGGCAAGCTACAAAAGTGGATCTACTATGTGTGGGCAAGGACTCGAATATGGTCTACACAGCATGTCCTCAAAGTCCTGGCTGGTAGGAAACTGCTGACCCGGATGTGCCAGGGTCTCCTGTTTCCATTCAGAATCAAAGATTTTGCCATCCAGCTCATGTATTTCCTAATCCCTCCCAGTGCATCACTGGCTTCCACCCACTACTTTGAAAATTATGTTGTTCCTCGGCAGAGTGAGTTGCAATTATTCCCTGGTTAGATTATAAACAGAATCAGATAATGGCTGCCTTGGTGTTTAGATTAGGCATCTAAATTTAGTTCCTCTAAATGCAGCAAATGCTTTTCCACAAGGCTTAGTGGTATTTTTTCTCTTATGGATGACATATTTCATGCAAGTGTCGTTTGCATAATTACATAACTATGCAATTTGTATGTGCTACATACTACTTTGCTCTTGTTTGAGACTATGTTAACAACTAAACTTCCCGAGGGGATACAGGGTTAAGGGGTGACATTCACTTGAACTCTGTCCTTGGGAGCACTAATCATTATGTGGCTGCATGGAAACTAGCTGTTACTCCTATTATTTATTATCCTCAAGCAAAATAAATAAAATCACCAAATGATATAGATAAGTCTAAGGTCATAGAAGCAGAGCTTATACTTGACTTAAAATATCCTGTACAACTTTTATGGTTTGATTTCAAATTTAAATTTAAAATATTTCAACAAGTCTAGGTACTTGACATTGAAGTAGCGCCATTATCTGTTGTAGGAGGTTTTGTATTACTGAGACTGACTGTCCTTCTGAGGCACTTCAGTAACAGTGCATAACTTAACTAAAGATGGAAATCCCTAATTGCTAAATGTGTGGACCAGCATGCTTAGCTTTCATGAAGTACATACACAGGGAGGTGATGTTGCTGAATTGATAAGCAGCAGCAAGTACAAGTCATGAACAGAATGGGCATTTCCACTCTCATATCACAATGTTGTGGTGCCTAAGCCAGGGGCCTTCCAGTCTAAAATAAAGACAAAAGGGAGGTATTTGTTTCTGGGGGTTTTCATGTAAACCCATTAATATGACATGACATAAGCAATGTTGTTCTAATGACATACACCAGCAGGATTTGAAACGTCATTGGTGTTTTTGTAGGATAATATTAGGTCAATTGCCATTTGGGAAAGATCTTAGGTTAAACTTCTCTGTAGTTTAGTAGTTAATTTGTGATCTCATTTGTACATCAGAGGCTCAAAAGCACTTGCCTGGGGAACCCACAGGACACTGAGGCTGAGATTTTGTTTCCTTATGAAGGATGGAAGGGAATTGTTGGTACTTACTGTAGGTCTCTGGAGGCTGTACCTACACGTGCAAGAAGTTCAGTGCCATAGGAGGAGATCCAGCTGATGCTGAGGACTCACTGAGGGCAATTTTTTTCCCATTTCAGGTGAGTTTTGCTTCAAACTAGCTCTGTTCTGGTCCAAAGGACAAAATGGTCATGGCAGCTGGAGGACAGTAAATGTGTTCCTCAACCCCATCATCCAGTTTGATTTAATTTGAAAAGAATCTGGTTAATTGTAAAAGTATCCTCTGAGGCCTTTCCATCATATGAATCAAAGCATGCTAAGTGGCAGCAACTGCACAATCTGCCTTCAAAAGCATGTTCATGATCTGAACTAAAGCACAAACGTAGGCATACTCTGTACTAAAATAAACACAGCTGCACTAAAAGGATTCATTTTATGTCAGAGTCCCATAATTTGGGATTTGGCAATAAAATCCTTAGTAAGCCTGAAATATGGCAACTTGCCCCATAGGCACTTCAGTATAAATGTCTGCATTTATTATTTTATTGCTTTTAATATTTTGCAGATTGCTGAAAAAAGGAACTTAGAACATCCTGATCTAATTTACTAATTGTGTGAAAGATCAGCTGTAATAAACTATGTAATTGTACAGAGAAGTGGTGGTTTCTGTCCAAGCATATTTTGTACCCATATTTCCTTTTTCTGTGATATTCCCATTCAGATGCTACTAAGGTTTTATAGCATGCTGTAGGTTTACTGAACTGCCTGCTCACTGAACATTAAGAATATTTGCACGTATGCAGCATTTAAGGAAATATAAATTCATTTCTGCTGAATTTTTTTTCAATAAGCAAATCTAATTCAGCTTGCTGCTCAATGTCAGTGTGGCAGTTTAATATTTTTTTTGTTTAATGTGACCAGCTTGCTATTAAAAAAAAGAAGCAATTTAACACTAACAGATTTTTTTTCCTAATCTTTCATCACAGTTTCTATAAATCAATGTAAGAGTAGGAGGATAAAAATTATCAGTAGCTGGAAATTACCTTGATTGAAATGTGAGGCATGTAGCTCACCTAGAGGTGCTGGAACTAGAGCAGTGAAATGTAGTTCCAATGAAAAGTTATAGGTTAGAGATGCAAGAGTGTGGGACCACCTGCCTGGTGAATGGTCTTACTCTCATATACATATATAAAATGGTCATTGAGTTCCTAAACTCATAGAGACTAAAACAAGTCTCTATGGTCTAGTTACTAAATGGTCTTGGTCTAGTTACTTACAAAAGTTTGTTGGCAGGCAGGAGCCACAAGTTCAAGCTCCCCTTCTCATCATGCAGGCCAGCTGTATACACGGCAGTTTTCCTGGGGAATTACTCTCTTCTCGCCTGGGTTGATTGGTCCATCTCAGTTCAGCAAATAATTTAAGTTCTCATTTTCAAGAAGGGATTTTTGTCTGGTCTGCAGACTCCTCTGCATCTTAGAAACCATGCCTAAAACTGGTCTGTTTCTGTGAATGGCAGTATTGGTGGAGCAGTATGTTCCTGTGAGAACACTTTTTGCCAAGCCAACTGTAGTTGGGCTTTTATCTTTCACCTCTCAGATACATTATTGCAATCTGTCTGATGACTTGCACACTTTCCCACATAAGATTGCTCAGTATCAATGGTTTCAGGGTCACTTTTCACTTAAATGAACATTCAGTTTCTGAGACACAGCTAGAAACCAGCTTTAATGAAGAATTTACCACTGTAAATTATTGAATACCATTGTGCAGTCAATAAGCAAGCTATCTGAGTACTTTACATCTGGAACATAAGATTACCTGATGTTTTTATTAGAAGGAACATATGTGATGATGTGAGACTTTTTCAAAGCACCTGATTCTCTCAGCTTGAAACTCTGTGTCAGAAACCAGTGAATAATCCCTCCCCGTGAAGTTTTTCCCTTTGTTCCTAGCACTTCACCATGACCCCATGGATTCCCAGACTTGTCTCAGTTTGCATACGGCTTGTCTGCAACATCACTTGAATGTATTACATCCCTAATGCTGATGTACTCTAAATTTGTCAAAATACTGTGGCTAGACAAGCTTAAAATCAAAATAGGAAAGCAGAGAGAAAAGTTCTTGATTATGGAGATGGACATGCTTCTATGAAAGCATCAAATTAAGCATGGTAAACTTGTGTCAAAAACTAGTCTGTCCCCCAAGCACTTCAGGAAAAACTGTCTTGGTAGCTGCAGCTCTGTGGTCTCTCCCGGGGCGGAGTCCTCTGGAGCTGAGCGGATGCCCCTGCTCTGGATCGCCTCATGCGATTGCTCATCACATCATGCCGCTGAATGCAAATGAGTCTTCAAAGCAACTTGCTAGGAAGGTCTGCTTTTCCCTCCTCCAGCTAATCAATTTAGAGAACTGTAAAACAAACCAGTGGGAGGCACCAAGTCAGAATAACAATTTAATGGAAATTAAAGAAAAGGAAAAAAAGTAAAAGAAAACACTGGTTCAAACTGACAGAGTCAAGGTACAACCTGACACCCTGTTAGGCAGGGTGGTGGTAGCAGTCTGCTAGAATGGTGGCTGCAGTCCTCTGAAGCAGTGATCCTGTAGTAAAAGAGTCTGCTCTTCCTCAGAAAGTCCAATGGTGGCTGTGCAGCTCCTGTCCTCTGGAAATCCAGTGGGAAGGGTTGTCTCTGGTGTTCAGAGTCCCAGATTATATCCACGATGGAATGCTTGGTTCCTCCCTCTGGGTGGAGCATCTCACAATGGGGTAATGAGTCATGAGGCAAAGTGTTGATAAGGCTCATTAACAGAAGATAGTCCGGAGGGAGTTATCTGGGAGTCATGCAGCAGGACAATGATGGGCCATTAACAGCAAGATAGTCTGGGGGGAGGAGGCAAGGAAACACTGCCCCACCTGGTTTCAACAGCTGATGGGGATGGTGATAGAATACACTGCAACCCAGGACAAGAACCTTACTGTAGCACACTTTGGTGTTTGTGCAAATGCAAATGAAGCCCTGTTGGAGCTTTTCCTGTGACTGAGATAAACAAAGTCCTTCTGATGTGTTGGTTTTCCATACCCTGCTCATCCTTCGGTCTCAGAAGTTGTTGGAATTGTCATCTGGTCCCACCTCCCTGCTCAAGCAAGTGCATCCCAGGGCACATGGCTCAGGATTCTGTCCAGATGGTTCTTGAACATCTCCAGTGAGGGAGACTCCACCCCCTCTCTGGGCAATCTGTGCCAGTGCTTGGTCACTGCACAGGGAAGTTCTTCCCCATGTTCAGGTGGAACTTCCTGTGCATCAGTTTCTGCCTGTTGCCTTTTGTCCTAAGCTCGGCAACTCCAGGAAGAGCCTGGCTCCTCTTGACACCCTTCCTTCAAATACTTATAGACTCTGATGAGGTTCCCTCTCAGTTGTCTCTTCTCAGGGCTGAACAGACCCAGCTCCCTCAGCCTCTACTCATAAGAGAGGTGCTCTAATCCCTTAATTGTCTTTGTTGCTCTCCACTGGACCCACTCCAGGATCTCCATGTCTCTCTTGTCCTGAGGAGCCCAGAACTGGGCACAGCACTCCAAGCACACCTCACTGAGGCTGAGTAGCAGGGCAGGATCCCCTCCCTGACGTGCTGGCAGTGCTGTTCCTAATGCACCCCAGGATTCATTGGTGTTCCTGGCCCCCAGGGCACTGCTGGCTCATGGACAGCTCGTTGTCCACCAGGAGCCCCAGGTCCCTCTCCTCAGAGCTGCTTTCCAGCAGGTCGGCCCCCAGCCTGTGCTGGTGCCTGGGGCTGTTCTTGCCCAGGTGCAGGACCCTGCATTTGCCCTGGCTGAGTTTCAGAGCGTTCCTCTGCCCATCTCTCCAGCCTGTCAAGGCCCTTCTGAAGGGCTGCACAGCTCTTGGGGGTATTGGCCACTCCTCCCAGCTTTGTGCCATCAGTGAACTCGCTGAGGAGGCCTCTGCCCCTTCCTCCAAGTCATTGATGAAGATGTTAAACAATACTGGGCCCAGTGTTGAACCTTGAGGGACACCACTAGTGACAGGCCTCCAACTAGACCCTGTGCCATGGATCGTGACCTTCTGGGATCTGTCATTCAGCCAGTTCTCAATCCCCCTCACTGTCCACTCATCCAGTCCACGCTTTCTGAGTTTGTCTATCAGGATATTGTGAGAGACTGTTGAAAACCCCGCTGAAGTTGAGATAACCAATATCCACCACTTTCCTCTCTGCTCCATCACTGTTCCAGGGACCGAGCTGAGGCTGACTGGCCGGGAGCTCCCTGAGTTCTTCTTCTTGCCCTTTTTGAAGACTGGGGTGACTTCTGCTTTCTTCCAGTTTTCAGGTATCTCCTTATTCCCATGACCTTTCAACAATGACACAGTGGGTCTAGTCAGCATAATGGCCCTCCATTCCTCTCAAAAGGGAGTCACCTATGTTTTTTCAGGTTTTTTTTCAGGTATTTACTACTTTACCTTCTTTTTCTTAATTGAGGAGGTTGTGATGTGGGATGTAAGTGCAGCAGAGTGAGGGTCCAGCTCAGTCTCTTCCTCAGAGCCCTAATATTTCTTAGTCTTGCTGCTTCATCTCTCGGCTCCACCCCTAGGCCAGCTCAGGTTTATAGACGATGTTTGTAATCATCTTGCAGTGTGTGGTAAATTGCTGGGTTTATACCAGCATTTTGCAAGGCGTATTAAGAATATTCATACCAATGTGGTGTTTTGCTCACTGCCCACCATTGCAATTTTCTGAACTGTCAGTCATAATACAGTTTTCTGTTCACCCTTAAAAGCAATGTCTGCGTGGAAGAGCAACTATAATATCTCACTCTCTTTCTGCCTCCTTATATCCAACACATCCATACATATCTATATATCCAGGTTTAAATAAAGTGAGGTATTAAGCAGAAAAAACAAAGAGACTCACAGAAGATGAGGTGGCCTAATACTGTTTCTTTTAACTAGCCATAAAATTTTGATATAGGGTATGCTCAGGGGAGGTGTACAATAGGAATATTTCCCCTAAAGGGTGGGAAGAAATTTAGACCACATTAAATAAAGCTTTTGAAATGTGAGTGGGCATACTATAGTATAATATATACTGCCCATAACTAGAAGGTTGTACAATGGTTGTGTGATGGTAGTATCTGTATAGAATTGGATTTTTTTTTTTTATTGATAGATCGATAAATAGATAATTGATAGGTAGTTTGGTGGGTAGATAGAGGATGGAAGCTAAAGCAGATTTCTAAGCATTTAAACTCTGCTGCTACTTAACAGCACAATCGATAGTTCTGAAAAGGGAAAGACATTTGCAATGCTAATTGCAATTCACAAGTGGAGGTGTACTGAGTGGGTGGAAGAGTTAGTTGTTTGCTTGACGAGGGACATTGCAGAGCTGCTGAAGTTCTGATACTAGTAATTCTTTTTGTAAAACAATTATCTGGCTGACTAGAGCACAGGAATAATTTTTAAATCAAAGAAATCAATGAGGGCGGTATTTCCTCAGGTAGTGGTTTTGTGGCAGGTTGTTCTGGTTGTCTCAGTGCTCCCACTGAGATGGAGAGCTTCCAGACATGGAGCTTGTGGCATCAATAATCTTTGCTATGTCTTGGTGGTCTACAAGGCTTGTCTCTTCATCCAAAATTTTGTCAAATATGTATTGTCTTTTCCTATTTTATGGTATCTACCTTTTTATTTCTGAAAAAAATTGATATTTTTACCTTTGGCTTGACCTGAATCCGCCACCCTTATTTAATCTTATTTAACTGAGTAGTGCTCTACTCTGTCCATACAGGTTTGTTGGCTCCAGCTGAAGCACTTGCAGAATAAAGTACACACCAGTGTGACAGAAGATGACAAAACTGAGATCTTTACTTCTCTCTCCCTCCTTAAGCCAGGATGAATGTGCCCTGGACTCCACAGACTGACTCCATGCCATGAGGACATACGTTTGTGTGTATAAAAGCACAGTGCAGAATCATTTCGGGGAGAAGAGGAAGAAAATAATAATTCTGACGCCAAGTCTTGCTAATGTTGACCCTCAAAAGTGTCAGTGATCTCTGAGCATGTGGGAGCAAGGAATAGCAAAGGCACCCATCCCCTGGCTCTCTGCAGTTTGCTGCTGGCCTCCCAGTGACCCCCAGGCTGTCCAGGTACAAGCTGGGGTTGGATGTGGTGTTGAGGGAACATTACCATGTGCACTAAGATGCAATTCTTAATTGGGTCTAGCTGAGAATTTCTGCTTTACACGGGGTAAAATGTACATGTCTGTGGCATACAGTTTTAAATACCTGAAATAAAAATTTGAAAGGTCAAATAGTAATATGTATGGGGTCTTTTTGATTATTTTTCCCCTGACAGCTGACATAAGAGCAGCTACTATTGGTTATATATGCTCTAATCATTAAGAAATGGAAGTATGAAATTTCCTTGCTAAACAAATTTGGAATTAGAGCAAATTTTTTTATTTCCTAAAACAAATCCATTTTTTTTCTGGAAAAAAGTTCTGAAATTTCTAATTAACTTCTGTTGAATTCAACAAATAATTACTGGAAAAGGGAGGACCTTGAAAAGGTAATAGATTTTCTTGTTCCATTTCAATACAGTGTTCTGAAGCTATTTTATCACATTCAACTTTACAAACCAGTTAAAAAAAAGCTATAAAAGAAATGCAATAATTAATTGCAAAGCATTTTAATAATCTCCAGCTTTTCCCTGAAAAATCTTATCACCTCTTTAGTCAAAGTAAAATGTATACATTGCCTTCAGCAGTGTATGAACATGATTACTCTGAAGTTCCTAATGTATCTAATACTATAATCTTAAATGTCTGCATTGCCTTGGACCAGCACTCTGCATAGTCCTTGTCTGTAATCTCTGGGTAAAGCTGGAAAAATGTGACTGATTCCAGTGGGGTTATTTAGAATATGTCGAGGAGTAGCTGCTAGCCCAACCCAGCCAAAGACTGAATACCAGAAAATGAATACCAGAAAAGCTGGATGTTGATGAAGAAGCAAGGAACGGTGACTTAGGTTCCCTGTGTGATAGTACAGACAGGTCTAATGGTGGGAACAGAGTCCTCCTTTGTTTCCCTTTCAGAGGGTTTCAATAATCTTGCTGCTAATATTTGTTTGTGTTGCAATATCATTCAGTCTCCCTCAGGAGGACTGAGACCTGGTTGTTCTGGCCATGAACTGAGGGTGGCAAGAAGAGGGGCCAGGCAAAGGGAACCACAGGGACAATCTAGCACAGGGACGGTTCAGGATCTGTGCTCCAAATAGCCACTTGCCCTACGGGCTCTAGGTACAGTGGCTAGATTGCACTTGTGGTTTTAAAAAATGTGACTTTCTCTTGGAAATACATGGAACAGAGGAATTTTGAAAGCACTGGTTCTGCATACTGATCTGTGGTTTGTAGATCATAGAATCATTGAATGGTTTGGGTTGGAGGGGACTTCAAAGATCATCTGGTTCCAACCCCTCTATGGCCAGGGACACCTTCCACTAGTCCAGGTTGCCTGGTTCAACCTAGCCTTGAGCACTTCCAGGGATGGGACGCCCACCACTGCTCTGGGTAGCTTGTTCCAGTGCCTTACCACCTTCACAATAAAGAATTTCTTGCTAATTTCTAACCTAAACGTCTTTCATCTTAAAGCCATTCCCCCATATGCTATCACTGCATGCCCTTGTGAAAAGTTCCTCTCCACCTTTCCTGTAGGCCCCTTCCGATACTGGAAGACTTCTGCAAGGTCTCCTGGAGCCTTCTTCAGGGTGAACAACCTCAACTCTCAGCTTTTCTTCATAGGAGAGGTTCTCCAACCTTCTGATCGTCTTCATGGCCTCCTCTGGACTCTCTCTAACAGGTCCACATCCTTATGTTGGGGGTTCCAGAGCTGGATGCAGTACTCGAGGTGGGGTGTCATAGGAATAGAGTAAGAGGGGGAGAATCACCTCCCTTGGCCTGCTGGCCACATTCCCTAGAGATTTCCTAGTTTGGTTTGTAACAAGATAAATGAACCACTTAATGAACTATCAGTGGATCATTACATCCTGTGTAAATATTGAAAAAGTCAACAAATAAATACAGTGGACACCAGTTTAAAAAATCAACATTGATGAATTGCAACAGGACTGAAGCACAGTAAGATTCCTCTTTGAGGAAATGCTCCAAATGATCTCTAATAATGTGTGTCTTAAATGGGAATGTGAGATTCCTTTAAAAGGCTCAGCAGTGAGGGCTCATCTGTTTTCTTGAGATCCAGCTGAAGGGGAGACAGCTTGGGGTGAGGGAAGCATGCCCGGATTGGGAACACTAGGCTGTGCCACTGCCCTGGGAAGGCTTGCTCAGATGGGAGGGCCAGGTGGCTGTTTTCATGTGATACAGAGCTCACGTTAATGAGCTGTCAGGACTTGTAGCTTGATGTGTTACTTCCGCTCCTGGACATGAATTGTCTGGAGTGGAGTGCTTGAACACCAAATGAACTTTCTGAGTGAAACCCCATGGGCACAAAATTTTATCTTCCAATGAAAGTTTATTTTCTCTGAAATTTTCCAATCAATTATTCAACTCTCCTGCTAGTTTAAGCATGTAAAAATGTTTCTATGACTTGCCAGCCACCTCAGGCTGAGGTTTGGCTTACTTTCCCTTTTTGCACTTCATCATTACTTCATTATTTCTAACATTCTTTGGAAGTTATTATTTATTTAAATTGAAAGATAGTGGAACTCATTGCAAGAGTATAAGGTTAATCTGCACACCCATACAGAGATTCTTCTTTCTAAAAACTCTTGAGTGTTTCTTGTGACTTTCACAGACATCCAGGCATTAATGAGGGTGTGACCAATGCTCTTCCTGCCTAACCCTACAGGCCAGCAATTTCCCTCAACTTTCCTTGGGTGTACGTCTAATTTTAAACAAAGCAAACTCACCCTTTCCATAGTCAAATATTAAAATTTGGTTTAAAAAACATTAGGGCTGTGATACAAAATCTAGGCAGTGTTAAAAGAAGATTGATGCTTTCTCCTTTAGTCACATGGGTTCATGGCTTGGCACATGCTTGGCATGTGCATTTTCAGATTAATTGTGGTAGGATTTACAATTTCTTGAAATTCAGTGCTTCATCTTTCATCTTTAGCACTTCAAAGAACTTCACAGGGTTGTTAGCAGTAGCAGGGATTTTCACAAAGTTGTATTTTTAGCACAAAGTCTGAAAGAATGACTTGACATATAGTACAGTGATCATAACCTTACTCTAAGCACAATAAGCTGCTTAATTTATAACTTATACTAAAAATAATGTAGCAAACACGTGTACATCAGGTGGAATAACACGGCAAAGTGATTTTGAGGAGAATAGCACATGCCAGTCTTCACTTATGGCTGCTTTCTGTTAGAAGCTGGGAGGAATTTGCTAGGACAGATTCAAATTCATATATAAATATAAAAAATAAAGGAAAAATATAAGAAACTCTTTCAGTGAGATTTGAGCCTTGGAGAACTAAAGCATAGAGCAATACTTTTAATATTTGGATATTAGAAAGAGAAGTAAAACTGTTCTGGTTTATTTCCTTCAAATAAGTATGTCCAAATTTTAAGAGCCAAACCATTACATTAAAACAATAGCAATTTCTAAACTAGCTCAGATTCAACTTGAAAAAGCCTGGAACTATCTTGAGGGTGGGAATAAGAAGAGAAATCTGTTTTTTGTCAGCAGAGTGACAGCTTCTTTTATGACTTTAGAAATGGAGAAACTAAAAATGTGTTGCATTATGTTGCAGAAGAAGCAGCAAACTCAAAGTCCTCTGACATAACTTTATTTTGCAGTCCCTTGTTAGGAGGCGTAGCTATAATTTAAAAATGAAAAAGACTAAATGTTCTTCATGTGCTCATTATTTTTTCTTTTCTAGTATATTGAAAAAAATGCTCAGCACAATCAAAACTATATGAGTGATAATAGTATTTTTGGTTTTGGTGTGGGGGTTCACAGTATTTTGGGCAGTGTTCAGATGTTGCATATAATGCATAACAGTAGGAACTGGCCCTGACAACTAGCATTTGAGCTATGTTCTTTCACCCTATAAAGACCATATCTCTGGGGAGAGGCTGTGGGACATCCTTCCCAAACAGCAGAAGTGCAAAGTGTGGCTGGGTGTGCCAGAGATGCTGCATTCAACCTAAGGTCTTGCAGGATGCCTCAAGCCACAAGTCCCTCCGATTGATTTGGTTTGCGCAGATTGCTTTTCCCAACACTTGTCTCGCTGTGTTTCTCCCTTAATGCCTCCTCCTGCATTTTGGCCTCTGTTCTGCACAGACTTCTGTGTGGTTGCAGTGCAGTGTAGGGACAGACTCTCTAATGGCTCCAAATGTGCCACACAGAGCTCACAGCAACCTGGGGCGCTTTGATCTACTTCCGGCATCTGACATTTGCCTACCCAGCTCAAGAACTGGTGATCAGGCTATTGAACCGCTCAATTCTGTGTCAGCACGTCTCTATTCCACTTTTCCTGACTCACAAATCAAATATTTCATTCTTCAGCACCATGAGAGGCTCCCTCAGCAACTGACATATTTGACAGCCACACTGCACTTCAAAGAACTTCACAGGGTTGTTAGCAGTAGCAGGGATTTTCACAAAGTTGTATTTTTAGCACGAAGTCTGAAAGAATGACTTGACATATAGTACAGTGATCATAACCTTACTCTAAGCACAATAGGCTGCTTAATTTATAACTTCTTTTGGAAATAAAAATTCAACATCGAATACTTAGGAATGTCAAAGCTTCTGTATAAGAAACCCAGAAGTGCAGAAATGCTGTGTGAGCATTTATTAAAAGTAGCTCTGATTGTGTTTTTCGTTCCATAGTATGACTGATGACCTAGTTTTCTCTGTATTGTTTATTTTGTGGATTTTTAGCTGCTAACATTACTGTCAAAGATACACGGTTATGAGGATACATTAGCAGACTGATTTAAGCTAAATATTTTCTGTAATATTTGGACCAAAGGAAAAGAATTCTGTTCTAGAACATTCATTATCTGAAATAAATTCCAGAGAACAATGGCAATATATTAAATCTCCCTGTCTGTTGAGTGCCTATGTGTCTTCTTTTTGACTCATCCAGGCACGTGGCCAATGATGAGTATTTCTAAAGGGAAAAATTATCTTTTAAAAATACAGCAGAATATAGCAAGGACAGTGAATTGACAAAAATTGTTCTACCTTCTCTTGGTCGTCTCTCTTCTCCTTCTGGCTTTCCCCATTTTATCCTTTTAATTTGTCTATTTCTTCCACATGGTATCATCCATCCCTTCTAGCTACTTAATTCAGTGAGGAATGGGAAACTGAAGCAAGTAGAACTTGAGCTTGCCATTATCCTAACGTATTGGTTTGCATGGTATTGTGTATAGACATCTTATCATCTTTTTGTTTCTTCTGTTTTTAAACCATTTTCTTGTGTGGATGTGCCTGACCCACTGTGTTACCCTAAAGATGGGAATTGATCCCATGTGATTAATCTGTTACCTCTTTTGGCCTTCTCTAGGCTGATGTTCACAGCTCTGTTGTAGCTTGTGCGAACTCACTGCAAATTTACTCAGCTAATACCACCAGAAATGCTTGTCTAGACACTTGGCAAATGTTTGTGGTGTATATTCAGACTCATCCGAGTGTAAGCAGTGAGTGTGTGTGTTGTGGACCACATTTTTCAGGCTACTTTTTTACGTGGTGGCTCTTAATTCAAACCCACACCGCTGTGAATTGTTGTGGATGCACTGACTCTGCTCTGTGCATGCCCTTGGTGCAGAGGCTGTGCTGCTGCCCTACCTCTGCTTCCCGCCGCCTGGTAGCAAGGCTTCACCATCACAGATCAGAGTGTGCCTCTGGGGTCTCTAAAACAGGCAGTGAGTTGGGTTTTCTTGATTAACACAGGTTAACATGAAATAAGACTACTGAAAATTCAAAGGCTGCACTAGACAATTCAGAGAGAGAAGCATTTTTCTGTGTGGATCTTCCTGGGGTCTTGCTGAATGAGTGTTACAACATTTTCTTTTCTCTTATGTCATGTGTACTTGTCAGCACTACTCCCTGCTCTAAAAGGAGGTCTGTAAATGACATGTCCTCTATCACATTGCCTTAAATTTAGTTTTTCTGCACTACTATGAATGTGAAAAATTAATTTCAGGAATACTAATTCATTCATTTCAGTTCCCACACTTAATGTATTCGGGTTTTTTTTACTTTTTTTTTCTTTTTTTAAAAACATTTATAGTCATGCTGAGTCTTTTGTCTATTTTTCTGGTTTATCCTAGACACATGGAAACACATTTCTACAAGTTGAATAGAAGTATATCAATACTGTATAGGGCTTTCTGTGGATTTATCCACCATGTTTTAAGTTAAACTGGGGGATTTATTTATGTTGCATATTCTTTCATTATGTGAGTTTGTCTACAGAACAGAAAACATCAAAATAAAGGTTTTTATTCAAGGAAGTAGTGTGAGGTTTCCTCCTTTCCTTTTGTAAAGGATATGAAACAGTGAAAAACCACAGACACTAAAACCTCTTAATATGAAGAATATAGTCTCTCTAAAATCTAGGTAGCATTTTCTTGCATCTAGATCCATATTCTATGAATCTTTGATGTGACATAAAATTGTAACTGCTGAGGTGGAGAGTGGGGCAGGAAGTCACAGAGAGCAGCAGCTGTCTTATCTTTCCTCATTTCTATCCTAGTGCTTATGGAGGGAAACCTCTTTTAGGATTCTTTTATTTCTATTTTTTCTAACTACATTTTAATTTATTAAACCCTTAGGTTAATCATACAACAAAGATTTAAAATGAAACACACCCTGTAAGTGAGCAGTGGTGCATATTGCAGGTGTGTAGGCATCAGAGAGCATTTTCCTTTCCTCACCTGCCTGACCCTAACCCTTCTGCAACTTCCTCAGCCTCTCCTTGACTCCTTCCTACCAGATGTGTCTCCCTGCCTAAGCCTATGATGTTTTGTGATGGTTATCTCATGCTGTGGGGAGTGGAGACCTTATTTTCCAGTCCTGTCCCCTTTAAAACGATCTCGGTTGCTGGGGTTACAGATTACACGTTGAAAGCATGGTACTTACACAACCACCCAGTGGGAACCCAGATAACTACTGCATATAAGATTTTCTTTCATCTATCCCTTACAAGCCTTAAACCTATTTTGTTATGTTATTTGCATCTCCAGGTTAAAGTGGACATTTTCACCTTAACTGCAGTCTTCTTACTATGCATATTTTTAAAGACCATGCTTATTTTTTATATTGATTCAGGAGCCCCAGTGACTCTGCTTGTGCTCTTCACTGCCCTAACAGAGACTAACACAGCATCTCTGTATGAGTTTGGGTGGGCAGTTATGTTAGAAGGGTGAAAAGATTCCTCTGCTGCTGAATGCTGGTCCCTGAAGGCAGGATGTAAGTCTGTAATGTGGTTGTTTTGCCATTTTCCCCAGCCACTGAGGCAGACAGTCAAGCAGTGCCTTTAGCTCGTAGATTTGATTTATCAATTAGGCCAGGAGGATTTATTTTCAGTTCGCAAAGTGAATCCAATCTATCAGCATAGAGGGTGGTAGGGGGCATGTTCAGGTGGTGAAAACTGATTGATGTGGTGTGTTTTTGGCTCCTCAGCATGCCCATGCTTGAGAAGGCAGTGCAGATAGCAGGATGAGACCAGCTAATGTCTGGAGCGTCCTATTAGCCTGGGCCACATACCATCCCATCTTGATCCAAATAGCCTCTGAAATCAGCAGAACCTTGTCAGTGTGAGACTGTATGCAACTGTGCAAAGCCCACCAGACTTGGGTCTATGCCACTGGGGCATGGGACCAGCTCAGAGCAGTCTGCCCTGCTGACAGAGCAACTGCAGGTTGAGATATCCACCCCTGCAGGGATTTTGAATTCATCCTTTATTCATAATGTGGCACTGCAGCTGAGGGATGCTGGTATAAATGTTACTGCTCTTGATGCCAAAAGATCTCTGAGTTGTTGTGCTTGTAGCTGGAAGAAGAAATGTGTTTGAATCTTTTCAAAATTATATACAGGTGTATTTGGTGAGCTGGGATTTGGATTCTGTAGGTGATGAGGAAACCACAGAGAGATTAAAATTAATACATTGCTGCACCAAGGTGGGCTTGTTTAGCTGCAGCACAGTTCCTCACTAGTGAAAAAATGTGGATTATGGGCTTTGATGGAGAAAGAGTTTTATGCAATCTTTGAGTATCTGTCTCTAAATATGACATTTTGATTTCAAATCTGTGGTTGAGAAACAATGAAAATTTATTGAGCAAAACAGAGCAAGCAGAAACCTCCACCTTTAAACTAAATGGCCAAGTTAAACCAGCTGAGCTAGTAACCTTTCTGTTCTCCAGCTTTCCCCAGGTATTATAAGAAACTGCCTAAATTCAAAACCAACAAAAAAATCACATAGGTTATCATAATGTAGGAAAGCATTCTTTTTCATGATGAGGGTCATAACTTTGCATCTTGACTGAATAATAATGAATCAAGTAAAGAGTATTAACTAAAAACTAAGTTTTAATTAAATCCACAGCAGTTGCTATTTTTCAATGTACATGGGAAGAGGCAGGGTATGATATATTTCCTTGATTGAAGAATTTTCAAGTTCCAGCTGGACAGCACTTTAATTAACTTCATCTTCTCCCTTTTCTCAGCTGAGGTCTCATTCCATTATGATTCTGAATCAATCTTAAATGTAACATTTTGGAAAAGACAGCTTTCTCACTGTGTGAATGCTAAACGTGTTTTTTCTTCAGTAGGCTGAAAACCTTCAAACTTGGTATTCTTAAGGTGGCAAATGTGGGGATGTGGAAAATCCAGGGTGAATGTGAGTGACGTGGGGAAGTCAGAGTGAAGATGACAGATGTGGGAAGTGTGTCCCATAGAAGGCTGGAGTGCAGCACATGCTTTTAATGGAGCTACTTCTGTTTCTGCTGTTTGCCAGCTGTAGTGTGGCACTGGGGATCTGCTCAGTGAAATGATAACACTTGCACAACAAACTGTTTGTCCCTGGCTGGTTGACAAACCAAGAGCAGCAGTATCATTGCTGAACAAGAGCCCAGAGTCTCCTCCTTGTCATCCTCTCACACTGAGCTAATTGCCAACAGTCGAAAGACAGCATCTATTTCACAGGTTAAAGTTGAAAGAATTTGTAGCAAGTACCTGAGAGCCCAGGTCGAGGTTTTCCTCAAGTCTGATAAAGGATGTAGATAAATCTTCATGAGGGCTTTGCACAACTCAGGCAAAAGGCTGGAGGAAGGGACTTGTCACTAGTGGCAGCCAACACCAATCCTTCCTTCCCTGACAGTCACTGGAAATGTATTTTGTAGCACATTTCAGTGGGTAAAATATGACAGGTGCTATGCATGTAGTAACAATAATTTATCTTTTCAAACAGTTTAGATTTCAAGAGAATGACACCAGCCAAATGGGGTTGGCCTTTGTAAACTGATCTGTTGGGAAGGCTTACTTGGAAAGACAAGTGCAATGAGTGAGTATCCACACCATGTTTTAGAGCTGTGACTTTATTTCTACTTGGAAATGGCAGAATTAAGACAGACAGGGTGTCAGCAGACTAATAACATCTAAACCAGGCAGTTGTCTGTGAGTTTGGCGCATCAGAGAAGTCATGCCACACCATGTCACGTGTAATGTTAGGGAACATGATGTTTCAATTATTAAATCAAGGTTGATTTTTTTCCTCTGGATTTTGGTTTAGTGAGTTTCCCTTTTCTTCCCCTCGTCAGTATTATAGATAGGATAGCTTGGGTCTCAGTGTTTTTTATGAAAGCTTCTATTGAGTCTTCCAATTATCTAATTTATTTGGATTATTACAGTTAGAGTTACTGAGATCTCAGAGGCAATACTAGTGCCAATTTATTTCTTTTTATTTCTTTTTGTTAGTGCTGCTTGTAGTGTTACCTCTAGGACAAAAGAAGGGGAAGCTTTGAGTGGAGGTGTAGTTGTTTATCTCTCTCTCTTCCTTGCTGAGACAAAGTATGGCAGTGCTGCAGTGCAGGGGTACTCGAGCTGGCATTAAAATAATTATGTTGGGCACTGGAAGCATGCTGGCTACAGCAGAGTGGAGTCAACTGCATTCTGATTTTCCTTGCCAAAAGGCTTAGCAGCTTGGGCACCAATGAACTAATAACAATAGCAGTGTCTGAATAGGATTTTATGGGGGTGTTGTGGTTTAACCCCAGCTGGCAACTAAGTCCCACGCAGCTGCTCACTTACTCCCCACCCTGCTTCAAGTGGGATGGGAAAGAGAATGGGGGGAAAAAAGTAAAACTTATGTGTTAAGATAAGAACAATTTCATCATTGAAATGGAGTAAAATATAGCAATAATAGTAATAAAAAGAATAGGGGGAGAGAGAGAGATAAAACCTAAAAGAGACTAATTAAACACAGTTACTCACTACCCGCTGACGGGTACCCAGCCCATCCCTGAGCTGCAATCAGCTCCTTTCTGGGTAACTGCCCCAGTTCATATAGGGGGCACAATGTTCTGTGGTGTGGAATGTCCCTTTGGTCAGTTTGGGTCACCTGTCCTGTAAACACTCCTTAGCAACAACCAAAACATCAGTGTGCTATCAACATTATTGTCGTACTGAAGTTAAAACAGCACTGTACCAGCTACTAGGAAGAAAATGAACTCTGTCCCAGCTGAAACCAGGACAGGGGGAGTTTGTCAGTCTGAATTTTTTCATGTTCTGTACATTGCTACCTCTCTTGCTTCTGTAACCTTTTATCTCTCTTTTCTATCTTCAAAGCTATTTCTCAAACAAAGGGTCTGTGCAAGAATTCTCATGGTAGACAAATCCAACACCTTACACAGAAAATAGGAGTCAAGTTGAATGAGAAGATGGGATGGATTGTGGTGATCAGGTGCAGAGCTCAAGCAACAGCAATTCAGCTGTCCCCTTTTGTTCCCCTCCCCTACATTTCCCATGCCTGTTCTCCCATTTATCTTGATCACCTCCCTCTTTCAGTGTCTACTCAAATAATTTTGTACCCTGGTTACTTTTTCCTCACAAGTCTCTTTTGCTACCTCTGTATCCAAACTTGGTGTTTCTGATAGGGTTACCTAGCCAGTCATCTAGCAGTCCCTGGGACCTAGCAAGGGTTTACTCTTTAAAATGTGTTTTATTCTCCCCTCCATTATATGTGAGATTCCATAGAATCATGGAATCATGTAGGTTGGGAATGACCATCAAGTCCAGCCATTACCCTAACACCGCCAAGTCCTCTACTGAACCATGTCCCTAAGTGTCACATCCACACTTTTAAATATTTTAAATACCTTCCCTGGGCCACTTGTTCAAATACTTAGTAACTCTTTCAGTGAAGAAAGTTTTCCTAATAGCCAATCTAAACCTCCCACTTTGGCCATCTTCACATCACTCCCTCTAAACCATCTGTGAAATCTGGTCATCCTTCATGGTATCATCTGTATCGCTTGTTGACTTCTTGCTCTGTTTTCTGCCTTGTTGAGTATTTTCTCATGGTTATTTCACTGAAAACTGAACCTCAGGGCATGGCCCAACCTTCTTCCAAGTGTACCTTCGCAAGCTGGAAGGGAGGACTCACAGCGTGGTCACACAAATGGTGACATTCAGATGGCCACTGGGGAAATTATGTAAGAGAGGAGAAGACAGGAAGAGTCAGAGACCCTCGTTGAACAGGAAGATGTAGCAGGTTGATCCATAGAAAAGTCAATCCACAGGAAAGTCAGTCCAGAAGCGTGCATACAGGCACAAAGAAGAGATCAGCTGCTGGAGGAAGGAGAACTGTGGAGGGCATCAGCTGCTTTGAAGTGCAGTGAGAATTAGCACAGTTGGGAAATGGGGTGGCAGGAGAGGAGAGAAGAACCACTAACCTGGCAGATACTGAAACACAGATTTAAAAGAAACATAAAGATTTTAGTTATAGGCTAGCTGTGTTGAAATTAGTTAGAATAGGAAGGAATTCGGGCCCAGCTAGAGTTAATTGGAATAGTTAAGAGAGCTGGACCTGAAAGGGTTTTCAAGATGTTAGTAATGGATTACTGAATAATTGATGATTTGTCATTTGCATGTTTGCTTAGCTGTGCTTAGAACAAGGAACAGAAACATTGATAAGCTGGTCTAGGGAACAAGGACAATTACCAGTTTCCTCCTTCTGTGGGAACTTATTCAAAAGTCACACAAGAAGAAATTTGGAGGTCACTAAAGTAATTAGGATTGTTAAAGTTCAGAAAGGCAAAAAGGTCAAAATGAGGAAGATGAGTTACTTCATCTTTTTTAGGATCACTGACCCAGTTCAAGACCACCAACTCCATTCAGAACACACACTACACATGCTTAATGACATTTAAGCTCATTTCCATATGAAGCGGAGAATGGGAGGTGTTAATGTTATGAATATGCATTGTATTTTGGATATTCATAATTTTTGTAAATAAAAAGCTTTGTGTTTGCTTGGATCAGGGCCCTGTGTCTTAGGGAGCTGTCCCACGCAGTGCCTGGCGCCGAATAAAACATGCACTTTGTAACTCTAAACTGTTAGAGAGTTTGTGTCCGTCTCAGTTGGATATCGATATTAGATCGATATTCATATTTTGGTAAATCAATACAATTCCTACATTCAGGAGGGACTGTTGACCTGCACCAGGGGAGGTTTAGACTGGACATTAGGAAGCACTTCTTTGCCAAGAGGGTGGTCAAACTCTGCAACAGGCTTACTAGAGAAGTGGTGGATGTCCCCAGCCTGTCAGCATTTAAGAGTCATTTAGAGAATACCTTTAACAACGTATTTTACCTTTTGGTCAGCCCTGAAGTGGTCAGCCAGTTGAATGAGATGTTCCTTGCAGGTCCTCTACAAATGACACAGTCAGTTCTAAATATGTTAAGACTGGATATAAAGGATATTTCTAATCAAGAGAGGGGTGAGTGTCTGAAATATGCTCCCCAATACTGTTTTGACCACAGCAATCCTCAATACCAGCTAATGAAATTTACAAGGTAGCTTGATCAAGTGTAAGTGAATGTGTTTGCAAGTCTCCGTTAAATTTGTGATGTGCCTGTGATTTGATACCTAATGCTGGTGCCAAAACAGAGCATAAGGATTCAAGAATAAAAATTTTGTAAAGGGACTATGTTTTCTTCATAGATTTTTTATAATAGCAAATATAGACAGAAAATAAAATGTGTAGTTTCATTCCAAAAAGGTGTTTTCTGTGATGTTCATAACATTTTTTCTTTTTATTAATAGTAATATTATTATTGAGGGTTTGAAGTATACTAAGAACATTTTTGCTGTTAGTTTGAAGTTTCAACCTAGTTTTACTGTTTACAAGTAAAGACGAAACTTTTTTAAAGTGCTGGCAAGAAGGAACAGTAAGAGAAAACAACTTCGTCTTTTCCCCCACTGCCACTTCTATTTCCTCTAATAGCCTGCTGTGCTTGCCTGAGGAACTGGAGACCTTGCCATACATTTTAATTCCTACAGAAAGGAAGCCTGACCACAGTTTTCTAGAACTAAACGTGTCTCAAGCCATTTTCATGTTTTCATGATTTTGCTTTCTCCAGCAATTGCATTCAGTGTCAGAGAAATGTGTTTAGTGAACAATGTTCTTTTAAGCAGTGAAGAAAAACTGGTAATTTAATTGAGAATATAAAAAAATATAGGAGACTGTGGACAAAATCATTATTTGCAGGATAGCATACAATACCTAGAAAATTTAAAACTACCTTTTTTAAAACTGAGAACTTAGACCTGAGTGAAGTGAAAGACATTTGTATTTAGTCCCAGCTCAAGGTATGGAGGACAGCAGAGTCCTGAAAAACATAAAGCATTTAAAAAATTTTATTAGTATTAAAAAAACCCCCTTCTAAATACATCTGAGTTTTAAATTTTTTCTTTGTTCTTAACATGAAAAATTAGGTGAGAGAAGTATGAAAAATGGAAATGCAGCAATTTAAGACTCATGTTAAACAGTTTGATTAAAAATTTGAAGATAAGATTTAGAATCTTGGCATTTAAATAATCAGCTCCTTCTGGTATCCTTTGCAGAAGGAAGTGCTGGATGTGCGTATAAAATGAGGATGAAATATGATATTAATTTGCACTGAAGTAGCAAATATTCTACAGAAGTCTCAGGTCATTAATCTATCTTCCGGCTAAGGGAACTACATTAATAGCTTATGGGATTTACAGGGCAGGCTTCAATTTAATGGTTCACCCAAAGTTTGGGAAAAATAGGAAAGGGCAGGATACTGGAGAATACGTTATATCTTGATGCATTAAAATCAATGGCAAAACTTTCTTGGCCTAAAATGGCCTCTAGATGGTTTCTAATTTCAGTGCTGCTGCTGAATGTTAATTGCCTGTCTGCAAAGTGGAAGGAACCATATTTTCCTGACAAGTGTTAAAACTGACTGTAATCCTCATCGCTCTGTCTTGAATAGGAAAATAATCTGAATTAACATTAAGCTTTAATTGCATTTTTGGGGACGAATGGGATGGGTGTTGTGTTTTTTAAAGTGTGGCTTCAGCCTAGAAAAAGACTCATATTTGCAGCAAATTAACAGAAGGTGCCAGGAGGGTCAGGAAGTTTCATTTGCAGTATTTTCTAAGCAGTTCTCATAGTTGGAGTCCTGCCTGTGTTTTGTCACCAGCACTAGTCACAATGTTCTTTAAACTATAATATTTCCCTGGGCTCTGAAGCCAGGTGAGAAACCCTTTTTTCATTTCTTGCAGTTGGAGATGGGGCTAACTTTGTAAAAGGTGAGAAGAGTGCATTATACAATTTGCAGCTGATTCATGAGAACCCTCAGAAAAAGAACCAGGGAATAATGGCATAACTTAATAGCTGAAATTCTGTCTTCACAGGGGAGAGTCACTAGTACAGCACCTATAAATCAGTGTTGGTGCAGTGCATCATCAGATATGCAACCTTTTTTAACGTGATAATTCCCATAATTTGGGTATTGACCTTGTTCTGTGTTGTACAGACTTGTAATCTGTGTTTTTCTGAGTGATCCCTACAGGTGGGACATTTCTAATGTGAAGTCACACTGTGAGACACCTCTGAGTGTGCTGGGAAGATGGGATTATAAATATTCATTGCTCTTGCAACCTTGGGCAATGAATGTTTCAAATTTTATAAGCTAAGCAGAACTGGGCCTAGTCAGAGAGAAAAGAAAACCTCAAAACTTTGGTAATTCCAGGTGATAAATGAAGCAGAATGGGTAAGAAAATGAGAGGTTTTCTGCTAGGCTGATTTTGAGCCAACATGCTAATTTGATTAGGAGAAGTACATAAGCACACTATGAAATCTAATAACTTATGACAAAACCAAGTCAGGCTGGATTTCCCTCCCTTGGAAATACAGTAAGTGCTCTGTGGTCCACTCTCATCCCTGAGGAACCAAACACCATGAGCTGTGGATTCATGTCACAGTTTGCATCCAGGAACAAGCCTGTGTGCTGTCAGGCTCCCCCGGGCTGTCCCATCCCTTCCCATGGTGGGACCCCAATTACCAGCCATGGGAAGTGCAATTGAACACATCATCAGCCTGCAGAAGAATCTGGCTTGGATCACATAAAATGCCACTAGCGGTTTCTTTCAACCACATGTCTGGCAAGCAGGGGATAAAGGGCAGCAGGAGCTCATTTCATTCCTTTCCTGCTAAATTATCCCAGGTACAGAAGAAGGACTTGCTAATGCTTGGCTCCTGCCTGCGCTCTGCAGTGAGACATGGCAAAGCCCAGTCCTCAAGCCTCCTTCCTGAGATCAGGTACAAATGCGTTTGGGGCTTTTTGTTTCTTAAAGGGTAGCTTTGCAGATAAAATGTCCCAAAGAATACTGTAATCTTATATGCCTCCCTTAACCACTGATAGAGTCTGCAGGTATATGTGACAGGTTCCACCAGGTTCATGGCATCACCCCAATGGAGCCTGAAAATCATCACCCAGTGCAGCTCAGAGTGTCATTGTTTCCCCACTGGGTTGATACTCCTGCAGTGTGCCTTCTGGCACAGGTGAATTTCCAAATGTCTGCACCACCGGCTGTTGAGGGCCCATACTCCTCACTCCCTCTCTCTCTCTTTTTTTTTTTTTTTTTTTTTTTTTTTTTTTTTTTTTTTTTTTTGTTTTTTGTTGTTGTTGTTGTTGTTGTTGTTGTTGTTGTTTGTTTGTTTTCTTTAAACTAGGAAAGATCATGTATCAATATGTTTTAATATCAAAATATCATCATATTTTCACGTAATTAAATCACTCTTTCCAGTCGGCTCTGGAGTTCTCCTTTAAAGCACAAAAAGCCTCTCCTTGTTTGTGACGTGTTAAGCAGCGTGAATTCGGTGGAGAAACTGGGGATGGCTGCTTTGAGGGCAACTGGGAGGAGGGAGTTCTCAGGATCTGTCACTGTGGAACATGGTAGCATAAAACATAAAAATGGATTCAAAATGTAGATCCACCTCCATGCAAAATGTAGATCCACCTCTTCTGCTAAAGCCCTTTTTTCCTCTCTGTGTGAGATCTTGGTGTTGCTGGGGGAAAACAAGAAGAGAATTTTGAAATTAAATGGATGAGAATTTGATAATCGCCAATGACCTATTTTCTTATAAGATTATGGAATTGTGCAAATCAGTGTGTTTTTTATAACGACTAGAGTATGAGAGTGCCTAAATATGTACAGCTGGGACAGCCAAGGCAAGAGCTGAGTCTGGGACTCCTCCCTCTGTCTCTGTCTTGCTACTTCTTTTAGAGAAACAGAATTTTGTTGAAAACTCCTGGAGAGCATACTTCTGTCACTTTCCTTTCAAGTTCCATCATACTTTAACTTTTGGAAAGTCTTATCCCTCTGCCCAGGGGCAACCAACCTGAGATGGGATCCTCGGGATTATCTCAGTGAAACACAGCAGGTAGTTCTTCTATTTTTGCTGCTATGCCAATTTTGTATCCTTTCCCAGGGTGCCAGTTCAGCTATTTATGAAACTGCAGGGGAAAACAAGTAGTGAAATGCTGGAAATTATAAAAATTATCCTTTTAATGATTTTTATCATTATCATGAACCTCAAAAAAGAGGGGGAAGGAGTAAATGTTTTAAACTCTTCTCCCTGCTGGACAGACAAAGATGCTGGACCATCTCCTTTTTTGATGTCATAGGCCCAAAGAATAATATTTTTGTAAGATACTCTCCTTCTGCTTAGGGCTCTTTAACAGGGCTTAAAAATGCCTTCTTCCAAAAAAATATACTGTGTACTTGAACAAAGTACAAAGCAAGTGGAGAGATGGTTAAAGTCACAAAAATCTTTGCCCCCAGGATCTGGCCTGCAGCTTGTCCCCCCTAAGCTTATGTGATGATTCATATGCATTTACATTCCCTGAGCTTCACACGGCATCTGCTGCTACACATTTGTTGCAGGATTTTGTCTTTGAACAGCTGGTGACAACCCACTTCCTCTTGCTTTCTTCAGCAGAGATTTTTCAATTGTTTCTTGCTGTTTTGATGTGGGACCCAGTGTTGGAAAAACAAGCCCATTTACCCTGATTAGAACCAGCCCTTTAAGCACTTGCCAATTAACAACCCATTTGTTATTTTTCTAAGGACCGGGAAATACTTTCCCTTTCTCTCCTTTCACTTTATTCAGCTGCAATTCCACATAAGCAGAACAAAATCAAGCACTTCTTATATAAACTGTTATAAATATTTCCCTTGTTCTCCCCCTTCTTTTAGTTCTACAGAGTTGGAGAGGAGGGCATCCTTTGCTTTCTTCAGGCTAATCTTAATTAGCTTGATGTCATGATAATCATGCTCCCTCCTTACACTGCCGCTGCCACTAGTGACGAGTGTTATACATATGCCTTGCTGAAAACCAAACAGAACATCACATTAGCAACAATGATACAAAAAATGATTTCTTTTTGTTTCTTGATGCCAATTATACTAACAGGCACTAAGAAAAATAATATAACATGCATGTGTTTTTAGCAAAATTAGAGATGGTCTGGTTTGTGCCAGTCAAGTACATTCAGAGAAATCTCCTTTCAGGGATTTGATCTCAGCTATATCTATGAAATCATACACTATGGTTTTATGCTTTTTAAAAAAGTATGTACTAAAATTCAGCTGAATGCTGAACTACTGTTTCTACTTTTTGTCCTCTTCTTCAACACATTCAAATCTCCTTGCTAGGGACCACTTTTTTTACATAAATATTTTAAGGAAGTACTAAACTTTCAAATGAGATCATCTTGTTTCCATTTTTGAAAATACAATCACTTATCTCAGACAACTCCAGGAGCAGTTACTTGAAAAACTGCATATAATTCCGTCAGCCCTAAAGGTAAGGGCTCTTCTGCTTCAAAATGCTTGCTGTGTTTGTTACTGATTCAATGACTTTGCTGTTCTGCAGGAATTTTCCAAATGGGGCGGGTTTCCCCTTTTCATAATTCAAGTTGAAGTTACAATCTATTTTTTAGCCTGTGCTGTTTATTCCCATAAATAGTATCTGCTCATATCTTCACCTATACTTTGCCAGTCCCTTAAAGCACAGGTATACTTATGGTACGTGGCTATTTACATGTTCTGCACCTCTCTGCAGAGGAGGCTCTAACATCTGCTGCATGCTCTGAGTTGAGTTTTCCTTTGCAAATGCCACAAAGCACCTGACTACAAAGGAAGGGGTTTTCTTGGAGAGTCGCACTTGCTTCCTACCTTTATTGGATATGTTGCAAGTTCTTCTCTAATGAAGAGTTCCTTGGATCCTGGATTTAAATACTAAACAGGCACATATATTTACTGAATCATTGCCAAACTTGGGGGTTTTATCTGTTTGTTTCCTGTGGCAAGGAAGGATTTCAAATCATTTTGCTGCTCAGGGGAAATTGAAAACAGGATTTATTTTTGGTTCTCATTTGACTCCTCAAGATGGATCAGTAGAAACCTGTTATAACACTAATTTACTTAAAGGTGTATTATGTGCACTTTGCTAAAATGCTGAGGGGAAAAAAAGCTTTGCTTTTGCAGTTGTTTGGCCTGAGGCCAAGATTCTCCATGAAGCTGTATGAAGAAGCCAGAACATTATTATCCACATCTTTTTATGCATACAGTATAACTCATTGGCTAGACAATCTGTGCCTGTCTTAAAATATATTTAAAAAGACAGAAGAGGGCTACAAATAAGTCAAAGATGCACCCTTTTTTTCATAGCTGTGCAAATCAAGGACTGATGTGGAACATTTGGATGAATCTTCCCCCCAGACCTGATGTCAAAACAAAATATTGCTTCCTTATAACCAGAGATTAAATATTTCTCATTTCCTGAAATGCAGTGCAACTGTAAAAAGAGGTGCTAAAAGCCTCAGTGGTTGGGTTTTTGTTTGTTTTTTTAACAACCCATAACGGTTAGGTGCACGTAACTAACTGTTAGATAATTTCTGCTGTATTAACTGTAATTTCCTCTTAAGAACACCTTCAGCCCGTGGTACTCTACAGCTTAATGCATGACATTTCTTGGTGCATGGGACAGACAGTATTGGTAACAATTTAGATTGTGGCAACCTGTGTTATGCCTGCTCTATGAATAGCAGTGTCGTTTGTCATGCGTTTGAGCAGACTGCCTGTACAACACAGGCGATGACAAATTCTAGGTTGAGATAGATTTGTCCTCTAGTTCACAGACTGGCTCTTTTTTTCCCCTGCATCGTTGTTCATCTCAGGCTAACCCTTCTGCACCCTTTCCATTCTCAGAGAGGAGAGAGATCTGCACATAACTGGATATTCAACACCTGTGTTTCAATTATCATATTATATGAAGAATCTGGTGCTTCACTTTATGTTCCTCAAGTAGTTATCTTGATTATTTGCTACTGCAGAGCTGCGGTAAACTTGTTTGTTTCTCCTTTTCTCTCTGCCTGAATTTGATTTCAGAAAGCAATCTCAGATAAGGAGAGATTTCAGAGTCCTAATCACATGCTGCTGTTGTTGGCTTTGTTGCTGCAACTGGCGACAAAGAGTATACCTTATACTATATGAAATGCCAAGAGCAGAATACATTATTTTTATTGTTATTCTTTTGGGGTTTTTTTGTGAGCTCTTCCAGGACAGACATATCTGAAAGCCACGATAGTTGTATTCAGCAAGAATTTTGTATAATATTTAATTACAAGACATACATGTATGGGAAAGTTTTGTGGTGAGAAAAAAGCTCAGGGCACATTCAACAACATATTACTTCTTTTTCTCTCTTGTCAATTACCTTTGAGTCATCCTGCTTGCATAAGTTACAGGTCAATAAACAGATTTCAAAGCAGAATCTGGCATCTGCTGAGACACTAACTTCATCATGGGCTTATAGAAAGTGCATATTTTTTCATCATCTTTTTGTCCTAATATGATTGTTCTTCTAATTTTCTTCTACAGAAGGATCCTAATGCTCATTCAGTGTGGTTTCATTTAAAAAATTTCTGCACGTCCTTGTTTTTGGTCAGCGTGCACCTTTCTTCTGTGTGTATAGTGCTGGGTAAGAATTGCTTCATTTGTACAAATTGCAAAACTCATCAGGCCCAGAAGGGCCAAATTTTATCACAGAAGTTTGATAAGATGGGTAGACTCTCATTATAGAAAATAATAATAAATTTAATGGACTTCTGTGTTTCATTATGTGTTTCATTATGTTTCATTTCATTATGTGTTCTGGAGCTTACAGAATACTCATTTATTTTATTCGTTTCAATAACATTATGGTGTGCTGTGTGTTCTAGTCAACATCAGTCATTATTAAGTAGAGAATTTCTATTATTGAATAGAGAATTTCTGTCCTTTTTCATCTTTGGTTTTGATGTAAAATTAGGGAAAATTTTGAAATGCCAGACTTCCATTAAATTGGAACAGAAAGGTTGGACATTTTCAACTGAAAGGAAATTCTTTTAAACTCCTCAAATGGAAGACTTCTGCTTTGCAAATTTCTGTAGCCTAAAGAGAGTTGTAACACTGGCCCTTATTCAATTTCATGGTTCCCAGCTGCTCCTGCAGTTCCAAAACTGAACTATAGGATTCTTATACTTACCAATGGAAGATCTGCATCCTGAGAAATACAGCTCATTACAGCTGGAGTCCTTTAAAGATCTGTGCCCTGCAAAGAGTAATGGCAGGAATTAGAAAGTAAACAGTGTAAATACAGGGAAATATACTGGAAAATATGGAAAATCTAGTATATTTTCCAGTAAATGGAAATTTTTTTCCAGTATATAGAAAAAATATATCCCACAAGTGTGTCTCCTGAGCCTGGAGAACAATAGTTTGTACAGATTTTAGGGAGAAACACACTGCATCAGAGTGGCCCAGTGCAGAAAAGCATGCTGACCAAGTCTTAGTGAAATTGTTGAATGAAAAATTGTCCGGAATGCAGAGCTGGGTTTGCAGGCAGGGCAGTCCAGGTTTATCTCCAGGCTAGATCAAGTAGTGGTACAATTTATCCTGTGCAAAGTGAGAGATGAGAAAGGGTCCAGGCTTGACCCTGGGCCTTTTTTGAGGAATCTGCTGGGTCTAATCACACAATCCATGAGCACAGTCAGTAGTTCCCAAGAGAGCATGTACAAAACTCTTAGAATCGCATAGGTTGGGAAAAAAGTTCAAAAATCATCAAGTCCAACTGTACTTGGCCTCCAGATACCATAGAACCATATTTAATAATGGATACTGTACCTTCCAATTTTTTAGGAAATAGTTTCAGTTTAACTCCATCTCCAAAGATGGCTTCCAGATTTAAATAAAAACAAAGAAATAAAAATGGGAGAATGGGAATAAATAAATAAATAAAGCATTAGGTGTTTTTTAATTGTTTCTCTGTTGATATCTCAGATAAAATATGACAAGTCTTGTGCACCTGAAACGTTCATCTGACACATGAAGAAAAGATAATGCTAGGTCTTTTATTGCACTTGATTTTATCTTTTTCCCCCCAAATAATCAGCTTACTCTTCAAAAACATGCAAGAGAAGTTATGTAGGCCTCAATTTCCGTTGGACAAAACTATTTTGAATCCTTCAAAGGAAATCATACATTTGGACACAATAAGCCACAGATGACTTTTCATTTTCTTCTTCAAACGTATTCTGGTGAAAGGCCTGCTGACCTTTTGTGATTGATTGCTTCCTGAGAATACAGTGAATTTCCCTTTCATTCTTCCTTCTCTCTGGAGATCTGTTTGTCTTCTGTTTATAGGGAGTAAATCACCTGCATCTTATTTCCTTGGATTGAAGAACCCGACTAGCCCCTCATCACTTTGACTTTTTCTCTTCCACCATCATATGCTTTCATGGGCAAATCCACCCATCAAAAACAAGGAGTAGACACCTAGGATTGTATTGTAAATTATTTTCTAGATTCATGTAAAATGATGGGAAGGTCTGCTGAACTGCATTATACCAAGAATTTATCAGGTAAAACCAAGATGCTCTGGGAATTCAGATACATACAAAAAGTTGTAATATAGACTTCACATTTATTCTTAAACATGCAGAACTTTGTCTATTTCTTCATAGACAAGCATGTACACAATTTTATTGTAAACACTAAAAAGTCATGACCTGACCTTTCACTCCCCATACTGCTATTTGTTCCATGTCAGCAGCCTCATAAGCTACAGCTTGTCACAAGCAAGAGACAAATGCTTAGAGAGCTTTCCCTCTGTTTGATCCCTGTAATCAACTTTATTTCCTCTACAGAATTTCAATTATCCCATTAAACAATGAGTCAGGAGGCTTATATTGATACAGGTGCCTTAATTGGTTAATTTGTACTCATGCCAGCCCCAGCTCAGTATTTGTTTCTCTGAGGCCTCACTAGACAGCCACAGTCCCTCCTAAGCCCTAATGGTAATTCCTGGCAGGTGTAGTGCTGGAGCACAGCATTTAGGTGCACCCACAAGCCCCACACACCACACACTATTTAGCCATATATATGCTTTGCTGCTGAGCTTTTATTTTCTTCTACATTGTAATTTCTAACCTATTTAGTTTTAATTATAAGACTGCGACTATACAGCACTGACCGTATGCTTCTAAAACCCATTTGCACGAAAAACATCCTAATAATATTGCTTTTTTTAAGTAGCACTCCAAAGCAATTAAACACCTATTAGATGCCAGTGAATTCTGCTTGCAGTCTATCATATGCACATTTATTTGCATATGCTGTCCTCTGAGTGACATAATTTTCATTATTGACTTATGAGGATAGAAATAATAGACAGACTATTTACTAAACTGTCTTTAACTCTGCATCAATGAAATTGCTAATTAAATGTGTAACAAGTTTCGCTGACATAAACGGGGAGATTTTAAAATCAAGGTGAAGAGAAGGACAAACATTCATCTGTGCTCTCTAAGACTCTCTCACCATGGCAAGAAAACATGTTACCTAGTCTTGTAAATCATCAGAGAAACCAGACAGAGCTACAGGTAGATCTTAAAAAGTAATTTCCTAGAAAATCAGTTTTTCAGGACCAAGAAAACCCACTAGTGAACTGTCAGGTTTATTATATTCCAAATTTACATCCTGATAAATGTCATAAACATGAGCTTCTGCTATAGTCCCTAGAAGGCAGTTTCCAAGGAGCTATAGCGTAATTAAGTGCCCTACTCAAGGGACTGTAATAGTTGTTGCTCAACTTCGTTTCCAGTTTAGCTTACTTTACGGATTTAATTTCTTTCCCTCTGCTGATGTAAATGAAGAACTCACCTTCTCCCCTCCTTATTATGCTATATTAACTGGAAGTTTGCAGGCAGGAACAGCTGTAGGAGACATCAGAGTCGTCTCTAGCCCATAGACGTAATCCCATACCTGCCAAAGGCAGCAGCTTGCAGAGAAGCAAGCAACTCAGCCTGCACCCTTTGAGTTGCAGACTAACATTCAGAATGGGGGATGACTTTGCATTTCTCTTCATGGGAATGTATCTTTGTTTAGCCTTTCAAAAGATACATTCAGTTCATATAAAGTAAATTAAACAAGCAGTTGCTGCTAATGATCTTGTGCAATACCTGTTTTACATTCTCTCTGTTGTGGCTCGTGTGATGGGTTGCCGCTGGCTGGACACCAGGTACCCACTGAAGCCACTCTTTCACTCCCCTCCTCAGCTGGACAGGGGAGAGGAAATACAATGAAAAGCTTGTTAGTCGAGATAAGGATGGGGAGAGATCACTCACGAATTACTGTCATGGGCAAAACAGACTTGGCTTGGGGAAATTAGTTTAATTTATTGCCAATTAAATCAGAGTAGGATAATGAGAAATAACCCGAAATCTTAGAAACACCTTCCCCTACTTCTCCCTTCTTTCCAGGCATAATTTCACTCCTGTTTTTCTCTACCTGCCTCCCATCCAGTGGTTCAGGGGATGGGGAATGAAGGCTGCAGTCAGTCCTTGTCTCAGCCACTCCTCCCTCCTTGGGGGGATGACTCTTCACTCTTCCCCTGCTCCAGTGGGGGGTCCCCTCTATGCGAGACAATCCTCCATAATGGCTCCAAAATGAGTCTTTTGGGCTTCCCGTGGGGTCACAGCCTCCTTTGGGCATCCACCTGCTCCAGTGTAGATCCCTTGCAGGGCCTACAGATGGATCTCTGCTTCGTGGGCTTCAGGGGCACAGCTGCCTCACCATGATCTTCACAATGGGTTGCAGGTAAATCTGTGCAGCAGCGCCTGGAGCTCCTCCTGCCCCTCCTTCTGCACTGACCTTGGTGTCTGCAGAGCTGTTCCTCTCGCACAGTCTTGCTCCTGTGGTGGGTCCATCTTGTAGCCAGCTGAAATTGGCTCTGTTTGATTTGGGGAAAGCTTCTGGAAACTGCCCACAGAAGCCACTGCTAGCCCCAGTTGTGACCAAAACCTGGCCATGCAAACCCAGTACAGCTCAATTATATGACCTGGTGCCTTTCTGAAACGTGGTAAAAGCTTCATATGCATATAATTTTAAATAATTATTTAAGTAATATAGTTTGACTGGAAAACCCCCAATCACTCCAAAAAGATAGTGGTATCTGCAGATGATACATTCCAGCAAAGCATCTTTTTATACACACAAGCTGACAGGGGAAATTTGTCAGTGATTTAGTCACCATTCAGCTGAATCACCAATCTCTTTTTAAAAATAGCTTGATTGCAGCAAGGGGGTTCAACTCTCCTTTAGTAAATTAGATTAAATGCAATACAACAGGTACTCTGCAGAGGTATATTTTGGGATAGAGAAGAAATCTGTTTCTCCTTGTGGGTGTTGGCTATTTTATATTGCTCAAGTAGTATCTTTGTGAGACTGGGGTGCCAACTGCTGCTATGCAGCAGTATGAAATAATGTCATTTCCAAAAATGCCATCTTCAGGGACACTGCTGCTGAAAATGATCACAAAACTAGTGAGGTTTCTCCTTCTGGGCATAAGTGAGCTGTATAAAACAAGTTCCTGTTCATACAAAGCATAATTGTCACAAAAGAATAACAGCAGCATTTAGGACATGTCTTAGGGAGGGAACCATTTAAGGTGGTGACCTAGGCCCAGGACGAGGCTTTCCTTTCACTTAGGCTCCACAAAACAGCAGCTGGAGCACCAGGCTCTTGAGCACACAGCACAGTTTCTAGAGGACTCTAATATATTTTGCAATTCTTATTCCTAATGAATTCAACCAGTATCCATTCCCTTTTTCCAATGATTCACTGAGATACTTGTGCACATTCATGCAGTAGTATCTGGTATTTTGATTCCTTACAGTCTGTATGTGTTTAATGTCTTTCATGAGACATGTGGTAAGAAACAGGCTAGGGGAAAACAGATGAACCAGTCTGGGTTACTTGGTGAGCTATCCAAGCTTTCATCCTAAAGTCAAAAGGCAGCAGTTCTGAAAGTCAGAGTGGAGTAAATTCCAGCATGTTCAGCATATTCATCAGAAATATCAGAAATTGTGAATTATTGCTCCTCGCTGATTATATTTGTGAATGTGAACAAAATTGTCAGAAATTTTTCTTATCTCTGGGACTTCTTCCAAGTTTCTCCTCTGATTTCTCTGGTATCTGCAAAACTATGAATGCAAATGGAAGGGTTTTCCTGTCAGGTGGAATGCTTGGATCTCTCTGGTGTTTTGGGCCACTGTTTTATTAATGGAGAAATTTTGTTTCTGTTCAACTCTAAAGATGCTTTTTTTCTTTTATATCCATCTGCATTTTCTACTGTCAGGAGCAGCCCTCAAGATATAATGAGCTGGCTTTGTGGCATCTCAGGCTTGAATTGCTGACCTTGCAATGACAGTGCTTGTGAGATTTCCAGATCAGTTTTATGTCATCAGGGATCTGATTACTGAAAAAAATTGTTCAAACATTTGATTTTCCATTGAAAGCAACTTCAAGCCTTTTTGAAGTTTACTCATTAATTGCTAGGATTTGTTCTATAGCATCTACATCTGGGAAGAAACAGACTAGATGTTCTGAGAATTTGAGTTCATTCAGCTTGCAAAAGCCACTGAAACAAATTAATACTTCTATGTAAGTGTTATTGATACATATGTTCTCTAGGAATTGGAATAAGGCCAGCGTGGCCATGCTCTTTCCTGATAAGAAAGGGATGTCATTTAACGTTAAAGCAAGGATACAAACAGGCCAAAAAAGATTTTCCATATTAAAACACACTGTTTCCAGACTGAGGGCTTTTGCAAAGGAATCTGTGCTAGAAAATAGCAGCAAACAAGGCCAGGGTTGCAGCCATAATAGTTAGCTGTAAACTAATCCTATCCTTTCTATTTCTTGGGTTTAGACTGGGTTTATCCCAAGGTACCCTTTATAAATCGATAGGGCAGTGAACAGTGATGATCTTGGGACACCTGTATGGGCAGTGAGAATGTGGCTGAGAGAGGCTGGTTACCAGTGGTGGTAACACTGCTTCTTTCCTGAACAACACGAAGAGCTTAATTTTCAGGGTCTGAATAGTTTTAAATCCTTCCATTGTGGGGAACAGTAAACACTTCTCTTGTTATTCAGATGTTTTAATGGTTCCATTAGCACTTGCCAAATTTTGTCCATTGTTAATTTCAAATATTTGCATCCCATCCTAATGACTCTATTACAGCCACTGTAATACATGCTGGATGTGTATTCTTGCCAGGGTTCCATTGAAATTAAAGGTGATCACATCTGGGGCATTATTGGAAATGTATCATCATCACACATGCCATAACTTGTGAGCTTTGGATGTGTGCTTTAGCAACAGTGGGATTATTGGCAGAATATGATGTGGAATAATCCAAAATATTCATGCAGAGACTGCACATCCTGTGTTCATTAATTGTTTTCAATTTCAAGGACTCCATCTAATTCCTCAGGGATGGGAACTACACAGAGAAATCCCATGACAATTAATTATTCATTCATTTTGCATAGGAAAACAATAATCTTCAGACTTAGTTTGATTTGATGTTTAAAATGGAAATCTGAGAAAGGCTTTCCTGCTGCTGGAAGTGAATAGCAAATGAAAAGCTTCCTGGAAGACCACACATAATTTCCACATGTTCTGAGCAGTGTGATTTAGAAGGGTTTGTAGCAGCACTGAGGGACAGCCACCACAGCAGAATTACTGACTCACTGCTCTCCACGGTTGTTGTCCAAAGGTGGCCTCAGTAGAATTGTCAGAAGCAAAACTAAAATAGGTTTGAGAAGGTCAAAATAGACATTGACCTTCTGGGAGCATGGAAAGGAATGGGACTGCTGTTGCCAAGGCCATACAGGAGGAAGCTGTAGCGCTTGTCCAACCGACCAACGTGAAGCAGGAGTCTGCTCCATTCCCCAGCTTTCTTCCAGTGCAATCTCCAAGTTGGAGGGGACAGTCACCAGCTCAGGTCACCCCTACAAGGCAGGTCACCCCTACAAGGCAGCTCACTGGGGTCTGACCACAACATGTTTCAAGGAGGAGCACACTGTCTTGAGGTGACTTTATGATGTATATCCCATATCGCTGTTCTATGCCCAGAAATTAATTTTGTGCCTTTCTATGCCTTTAAACTGAGCCTGAGAGGGGAGAGAGAAAAGTGTACTTTTTCAAAGCAGTTTGCAGTTTGTTTTCATGTTTTCAAGGACACAGATAAAACTCTCTCTGTGTTCAGCAGTGGCAGGAGCGGGAGGAAGCACCCTGCTTGATTGCTTTCTAGGCAGCTTTCGGCTTTCTTTTTCTCTGGAGAGAGACAGAGAGTTGAACTTTTGTTTTCCTGGGACTTAATTTTGGTTTTTTTCCCTTTTTCTCTGCTGGACTGTTTCAACATCAGAATACATCGGGAGGACTTTCCACCGAGGCCTTGGCCCTGGAGGTGGGCCCACCACCCCGTCCCAGCTCCAAGGAGGGGAGAGAGAGATCTGCAAAAGGACTCTGAAATTTTCCCAGGTTTCTCTCAGCAAAGAGAGAGGTTTCCTTATTTAGCATCATTATCTTTTTCCTGTGTGTTTGTTAAATAAATCGTTTTATCTCTTTCACTTTCCTTCAAGGAAAATTCATTTTTTCCCAAACCTGGTGGGGGAGGGCTGGTTGTAACCTGCCTTTTATCAGAGGATATATTTCTAAGTTTCCCCAAACCGGCACACACACTTAAGTCAGCATAGCAGTCCTGGCCTTCAGCAAATTGGAGGTTTTGCTTCTCTTTCAGCCCAACAAGACTCTGGTATCTGATGGTCTTGTAAGTGGCCATAAAATACTGCAAATGCCCAGCACTGTGCTCAGAAAGTCTTTCAGAAGATGCAAATATGGAGTGCACTGAGGTTTGTAGGTTGAATTGGTAGGGGTCTCTGGAGCACAGCAATGTATATAATTCATAGGACCTTTCTTCCTATGCAAAAAGTTATGAAAATAGCAATAGAGCTGGCAATCCCCAGGAGCAAGAAGTCAGGCAAGGAAGGCAAGAGACTGGAATGGCTGAATAGGGAATTGCTGGTCAAACTAAAGGAAAAGAAGCAAATGCACAGGCAGTGGAAACAAGGGCAGGTGACCAGGGAAGATTATGGAGATGAAGTTTGGTTGTGTAGGGATAGGGTGAGGAAGGCCAAGGCGAAGCTGAAGCTCAACTTGGCAAGGGACTCAGAGTATCAGGAAGAGCTTCTACAGGTGTGTTAACCAGAAGAGGAAGAAGGTGAAAACACGAGAGAAGATGAATGCCCTGATGAACAACGCTGGTAAACTGCTAACAGTGGAGGAGGAAAAGGCTGAGGTACTCAACAACCTTTCTGCCTCAGTCTTCAATAGCAACCTCTCTTCCCACACCTTGAGTGGACAGAAAGCAGGATGGGTGGGGACTGGGGGGGCGAAGTCCTTCCCACTGTAAGTAAAGATCAAGTTTGTGACCACAGAGAAACCTGAATGTATGTAAGTCTATGGGATCTGATAAGATGCATTCCAGAGTCCTGAGGGAATTGACTGATGTAGTTGCCAATTCACTCTCCATGACTTGAAAAGTCATGGCATGCAGGTGAAGTCCCTGGTGACTGGAAAAAGTGAAACCCTGTAGCTGTCTTCAAAAAGGGTCAAAAAGAGGACCCTGGGAGCTACTGACCTGTCAGTGTCACCGCTGTGCCTGGGGAAATCATGGAACAGATCCTTCCTGAAGCCATGCTAGGGCATGTGAAGAACAGGGAGGTGAACTGGGCTTCACCAAGGGCAAGTCCTGCCTGACCAACCCAGCGGCCTTCTATAATGGAGTGACCACATCAGTAAACAAGGGAAGGGATACAGATGTCTTTTATCTGGACTTCTGCAAAGCCTTTGGCACAGTCCCTTACAACATCCTTCCCTCTAAATTGGTGACAGCTGGACTCAGTGCATGGACTCTTTAGTGCACAAGAAAGTGGCTGGATCATCACATCCACAGGGTCGTGGTCAATGGCTCAGAGTCCCAATGGACATCAGTGACAAGTGGTGCCCCTCAGGGGTCCTTACTGCCACCAGTGTCATTTAATATCTTCATTAATGACATAGATTAAGAGATCAAGTGCACCCTCAGCAAGTTTGCAGATAACACCAAGCTGAAGGGTGTGGTTGACACACCTGAAGTACAGGATGCCTTGGGACTTGGCCAGTCTCAAGAACTGGTACCATGGGAATCTCAGGAGGTTTAACAAGATGAAGTGCAAGAGGCTGCACCTGGGTCAGGGCAACCCCAGTGCCATCCAGGCTGGGGTATGAACAGATTGAGAGCAGCCCTGCCCAGAAGGACTTGGGGGTGCTGGTGGGTGAGAAGTTGAACATGAGCTGTCCATGTGCACTTGCAGCCCAGAAAGCCAACTGTGTCCTGAGCTGCATCAAGAGAAGTGTGGCCAGCAGGTTGAGGGAGGAGGACACATAAGGCTGTCCAGAATTTGCCTAAATTCTGTTTTTTCTGAATCTGTCTGAATAGCCATTTGGGAGATTTGTCTGCCAGCTGTCCTGCTATGGAGAAATTTTTGATGGTAGTGAAGGTTTATCTGTTCGGCACTCTGCATTGAAATAGAGAGGATCAAGCTCACAATTTCACCTGTCTTCTTGCAAATCAGAGCATCAGTATGGTTAAAGCAGTGTTGTTCTAGAGGCCCCTTAATTTTAGTGATATTTTGGTCAAGACCTGACTTGTTAAGCAGAACTGGTCTATCTGGTCAATTTACAGGTACCAATAGGAAAAAAGTTAGATTTGGGAATTGCTGCAATTTTTCTTCAGAAATGGGGATGTGAGCTTGTTTGTACTTTCTGCCCATGGTGAAGCATGTCATGATTGCAGCAGTGCTACCTTCATGCTCCTGGGTTCAGAAATCAGTGTCCAGTGCTGCAAGTGCTTTCCCAGTGGTAAGACAGACAAGAGAAGAGTTCTCAGTCCTCTCAGAAGAGACTCCTTTTATCTCTCCCTGCAAGGTGATCAGTGTTATCAGCTGGTTTGAGAGCACATTTGTGCCAGAGCATTGCAAAAGGAACAAAGCATGACTGAGAGATACATGCAGTACAGTGCTTTTCAGAGCTTATTTTTAGACTGGAAATAATGTCAGTTTTAATCTTCCTTGATGGCTGTTTTCAAAGGCATGCAGGATGGACACTGGTATTTTACCTATCAATGCAACCTTGTTTATAAAATCAAGAAACATTTAAATATACCAAGATTGTAGATAGTAGCTTTCTTTCCCATTTTTTTTTTTTTTTTTTTTTGGTCCCAGCTAAAAATTTTTCCAGTAACTAACTGATTTTAACAGAGTATGACATTTTCTTTGCTGTACACAGGGGAAGTAGTTTTTTTTGGGGTAGAGCAGATTTCCTGTGATTCACTGGATTTGTGTAGAAGGTCCCTGCAGAAGACATGATACCACCTTTGACAGTACTTGTATTCTTTATACAATAAGCTAGTTATGTATTTCTTATTCAGATTCCCAAAGGAACTGATACCTCCTTGGTGCTAAACAAGCTGTTGGGAGGTCCTTCTATTTTCAGCATCATCTTGGTTTCATGAAAATCTACTGGAGAGCTACATGTTGTGGTGGCAGAGCATATTTTACCACTGATTTTCTGAATTTCTAGAGGTCACTGATGAATCCTTTGTCAGCTTCTTTCACTGGCTGAGAATGATTGTTCTCATGGTTTCTCTGTTGAGCTATCTTAACTTTGCATGTTTCCCTTCTGTATTTTGGGAGTGCATCTGAATTCATGTTTCTATGCAGAAAAGCCAGACATTTTACAATTCCTTGGGGTAAGTGTGATGTGAGAATCTGAGCCTGTCAGCAGTGACAAAACTTTCAGTCCCTGAGTGGTGAGAAGGAAGAGGGAAGTGTGAAGAGCAAGGTGCACACACTTTCAGACCTGGACTATCTGTTTCTTCTGCTTAAATTTGACTGGCATGGAGACCACTTTTGGCTAAGGTGCATAACCCTTAGGTCCAAGAGGTGACTTAGAACTAGTTATAAATGGCCAAGGTTCTAGGAGCTGCAGTTGTCTCCCTGATCCTGGTCTTTATCCATGTTCCTGCAAATCTATGGGGTGAGCAAAGACATGGCTGGGGAGGCTCTGTGTCAGGTGAGGATGTGTTCACCCAGCAGGGATCCTTTCAACGGGGATATACTGTCAGGTTAGGGCTGCTCTTGTTTGTTTGACTGGGTCAAACTAGCTGGAAAAGGGCCTGGTTTGAATGTACAGCAGTAGCTAAATAGGTAATTGAAGACAGGAGGGAGGACACTCCCTGGAGAATCAGGGCAGTTTTGGTTGTTGTAATCCCTTGCTAACGAAGCTACCAATGCTGTAAATGGCAAAGGGGAAAAGAGGGTCAGGCAGAGCAGCAGGAAACTAGAGGACAAACACATTTTAAACCTTTTCCTGCAATCTTGGTAGATGGCTTTGATCGTTTCACAGAAACCAATGGCGAAAAAAATGACACCAGAGAGGCAAAAAATCCATTTTATCCTCCTTTATCCTCTTTTTCTAATGTATTCTTCAATACAGATATGGCAAAGGTACAGAACAACAGCATAAAAATATACAGACAGCAATTTTGAGAAAAAGGGAATACACTAAATGCTACCTGCTGTGTTCACCATTTCAGATAAAAAGTAGTGAGTTTCACTGCACATGTTTTAATCTCAAGAATTCAAGTTTTAAGTGGAAATGTGTTTTTTTCACTGAAATTTTGTGATAAGTTTAAGGAAAGGCAGAGAGAGAGGGGAAACAGGCGGGGACTAATCAAGGACTAATTTGTTTCAAAGCCTGTTATATCCAAATGTGATAGAGAAGTGCCTTAACAGAAGAGCTGTTTTATCAAAGAAAAGAGAATGTGAGATCATAGAATGAAAGATGAAAAATGTCTTAATAGAAGATTAATAGAAACATAAATAGTCTCAAATTTGCTAGAGGAACAAGGAAAAGAGCCTCAGGTGAGACACTTAAAGAAAAAAAGTATTGTGCCTAGTAATCTTGAAAGAAGGTAACTGCAGTTGTGTCACACAAGACAACCAACTCAAGCTGAAGCTTTTCTATCCATTCTTTCTCCCACATTGCTCTGCTGTCACCATCTGCCATTGGTGAAACAGCCATGCAGAGGCTTTGCCAGCAACTCTGATGTGTTACAGCTTCAGCTCACAAAGGCTGAGGGAGGTGCACACTACAGAAGAGACACCCCCAGAGCTGAGTTTAGACATCCCCTATGCATCACAGGAATCAGAAGCAGCAGTGTGGGGTGTTAGAGGAAATGGAATGGTGGAGGCAACCACATAAGTCACATAGCTCAGGGTGGTCAAAAGTCCAGCCATGGTTTATCAGTGGCTTCCTCAAGCAGCCCAGGAGCTGATTGTTAATCAGGAACATAAAGGCTCTGGATGATTTTTTTCTTACATTGCAGTTTAATTACAAAGTCTTTTACTTGTCTCTACCTGTCTTCAGCCATCTCTGATTTAAACAGGTGGGCCCTATTTTTAAGCTCTTGCACCGTACTATTGTTGAGTGCCCCTGAGACAGGGATGTGCTTCAGCATTTTAGGGCTTTTCTGTGCTTAAGATCCCAATTTTTTAGAGGTTTAGGTAGAACCAGGTGGTAGTTTTCTGTCATATCATACTTAATGGACAATGTTTAATATGCCACAGAGCTTTGATTCCTACCCCTGAAAACGAAAAAGGAATAGACCTTCTAATCTGTGGAGTTAATATGGTAGCCAGCTCCTAGGATGGCTCACAATTTTTATATGGCTAGGCTCCAGTTCCATGAAGCTTTGTTCTGCTCAGATAATAGGCACTAGCACCAAGGCCTACTCCAAAGTCCACTTGAAGCCATTAGAAAGACACTCTTGATCATACTGCTGTAAAGAGTGCCCCATCCGTGTATTTATCTCTCTCAGTCTGAAGGGGTATATGAGGATTGCAGACAGAGAAGACACCAAAGAACCTCTGACTGAGGGACTGAAAGCACCAGGAACCCAAACAGACCTGGAAGCAGCTCTGTGATGAGAAGCAGGGTTTACTTTTTCAGGTAGTGTCACACAAGCAGGGGTCTGCTTTTTCTGACCTCAGCAGATGATTTCGCATGGCCCTGAGCTGCAGTGGTTGGACTTGGGCCAGAAACTTTCAAGTGTGAGGGCTTTGACACCTCTTACTGTGCTTTGAAACAAAGATCTGAAAAATCTATTGTATTTCTTTAGGAAGCCAGTGTTTATTTTCTTACTCAGCTAATTATGTGTGATTATAATATGCCTCTATAAAATATCACAAAAAGAAATTTAGTTCACATACTATAAGGACACAAATATGTGATGCACAAATCACCAGGGTGGATTTTCAACAAGATTTTTGCTTGTTTTTTCCTAGTGAATGCTCACTGTAGTCCCTTTCAATGGTGATAACTGATTACATTCATTTATACATGTCAAAAGCAAAAACATGGGGAGTCTTTTTAGTCAGCTGTACAAAAGTACCTGCTGCTGGTCTTGATTATTGGGGAAATAAAAAAAAAAAAACCCCCAACCAGATTACTAGATCTCCATAGGAAGCCAAAGAAGCTACAAAGTTCATTGTAACAAAATGCCATGACTGGAGCAGAAGTGGGACATAATACTAGCTAGAGAGGTTAAGAAGAGAGGTGAGAATCTGTGTTAAGGCGTCATGGTCAGCAGCTACATTTATATTTTGACTTACATTGCCTCAAGACCTAGCTTCTTGCTGATATTGAAAAAATATCTTTCTGTCACCTCTTTTCTCTAACCAAACCAGAGCTGTAAGTGTGACCACGTGCCTAACATCTCACCAAACAAATCCCCATATTCTCATCTTCCCCTTGCTCATCCCAGACACCGCCTGCCAAGCCTGTCTCGTTCCCTCATCCCCAGCCTGTACAGTCCAGCACCTCCTGGGTTCCTGCAGTCCTGCTCTGTTTCACTGCAGTCTTCACCTTTCCTGTTCCTTATGCTCCTCCTGGTGGGACTCCTGCAGCAGCATTGCCACAGCTGGGGGAAAGGATGTGGCTTCGTTGTGGGTACTGCAACACAGAATGTTTGTCTATTCCTCTCTGTTCTGTTGCTCTTTGGGTGCAACTAATATAATAATATCCTCTGCAAAGCCTTCCTGAGTATGGGACCCCAAAGCAGCACAGGCATTTTATGTGCCAAAACCCCACTATGGCAGCTGTGAAACTCAATGCCACTTGGATATATAGCTGCTCTTGCCTCAGGGCTCGAGGCAGGATAGCTTTACTGTTAAGGTGCCAGATCCAGAATCACAACTAATACCTTGTACTTCCCACACCAGTGGTGCCTTGAGGCTTGAGGAGGAAACTGGACTGTGAATAATGAGGTATCTGAACAGTCAGTGACTCACTGGAAGTCCGTGGTCTGAGATATTGACAGTCTGCCAACAATTTTATCATAGTTGTCAGTGAGAGGAAAGATAAGAACGGAACCACAAAGTGGTGTTGATTTTTAAAGGTCAGCATACTTGTGGTTCAAAGTCACTGTGGGAGGAATCTTCTGGATTTTCACAGAAATTTCACTGAGAAAAGAAAAACTAAAAAAAATGTGGATTACCTCCTCTTAATACAAAATACCTGTAAATTAGTATTCGGAATACAATGGCCCAAACTTAACTATACATTCTTCTTTGTATTTCCAATGTTGAATTACCTTGAACTTCTAAACATTTCTCATCATAGGAATGCCAAATTTATGGAAGTATTTGCTTGTGCATTTGATTGTCTCTCATCCCAAAAGTCATGTAAAATAAGTTTGTGCAATGGGATTACCAGGAAGAAACCAATGAGCCCCATTTGCTTGTAGTTCATCATCTGTACTGAGGAAGGTGGGAGAGCCCCCAGAGTTAACAGATGTGTCTGAAAATCATGATTTCTTTTTATTGTAGCCTTACTGATCTTTACCAAGTTGACAAAATGACATTCAGCTGGTAAAAAAAAGCTAGTAATTGCGTGTATTAATGCAGCTAATATCCCTGGGGTTTTCATTTGACACAAAACAAATTTAACAAAAAACCAAATCAAATTATCCTGAATATAAATGAGTTATAGTATGTTCGCAGTACTGCAACCCCAGAAAAAAATGGAAAATTCTAAACCAGCTAAAAAAATTCAGAGCCCATGGGAGAGCTGTAGGTCCCTGAGCTAGAGTTGGTTAGATGGAATCATTTATCCTGCAGGTGAGTCTTTCCATCTCTGACAGCATCTGTCTCATTTGTTATTTCTCTGCCTCCTACTTTATATGGCTCACAGATGTTACCCTCCCTGCATTTTTGTGAACTTGTTAGCACAATACTGAGATCTTTTTGCTTTCTATATTTTGTTCTGTTGAATTACTCAGTCAAGAACATCTATTAATCAAGCAAACTTTCTTCCTTTTGCTCCACAGATTCAGACATTGATTATTGCTTAAGACACCATCTCTTTGAAGAGTATATTATGCAATAATACAATAATGATCCATTTCAGATAGGTAGCCCAGATAATCTATTAGATTTCTCTACACTGTTCCTAGCTTGATTTTCTGACTTAAAGCAGAATCATTAACAAAAGCTTTTCAAATATGGGCAAAAATAAGAATAGAGATCGAATATAAGCTGGCATAACCCTGTTTCATGCATGCTGAGAAATTCCTCACTTTCTGTAGAAAGTTTTGCAACTTCTTTGTTGCCAGCAGAATTAAACTTAGAACTCAATCCTCCCTTGCTGTCATTGCATTGTGCAGAATATCTGCTCACTGCAGTTGTGGAGCTGATTTCTGGTAAGGTGAAAAAAGCCATTGTTCATCTTCATACTTCATGCATTGAATAAGTCCCTGCCACCGAGACTGAGATACCGAAGAGTAATGTGCAAACTTAAATTGTGTGGGTGAAGGACCACTCCAATACAGTCCCTGGCTTTTTTCTTTATGACTCTTTGAGACCTTTGTGATTTCCTTAGCTCTTCACTGCCTTGCATAGACAGCATTTTATCAGTAGAGTAACTGATGAAGAGCACTTCTAGAGTTATCCTGACTTAATTTAGAAAAGAAAAAAAAGACTGTAACTTTTGCTAAGAAGAAACTCAGCCTTTCCTAAAATACGTTTTTCTATAGCCCTCTAATTTATGGCAAACTTAATTCAAAGTTCCCAGAGTATTGCATTCTTACTTGTATTGAGTAGATTTTTTCTTTTTTAATGTTAAAAATTTTAGAATTAATTTTTTTTCCCCTGGGAACTTATAATGCTAATATTTGAAGTGGGGCACCATTTAGCTAGATGGTGACTGAAACAGTAACACTGTTTATTAGAATAAACTGGACTGACTTACTGCTTTGCCTTGCCTTTTGCTGTCTTTTTTTATCCTCATGAACTTGTAACACCATGCTGAAGATGAAAAGTGGAACTCTTGGGAAAAGAAAAGTGTTTTTCTGGTTTTTGGGGTTGTTTTTGTCAAGAAAGACAGGACACTTAAGGAAAATGTACAGGAGTTGAATGTTCTGTAAAACTTCTTAGAAAACTGTATTTATCTGGCTCCAAAAAAGGACTCCTTGACCTGAATCACTTCCTCATGACTAAGCAGCACTATGCCATAGAAAGCACATATCAAAGGATTTGATCTTAGCCAAATCCTCCTGTTCTTGTCCACTCCTCCACTCATAGATCTTCTTGTCTCTAATAAGTGGTAACATGTCTAATAAGTTCACACTTCAGCCTTGACACAACTCAACAGAAATCTTTGTTCACCACAGGATGCAAAGTAATTGAAACCCAGGCTTCCTGGCATCTGACTAAAGACATGGAGCCTTCAGAATGTCTCAGCAAATTTAAAGTTTTCGATTTTTCACTAATTAAACCCTTTAATTTATATGTATTAAGTCAAAATGTAAAAAGAAACAAACAAAAAAAAAACAAATCAACCAAACGACAACAACAAAAAACCCCACCACCAACCCCCCCTCCCAAAAAAAAAAAAAAAAAACCAAAAAAAAACCAACCAAACCTTTCAGGGAAGTTCATCTGAAAAGACTAATTTGTAGATGGTAGTATTCGTGTTCCCTTGAAAAATCTCTTAATGGCATCAGGCAATCCAACTCCTGTAGTTTTTGTGAGAATCTATGATAAAAAATTTGCCTTGCCTTACCTCGCTGTTTTTTGGCTGTTTGGTTTTGTCTTGACCTTTCTGTGTTTATGGAATTTTCCTCCTTAATCCTCCTTAGATTTAGGATTAGAACTCAATCCCCACACTAGGTTCAGAAGTTTGCTGAATTAATCTGTTGCTGCTTGAATCCCTGAAGTGGGTTCTATTTTGTTATGGAATGCTTAGGAATTACTGAAACTTCAGTGGAGACTGCTAATGAGAATCTGGAAGTCCACTGATTAATTAATATATTGTAGTCTCTTTCACTTGGTTTTAGTTCTGTACCATGGCCTGGGGGGACATATCTTTTAGGTTGTCTGGCAGCAGCCTCATTATTAACAGAAATGGGCCATAACTTCTTCAAATAAAATCTTTTCATTGATCTTAAAAGAGAAATTTTAACTTTGAGCACTTTATTTAGTTTCATAGCCATCTTTTTGTGTCATTATTGTAATGCTGGAACCCTGAAGTCTACTCTACAAGGTCACACACGTTATGCTGTGCATCATTAGGACTTGCAGGTCAAATACAGTTGGTTCAGGAGCTACACAGCTGTGATACTCGAAAACAACAGCAAATATTGACGTTTAGGTGGATGGCCTTTGTCCCCAACAGTCACTTCAGAGTAAAAGTACGTGATGCCATTTTGATTCTGGAAGGGGCAGCTTTCAGATACCTTTCATAAAAAAACCCAAAACAATTCCAGTGTTTAACCTACAGTCACTAGAGCTTAGGACCACAGACACTTTTAGATGTGCAGCTTACACGTAGAACTTCTGGAAATCAAGAAGAAAAAGGGCACTCAAGGCACAGTGGTTAGTTGCAAAAGGGCAGTCAAGAGGTTAAAAATTATTTGTTGGTGTCTGATCTACAAAAATCACCAAAAGCTACCTGCTGGCATTTTCTAGCCATGGGAATGGCTGTAGGGATGTTAACTCTACTAGCCCTAGCACCAAGAGCTACCTTCTGTCTAATTAAATCTCCTTGAAGTTTCAGGAATGCAAAGATTCACTTTGCATTTTGTGAGACTATCTGGATTTTTTAAAAAGTATATAAATTAGTCAGTGTAATATGAATTTGCATTTTTAAATTATTATTATTTTTAGGAAAAGATCATCCAGAGAATAAAACAATTGCTGAAAAACTTTGAAAGTGGTATGTAACAGTTTTGAGTAATACTATGTAACATTCAGCTGAAAGATTTTGACAAGATGCAATGGTACATGCAGTATAAGAAGAATAGGGTCTGGTAGGGTAGGATTATCAGGATAGGATACGCAGAACAGGTATTCAAAAAGGTATCAGTGAGTGCCCTGAAAAAACATACTCTTCCTAGGGCTTAAATCTGTATTCACATGTGTTGGGGTCCCTCCCCTGCCATGGAGCCCTGGGAGAGGGGCCCTGGGGGGGAGGCACGGGGTTTCCCTGCCCCTGGTCAGTCTCATCCCCCATTGGTTGGTTTGTGTTCCCTGGTGTGGCCAAGGACCCTTGGGTCCCGTGACCGGGGAGTTCCTGAGCTGAGCCCCGGCCATGCGGCTGGAGAAATAAACATCTCTGAAACATCTACCACGAATCTGTCCATATAGACTTCGATTTCCACGGGACTCCTGGTTTGAAATATATGTGTGTTGCAGTATCCCCACTGCAACACACATGGGCTGGTGGAATAGCAATATGTGTTCCACATAACCACACTAACTCAAAAAACTTTGCATTTCTGAAGGGTGTGTAAATTGTTGTAGGTTATTCAGAGATTTGGGGTTATTCCATATGTCTTACCAGTTCTTTATTTTCCCCTTGCTTATTTCCCAACTAATTTTTGTTGGTGATACTTCACATTAGGAGGTCTTTGTCTTCACTGTCATTGACTTTTGGAATTGTTTGTTCACCATAGTGTAAGCTGTACCTATGGGAATGTGCCATCATTTTGGACATTCCTCCTACAATATGGAGAAATCACATCAAATATACCAGGATATTTTTATATTGGATATTCTCACTAATACATTTAAGAAACAACGTGGAAGTCAAGCTGAAAGATCTTTAGTGGCTTGACCCAGAAGCTACTGACATAGGTGCCCCACAGCACAGTGTGTGTGCCTTTGCTGCATGAACATGGATCAGCAGTCAGAGGCATCGAGGGCTGGCTGTGACACACTCCTCTGTAAACACACTTGGTTGTTGCAGCTCACTGATAGTATAATTTGAATTTTATATTTCTATGACCTAAAAATGATCTACAGACCTGTATGATCTACCGAATCAATGGATATTTCTTTCCTTTATTAAAGGAAAAATTGTATCAATGCTTGGAAAATTATGAAAAAATATCAGTTTCCTGCACAGATCTAAGATTTATTGTTTCAACTAATGTCTGTATGAAGAAAATACACATATATGTATAATTTCTCCAGTGACTTTCAAGCTGTTTTGCTGAATTTTGCACGGAGATAGAGGACTTAGAGACACAATTTTCTAACAGGTTTGAAGTTGAAAAGTGACTAGGAAAAAAAAGGGGGGTGGGACCAGTAAGGCACAGAGTAACATGAGCACATCTCCAACTGCACTAGGCAGGTCATATGTGAAATAGGTGTTTTGGCTGTTTCAGCCAAGGGAAAAGGATTGGTTAGAGCTTAGTTTGTTAGCAAATTCAGCTATAATTCATCTGTAATAAATCAGGCTTTGCTTCTTCTACTGGTCCCAGAACTGTTTGTTGTATGTTTATTTTAGGGTTCTCTGCCTGCCATAAATCTGGGGCTTTTTTTCAAGCAGTGACAGTGATACATTGGTATGACTGTGTTGGCTCCCAGAAGTGGGATTGTGGACATGCTGAACAAACAGATTTCATGTTTCCCTTTTTTATTAAAAAAAAAGGATCACCTATCACCACATTCATTTGTGGTCAGAGTCCATGGACATGGTTTACTCTTGACTAGAAGGGCTATGGAAAAGCTCATTTTTGCTGGGTGAATTTCAATTTGTGTGCTCAAGTTTAATTTTTTTCCTGATGATCTCACTTAAACAATATCAGAATTTTCTGAACAACACGGGACTGGGTTGGATCTCCTGGGCAGGCCATCAGTGCAAGGACAGCTGACTTTAAAAGTAGCCTTTTCCTTTCAAGACTTTTTCTCTATTTCAGCAGAAGTGGGAGACCAGTTTCCAAGAATAAAAATAAGGGGAAAAAAAATTTGTTTGTCCTGAAAGTATAATGTCAAAAGAGCATCTAACATTGTCAGGAACAAGGTAGGGAAGAATGGGGATGGGGTCAGAAACATAGATCAGGAATGAGAAGCTGGTACTTCCAGTGTGGGCCAGGGGATTTTTGTGTCCAAGTCTTAGTGAGAAACCAAAAAGAAGTGGCACAACACAGGTTGGGGGTACCAGGGTGGGGGAGCAGGGGGAGAGCCGGAAGGTGAAGAAGCAGCACCCCGATGGGATTGTATAGCTGTGGAAACACGAGCCAGAGCAGGCTGGGAATTGGAGCAGGGCAGAGCAGGGGGAGGTGCCTGGACAGGAAGAAGAGAAAATAAGAGACCTGGAAAGTGGTGAGAGAGGGAGTGCCTGAGACCCGAGGATGTTGTACACCCTACACCCAGAGGACCAGAGGACAAGGGCATACATTTGTTTCTCTGTTGCCAGAAAACACTTGGAATGGCCACTATGCAACCCCATTTCTTGTCCCTGGCAGTAGCTGGTTGTATAGGATAGAGACACATGGTTACTTTTTAGCCAGGGAGATTTTATACCAAGGTGGCTCTGTAGGATGCTGCTTTAATTCTACATACCCTGATACTGATTTTTGAAGACAGCCCAAATTTTGGTGTTGATAGCTGACTTTTTACACCTAACCTTTTTGTCTTCTCATAACATGTGTGTGTTAATAGAGATATATGATTAAAGGGAAAATGCCAAGAAACAAAGCCTAAGTATAAACAATGCAGCTGGAATGAGCCCCACACTAAGAGAGAGAAAAGGTTGTTGCTACCTGCTCCTCTCCTCCTTCTCTACCCTCAGCCACATAAAATGTGATTTTTTCCAAAACTAGTAACAAATTCATTTGCTGGCAAGGCTAATGGAGAATGGAAACTCAAGGGCAGCTTTTTTTGTTGCACCTGCCGTGTAAATAGACCAACAGCTTAAATATTGCCAAAGTCTTTTCATCCACCATGATGACTTATTAAGTTGTGAAATGTGGGATTGGGAAAAAGGAGGAGCAGAAATGGTTATGAATACTACTTATATTTTTGTAGTGATGTTCTCAAGTAAGGCTAGGACACTGAGGTTTTGAGCTCTACAGTGAGAAAACTTGGACTGAAACAATTTTACATCTCCTCCTCCAGATCCCTTTACATCCTTTCTTGTCTGTGATAACACACACTCTCTGATCTCCCTTCAAGCTTTACCACACAGATTGCTAAAGCCATCTTTTTTTCCCTTTTGACCGGATTATGACACTTCCAGCTTTGAAACATTATTTATGCTGTCTTCTCCTCTCCATTCTTTTCTTCTTTGTGCCATCTCCTTCAAAGACCCACAAAATTTTTATTCCTCATTTAATCCCTCTGGCATGCTTCCAAATGCCCTTAGTCCTTTGCAAGTGCTTCCCGATCTTTTCTGACAGCTTAGATGAGAGTTGGCTCATATAGTTCCAATTATTTGCAAAATTTTTCATAGTGTTTGGGGATCAGGTCTGTTTGAGCAGAGAATATGTCTTTCATTGAATAATCTCTTTTGGAAGATTTTTCTAAAGCTTCCCATGAACCTCTTTGGTTCACAACAAGGAAAATATGGAAATGAAATGGGAACATTTGTGAGTTCTTATGCTGATTGTGGAAAGGCTGGGTAGCAGCCTGTTGGAGAGATGGAATCCTGGAATCTTGCCTTTGCCTGGAATGTGTCCATTAAGGCTTGTTTATCATTGGCATAAAGTCTGTTTTAAACAAGCAAATGCCAAAAATATCATCCCACACTTACCTGGATCTCACGCTGACCATCTAGAGGAAAAGTTTCTTCTAATGTGAAAACAAAGCATGGTTGATAAAGATGATATTTGAGAGAAAGAATATGGTCAGATACCAGGTAACACTGGGATAGCTGTTTCTTCCAGAAACTCCTTCCTTTTAAACCATTAGGTGCACTATGGATGCAGTGGTGTTATATCTTCTAATACAACAGAGAATTAAAATTTTTTAAAAATCGAAAACAGGGAGAAAGGTTTTTTTGAACTGGCTCTGAAGTTTGTCTGTGCATCACCACAGCCTTTCCTCTTTCTACTGGCCAAACATGAAATGCAGGGCTTTAAGGGCCCAGTTTCACAGGCACACATCTGGTGAAGTAGAAGGTGTGTCCCTCAGTCCCTGAACTGCATCCCAGCGTTTTTGCTCTAAGTTTCATCATACCTGATTGTTTCCCTTCAGCTTCGTGATTCTGCAGGGAAGACAAATGTTTATGGAATTACAGCAAGCTGAGCTCCCCAGGCACACTCTCAAAGTGTGCCTGCTTCTATAAAGTGGGAAAGCTTTGATTAATAGGAACAGCACTAGACTTTAAGGTGCACTTTATTTCATTGATGAACTTTGAGGTGTCTCCTGCAGTAACAGTTTTGTAAACTGTAATCGTTAACATCACTTATTCAGGATTTACAGGAATGACTAACATTGCCTATTTTTTCAGGCTGCTACAGGGATAAATAATTGATGTTGAAGAAGCAAATCAGGATCTCTTTGGGAAAAAAAATAGAAAAAAAAAAGAATAGTGTGTGGGTTTTATAACCAGCAAATCATTTTTCTGAGGTGCCTGTAAAAGTACATGGTGTGATGTGACTGTTTTATAAAAGAGGGAAGGGTGATGTGTGGGCTCCATTACATAATATTATTGCAGAGCTTGAGTGGTGAAGGGGCACAATGGAAAAGGGATATCATGGAAATCAATTTGCAAAAATTAAAGTGTTTGCTCAAAACCTCCTCCATAACAGGATTAATGCCAAGGAAATTAAAAATTATGTAAGAGGAATAGTTGAAGAGATAATCCAGGATGATCCAAAGGATTTTGCAGATATCTCTTTAATGTTAACAATCTTGTCATTAAATCTAGCAATTTAATGAGCTACAATTTTCATTGGGACAAGTACAGTTCCATGTACATGCTTAATCCGCTTTTTATTTTGACATAGATCTAAGCTCGATACACTTGTTTTAGAGTATCATGTTGTGCATTAGTACACATATATTTAGCAGTGCACTCCTGTTGAAGGCAGTATATCTGTGATGATTAAAAAGCCCAGGAAGTGGTTCATAAACCATTACTTTCAGGGATGTCTGAAACAAGTGCTTGAAATCCTGCTTCATACTCACAGTGATGTATAGCACCAGCTTGTATCTGCAGTTTCATCTGTCTCTTGGTGTTTGGTGCTGTCAGGCATTTTGACACATTCTACTTTTATTGGCTGAAAAACAATGAAATAGTTTTATATAGAAATAAGAATAGAATGAGCCAGTTGTCTTCACAAGAAAAACACTTTAGGAAAGGTGCTGCGATTTCCGTGGCGATTAAATGGTGCCTCTTGAATTTGGATAAATATCCTTGTGCAGTTACATGATTGTTTGTAAGAATGCAGTGAAGACAATTTGGGTTCGTCTTCATCTCACAGGTCACACCAGGAGCAGCATGTGATGAGAGGTGACTCTTGGCTGGTTTCTTATCATGTGCTCTGTTGCTGTGAGTGTGCTGCAGTAGGAATGTGTTACAAAAGTGAATGAGTGATTGCTGCCCTTCCCTCTCCTGCCTTTTGCTCTCTTTTTATTGCTTACTGCTCCTGGAGCTTTCTTGAAGCAAATTGAGTGCCGTCCTTAGCAACTCTCCTTGAAGTTTGTTGCTCCAATCAATCTCTTCTTCCCATGAATAATCCCAACTTTCTTTCTTAAAATATTAATTTTTGCTTCACTTGGGCATCCCTTGCTTCAGCCAGCTCTCTTTGCAACACAGCACACGTCTCTTCCTCTGAATATGAAGTGTGCAGATCAACTCAGTGTTTTATAATGTCCTAATTACTGTACTCACAGGTTACTGGGTTACAGCAGTACGCCAGAGGGTCAATGAACCTTTTAAGTTAAATGAGGAGATGTATCTTCATGGGACCTAATTAGAAGGTGAAGTTAATAAAGACAGAAGGGAAAAAAGCCAGTAAGAAAGTCAGGTACCTTCAAAAGCTGTTGAAAGAAGTTGTCTATTGGGCTCTTTTTTAGTACTAGCTGGCCTTTCCCAAGAGGTGTACTGTGAGGATCTTTGTGAGAGCCTGATGACCAGCGCTGGAGGCTCCCAAGGAGGTTCCAAGGCTTCCCTGGGGAAGCCAAGGATCTACACCTGCACATCCTTATGACACATCCTTACAGGAGAGACCAGAGGAGCCAGAGGAACAGCGAGGAATGCGAATAGCTGCTTGCATGGTGTTGGGAGGCTAAGCAGAGGATGGGGAAGCAGTAGAAGTAGTTTCCTGATGCTTTCTGCTTTAATGCTACCTGGGAACCATGTGCCAGAGGAGGAGAGTCTACTGGAGGCAGAGACAACTTCCAGGGCAAATAAACTAAGACACCTCCTGTTGAAGAGCATGAAGACTGTTAGACCATAGACTTTTACTGATGCCATGTATAATGGGACCCCTACATTTTTATGGGGACTTTTTCGGGGATTTTGAAACATTATTCTGAAGCACTGGGAAAAAGAACTCCTTGCAGACTCAGCATTTCTGAATCATTCAATTACAATGTTGTTTTTAAGAACTGTACATGGAATGAAAATAGATGTTGTCTCTCCCACGCAGCCTTGGGCAGAAAAAATCATTATGAGTTTGGAATGGTGTTTGTTGACACCACTGAATTGTATTTGAAAGAGAAATTGCACTGCACTGATTTACTTAATTATTAGTGATTCCATACTAAGAATAGAAATCTATTATTCTTATTATTCTGTGTTCATGTTCCTCACAGGAGTTTGTGTAAGCAGGTCCCCATATCTGTGTGTAGAAACCTACAGAATTCTGTGTGAACTAAAGATTGAGATGTATTTTTTTTTACACAAATGCAATTTGCTTGAAAGGGCAAGACTCTGGATTTGACTTTCACACATAAATCTCATTTCCCACTTTATATATGTTCATTTTATCCTCAGATTCTTTCACCCTTTCATCAGCAGTGCAAAGTTAAATCCTCTCTGGACCCTAAACAGAGGTAGGATTCCTGGTCAGTATGTAAAATATACCTGCTCCTCAGTGACTGGGTGTTTGCTAAGCACAACTATAATCTTTTCTATTTATTTAATTATTTTTATAAGAACTTTACTTTTTTTTTCCTGTGGTTTTTAATGTCTGTTTGGATTTTCGATTTTTTTTTAGACAGAATGAGAATTAATAAAACTTCTGTGATTTAATTTTCATGACTTGTTGGCCCAAGAATATATTCTTTATGTGACAATAATCTCTTAGAAAATTTCTCACCTGTTTTATCTTGTGGGCCAGACATAATGAAAGGATTCTCCAGGCAGGTTCATGGCACTGTCTGTCAGGCTGGGTGAGCAAAATTATTCCTGCTTTGCCAAGTACAAGAGCCTGCTGCCTTGATGCTTTGGAAGTGTGGGCTCCTTGGTGAGTTGGGTCACCCATGGAAAGAAGAGCAACACAAGCCTCTGAGAATGTCAGATGGACCTACAGCCTTAGGTGATCATAGAACCATAGAGTGTTTTGGGGTGGAGAGCATTCTAAAGGCCATGTAGTTCCAACCCTTCTGCCATGTGCAGGGACACCTTCCACTGGACCAGGTTGCTCAAAGCCACATCTAGTCTGTCCTGGAACACTGCCAGGGGTAGGACAAAACTCCGGGTGCTTGAGGATGTACAGAAAAACTTTGCAGTCCACAGGCACCAGCACTGCCATAAATTCGGACATTGCTGCTGGAGGTGGCTCATCCCAGGCGGCCCCTAAAGTGCTGCTGGCAGCAGCCCTTTGTTGACTCCTGTTGGCAAGCAAGGAGTGGAGAGAGCAGCGTGCCAGCTGAATTTCCTTGTTACTTTGGTGTGCCTCAGGGTGTTGCTTTGAAAAAGCAATTCCCTACCTGAACTAAGAAGCAGTTTTGAACTTGCAGTGAACAGAAGTCAAATTACAAAGGTCAATATTAAAAGAAAGAGTTTCATTTATAATGTGGATGAAATATTCAGAATCATGCAGAGAAATGTTTGGGCAGTGAAATTTGCCTGATGGATCTGGAGTTATCTCAGGTGAATGACACTGCCTTAAAGTAGCTGATGGCAGGGCTGTGCAAGTAGATGGTCAGGCACTGTGGTTCTTTCTTGTGGGTTTGTGTGTTTTGGGTTTTTTGTTGTTGTTTTGTTTTATTTTATTTTGGTTTTTTGTTTTGAAAGAGTAAGAGAGATTTCAGCATGTATTTCATCCCCAGATCCTGTGCATGACTGAACTTCTAGTGGAACTGAAGCACTTTGGGGCCTGCTGTGAGATGACATCATCCAGCAGAACAGCAAACACAGTGGGTGGGGATGACTGTTTACAGAAAATTAAGATAAATCTAGATCTATCTGATTTGTCCTTCAGCAAGGAGATACCCACATTTGTGAGAAAACATGGGGAAATGGTAAAGTGAAAATGAGGATGACTGAGGAAATTATGCCAGCCTTCCCAGGAAATGGGGATGGACTCTGTGGATGTCACATGTGTCAGTGTCCTTGAAGCAGCCTGTCATCATGGATGAAATCAATTTCTATTCAGGAGATGCAAAAAACCTTCTGTAAATCTAGAAGAGGGAAGCTGATTTTTTTTTAGTATTATAAGGCATGGAAAATAATTTGGGTAAATGTTGTAAAAAAAGCAATTGCTTCTTGTGTGTGGAAGTGACCTATGGAAGCAAAGTACTCAGCTGAAGAGTAGCACTGAAAGAAACACAGAATTCCTTCATAAAACAGTTCTCTGTAGCTTTGATTAAATATATTTTTATATTACTGAAATAGAAGTTATAAGCTGTATATACTGTGCTGTAAGCCTTGCGCAGTTGAGATGTCTGTACTGTTTCCCATTTATTTGTCCTATGCTTTTGCTAGATTTTTACCAGTCTTCTGCACAGTAACACTTTTACTGGGTTGGCTTACACAGTTCACAAGGCTATATTTATCACCCATTTTCTGCTAAAGCAATCCTCATTGGGTTTTTTTCCAGTTGGTATAGCTTCACCAAAGTTCTTACTTGTATTAGGTTTGTAAAAAGATTAAGAGCTGCACTTCCTTTTATAGAGGAATAATGTGTAACAGTTTCTGTATCTTCAATGAATTTAGAAAATTCATTGAAGCACTGATTGTGACCACTGAGATGAAAAATGTGCTTTTTTTGAAGTCATTTGGTCCATTCATTTCTGTGGACCTCCAGTCCCAGCCCAAACACATCTGCTGGTTCCTCAGAAGCTTGTCCCTTTAAGCTGTCAGTGTTCGTGTTGTCTGTACCAATATTCTTGGGGCATACATTTTCCCATACATTATTAACCCAATTTTCTTAATAAAGCAGGGCCAGTGCAATCATGGTTTTGTGGGCAGAGAGAGGGAAGACTGGTTAGCAAACAGTGAATGCCAACTCACACCTGCACTGAACTCATTGAAAAGTCCCATTATCTGAATACTGAATGCTTAGCATTGATGACATGGGGGTGTCTCACTGCAGTGTCTGAATAGCTCCCAAGGCTCACTGGCTGCATGGGGGAGGGTTACTGCCACATCTTTTTCAGTAGGAAAGAAAGATTAGAAATGAGGTTGTCCTTCAGCATGAATGATTTGTCCTGAGAAAATTCATAGGCCGACTGGGAATTGAGTTTACTTCAAGGGCCAGTCTGATGTTTTAGTAGAAAGACCAGAAATATTCCAGTTGTCCAATCAGAGCAATAAAATGGAGGTCGTATCAAACATGGACAACTAATATAAATCTTCCAGAGTAATTCTAGGCAAAATGTCTTAATTCTGTTCCAGAAGTCTTTTCTGAATTGCAGAGAAGTTATCTGTCAGTAAGTCAAATGGCCTTAACAATGTGTGGGCTGATGGTCTGAAATCAAAATCAATTCCACTGGTTAATTATCAGTTAATCACTTACAGTTCTTTAAAAAATGCACTAATGAAGTTGCTCTGATTAGAAATATAAGGATATTGCATTGCTGGGATTTCCAAAGTGCCAGAACTTTCCATCTCCTAGGTCATACAAGGAGCACCTTTCAATTCCCTTGCTAAGGTTACTCAAGACACTTCACTGAAATCTGCCCTCTGTTTCAAGCTAGAAGCAAATTAGTGCCATATTATGTGCTTTCTCTGAGCTTAGCTGATAGATAATATTTTAAAATATTATTTTGAAGAAACTCTAATTGTCACAACAAATCTTTTTTTGGTAAACAGAATCTTCACATTTCTTTTAGTGCTTTATTTTCAGGCAATGCAGGCTATTGAAATGCATGAGAGGAAATTAAATGCCTGTGATTTAGTAAAATGTTCACTTAACAAACCAGTGGTTTTGCTTATTAGAATTTTCTAGCAATTAAAATGTTTCTGGGTTTCAATTAAGGCAGTATATGCTTGTTCCATACACCTGGATTTTCTTAAGTGTAATGTCTCTTGTTCTCCCCTTTGAGATAAATTCAATACATGGGTAATTCCATATTTCCTTCTTTTTTCTTTTATTTTGGCATCACTTCTCTAAGCTCCAGCCAAAAGGAAAGCATTGCTATGCTACAACATGCAAGATTAGGACATTCCTTAGAAAGCCTAGTTTTGCAGGTGTAGGACAAGGAGAGAGGAAATAAATTATATAAGAGAAAATTAAGAGGAAAAAGAAAAAAATATTTTCTTTTCTTTGGAAATTATATGTTTCTGTATTGCTTTTTGTTTGGGCAAGAAAATTAAATCAGCATGACAAATTCTGAAGACAGTAAAATTATGTGAATTTGGAAAATTTCGTCTTTACACCTGCAATGAAAATGGTCACATGGATCCCTTTGTCAGCCTCATTTCCCTGGAGCCTCTGCCTGTGCTCAGGCCACGGCTGTGAATCACAGCTCCCCAGATTGTGACCCACACGCTGTGTCTGCAGAGGTGTTTGGTCCTGAGCAAACAGGACCCATGGGAGTCTCAAGGGACTGCTGTTCCCACAAATTGAGTCAAAGCTTTACTAGCAGATTGGTTAATGTCATCTGCTCTGAGTCTGTATGCTGGATTTTTTCCTGGTGGCAAAACAAAACAGGAAAATAATAATTATTGAGCAACCTTCAGATTTTGCTATGAATAAGTATAATTGCAAAAACCAGCTGGCTTCAGTTCTCACTACCAGAGCAAAAGCGAGGCTGAAACACAGAATTAAGTGACTTGGCCACAATCATATCAAAGCCAAGAGGGCAAACATTGAACTCACATAACTTGAAGGTCTTGCCTGCACAAACCCTCAGCTGGGTCTAAATGTTGGAGTTCATCTGATGCCACCTCTAGCAAGATGCATGGAAAATGATTTTGTAATTGTACAGTTCCTGCTTTGTCTTGAGAAAATAAAAAAAAACCCAACAAACAGAAACCTGAATAAAAGAGCAAAACACTTTTTTCTTTCCTCTTCCTTTTCCTTTAATTTTCCATTTGCTTTGTTCATTTCAGATGCAGGAAACCTATGGAGTATTTACAGTCTATTTATTAGCAAGAGTTATCCCCCATCTCCACTAATACATTTAGTGAAGGCAAGTCTGCATCATTTTTGCCAAGGGACTTTATATTAGACAGAGGATAATGTTAAACTTTATAGATGTCAGTGATCATTTCCAGTGGGAATTTACTACATTGGCTTGATTTTGTGTTTCTGAGACTCTCATTACAGCTGCGCCAGGCTGTATATGGCAGTTCTGGAAAAGGAGAAGGCTCAGTGGGGATTTCAGTGTTCCCAGCTTAATGGTTTTTGTTAACAAAAAATAAAAGCAAAGACAGCAATCAGGGATGAGTTTGGAGAGCTGCAAGGAGTCTAACAAGGAATACCCACAGTGGGGATGATTTGAGCTGGCTCGTTTCCCCCTCTGGAAGTCCTGCTGCTGCCTGTGCTGCCTGAGAGCGCAGGTGTGGATGGCAGTGGCGCAGAGCTGGAGGCAGGCAGGGGAGGAGGAGGAGAGGAAAGCACTGCCAGCAGGGTCTGCACAAGGGTTAGGACCACCAGCTAAGGATAAAATACATCTTAAAATACATCTTAAAAAAGATGTAAGTAAATCTTGCACCTTAATTATGGATGTCTTGTAAAGGAGTTCTCCTAAAGGAAATATTCAGGTTGCCAGGTTTAGACAGAGGGACAGATGGGCACTTTTTGGAGGCCAGTGGAGAGAAATCCTGACTGCCTATATTTTAGGAACCTGAATCAAATTCCTGGTTCCCCAGATATATGTATAACACTCTCCTCTTTAAACTACTGAATGGAAATTAGGCACTGCTGAAGGAGGCAGAGGTAATAAATTCTCCTCTCTGTAAGGAACTGCCTGGTACAAGTACTAACTGAGGACAAGACACTCCTAGGCCCATTCCCAGGATTATAGCTCCTCTTGTTTGCAACCCACAACGATTCTTTGGTGTAAAACATACAGCCAATTTAAGGGCCAGATGCAGATTTCCATCTCTCAGGAATGTGTCCTATTAAAGTCTTAACCATCCAGGTGAACAAATCTATGAAATAAATATGACTGAGCAGAGAGGTTTCTTTAACCACCTTTGTTATCCACAGGCTTCAGGAGTTTTAAGTATATTCTGGAATGAACCACTAAACATAAATTTTGTGCATTCCTAACATTTAAATTGTCTTTGTGATAACCATGGTGACCGTTACAGCTAAGAAAAACTCAAGCGGGGAAAATACACACTTGTTTTAAATTAACAAATGGAAACTCGAATGGGAAAATGTGGTTAAAAGAGCCTAAAGAAGCTAACTGCCACTGCTCATGATCACTTTGGTGTTTAATGCAATCTTCATTCTTTCTTGACTTATTTATTACTATATAATTCTGTGCATTCAAGCTAATTTTCTGCTAGTATGTGAGAATAGAGGAGTAATTTTTGTAGTCTTCTTTCTTTAACTGAAAAAATCCATATACATTTTAATAAAGAGGCTCCAATTTCTGGTCTGATTTGTGTGCAAGAGCCCAGACTCTCAAGGCTACAGAATGAGATATGTATATTTCCACATGGCTTTCAAGGGGTGAGGGGGCAGACAGATGCCTGCATATCCTTCAGGAGGTAGTCCTAGCACAGAGAAAGTTCAAGTGGTTGTAAGGAGATTTATGCTTTAATGGAGTATGTTTTAAAGGTATCTAGAGACCTGCCAGTGTAGGTACACACTGATGAGTGTATATCAAAACAGCCAAGCAGGCTAAGTACCTAACTTTTGTAATTTGTATGGAAGTTAGGTGCCTACCATATGGAGCCAAGTTAATAAATCTCCCTAGCTGCTACCTGTGCCTTGAGCTGTCCAACATGCCTGTGTACTTAGTTTCAGCCTTACACATTTGTACCACCTATGAAAACAACATTTGATCACGACTGCAAACTCTAGCCATGCTGTAGAGTATTTACCATGGAAATGACCAATAAAATTAGGGGCATTGTCACTGAAGTGAAAATATTTTGTATAGCTCTAGATGTAAGCTACCATTTCAGATTATTTTGGCAGCAATGACTCACTAGAAATCCATGCCAGTGACTATGGAGTGGTGAGGGATAAGCCCGGTTGTTCTGGCAAGACCTCACAAGTACTGTTCTGCAAGAAGGAGCTTTTCTCCCCAGCAAGTCTTTTGACCACAGCTGGCTGGAAGGAAATCAGAGCCAGTGCTTGGAAGAGAGACTACAATTTGTGCATCTCCGAGTCCCCCAAGAGAGGCACTGGCAAAGGCTGGATGGTGGGCGAAAAGAGAGAAGCAGAAGAGCTGAATTTAAATACTTAACCAGCAGGCTATTGTCTTTTAAATATTCATAGTTTTCTTTCATTAAAATTTTCCAACTTCTAATTAGAATTGGATGGGCAAGTTCTGTAAGAATGATTTTGGCATAAAAGCTGTTTCTCCATCAGCATGTTACCACATGGGAGTTGCATAAGTTTCCATTCTCTCATGTGATGTGGTCTCACCAGGCTCAACAATAAGATCATTTGGCCTCTGAATAAGGCAGGGTACCATGAAGGAGAAAGACAGTTTGGGGCTGAATTGACATTTAACTAGTATCTGAGGAATATTCAATAAACCAGAAATAATTTATTCTTTAACATTCTCTGAAGTATCTGGAAATTCTTTATCACCACAAAACCTTTCAACACTCTTGGATTTTTTTTCTCAGTATTTCTGTTCAGCAGCAACCAAAGAAACTCTTTTCAGTACAGTGTTAAAGACAGATTTGAATAACCCCTGGGATTGTGATTCTAATATTTTATAGACTCCTGAATCACTGAAGAAGACCCCTTCCTTACCCAGACTAAGTACTGAAAGGATCCCCTGTGCTCTGAGCCCTTCTGGTGGTCTGCGAAGGGAGAGCCCAGAGCAAGGGGCTCAGTGGCCCCAGCTGGGAACGTCAGTGCAGGCTCAACAATAGCACTGCTTTCTTTGCTTTCTCTGGAAATGAAACCTAAGAATTTTGTTCCTGAATATCTGCATGAGGAAAGTGCTGTTACCTCTTGTTTGGTTGACAAATCTCATAAAACATAAGGCCACAAGAAGTGTGCCACAAATCCAGACACTGGAGTGAGAATACAGGCCGGGTGAAGAACCAACCTTTCATTTTTTACGTAGAACTTTAGCTTTTCAAAAAAATATTTGACTGGAACTATTCTAAATAAACTTATTATCATAATTTAACTGGAAAGTCTAATTGCACATTCAGGATAATTGCATTCACAGCAGAGCAATTGTATAAACACTTTAAATATTTTTTTCAGGTAATGAAGAGACTAAAAAAAAATCACAAATTATTTTTATAAATTACAAGCATAAAATAAGATAAATGTGTATAATACATTCCCTAGAAATTGTTTTGTGCTACCCAGCACTATATCTTCCTTTCCATTTATCAGTGATGGTGAAAGTTATTGAATGGAAACTCTTGCAAAAGAGTTTAGCTGGAAATGAGATTAAGGCAAAGTCACCAAATGGAAATTCAAATTTTATATGTTTCTTTGCAGCACAATTACATTTCAGTAATTTTGTTTAGCATGGTTTTAATATATTGCTCATTTGAGGCCTGCTGAATAATTTCATGGGAAGAACTGTGTTGTTACTGGAAGAAATTTCTTGTCATTGCAAACAGCAGGAAAACACAGTTATTAAAAACTGATAAAATATTGGTATTTTTACTGCAAAATAACTAGTAGCTATTATTGGCATTGCTTAGAATTCATTTAATTTACTTTGTTTTCAATTAGGGTTGTGCATACAGAGAAGTTTGCTTAGGGTTTTGCTGCTAGCTGAACAGAAGCAGAGTGAGAGATACAGCACTTCAATGCAGTATTTGTAGGAAAAACACCACACATTCCTGCTGGAGCTAATAAAACTGCCTGTGGCTAAGTCTGCTTAGTATTTGCCATTAGCTCTATTTTCATTGCTTTATCACTACACAGAACTGCTCAAGCTGAAATTTGCTACGCTTGCCTCTGCCTTAGGTAGGATTTTTTAAAATATTTCAACCATAATTCCTCAGCTTTTCCCAAGAACAAATTTAGGAAGAATAAGTAACACGTAAGTGGTTTCTGCTTCTCTTGGGCAGTGTGCTAAAGACTAGCAGAGGGCTAAAATTCAGGGTGTGTTGCCTGTAGGGAAACATTATTCATTACCCTCTGCCAGGAGAGCTCATGGTAACAGGTCTGTGTCTCTGGGGGCCACATAAGGATCTAAGGGGTCTGGTGAGGATAGAGGTGCACCTCGGCAGGACCAAGCAGACAGAGGGTGGGGACCCACGTGCCACTGGAAATTCAGATTTAGTTGGGTAGAAGGGGCTGGCAGGAAAAGAGGAGGGAGGCCAGGGAGACCTTCCCTTCCTCCCCCATATACAATGACAGAGCAGTGGGGATCTCCATCTGTCTGCCATGTGTCTGGGGAAGCCACCAGTGTGGCTTCCTGACCAAGGTGCCACATGGTGGCACTGGGTTCCCATGACCACTCAGGAGTGCTGTTAGAAGCAGAAAATTGCTTTAACAAGTCAACCAGAACAAGCAGTGTGGGTATCCCCAGCACAGCGATTTCAGCTGCTGCATAAATACAACCCAAGCCTGCAGTGCCCCAGGCAGGCACTGGTTTCCTGGGGCTGGTGCCACAGCTCTTCACACCAGGATACCCATTGCTTGGAGTGAGTCACTGGCCCTGGAAATCATTGCTATTCAGACTTGTTCGCTGGCATCCTTCTTGAAAGCTGCTGCTGAAATTCCTGACAAGACTCTCCTCAGAAGCAAGAAGTTGTTTTTTCCTGACCTCTGCTCCTGGCACAGACCCTGCCTGGATGACACAGAGGTTGAAGGTCAGAGCACCCTGGCCTCTGTCCCTGCCCGTGGACTATTCCTTGAATGAGGATGCATGATGGTGGAGGCACTGTTAGTCCTTCTCTGACATTTTAACATAGCTAGGTGGGACAAGGTCTGGTTAGTGGTCAGTCTCTGGAAAAACATCCTCAGGTCCGGTTTCTCTAACCATCTTAAAACAAGCGTGTTCCTCTGTGCCTTGGCTCTTTCTTAGTGCAGTGCTAAGGCAAAGCAAGGTAGTGAAGTGCTCAGGGAGGATCCAGAGAAAGTTCTTCTGCTGCTTTTTGCTACTGCAGATGAAAGTAAAAGTTTTTTGTCTGTCTCTCAAGAAGCTGAGGGCTCCTACTTTTTTGACAGATGGATAATGGAAGATGCTACAGAAAGTCAACTCTGACATGGTTAGGGATATGACATGATGGCACAGTTAGCTTGTTAAGCCCACTGCCTTTCAGAATAAATTTGTCAAGGTTGTATTTGCACTGGAGTTGTTTATACCTTGCCAGGATGAAGAAAAAACCCCCATGAATTCAGTCTAATAACAAATAGTTGTGTAAATCACTGGCAAGGCATGATGTGTTTCTCCTGTGTGTTGGAGAGGATGAAAGTTTGGTAAGAAAGTTTCACAGCTATGTAGGCTTGGCAGAAGGATCTCTGAATGTAGAAACTAAGGATGAAATAGAAATGAAAGCAAGTTTTGATATAGAATAAAAGATGTTTTGCTGAAACACTGACCACTGAATAACTGAGAAGGCAAAGGTTGGAGATGAGTTGGAAGGAAATTTTTATGATTAGGACAAAGGTATGTGACTACAAACAAAGATATGTTTTTCACCAAGTAAATAAGTCTCAAGAAGAGCATAAGTCAATAGAAAACATGTTTTTACCAAAAAGGTATCGGAGGCAAACAAGAAATGTTGATGCAGCAAGAAGAAGAAGAGAGGTCTGAGAATTTTCCATTGTAAGCTTAAATTGTAACTTACTTACTGTTGTGATTGGATAATAATGACTATAAGATGGTGATGGTAGTAGTTATGATAGGCTATAGGCAAATGTAAAAGTATTGTGTGTGGTGCTTATTGGTTGTTATGTATTAAGATACTCTGCAAAGAAAGGTATATAATGCTTTGTAACTTGAACAGAAGGTGGCTTCAGGTATGCCTACAGCTGGAGCTGGCAGCTGCAGGGCTGGCTCTGGATACCCACTCCCTGAAATGCTGTAACTTTGTCTATGCAATAAACAGCTTTCAAGAGAGCCGCCTGAAGTCCAGACATCCTTCGTGAACCTTTCTCCTATACCTGTGGAATAGTTTGTCCACCCCACCTGTAATGACCCTGGCCAGTTTTCTTGTTGAACTAGGAGTCATCCAAACTATTAAAGCTCTCTTCATGTGACATCTTGGGACTTGGTGTTATTTCATTTCCATAAAAATACTTTTGTTCCTTTGCAGCATAGACAAGAATGTTCTTAGAGAGTCTAAGGACTAATGCAAATGTGCCTTTAATCACCTCTTTTTTCAAATTTAACTAATTACTTCGAGCAAAAGATAGATCATACTACTTGTCCTCAGAATTCAGGCTATTTCTACAATTAAAGATGATATTTCTGCAGTTAAAATTGACTTTTAAAGCTGGCCTAGTGTTTTTTTCATTTTCTCATTATAATTTCCTGCTCTAAAGATTTTTCTTGTCTGTGAGTGAATAAAGACCTGTGTGCAAACTGAACAGTAGTTTTATCATTACCTTACTTTTGCTTTCTTGGAATTAAAAACTCATTTCACATTGTTACCTTTTTTCCTACCCATTTCATTACTGCATCATAATTTCAAACTGATTTGTAAAACCATCCAGCCTTTATATTGCTGTTGTGGTGAATCTCAACCTAATTCAGGAGGTCTATGTTCAGAAATAGCTCAAGCTGGTGTAAGCTGAAGTCTGACAAATTTTTGTCCAGCTGCATAGTATGTTACCAACACATGTGCATGCTGTGACAGAGTCACAGGACTTGTCAGGGATTGTTTTCCTTATTTTAGGGTCTCCAGAGAGACCATGCTTTCTGCATCTCACCTGCAGACCATCATTTGCAGCTTTGAGAGGGGTAGTAAATGCTACATGAGATACCCTGGATCTGGGCTGATCTGAGACTGAGGGCTTCCTTCTCATTGTCTGGCACCAAGAAAGCAAACCCCAGCCAGCAGCTCTTTGCATCATCCTAACACCTGGGCAGACATTTGTACTGATGTAGTTGAAATCCAGAGGGATTTCTGGCTGATGAGGATAACTAAATTTTGTCCCTAAAGCATGGGTGCAGATGAAAAAAAAAATATTTCTAATATCTTGGATAATAAAGACTAATTCCACCTGTGTCTACAACTGCTTGGAAAAGAATGGAGAGATTTAACCACTCCCCTAGAATCATAGAACTAGCTTCTTGCATAACACAAATAAAATAGTTTGTTTGCTAATCATATGCTGATTCAAGTGATTTCTATTTGGTACAGTTTAATATTAGCATACTCTGATAATTGCTAGAATTTAATTTATTTCAGTCTGCATCTGCATGTTCCACAGGTGGTAATCAGTGGTCTTTCTCTATCCCATGGGAGACACTGACCTTATCACTTCTTTCCTTGCTAAAATCCTGCTCCGTTCCCCAGGTACCAGTTGCGTTTCCTTTCAGATCTGTCTAATTGATGGATGGAATTAAACTAAATTCAGAGCAATTGCTCTCAACCTTTAAATAGCAGCTGGGTTGTGGCTTCTATTTCAGCCTTGAAGAGGAGCCAGTGTTCCCAAAAGAAGAGCTGTTGTGCCAAAAGCCTTCCTGCTTTGCCCAAGGACTGGTTTTGCTTTTTCCCCAGAAGCCTTGCTGTGCACACAAGCTCAGACCACTGGGGATACAACACTGCCCCTTTAGACTTTCTACCATTCTAGACAGAATCTGCTTCACATTGATTCATACTAAGAAAAATGTTTTCTGATGATTTCAGACTCCTGGATGCTAGCCAAAGCTGCCTGTGTCCCATCAGTATGCTGCAGCACAATGTACAAACTTCAAACAGGACTAATATATAAAATCAACACAAATTATTATATTAAGTTCATAGCATCAATTAATAAAAGCATAGCAACAGTTTAATATTAAAACAGCTTTATCTATTTTATGCTTTAAAATCAGTCTGCCTCCAGAAAGTGAGGTAGGATTTCACTCTGGGGTTTTGCAGGAACTTGGTTCAGATTAACCTGATAGCATAATATGCCCTTTAGAGCCAATAAATTTATTTCTTGTACCACAGTAGCTGTACTGAAGATAATACTGAGATGATACTTCAATAATCAAAATAATGAACTTTTTGAAGTCATGCTATTTCACTGTATTGCATGAAGATGCAGTTCCCATTAGAGACTCATGGATCCTTTCAGTATCTGAATCATACAGGGAGGTATTGCCTTGAGCATATCAATTATCCAGATGCAGGAGAAGCTTAAAATACTTAAGGAAAGGAGAAAAATATATGACATTCCAATACTGCTTGTTATGCACAGCATTCAAAATTTGATGTTTATCACTCACCCTTTAGTGTTTAGAAAGGCAACAAAGCCTCTCTTGGGCCCTCCTCTAAGTAAATAGGTGTTTCCTTTTGTAAGGTGCCTCCTCCAAGGTCAGGATTAGCTTCTGTCACAGTCCCTCAGTTTTATGATATGAGGAGGTTATATCTCAGGGATTTTTTGGGAGAGAGGGGAAAGTATAAATCTTTATTGTCACACTCAAGAATGGAGAGAACATAATTCCAGAAAGATTATAAAAACTCAGACACCTTAATAAATTAATGTTGGAAACCTCCTTCAGTCAGCACTAGACTTTAGAATTGCAGTTTAAAAGGCAACTACATCTATTGGCTGTATCATTTGACTTTTTATTGAGGTATATCTGCTTTGAGATGGTAAAGTCAAAAGCAGAGCTGACAGTACTTGTCTTTCACTTTCCTTAAAAGGTTAAAAGGAAGTCAGACTTTCATGCTGTGGGGCTGTTTTAAAAGAAGTGTCACCTACCTCAGTTGAAAGAATCTGTCTATGCCCTTTGAGAGCCCTTCTAATTATAGATGCTGAGGTGTCCTTGAGCTTTGAAGCAAATGCTGTTATCCAGTTCAATATATTGTACATTGCAGATGACTCTTTTATCTTTCCATCCAAAAGTACATTTTCAGCTTTTGGTCACAGGTTAACTGTAATTATATTACCCCTTCTAGAGATGAAGGTTCTGTAAGCACCTAAAAAGGTATAATTCATTTGCAAGTACACCCACAATGAATTTTCTCCTTTTAAAAGTGACTTTATTTCCAAGGAATGGGTTCGTATTTCCCAGTGTTGTGTTCACTTGATCATGGGCTTCACGAGAACGCTTTGATTACAGTGATGCAGTTACTGTTTTGTACTTGCTGAACGGGTTTTATCAATGTCTGGCCTTAAGAGGTCTTAGCTACATACTTCTTTGATGTGGTAGTTTAAACAAACTCTTCACTGTCTTGGTTATTTTCTCTGTGTTTTGGAGTACATAACTGTAAGTGCGGAAATTGTCAGGAAGAAACACGAGTCCTAGGAAAACAAGCCAAATTCACAAACATATAATAAAGAATTATTTTAACAGAACTATAAAACAGGTTAAAAAGGCTTGTAAACAGAAGAGATATTTTTCAGGATTTCCAGCACAAATTATCTCCTTTCAGGCTGAAACAGAAGGAGAAATCTTTCAACTAAGTATGGTGGAGAACATTTGTTCTAAGTTTAACTTAATTATGTTGTTCAATTAATTAGTAACTGCTGGATTCCTGGAGCATATAGGTGGCCTCTCAATAGTGAGGACTGAAAGTCTGGTTTCATTCTTTGACTTCAACATAAAGCCGTTAATCACCACTCTTTTCTCTTACACCAGAGCCCGCAATGAAAATGAGCAGCAATAATGCAGCAATTACCAACTCCCATGGGCTGACACAATCACCTCCACAAACCAGCCATCAACCACAAGCCACCAAAAAGTCAGGAGTGCAGAGCCAGGCCCTCGGGTGCTGCTGTGAGTGCTCTTTGCAGGGCACTTGTGGCCCCCACCTCGCTGGTGAAAAGGGGCCTCCTTGCAGGGAGGACGTTCCTCTGAGGTGAGAAATTAAAACTGCTTTTTCCAAGGTCTGTAGTAATGCCTGTACTGCTCCCTGCACATATTCCTCACTCGCATTCTTGGGCCATCACAGCTATAATGATGCCATTACCACTTATTTAACCTGTCAGAGTATTTTACCGAGTTCTTAAACTGTCAGCTCAGGATAGGCAGTAAGTTGTGCTGATGGGGTTTATCGTTCATGAAATACACCTTACCAATTCTAATGTGCATGTATTTTCTGTGCTTGTTGGTACAATCTCCAAGAAAAAATACCAAGATTTTAAATGAAGAAATACAGAATTCCTCAGGATGTTTTAAATCTTATCTATAAGTTCCAGAGGGATGTAATTTATGCATAGTGTTCCCTTTAGGAATACAGGTTACTTTTTAATTTGATTTTAGCATTTTTGAAAAATACCAGACTCTTCGCAATAGAACTACACAAAGCTTTATTTGCAGGTCACCTTCTTAAGTCGTTGGGAGATTATATTCAATGAATAAATTGAAACAACTCAAACATTACAGAAGTTATCAGGAACATGAGTTTGTTGTACAAGAGCATTTTAGGGATGACATAACAAGATAGGTACTCTGATAGCTGCTCTGGCAGATCTCCTAAAGCCAATAAGCACGTACAGTAAGCGTGGTGCAGAACACCAAAGGCAGCTTATTACACATTCTCTGCCTGATAACAGATTAAATTGAATGTGAAGAAAAACCTTCAGACAAAGAAAGTTTCTTTGTGTTTCCCCGAGAAAGTGACTCATCTGAATTCTGGTGGAAATGCCCCTTTCAGCATAAATTAATACCATAGGTCTCAAAATTTCCCAAATTAATAGAGTGATTATATATTCCACATGCATTAATTCTGCAGAGAGGTATAGGTTTCATCTTCTGTGGCCACCAAACACTCAGGTCTGTTACAAAAGCATAACAACATGCAAATGAGAAATTTCAGTTTCATATCAGCTAACATATACTGGATATGCACAGTGCTTAAAAAATTGCATCATTTCTGCATCTCTACCTGGAGCAGTTAATTTTGATTTTGTTACTGATTTATAGGAGAGAATGCCACCATATCCCTGACATAGTACGAAGTCAAGTTCCACTTCTCAAATATTTCAGTGGGTTTCCTTGGCTGCCAATTTGTTCTGTTGCCCTGGACATGCAGGGTGCCATTACTGTGCTTGGAGTTGATATTAAGGTGAACTGCAAGTCTTCTAAGATTTTCCCCCTTTCTGTTCTATATTTTTCCAAAGAGGAGTAGGTACTCTGAGCCATTTATCTGGAATTAGTTTCTCACATAATTTTCTTAAAGAGAAAGCAAGTAAAATATCCCAGACTGAAAACTAGGGAAAGGAACAAGCTAAAACATAACATATGCTGCCATTTTTTTAGAAAAAAAAAGTGTTTATGTGTTTATGTTTGCTTTTATTTGTGTTGCTGAATATCACAAAAGCCAAAGAATAATTACTCAGGATGTCCTTTTTGATATTGCTGATCATAGAACCATAGAGTGATTTAGGTTGGAAAAGGATTTTAAGACCATCAAGTCCAGCTGTTAACCCAGCACTGCCCAGTCCACCACTAAACCACATAAAAGTGGATCACAAGACCTCAACACAAGTCATTTAAAGCACTTTTGAATTTGAGAACAGACTAAATTGTCCGTAAAAGCAACAAAGAAAACCTGTCATCTAAATTGAAGTATGCTAATATGTTCTCATAGATTTGACAAGAACGAATGCACTGCCATGAAAGTATCAAGCATTGTTATATCTAGGTTATTGAGATTTCTTTCCATCTAAACAGCCCTCACTTTTACCTCTCATGTACACAAGGAATCCAGTGGTTTGCATAAACCTGGAATTTTCTCCATTCTCCAGTCTCCCTGATAATTAAATGGTAGAAATTTGAAATTAAATTGAAGCTGACAAATACGTTGAAAGAGAGATATGTAATCATCTCGATGTAATATCACGCTACTTTACATCCTGCAACCTTTTAATAGGTACTGTTATTCTAGAAATCATGCCCATTATTTTTCAAAACCTGATAAAAAATCTTAGGCATCTTATTAAGAAGCAGCAGAAACCGTAGGATGGTTTAAGTGCAGAAACTTGTAAAAAATGGAAGTACTTTCTCCAGGACACTCTAGGTTCCTGCAAGTGTCTCTCCAGTTCCAGCAATTATCCTTGCTATACATTATCATATCACACATTTGGGGACCTTTTTCAGCACTCCTTTCATTTTGTTATATTGAGGAATATGTCTGTGTGAAGAGGAAACATGGACTAGGGACACCCTTGCAATGATATAATCAGTAGGGCTGAAGTATGAGGCAGTTTGTGAATGATAACTACAAATTACATAGGAAGAAATTAAGTAGCAAAACAAGGAACGACATTGTGAGGAACACTGAAACAAAGACATTGCATTTATAAGTATCCTAATAGCCTGGATTTCATTTGACATAGTCCCTCAAAGATTTCCATACCATATAGATACATTCTACTGGATCTTTTACATAAAAAACTTTGCTGATTTCTCTGCAGATTCAGACTAGATTTCCATTCTCATTAACTACCTTCACATTTCATTTTGAGACCACAGGTTAAATACTTTCTTGGAATTTCTTAATTAAGAATAAATGTAATGTACTTTCTGAGTATATTCTGCCAGATTTCCAAAGAGATTAAAGCAGTTCTCAGAGGAAAATGGGTGCTTTACACACATACTAACTTCACAAACAGAACAGCTAAGGACTCTTTTGAGTCCAGTAATTATTGACTCCAGACTTTAACCTAACAACCTATTGCCAAAAGTCTGTCTTTCCTACTGCAGGGGAGGGGCTTCAGCATCCCTCAGCCTCTCCAGCACAACCCAGCTTCCTGTGTCAGCTTCATCAGGGCAGAAGTGGCAGGAGCAATGTGGCCACCTACAAGGTTCTGCAGGTACAGGTGTGCTCACATCTTCTCCCCTGTCACTGCACTGGGGCAGAGGAATTATCTGACTTGCACAGCCTGGCATTTTGTCTCCAAATTAATAAAATAATGGTATAATAGTCTACAAGACATATGGACTTTTCTGTCTGGCTGCTTGAGATGTCTCTTTGATTCCCACATGGTCAAAGATTGCTCTGTTTTGTGCCAGGAAACAGATGAGCATTCCCTCCACACATTTGGGGACCACTTTAGAAATAAAATAACCAAAGAAATCTCTAACACGTATTTAAAAGATTGTAATTAATTGGTTATATTTCTTTTTCCCTTTCTTTTTCTCTTTCTCCCCTACCCCTTCTTCTTTCTCCTGTTCTTGTTCTTTTCTTGTACTTCTTCTTTTCTTCTTTCTTCTTCCTCTTCTCCTCCTTCTTCTCCTCATTCTCCTCCTTCTCCTCCTCCTTCTCCTCCTTCTCCTTCTTCTCCTCTTCTTCCTCCCCCTCCTCTTTTATCTTTTCTTTTTCTCTTTTTTCCACGTGGTATATATTTGGAATATATCTTCTCACTTTTTATTCTGGTCCATAACAAGACTGATGAGTCACTGAAGCTATCAATGGGATTTTTCCAGCCACCCTCGCTCTGCACACACTGCACTCCAAGGTAAAGGTCTGGATGACCTCTGGAGGCCAAAATGAGAAACTGGAAATTTTTACCATGTGTTTCTGGAAGGAAAGAGTAGACCCAGTGCTCTCCACTGCCGTTAATAAGAATATCTCATTAAGGATGAGTTTCAATATATAGAAACTGAGGATGAGGATGAGGGTGGAGGAATTGTTTTATCAAAGACCAAATGTGCCTGATATAGACACAAAGGCAGTATTTGTGGTTCTGCAACAATGTACATTGAATATATTGTGGGGCATATTGAAACAGCATGAAATTAAGTATGATTTTTCAGGTTTTCTCGTGCTCTTTCATGTTACAAAGTTTCAAGTAAATTCACAAACCCTCTTTTCCAAGTGTGATCTCTTGCCATTATATTAATCTTACCTGGCTGCTCAGACAAACCTCTATTTAAAAAATTTTTTTGCTACAGAAAGGTTTAGATTACTAAAAATGTGATTCAGTCTGGTTCCTCTTTCCTTAAAGACTGTGGAAATCAGTTATAATCAGTGACAAATGATAAACTGGGCAGAAGGTGCATTTTAATATTGAAAAGGGAAATTTTGCAGTCTTAGGTATTCAGGTAAAACTTTGATTGATCTAAACAGATGCTTAAATTCTGTTGAAACATTGAGGACTTAACCCACATAAAATAATTACCATACTTAAGATCTTTGCAGAATCAAAATTATACTGGTATTTACCCAAGATGGAGAGATGCACAGTATCTTCTCTATAATTTACATGTTTTAAACGTCCTCTAATACTTTCAGCATTTATCCTTCTGACTCTTATGTTTTGTCTTACCAGGTTTTAGTGTTTAAGATTAGAGGGGAACCTTTAAACAAGCAGCCTGATGATCTGCACGAAAAGGCTTAATATTGGTCCCATTATCCTTACCCAGAGACCAGTTACCCCTGGTTAACTGAAGCACAGCTTCCAGAAAGCCACTTAATCCTGGCTTGTGGTTATCAAATTTATTCCTCTAATGTCCTGCTCCAATGGTCAAGGCCTGTCATTTTTTGAAGATTGCTTTATTTCTCACCTGGCTGTGGATGACCTCAGTATTCAACCATTGACTCTCTGTGTGCTGATCTTTGCTAAAGTTGAGTCCTTTTGCATCTTTCTCCAGCAAGACGATCAGCTCATGTAATTTCCCAGTCCTTTCTTTGACAGGATAAATAGAGTCCTTAGTTTTTCACTATGAGAAATTTTAATATTTTTAATTAAAATTAATTTTATTTAATTTAACCTAATAATTTTCAATATTTTCAATAATTTTTGTCATCCCAAATAATTTTAATTTCCTTTAAAATATAGGCACCAAAACTGTTACCTTCTGTAGTAATACTCAGTTTCTCATTTAAGGTACTTAAATCTTTTAAAAGTGCTTTGTGCTGGGACAGAGGGTCTTAGTCCCTGCATGACCAGCACCCCATGTTCCAACACATACAGTGTTTCTTTTGACTCTGTTGTAATGATTTGGACTCAACTTATGGTCTGGACTCATGCTCTGTTGAGAGCATTCTCTGTTGGTGCTCTGCCCTCGTTGCAGATATCATTAGATAAATTCCTGTGTAGAGGCTTAAGCCAAATTGTATTAGGAATGATTTTATATTTATTTCTAGAACACAAATAGAAATGATGAAGAGTATCACTTGGCACTAATTTTGGTGAAAACCACTTAAGGTATGCCCTCATGGATTGCCCTTTGAGATCTTAAAACAGTTTAGTGTAAGGTTATTGATATTGTAAAGTGCCAATTTCTCAACTGGGATGTGTGTGTAGATGTGTGTGTGATGATAAAAAATAAAAATACATCCATTACATCTATTATGTATATGTAGTACAGCAATCAGACAGGAAGCAAACTCACTGAAGAATAAAATCAGGTTTGTTTTGCCAAGCCTTGTTGCAGTCAAATTGTGTTGAGTGACTTTCATTGTTCTGATAATTATTAATTAATTTTTATATTTGGGGTTGAAGTCAGAATAGCTGCATTTTTTGTGTGGAATTTTGTTAAGCACTATGACTTAACAGTACTGAAGGTAGCTGCATCAGTCACACATCTCCTTGCCTGGCCCTTTTGTGCTGATACTTTCTCAGGCCAGTTAGTTTAAGAATAGCTGGCAGTTAGAAATAATATCTTATTTTTCAGTGCCTTTTGAATAATAAGCACATCTTGTGTCTTCATGAATAAGTGAGATATTCTGTTTCCTTCCAAACAAAAAAATATTATTATTTGTTGAAAACTCTACTATTTTCCTTCATTACTAGCTGTGCTATTATTCTTCTTCATTACAGGTATATTTAGTACACTAAGATTTCTTTTTCTCCTAATACAGATATCACCATTCACACTGCTGTTCGATTGTATCTTTTCCAAACTTCTTATCTGCTGACTTCTGTTGCATTTTTCTGTGCTCCGAAAGCTTACCCTGAGTTTGCACTGACTGCTGTCTATTTCTCCCATTTCTCTTTGCAACATCTGTTACTCAAATTATCACCTTCATTTTGCTACTGAACTAAAAGGAGCTTTTTGAAAAACATTACATCTTTTCAACTGTACATCCATGGCTTTTTAGTCATCTAATATAAGTTTCTAAACAGTCCTCTGAGGAGCCAAAAAAAAAAAAAAAAAAGATTGCCAGTCAGAAAAGAATCACTTTTCATAATTTCCCTCAGCTTTACAAAACTAACCCTTTTTCTCTCTTTTTCCACACTGAATGTAATCAGATTGTGATCACTGATCTCCAGGCTTTGCCAGCTTCCTTTCTAGTGACTAAATTTTCTTTTTTTTTTTTTTTTTTTTTTTTAAAGCCAAAACAACAAAGCCTGCTACAGAATTGCTTTTTGTTGGACATATCGTTGCTGTGAGAATGTGCCATCTACTGCTTCCGGACTGTTGTGTTTTACTACAGGCTCCCTGGCTGAAACCTACAAACTCTCCAACATTTTTTTCCTGTCTTTGCATTGGGAACAGGTGCTCAGATAGGGAGCTGTGCTGCCCTCCTACTGGGAATCATGTAGCAGCCACCCCTGCCCATCTCCCCATCTCAGTTTCCCTCCTGAGTTTTGTCTGACATGCATCAGATGCTGTAATTGCACATTTCTCTCAGCTGTGCGTTACTGGAGCAGTTCCAGGTCTGTAACTGTGTTGCTGGGTGGGTCAGGAGGAAGGAATAAGCAGGCAGGGAGGGGCTCTCCAGCTTGGCAAACCAGGGTCCCATGGGCTGTGGGAGAACCCAGCTGAAGGCTGATCTCCCCTCAAAATACAGCAACCCAGAACTACTGGCACTGCTGCAAAGGCCACTTTTGGGCTTACAGCAGCTGGATATCCCAGCATTTTCAGAAGTCCTCATCTGAGTCTGGTTTGAACTATCTCCCCTGGGCAGCCAGGTGAGGAAAAATAATGATTTCTCCTAACCAGAGAGGATGATAGGAAGTGGCCTCAAGTTGTTCCAGGAGAGATATAGATGGGATATCAAGAAAAATTTTTTCACCAGAGGAGTTTTCAAGCACTGGAACAGGCTGCTGAGGGAAGTGGTGGAATCACCATCCCTGGAGGTATTTAAAAGACATGCAGATGTTGGTATTTAGGGACAGGGCTTAGTGGTGCACTTGTCAGTGCTCTGTTTACCATCCTACTCGATGGTCTTTGAGGTCTTTTCAGCCCTAAATGATTCCATGATTCTATGAAATGGTTCGTGTCTTGCTTCCTTCTGTGGGTAGACCAAAAAACCTGCACAAGCTTAGTGTCAAGCATCCATCTCACTTAATGAGTAATTTTGAATTTCAAAATTATTTACACATGGGGAATGAAACCAGAGCAAAAAGGGAGTCAAAAAATGCTGCAAATTTTGAATAGAAGCACCATAGAGTCATTTCTTTGCAGTACTGCAAGAACCTACTGTTACAAACCTACTTGAAAGCTCTACCACTTGGGTTGGAAACAACGTGGTGGGGGGATTTTTTTCCTCTGATGCTGACTCATTTTTAATTACCTTTTGCTCCCTAATAAATTTAGAACACTTAAATTGAAAATAGCTTTGATCCACAGCCCCCACTTATTATCAGAAATCTGTGTGCAATTGCACCCAGTGTTTCCGTTTGCATAACTTTTTTGTGACGCTATTAAAGCTGCTTGCATAATAAAATTAAATGCAGTTTACATTTAGTAATGTGTCTGTTCACTTGCCTGTAATCAAACTGACAGCTTTTCCTTTAAACAGTCAATCAAGTCTCCGGTTCTTTCTGGCTCTGTTTATTTGATTGGAGTTGAGATGTCATAAAACAGAATGGAATATTTTACAAGTTCTGATTACATGCTTTGACTTTTTTAGGACTGCAATTTCTTTCATTCATAAAAAAGAACCTCTGAATTATTAAAAAAAAAAACCCACCCTGATTTTCATTTCACAGTTGATGCTACAGTTACCAAAACCACAATCTGAATTCTAAATGTTTTTTCTCTGTCAAAAGTAGCTAAAAAGCCTACACATTAAGATCTTAATTGATTAGATTACAGCAACAATTTCACGAATAAGGCATATTTTTTCCAGGCTATATCCTCTGAATAGAGTTTTATTTAAAGATAAGGCAAAATGATTCTGCTACAGAACAGAATTTAGGAACTGAATGATACATCTGCAGCTGGAATAGTGGGTGGTTATTTCAAATAAAAAATATCGCCTAGCATTTTTTATTACTTAGAAATTAGTTACATATCCTAAGTATGCCTTAGTGAGACCATGTTAGCTGTCACCAATCACATTCTTAATTCCTGTGTGCCTTGGCATAGTTTCCAGGCAGTTTAGCTCCACGATCTTTCCAGGTGCAGAGGTGAGACTGACTAACCTGTAGTTACCCAGATCTTCCTTTTGCCTCTTTTCAAAAATGGGGGTTAGGTTTCCCCTTTTCCAGTCAGTGGGAGCTTCACTGGACCGTCATGACTTCTCAAATATGAGGGACAGCACCTTAGCAACTTCATCCACCAGCTTCCTTGGGATCCTGTGCACGCATCTCATCAGGTCACATGGACTCATGCACCTTCAGCTTCCTGTGATGGTCTCAGACCTGATCTTCTCCTATGGTGGGCAGCTCTTCATTCTCCCAATCCCTGCCTTTGCCTCCTGTGACTTGGGTGGTGTGACTGGAGAGCTTGCTGGTGAGGAACGAGGCAAAAAGTCATTGAGCACCTCAGCCTTCTCCACATCCCAGGTAACCAGGTCTCCTGTTTCCCTCCAGAGAGGGCCCACATTCCCTAGTCTTCCTTTTATCATTGATGTACCTCTAGAAACTTCTCTTCTTGCCCTTGACATCCCTGGCCAGATTTAATTCTATCACGGCTTTAGCTTTCCTAACCTGATCCCTGGCTGCTTGGACAATTTCTCTGTATTCTTCCCATGCTACCTGTCCTTGCTTTCATCTTCTGTAGGCTTTGTTTCTGTGTTTGAGTTTGTCCAGGAGTTTCTTATCCATCCACACAGGCCTCCTGGCATTTTTGCCTGTCTTCCTCTTTGTTGGGAAGCATGGCTTCTGAGCTTGGAAGAGGTGATCTTTGGATATTACCCAGCTTCCTGGGTCTCCTCTTCCCTTCAGGGTTGGTAGTTTACCAAGCAGATCCCTGAAGAGGCCAATGTCTGCTCTCCTCTAGTCCTGGGCACTGAGCTGGCTGTGCGCCCTCCTCACTGCCCTAAGGATCTCAAGCTCCACCATTCCATGGTCACTGCAGCCCAGGCTGCCCTTGAGCCTCACATTCCTCACCAGCCCCTCATTTGTGAGAGCAAGGTCCAGCACAGCACAGCCTCCTCAGTGCTTCCTCTGCCACTTGGAGTAGGAAGTTATCATTAGTGCATTCCAAGAACTTCATGGATTGCCTGTGCCCTGCTGGGTTGTCCTTCCAACAGATATTGGGGTGGCTGAAATCCCCCATGGGGACCAGGACTTGTGAATGGGAGGCTGCTCCTACCTGTCTATTGAGGGCCTCATCCATTCAGTTCTCCTGGTAGGGCAGCCTGTCACAGATCCCTACTATAATGTCACCTGTCCCTGCCCTTCCTTAAATCCTGACCCCTCAGCTCTCAGTCAGCTCCTCATCTGTCTGCAGGCAGAGCTCCTTGTACTTCAGCTGCTCATTTACATAGATGGAGACAACTCCTCCTGGTCTCCCTGCCTGTCCTTCCTAAAATGCCTGCATTCAAACACTCCTGTCCCAGGATCCATCCCACCACATCTCTGTGATGCCAACAGGATCACAGCCGTGCAGGGGTGTGCACAACTCTATCTCCTCTTGTTTATTCCCTGTGGTTTGTGTGTTTGCATAGAGACATTTAAAATGGACTCTCAGTGGGGCAACACAGTTAGTGAAGGGTCTGGAGAGTGAGTTATGTGAGGAGTGGCTGAGGGAGCTGGGGGTGTTAAACCTGGAGAAAAGGAGGCTCAGGGGAGACCTTGTTGCTTTCTAAAACTCCCTGAAAGGACGTTGTGGCCAGGTAGGGGTTGGTCTCTTCTCCCAGTCAGCCTGTGACAGGATAAGAGGAAATGGCCTCAAGCTGCAGCAGGAGATGTTCAGATGACATCAGGAAGAATTTCTTCACTGAACATGTGGTTAAGCATTGGAATGGGCTGCCCAGGATGGTGTTGGAGTCACCACCCCTGGCAGTGTTCAAGAGACGACCGGATGTAGCACTTGGTGCTATGGTTTAGTTGATAAGGTGGTGTTTGGTCAAAGGTTGGAACCCAGTGGTCTTGAAGGTCTTTTCCAACATTAATGATTTTATGCTTCTGTGATTCTCAGTGAAGATGACTTACTGGCTGGAGGGGCTGTAATTCCTTGGTGCTGCTCTTCTGGTGCACTCCTGCTGACCTGTAAATCCTCTCCAGGCTCTGAGCATTTCTTGTTGGCCCTGGCATTAGACTGGTAGGAGTGGGGTGGATTGAGGCTTCTCCTCCCCAGCAACTGTAATTTAAAGCCTCTTCCCCAGCTCAGCAAGCCTGTGACCAAAGATCTTTCCCTTCTCTGACAGACAGGCCCCATCACTCCTCAGGCTTCTCAAAGCAAGTCTCATCATCCAAGCAGCCAAACCCCTGGCTTGTGGCACCAGTCCTATAACCATTTGTTGATTTGCCGGATTTGACTGTCCCTTTCAACCCCTTTCCATTTGACTTTTGGGAGGATAGATGAAAAAGCTGTCTGTGTTCCAGATGCCCTCACCACTGCTTACAAAGTTCTGTAATCCTTGATCCTCTTCAAACATTTTATTTCAGATCAATCCTCAGTTTCAATTTGTAGCATTTGGCAGACTATGTCAGCATCAAACATGGCCATATTTTTATTCTTTTCATCTTACCCTTTGATCTTATCGTATATTATACACAGATACTTAATGGTCTTACTGCTACCGGCCTCATGGGATCCTACATTCAAAATACCTCTCTGGAACATATATTCAAAATAACCATTTGAAATACTTATGAAAGCACTATGATTAAATAAACTTTTTGTATATAACCTGATATAACCACAAAAAAACTAGGGCAAGTTTTTCAGTCCTGACTCTTTCTTTGGTGTATCACTATATTGTAGTCTCAAGGGACCCAGTTTCAAGAAGTCATAGGTACTTTTAAGATATCATTATCTGAGGATCAAAAATTTAGATTGCAGAATTACTGAGATATGACTTCTAATAAAGATAAATAAGAATCCAAACCAGTGATATACCATACACGTATTGGGAATACGTGTCATTTACAGATCTCTTCAAATATACTTAACTGCATGAAAAACTTTGAAAAAAGTTATAGCATCAGGTTAGGATATCCTTTCTTCATGAACAGTTTAAATGGTACATATTGCTAATAGGAATGATAGCCCTACTAGTATGTATATTCCTTTATTTATGGGTATATGATCTGAAAAAGCAGTCTTCCACAGGGACGACAGGCATGGGGCAAGGAAATGTAAGAAGCATAAATCAGAATTGTATTCTTTACTTCAAAGTCTAATTGATTAAATTTGTATGATGGGATTAATGCTCTGTTCTGAAGCTTTAGTTGTGTATAATTCCACAAGACTTAACATGACTAGAAATTACCAAAAAAACACGAGAATATTCTGTTGCCTGAAAAGAAAAAAGCTGCAATAATCCCAAGAGATGAAGACTTAGGTCCTTCTTAGGTGCCTAACTTCAGCTACCTAAATGTGAGGCACCTGGGCTAAACCAGCTCAGCTCCCTGCTTAGCCAAGGAGATGGACATCCCTAAGGCAGTAACCAGCTTATGGGTCCACCTGAGCACGGTTTGGGTACCTTCTCTCCTAGCAGCTGTGAAGACAGTCCAAGTAACTACACAGAGCTCAGATACGGATTTTTCAGGACTATGTTTATATAAAAGAAATCTGACCCAGACATAAAGACTGGTTGATTATTGTACTATTAATTAACTCTAACTACAGTTTTAGCAGCTCCATAAAAGTGGAAGTCTTCTGAATATCTCATCGAGTGTAATAATTAAACTCTGCATTATGAATATAACTTTATTAGGAAGCCAATTTGAAATTTCAAGCCTGAAGGAACTCTTATCCCTGGCCCAAGTGTGGTGAATTCTAATAATTCTTCCACATTTTAGTATACTGAAGAAATTAAAAATAATTTGCTGTATACTCTCTTTCTGTACTCTGTGAATGCAACTCATAAATTAATTGACAGCAGATGTTAAAGGATTCGATCTAAATTGTTAGATTCAAATTAATATGATCTACAGACAAAAGAATTTAAAATTTAGAAGGTCAAGAGGAATCCTAACCGCTATTAGAAAGGAAAAATAATGTGAAGAATAGAATAAACACTTCTAGATTTATCAGCTGTCTTTCAAACATTTTTTGAGAAGAAATCCTGATAGTTATATAGTTTTTCAACATATGGGAAAATTAAATCATCTACCAGTTCAGTTCAGTGACTGAAGTACATTTCATTAGCTCTTCAGCCATTACGAGATTGTTTAGCTGCTACAAACAAAATCTAGCAATCTAATTTATCAAGATCCTGTTTGTGGAAATTAAAAATAATAAAAAATTATTTGGTCTAGTTTTTATATCCATCTTCTTGGTGCCACCAGGGAAGGAGACGTGGGAGGATGGTGGTTGACAATACAGAGGCACCAGCACCAGTACAGAGCTTGGCAGGGCAGCTCGGTGCTGCTCGCCCGCTTGGAGACCCTCATCCTCTGAGCTTTGCTTTGGGCTCCCCCAGGGGCAGGCAGGTCAGCAGGGGAAAGCAGGTGGTGCCTGGTGGCAGCAACAGTGCTTTACCTCCCTGGATTCACGCTTGTTTTTCGCCAAACATAAATAATGCTCTTGACTCATAGTCATTAGGGCACTGTAAAAGCATTTGGTATTTCCCCCTGCTGTGCTTGTGCTTTAACTGCAAATAACTGACAGCAGCAATTTCGTTCCTCAGCACAGCTGTAATTTGATATAGAGTCCCTTGGACTGGTATCTCATTGCGACTGCCTGCCCATTGCAGAAAGAGAACACTTTATTGGATGTTTCATGGCAGTTTGGCTTTAGCTGAGCTTTTTCTGGTCCTCTTATGAAGGCTGCTGAAAGTGGCTGTCTTAAACCCTTAGGAACTTTGCAGCTACTTTGCAGTGGAGCCACAGTTTCAATGCTTTACAAGCACAGAATAAAAATGGGAGATGCCCTCCTCAATAAAACAAGAATAACCCTGGACACTGCCTCTTCGCAACAGGTTTTCCCCAGCCTTGGAAGACAATATAGTTCAAAGCTGCTAGCCATTTTTTTTTTTTTTTTTTTCCCAGTCACAAAGTTACCTGCTAATTCTCAGATTTTGAATTGATCTCGCTCCAGATCTAAAGCAGCCCTTCAAGATGCTCCAATATGTGGCATACTTGCTGTGGGCTCCAGTGTACAGGATAAAATTATATCCTCTGACCAGTGTTCTTGTTTTATAGCCCAGGTCTTCCATCCCATGTGCTCCCACTCAGCTGCATTTCCAGCATGCTGAGTAATTGGGCTACTTCATTTTAGAAGGGGGTCCCCAAAAAGCAAAACTCTCATCAGCAAGTGCTGAAAATGTTTAGCCTGCAGGGATGGCTTTGTTGCAACTGTGATGTGGACACAACTCCTGCTTGCATCTGCTGGCAAACTGCCAGGAAAGGGCTTACCAAATTAAAAGAGTAACTGTCTTCTGCCTGTCTAAGATTACTTTCTACTTTACTCCCCCAAGGAATGTACATACCTATCAGCTGGCCAGTTTGAATATGGACAATTCTTTAAGCCACTTAAAGTTGTGACCACCTCTGTGATCCACACTTAAGAATAGACAAACCCCTCCAGCTCTCTCTCTCGTTTCCAGTGCTGGGACAGGTGGCTGCGGGGCCCGAGCGGGGGCCAGTGGGCCCGGCCCAGCCAGGCCCTGCTCAGGCCAGGCCACGGCCATCCTGGAGCCAATGGGCCCTGTTCCACCCACGGACACCCCCCCCAACCCTGCTGTGGGCAGCCGGAGCAGCTCGGCTCCCCCCCACTCTCCACTGTGATAAGCCACATTCCAGCTGCAAGGCCGAGGTGAGATTAACCCTTTTAGTGCTGTGAAGAGCTGAAAACCTGAGGGAAGAGAAAGAGGAGATGCTTAAAGCTGAAATTCTGTTGTGAAGCCATGATATATCAGAGTATCCCGTTGTAATTTCATGAAGATATGGGGGGTGGAGTGTTCAACTTGTACCTGTGATCTCAGCACCTGTGCTGAGATAGGCAGATGCTGAAGCAGCTGTAATTTCATGAGAAGTTTGGACAGGGAGAGATGGACCAGATGAGGACTTCTGCTCCAAATGGGAAAGGAGAAAACCTCAGTTCCTAGAGATGCTCCCAGAGATAGTCCTAAAGATGAAGATGATGAAGACCCTTTGCTCCCAGGGAAGGAGAAGGGCCTCTGTTCTTAGAGATGAAATGCTCCCAGAGATGGGTCAAGAGAACTTTTGTTTCTGAATGGCTCAACCTTAAAATTGTACCCCAAAAACTTCAAGAGTGGACCCTCGAAAGCAGTTGTGGGAAAAGCTGCAAGTTGGGGGAAGGGACTCACATGCAAGCAGAGAGACTCCTCTTCCTAAATGGACTGAACAAAGTTATTTGGAAGTGGGCGGCTGTCTCGTTGTGATAATGTGTTCATAGCATGGGCAAGAGAGACTCTTCTTTCTAAAGGGACTGAACAAGGTTGTTATGGAAGTGATAAACAGACTGAACATCTCAAGGGTTGTCTTTTTACATTGTCAGTGGGAGAAGGGAGAAAGGTGGGGGGAGGAGAAGAGTTCTGAAGGTGTGGTATAATTTATTTTTCCTCTTTTAGGTCTGTTAATAAACTTCTTTATATTCTTTCAAGTTTGGTGCCTGCTTTGTGTTTCTCCTAATTCTTATCTCACAGAAGATAAACAGTAATGAGTATTTTGGACCAAACCACTACAACTCATATGAAGCAGAGAGGTGTTATTTGAGAGCTGCAGGAACAAGCAATTTGTTTGCTTCTGATGTTGATGCTGACTGTTGGTCACTGGGGTCAGTGTCATTGTGAGTCTCACAAAATGGGTGAGTTCACTTCTGCTTCATGAGCAAAGTCTTCCATGTCTTCCAGTCTGAAGCACAGTGAGGCTCTGGGCACCCTTCTGCTCTTGGATCCCACCCTGTACAGCTGTATCCTAGCAGCAAGTCCCCTTGTTCAGGAGCAGATGTGCCTGGGATTGTCTCTTTCCAACAGATTCAACTACAATTGGACCAAATAAAAATTGCCTCTGTCCTCAGAGGCAATTTTGGCCTGTACCTTGGTGGTGCAGAGGAGCATCCTCTGGGAGATACTGTCATCCTGAGAAGGGTTTGAGATCAAGGTGCTTTCTTTTCTCATTTAGTGCTCTAACTTCCACACTAGTGTGTAAAATGTAGGATGACTTTTGGAATGAAAATGGCCGTGGTTGCTATATTTGTGCTGGGCTTGATGCTATCACATGCTTCAAGGTTACCCCTCAAGGAAGGCAGATAGAACCCACCCACTGCTCTGCTTCAGTTCCTGGTGGCCAGAGTAGCAACAGTTTTATAGATACTATCAGAAAATTGGAAGAGATGGGGCTAGAAATATCTCCAGGCTACATTTCCTGCACTGTTCTGGATAACTTTTGGTTTTGTAACTGGGGAAGGAAAAATTCCTTCATGTTGTCAGTATGATGCATATAACTCCTTTACAGGACATGACGTGAAAATGTCAGGCCAGAAATATTTTGAAAGATGTCAATCAAATGCACACCTTCCTCAATGCTATCAAAGCATCCAAGAAATACTTTAATGCTTTCGTGGCTGCAAGAACTGCAGGAGGCAAAAAATGGAAGTTTTGGAAGTTATTCATGGGTCCATTTATCATAAGACAAATTTACATGTTCTCAGGGTACCCAGCCTGAGCAGTGTGCAAGACACCATTTAAATAGATCTCTGCTAGTTTTCAAAAAATTTAAGCTGCTGTTCCTTAGATGAAAGGTCTTATTTATAAACACAGCTTCCCACATTAAAAATGGAAATGTCAGGCCAATATGTCATCTTAAATAAAGTACCAGTAATGCTCAGACATGGCCAATCCATCTAATTTGAAGCCAATGAAGAATTATTTTAATTCCAAGCTCATTTAGATTCTATCTAAACCAGAAATGTTTATTTTTCAAAGGGTATGAAGCACATTACACTAATACTGCCAAACTCATTACTTGAAAGAAGGATTAAAACTTTTAGTCATTAGGCAAAATCCCACTTCTTTTTGGCATTTTAGTAGTTTTCCAGGTTCAAATTCAAGACAGTGATCATATTTGCATTTTTGTTGGTAGCAGATAGTCAGGGAAGTTATCCCACATCATTATTGAGTGTTTTTATTACCTTTCATATGCAGGAGACTTCCCTGGTTTAAGAATCATCTGCTGATGCTCAGACTGGGATAGACCTGATTTATTATTATTTTAGTAGTAGTAGTAGTAGTAACTGTGGTGGTATTGTAAGAATGAAAAGCGACCTGGTTTTCCCCATGTTTAATTTAGAGCACAAACCCTTGCAGGCTGTCTCTGTGTTGGCGAGGCACGGAGAAGGAGTGTCGGTACCACAGCGTCTGTCAGAGGTGGAGCTGAAGGAAATTCAGCACAGAGGAACTTTCTCTTTGACTTTACTCCCGCCAGACAAACCTTTGTTCAGGTATTTCCAATGTTTTAGAAATGTCCCATTCTCTGTCCCTGGGAAACATCTGTTTGAGGCACATCTGCCTCCTGATCTCTGGCAAACACTGTGACAAGGGGAATTGTTTTGGCATCCAGAAAGTGCCACTACGTTTGTCACCATGGTGCCTGTGCTGCCCCCACAGCTCCTTCTGCCTCACTGTCTCTGACCCTCAGCTCTGTATATGTCCGTAAAAAAAAGGGATTTGCCTTCACAGCTCCTTCTGCAATTCTCTTTATTTTTGAGGTTTATTTTTGAGATTGGGCTATCTGTTCTATGTAGAAGGAAGGGCTTAAGGAGAAAGGCAGCAATGTATGATTTTATAAAATACTTTCTTTGGCTTTTTCAGTTTTTTTGACTGGTGATTCCTGCTCTTTTTGTCTCTCATGATTTACCTTCATTAAATGCTCTGATCCATGCTTAAAAACTTCCATACAGGCCTCCTTCCTCTCTAGACATTGCATCCCTCTGCACTAAATGAAGGCAGAAAAGAAAAGCTTCCCAAGGTATAGTGTGAGGAAAGTGTGCAAGTGCAAACCCAGACAGAGGAAAGGATTAATTCAAGCCTGAAAGGTCTCTGTAAGCTGGGAAGGTGTGCTGGGAAGGTGTTCAGCACAGATAAGGATAGGAGACCCAGGGAGACAAAGCCTGAAGTTAGGGTTTTTTTGAGAATTTGTGAAAAAGATGCCAGACAAAATAGTAAATAGGGATTCAACAGGACAAAGCAGTATCTGTTAGAGAGGTGTTATAGGGGAACCCTGGTGCTGAGATCAGGGAAGCTGCAGAGGAGCTGAGGAGAAATGGAGGCAGTCACAGCAGTGCCTGCAAGTAGTGGGGGGTGCTGAGACCATGTGAAAAGATGGGCTGAGCCCACCTGAGTCCAGGTCCCTGATCTACCAGCGAGCAGTGGAACAAGGATTAATTACATCAAAACTTCAAAAGTCTTGTTTTCCACCCCTTTAAATAGAGTCCACTATTTACACTTGAATCCACTGATGGGCAGGATTTTTTCAAAAACAGGAATGAAAACCTGACTTTTAAAATCCAAATTGTGTCTCAAAAACACTTCCAAAAAAAGATAAGACTTTGAAAAGGTAGTGTAATGAGCTAAAAATCTTGCTGTTTCTACGCAGATTGAAGAAAGACTGTCTGGAAGCTTTGTTCTCATGCTATTTTTACATTTTATTTGGAAGCCCTTAGGGTCTCAAACTGTAGCTCTATGGGAGAGAAAATGAAAAATTTATCTGAATAGATCTGTCATAAAAACAACAGGAATGCAGAAAAAAAGTGCCTCTGGCTAAGAGAATCTGGAAAAATTGAGGAGGAAGGCTACAGGGAGGTCTTTGAAAGGATTGGTACTGGTGTTCTCTGGAGCCCTGGGAGAGGGAGCACGGTATTTCTCTGGAAGGAAACAAAGAGAATTGCATATATCGTGAACAGACTTAAATATACTGTCAGGAGAGTTGTACCTTCATTTTAAGGTTTTTAGCAGTCCACAAAAATAATTTTAAATAGAGAGTGAGACAAAGAAAATTAAAATCCTTCACTCCACAAGACTTTGTTTCAACATGAGTTTTAAGTCTTTTCCATTATTGCTCCTAAGCTCCACACAGAGGTGTATGTCCTTACATATTTTGCCTATGTTTTATGTCCTAACACAAAAAAGGAAGGTCTAGTAACTTGCAAAGGGTTTTTGTTCCAGTTTAGAATATGATTTAGGACTCAGCATCTTCAGGTTCTCTCCAGTACAGGTTTTCTCCCTGCTACAGCAAAACTTTTAGGGTGAGATCTAAAATCACTATTGTCACACCAAGTGTGACTTAGAGGTAACACACCTTGCTCCAACAGCATGATCCAAGAAAACCCTACTCACCCTTCTTAAGGCACCTGGTGGTAGTCTCCTAGTTTTCCATAGCAAGCTCAGTTACCTGGAGTTTTACCATTGCATACACTGACAAACATCCCCATCTTCAAATGCACTTAACTAAAAGCCCACCTACATATTTGACAGGTGACCCCGTCACAGTCTCCTGAAGATCCTGGCTTGCTTGGCATACTCAAATAACATCTTGGCAGCACTGGCAGCCTTCCACTCAGAGAAGGAGTGGGCCTCAGAGGCAAGGTATTCTTCTACTTTGTGTTAGGTTTGCTGCAAATGCACCTTCTCAGAAACCCGGTGATACAAATTCTTATTTATCCTGGCCCTGGAAAGAATTGAAACCTACATTTGGGGTATCTAATTTGCTGCTGGTATAGATATGCTTCTATGGTGAAAAGAAAGCACCACTCCTTCCTCCTCAGGAAAAAGAAGTTCAGAATGGAAGCAATGCTGCAGAGGACCAAGAAAACAAAGGGGGTCTGCTCTTATATGCTTAGAACCTGCATGAAAGAGGCAATTTCTGGCCTTCAGTACCACCTAGCAGAGCCACCTGGGCCTGGGATACAGGAGCATGTCCACCTGTTGTGGTGGTGGTGGAGCCTATCTGCACATACGAGTTTGAGACAGTTCTCAGGACAATGCCCACAGTCAGTCTCACAATTTCCAGCAGCAACCTTCTCTTAGTTTTCCCTTTGGACTGGCTTAAGTATCCTTGCTCTGTAAGATGGGTGTTGTGGATGCCATGAGAGCACTGAGCAGGAAGGAAATGCATCCTTAGTTGGGCTGGCACAGCATCACTGACTCCTGGTCTGGAGTACTGGAAGCTGAGGGTTTTCTGCCCTGAGTATCACCGTGCTGAGGCCTTTCTTGCAACTGCTTCAAATCTGTATTGAGCAGCCATTAAGTCTTCATGGATACATAGTGAGCATAAACTTGCATGCTTTTATTGCCTCAAGTTCTTCAAAAGTATCGTCATGAAACACAGTATTGCGGAGTTGCATTTGCCTAGTGGTTTAACAACAATAAATAAAACATAATCAGGATATCTGCTATATATCTGCACTGCTATAATTTGCTCAGTGATGCATCCCCTTATTGTTTGCTCAGCTTCTATATGAGTTTAATTTCAAATTGACATTTGGTCTTTCGTCTTTTTGTGGCAAAGCAGCCAGGATAGTATTTAATTAAAAATTTTCTGTGTAATCCATCATTTTAAAAATAGACCAGAGTTGAGTTCTGCAGTAGTTTTAAAATAAAATAATGGTTTCCCAAAATCATGTTAGCTTGAAGAAAACATTCATATTGTCATGTTGGTGTTTCCTCAGTGACATAATTAGGTTCCCAAAAACTTCTATAATTTATTATCTGTGGCAAGAGAGAAGAAAGATCCCCTCCAATTACCTGCCTGATAGAGTAATGTTGTTAGAATTTGTTTCTTTCTCCAGAGGCTTAGGGTCTTTTTTCGTAGGGGGTAGGGAGGAATATTTGTAAAATGGGTGAGGAAATTATTTTACATTTGCAATAATTGTGTCCTTATATTTATCACTTCTTCAAATAATTTTCTTACAAAGAAACCCAAAGGCTTTCTTAGATGCAAATGGCGTTTTTCACATTTACAGTTGCTAGGGTCCCATGTTACTGCTTTTTGAAGCTATTGCTCCATTAGTAATAGATTTTCTCACTCTGCCACGTTATCTGACAGATAGTTGATAGCCAATGATAAGCTAACATACCTATATGCTAGACAGGTGCTTGCGTGTAATTGAATTACCATTATATGCATTTAAACTCTGCTATCACACCCTGAAAGTACACAAGGAGGAAACAATCAATGGTTACAGAACCTGAGATAGGAAAGGTTATAATGGATTCTCAGTCCAAGGATCTTCCTGAGCTGGCAGCTAATTCTGCTTATCTAGGTTGATAAATATGGAAATTCAGCTGCCCGATTTCAGGCGACTCGATAGGTGCCTGTGTCTTCCAGGCTTTATAGTCTCAGCTGAGTTTCTCACTAGGTGGCAGCTACTCAGATGATTTGGGGGCATGAAAAAACATATTGTCAATGACAAAAATGTGTTGCTGAAAATCTTAAACACTGTCAGAAAAGTATTCCTTTGGCAAATTCCCACAGCAACCAAAGACCCTTAAAAACACAGGTTTCCTGTTTTCTACGGTCCTGGTGATCCTCATCCAGAGCTTTTCCTTACCCATTCCCATCTGCTTCTTCTGAAGCCCACCACTGGAAAATACTGCTTCTGACCATGAAAAAAGGTATGTTTCTTGGAAATTCTTAGGTCTTGCTATCCCAGAAAGCACTATACTGGCTTGCTAAAAGGACTGAGACTCCTAGACCAACAAACAAAATGCTTTTTTAAAACACTGATGTGAGAGAGGACAGGATTTTGAACATGAGAGCCTCCCCTTCCTGTTCTTTACCAAAAGTCCTTGTCTCCCTTCAGCTTTACCACTGTACATGTCCAAGATCCACTGTTGGGGTCCCTTCCCCCCTGCCATGGAACAATCCACTGTTTTAAAGACACTTCTGAGGAAGCTTTAAGAGTCTTGTATAAGAGTCTTGTAATTTTCTCACTGACAATTGTTGGTCAACTGCACCAGTTATTCAGAATGTGAATTCATCAGAGAGGCTTTAAGGGCACTTGTATGTTTTGTGCTTCATTTTTTATTTGAATTTGTCCTGCCTTTTGTGCCTTTTTCCCCACCACTTTCTCTTCTGTCACTTGCCAGTGTGTAAAGCTGTTTCCATCACCCTGCAGCGTATTTATCTGTTGCAGTGATAAAAGGATATGCTCCCATCCTTTCAAACTGTCATCTGCTTAAAAGAAATGTCAACTGTGCCAAAATCCGTGATGCTTATTGCATTCACACTTCAGGGGTACAATTAAATGGCTAGATTAAGACCCACGTGGGTCAATTTTTTCATGCATTACAGCTAAATGAAGTTGAATGTTGCAAATGGAAAATGCCTCTTACCAAGCACTTAACATAATCTCTTTCTGTTACCTTAGACACCTAGAGAGAGCACGCATCTTGCATTATCTCACTGAAGTACCTGAAGGTCCAGGGAAATGTCAGTCACAAGAGCCACTGAAGGGGTTTTCCTACCAGTGCATAGAGGTAATTCTCAGCACAGCTGTGCTGGGGAGACCTGGGGAAGGATGGAGGTGGATTGCAGAAATCTGAGAGAAACACCTCAAGGTGCTGTTCTGAATCCAAAACGGGCCTCCTAAGCCCAGATGCTCTTTCAGAGAGTGATTCACATAAAGCCCCAGAGAAGACTGCTCCTTGATAAAATCCGTGGTGCCATGTGTCACTTCTGACGGAACAACAGCCGTCTCCTAAAGCTTCATTTGAAAATGGCAGGAAATCATTTTGTGGGGATGGCAGGGTGTTCCAGCTGCTGCAGATTAGACAAGTCACCTTCAGCACACTTGGTATGCCAACCTGAACGGGCAGTAAAAAGAAAGTGGATGATGAAGCACAGCTAATTTGCAAAACACTTAACCTGTATGCAATTATCATATATAGTGCCTCTAGCACATCAGCTCTGCCACTGTCTGCTCTTACAAAACAGCAGACCCATGCTGGGGATCACCACAGGACTATAGCTTCATGCAACTGGTTTAAAAATGTAGGATGCTGTGTAATTTTCCATAAACCTGCTTATTTAATTGGTGCTGCCAGAAAAGGCAGTACTCCTCATTTCCTGAAGAAGTTGGAGAAGCACAAAACAAAATAAAAGAGCATTTCCTTTCTAGGCAAAGGTGATTTGTGCAAATATTAAGGGTGAGTGGGTTGCACTGGTTTTTTTCTGTCATTTTTGTTCATAGCAGGAACCAAAGGTCATTAACTACAGATAGAATATACTTCCTATTGAACAGCCAAGATTACTAACAGATCAGAAACTGCAAGGGTTCAGAAAGTTGTAATGATTTGACTTTTTTATAAATCTGTTCACTGAAGTGGCTGCTTTAAGGAAGAATAAGTGGACTGCCTGAACCATAAATCAGTGGGGTTTATTTATTTTTTGAATTAAAACAAATAATATAGAAATTAGGTAGTAGTTCTTTTTCTGCTTTTTCAGGGTGGTTAAAGAGTGTGCCCTCTGGCATTTCTGTTGCACTTCTGGTTTCTCAAATTTTCTGGTTTTCAGCTTAAGTGCTTTCTCTGTATACTAAAAACATGTAAGTGCAAGACTCTTGTCTTAGCTCAAAGTCTCCAATATGGGGATTTTCTGAATTATGAAAGACCTGGAAATGAGCTTCAGGTCTGAATTATGTGTTTACCAGCAGCAGAAGTTTATGAGAATTACGTTTTCCTTTTTTACTGCCCATCTGAACTACCTACAGGCCTTTCTTCTTTCCTGTCCATCAACAGCCATTCTGGGAGAGCTAAATAAATTACAGGTGCACTTTGGGTTCAGCTGCAATAGAAAACACCACCCTCGTAAATGCTGAGAAATGCCAGGAGCTGTATTAACTAACTCCTTTGCAGGGACTCCATCTCAAACTGAGCACCTCCCACAGTGCAGGTGATACCCATTTCCATTTCTCTTGAGAAAGGGAACATATTTCTAGAGTCTGCTATGTTACGTGGATCTTGAGGGAAATGCAGCTCTGAGGACTGTTTTCTGAGGTTTCATCCACCTGCAGCAAGTCTCACCATCTCCATCAGAATGGGAAATCTGCAGGGGAAATATCATGAAAAAAAAGGAATTTTGGCTTACAATTTTTTGTGCCCATGAAGGTCTTGGCCAGGATCTTTACAAGACAGGTAAAGACCTGCCCCACAGCTGAGATCTCCTCATCCCATGTATGGAGGCAATGGGTAGTGCAGAGCCCGCTGAGCAGTAGGTCTGAAGGGCTGGCCAGGTGTAGACAGGTCTGCCAGATATCACAGCTTTAACCAACATCTCCCAGCTCTTCAGTTCACACAGGCTCCTCATGCTTGAGGGTTGGCCTCCATTTTACATTTTTTGTGTCTCAAATTCTGCTGCTCCAAGCGTTTCTTACAATGGCCTCAATCCTGACACAAGGAAAATTGGTTTTTGGACGGTGATAAAGTGATGCCCCTGAGGGAGACATGGTGATATTGCTCCTCCTTCTGTCAAAACAGATTCTGGGTGTAAGGTATATCCTTTACACCGAAAATAAAAACTGCCGCAAGTGGCAAGAAATGTCATTTATACCAGGGAGGATAGCGTGCAGGTGTTCAGGGTTCCTGCATGAATCTTTTAGCTTTTTGTGCTTGTTCCTCATTGTAGTGATGAGACACAAATGTTTGAGCTTTGCAGGCTGGAGGGCCTGGGTATCGTCGTTAAACAGGCATGGGAAGCAGTGGTACCCATGCCAGGTAATCACACTCGGGCTGAGCCTGGAAATCCCACCACAGCTATTGAACATACAGAGGAATTTGGCAGCACATTTCTCACGATTTCACCGGAGGATTTTTGCTGCTAGAGCCATGTGTAGCTACATTTGGCTCTGTGATAATAAAACTTCTATTCTCTCATGTATGCTTGAATGTTCATGTATTTATTTCCTTTCATAAGCTGCTTTGGCTGGCACATGACACCAAGGAAAAGAGGGAGTATTCATTCCCACGGCCCAGGTGGGGAGCTGAAGTCACTGAATGGGTGCTTTTGTGAGAGGGTGCACTGAGTTCGAGGTCAGCTCATAAATGTGAACCCCTTATCAGAGATGGGACCCCTGCTTCAATGTTGTAAATGTAAAATGTTTTCCCCTGCTATTTTTTAAGCACTGCTATGTAGCATTTGCTTTTATTTCTGTCATGTAGCTTATGAATTTTGGAGATTTCAAACAGAAGAAAGTTGGCTCTTCTGCCAGTGTTTTATCAGTGCTGTATGCCTGGCTAGACCACTTCTGCTTGAGATTAAGAATAAACCCACATGGGCTTCAGCACAGCCCTCTCTGTGGCTTGCCTGCAGTTATCTGTCTTGGAGTACCAAACTGGAAGAGGGTCTTTGTCTACAGATTTTCTTTTGTGTTTTCCAAATCATCTTCTGGAGCACTAAGTGTAGTGAAAAGCCTCTTTGCTTGGTAGAAGGACTGATCTCTTGGTTTCTCACATTTTTATAAGAAGAGATGGAAACTGGAGATTTGATCTCTAGTCTATCAGATGAGTGTCTAGAAACACCGGGACTGTAGCAGGTCTCTAGCAGAATACCAGATACTGTTACTGCAAACTCTCAAAAAATGTGTCAGGCTGGCCATGACTGCTTTGCAGCCTCTCCAAGTCAGGAGGTCAGCTCTGATCCGTGACTACCACAGTGGTATTTCTTCTCGTGCTGACTTCATTAGTAACAAAACCAGCACCACTCTGAGGGTGTTAATTAAGTGCTGAGATCAGAAAGGGTATTGCAGGACTTGCATGGCAAAGAGATCCACCTCATGAGCCTGCCTCATGACAAAGGTCTCACAAATTCAACTGACATTAAAGGAAAGTGTAAGCACAAGTAGGAGTGAAACAAAAGTATGTGGCAGGAGAAGACATGCTGGGCAGACCAAAAGTTAGCTATAAATGAGGAACAACAGTCACCTGGAATAATGTTTCAGTAAAAATTTGAAAAGTCAAAATCAATAGGCAGCAATGAGTCAATCAGCTGATAGCAGTAAAGACCTCCTGGGACTGCGAGAGGGATGGCCAGTGAGTATTTCTGCAATGGTTTTATACAAAGACTCTTGTTCTTTACTCTTGGCCTACTTTCCATCACTTTTTTTCAGTCAAATATGAAGAAGACAAGATGTATTTTTCTTTATTTATCTCTTGTCCATGATTGCAGTAAACCTCCCAACAGCTTTCAGTTTGGAGGGACCAGCCCAGAGCTGACGAAACACTTCCAAGGTGTTCTGAACATGCTCTGTTCAGACTTGCTCTGAACTCTGGCTTCAGTCTGCCATTACCTGCCTGGTGCAGTATCTCCCTGCTTATGTTAACATTCAGATTTTATCACAATGCCACCATATAACAATGCCATAAACATTTACACTGATTTTGAAGTCAAGAAAGGGCAATGGTAATTTGCCACTGCAATAATGTTTGTGAAGCATTCATGAAAAATGACAGGCAGGGAAACAAGAATAATTGGACCTAATGGAGACAAAAATCCACAGTTATAAAGATATATGGCACTTTAGAAAATTGATTTAGTACCTCTAGTGGAAAGCAAAAGGGAGAGCACATGATATCCAGTCATTCACAATCTACTTATCGTGAGTCTTCCTGATTGAATTGGTATCAGTGCAAATCAGCAAAGTAATATAATTGATACCAACAGTGTTCTACTGATGCCAAGTCAGTGTGAGATCAGAATCAGTTTGAAGGTCTGGATTTGAGTTACCTTGATTCATGACTCTTGGTAACATATAAAATATTGCCAAGGAATTTTTAAATCTACACATGGCTTAAAACAAGGTCAGATGTGCAGCATTTTGCACTTCTTGTAAACTTGCATCTTATAAACCAGAAAAGAGTCTATAGTGTTTTCTGTGAGACAAAGAGTCACACTTCCTAGGTCATCAGTTTTGGAAAGTCTTGTACTTAGCATTCACTAAGAATCGTTTGTGGGGCTTTTTTTAAGAGGAAACTATCCCTGCAGTTGATTTCCCAAGGAAAAGCTGGATTTCTTGACATGCAATGGACACTTTGAAAATATTTAATGTGGGCATTGAGATTTAGGTATCTAATTACGGCATAAACCAGAATATAATTTGAGAAATTACCTACTACATGTCCAGTTGATATCATATGTTGAATTCACTCTGCTCTCTGCTCTCCAGACAGATTTTGCTGGTGGGAGCAGAGCACATTATGCCATTTCTGCAAAATTTTTATCACTAGATACCTAAATGTAAATGTAGTTGTTTTGTTTCACATACTCGGACATTATGACTGTTTACTTTTTAACCAGTTTTTCTTAGTCTGGGTGTTGCTAAATATTACATCATATGTAACTTGATGTTTAACCTGTGATCATTGAGTTAATTTATGCCACATATGGCTAAATTAGACAAGTATTTCCCAAGCAATGCTTCCCATATGGTGCAATGGCCAGGAGGTTGATAATTCAAACATTTTTTCATTACATTGAGGCATTCCCTCTGTCAGAATAGTTGGAGTAACAAGAGGATTTATTGTCTGATAATAATGGATATCATGACTGGTATCCCTTGAGCATTCAAAATCTGACACACACAATAGATTTCCTCCACTCAGAAAAAGAAAAGTGTTTTGCCTAAGCACATTCTGTAACTGTGAATTTGGGGCATGCCCTTGTCATTTTTTGAGTGGGAGCAGAGAATGCTGTTGAGCTTGAAATTCAACAAGAAATTTTTACATGTGCATATCATTTCTCCCATGGAATTTTCAAAAGATTGCACTTGCATTTGGTGATTTACAATAGTATTGTTTGATTCCTTTTTCAAATGTCTCTCAGAAGATGTTTTTCTGTGTCCTTCTTGCAAGAGAAATACATCTTAAATTAAATATGCCTCATGGGGAGTATTTGCTTCTCTAATGGTTTGTCTTCCACTTTCAGTGACAGTAAAAACCAATGAAAGGAAATTGGGAAGAAGGACAGTCTTTGGTCTTTTAGCACTGAAAAGCCACTAAATTCACTCTACAGGTTTAGGAGAAAAAAGATTATTCAAGGAAAATGTATATGAATCCACTAATCATGCACAACTCATACATTTTAAGGCAAGACTGAGAAATAAATTCTGTTAAGAAGTCAAGCTTTCAAATAAAACAAACTCCAGTGAGTATACTGTTCCTAAGATGCAACCTTTTAAGGCTTTCAAAATCTTCAGCTAAATATTATGCCACTTTCTTGAAATTACAGTGTTAACTTTCATGAACAAGTAGCATCAGGAAAACATGCAAGAAAATAAAATAAAATTGTCTAGAGACAATAACTGCAATGACATCAAAATATCTTTTTTCAATTTTGGGAGGTTTTTTTTTTTTGCTTCTGAGAAATTTTCTTCTTTTCACTAAAGTAGAAGCTGACTAGCAATATCATCAGAGTATTCCATGGCCCTGATTCATCCCACTTTAATATACATATGTGTCATGCCACATTTTGCATTCAATCACTTGCTCTTCACCCAACCATGCACACATCCATTTGGATTGTTTACGGATGGGGGCCTACACTTTGGTAAACAGAAGCTTCTCTTTAGTGTTTAAAACAAGAATCTTTCACCAGAAAACTATTCATCATAGTGCTGAAACTGTGCAGCTGTGATGACAGAATCACTTAGGTTGTAAAAAACCTCTGAGATCATCAAGACCCTCTGCTGTAGTGCATTCTGTTGGGCTTGATGGTCTCCAAGTTTTGTCTGGGATCTGCAGGGCATTTGTATGCTGGATTAGCTCAGCCTTGGATCTGCAAATCATTATCTTATCTTCTGGACTATGGCACAATTCTGGGAATGGCACAGCATGGTCACAAGCATTACAAGGTAGTGATCTCTTATTCTCAGTAAGAATGTCAGGGCATCTTTGCCGTCAGTCTCTTGACATGAACTGAGGTTTAGTGAATGACCTTTCAATACTGCACTCGTTCATAGCAGTCCTACTAACACATGCTAAGTTGTGCCCCTAGCTTATGTGCAAGCACACACTGAGCCAGTCTACGTGGTCAAAAGAGATAAGCATGCCTCAGGTGAAAGACAGTAAGCCAAGAACTGAGAACTAGTGATTTTCATGATTTCTCTCTGCTTTAGCTTGCAGCATGAGCATGTCTAGTAACCTGAAGTTATTGGTCCATCTTTGCCCTTGATTTTTGATTTCCCTTTAGAGATGCTCACAGACCTGGTCAGCATCTAGCATAGGCTGTGGGAACATATATTCATGCAGCACATGGATGTACCTGTGAAATTTGTGTGCATACTGTATCTATTATATCTAGTCTGTACATTTTATTTGGGCATATATATATATAGATATATAGAGATATATAATGCATATGTACAAATGCCCCCTGTGCAACTTGAAGATAGTGGCTTGTCTCGAACCCTGCCCTCTCTGTCCATCTCCACAGAGACATTCAAAACAACAGCATTCAAGGAAAATAGTACTTGTGTGTCCACAGTAGACAGGGATCTGTACAGACTGGATCAATGGGCCAAGGCCAATTGTATAAGATTCAACAAGACAAGTGCCAGGTCCTGCCTTGGGTCTCAACAACCCCAGGCAATGCTTCAGACTTGGTGAAGAGTGGATGGAAAGGTGTCCAGTGGAGAAGGACCTGAGGGTGCTGGTTGACAGCCAGGTGAACATGAGCCAGCTGTGCCCAGGTGGCCAAGGAGGCCAATGGCACCTGGCCTGGATTAGCAATAGTGTGGTCAGCAGGACCAGGGCAGTGATTGTCCCTCTGTACTCAGCACTAGTGAAGCCACACTTCAAATCCCGTGTCCAGTTCTGGGCCCCTCATGACAAGAACATTGAGGGGCTGAAGTGTGTCTAGAGAAGGGCAACAGAGCTGGGGAAGGGTCTGGAGCACAAGTCTGATGAGGAGCAGCTGAGGGAGCTGGGGGTGTTTATCCTGGAGAAAAGGAGGCTCAAGGGGGATATTCTCATTCTTTACGACTACCTGAAAAGAGGTTGTGGTGAGATGGGGGTTGGTCTCTTCTCCTAAAGCACAAGTGATAGGACAAGAGGAAACAGCCTCACTTGTTCCAGGGGAGGTTTAGACTGAATATTAGGAAAAACGTCTTCATGGAAAGGGTTGCCAACCTTCAAAACAGGCTGCCCAGGGAAATGGTTGAGTCACCATCCCTGGAGGTATTTAAAAGGTAAGTAGATGTGGCACTTGAAGACATAATTTCTTGGTGGACTTCAATTGTTCAGTTAATGGTTGGACTCAATGATTTTAGAGGTTTTTTCCATCCTAAATTGTTCTGGGATTCTATAATCAGGACATGGAACTTAGTGGCAGGCAGCCTTTGAATACTTCCTCCTACCTCAATATTCCTCCTATTCTTTCCTCTCAGTTTTGATAAGAAACTGTAGAATATAACATTACAAGTCTGCAAATACCTACTCAGAATCTTTTTTAACTTCCCTAATAAGATAACCATTTCTCTGATGTTATAATCAGCTGATTTTCCTCCATAGGCCATCTGTGCAATGGAGGACATTGTTCTTTGTGTTAGCACTTTTGAGCAATACCCAAAAAATGTCTTTCCATTAAGCTCTACTGCCCCAAATCCAATTCTTTCCCAGAAAATTGGAGGACTTTAGAGGAGAAACATCGGTCAGTAGGTGATTTAAAATCCATTTGTGCAACTTAAACTATATGGAAACTTAAAAATCAATAAATTAATGGCATTCAAAGGTCAATTTTTAAACAGAAATTGGTATTAACCTGTTCCTATGGTCATTGGCTGTACATACAAGAAAGAATAGCACGTACAACAGCACTTGAAAAATGAAAGTGTGTTTATCTCTTTATGTAATGCATATGTAATAGCTTACCCAAAATGATTGATTAGCATGATGGAGCCTAGAGTGGGTGTCTAATAAATGATGGATATATAAAATTTGAAACTGAGAACAATATTCATGTTCATTTAACTTTTTCTTTAAAGTGTTTAAAATGACTATTAAAAACTAAATCGAGGGAATTGTCAGGACTTGGTTGAATGATGCTCACTCAGTACAGATTATCTGTCATTGGGCTACAGGTTATTTGTTGAACTAATGATCTAAAACATGAGCTAATCAAAAATAATATAAACCCAAAAGCAATCATAAAAGAAGCTGATAGGAATATGACAGACAAACCACTCTATGGGAACAAAATAAGCATGACCAATGTGTACTAGGCATCAAGGGGGCTTGGCAGCACAATTTGTCATTGGATTTCTGTTTCCCACAGATATTCATAATTAATGGTAAGCCATTTTCTGCTCCTTGAGTCTCTGGATAGCAAGTAAAAGCTCAGATAAAATCTTCAAATTAAATAGAATTTTATTTAGCCACTACAAATCACATTTAAGAGGATATAATCATCATTTCTGTGTTCCTGTTGCAGTTGGTGATGCCACTGGAGCAGTAAAAGTGCCAGTAGGATATAGCAGGCCCACAAACCAATGGAAGAAAGCAATCACTTCTCTAAGCTTCCCATTGCATGTCTCATAAACCAGCAGTCTGCTGCTACTGCCCCCCTTTCTCCATGGCCTATCCAAGGAGGCTGGCATGACCACTCTGAAATGTAGGAGTGGTAGAGTTTTCTTCAGCTTAGGAAAGAGGCAGACAAGGATAAGGACTGAGGTCTTGGGAGCTGGCAGACTGACACCATTTCTGTAACAGGGTAAAGTCTTGCCACTCCTTCTCAGGCCCAAGGTCAGGCTCTGCAGTCTTGGGGATCTTAAACAACCCAGAGATGAGGTTCAATCCATGTTGACCTTGACTTTAAAGTTTCCAGACAGATATTGCTCAAGACCCACTGCATATATTCATGTCAGAAAAAAAGTAAACAGCATCTCAGAATAGCTTAGGAGTCTGAAAATCACTGTTTTCCTTTATCTGAGTCAGTTCCTGATAAACTAGGTGAGCCCTAGCAACCAATAATACTCAGAGGACACTTGCAAATTACTTTGTTGAACAGATCTATTAATGCATAATTGAGTAGATCAATTATCTTTTCTTGTTTGACCTTTTGTGGCAAATTTGCCTATTTTTTCATTGATACTTTGGGGGTTTTTTTCATAAAATTTCTCAAAATGGATCATAAATCCTCCACTTTAGCTGGCTGCAGAATGAACTAAAAATGCCCATTTTTCTGGCAAAACAGCACTAGAAAATCACTTTTAGGGGAGTATGGAGAAAAAATAAAAATAAATATTTCAATATCTTTTGAACTTAACTTTCCCACCTTTTACACTTTAAATTTTCTTTTGAGATTTTTTTCAATCATGCTTATGTTATTCCTTGGACAAGAATCTCAATAAAATTGTACCTTATAATTTGGTTCTCAAAGACAATACTTCTCAAAAAATTCTTTGTCAGATGAGGTTCTTAACTGGCAGAAAGGATAAATATCAACATATTTCTAAAAACAGTTGATCTAATACTGTTTGCTTAAAATAATAACATTACATGAAATAAAATGGAACCTTTTTTAAATGGATAAACTGAGTGAATGATACATATGAAATTACAGGTTTAATGGAAAAAAATCACCTCCCAAAAGGATTGTCAACAGTCAAATTACCCAAAGACCTGCTTTAGCTTGGTGCTTTTTAATATTCTCACCTATGACATGGAAAAAAGTATGAATCATTGCTGGTACTGTTTTAAGATGGCACAAACTTTAACAGATCGTGAAATAATTAAAAGCAGAAGTCAATTCTACAGGATGATTTGTATCTCTTATTATTTTGGGTCCACATAGGGGGAAATCTTCCATAAAGATGAGTTGAGGGCCTATGGAAACCTCTATTGTGCTTCAAAACTAGGTATCAAAGCCATAGAAATCTTTGAGGACTTGAGTAAATCTGTGTTGAAAGTAAGACTGTATTGTGTGCAATAAATATGGTGTGGAATATACACTGAGCAATAAAGGGAAAACACAATGTTGAATAATTGCCTGTAAGTGAACACAGTCTGTTTTAATCCACTGAATGAGACAGACATCCTGTGAAGAACTAGTTTGTTCTTTACCATGACCTTTTGGTTTAAACCTATCATATATAGTAAATTATGAAAGAATTCATATCTGCATATCCTCCTGAATAAATACCATAGCTCTCTCTGACTAACTAAGCTTAAAATATTGATTCATCACAACTATTTGTACCACTGTCATGGGCTAGTAAGTATGTCTCAGTAGTCTACTTTACCAAACTGCATGTATAGATCCAAATCTGATACTTGAAGTTCATTATTCTTTACTGTTCTGCATAAAACATTTTGATCTTTTACTCACAAGAAGGAAACCACTGCATTTAACATAGATAAGTGGCCTCGGGATGCTAAGCAAATCAGTCATGAACACTACATCCACTGAAAATTACTGGCTGAGTTAGTAGGTGGATACTGAAAACACTGGTATTGATTCAAGCAAAGTATGTCTGGTTTCCAACTGATTCATTAGCCAACAACTGTGACGAAAATATAAACTCTATAAATTAAAATATTATCTAGTAGAATAGCATGCCTGCATATTTGCAGATTTCTTTCTGCACCCAGACTCCTGCTTCCTCAGTAGGGAGAAGTTGTTTTTACTGAAGCAATAAAACATATCATAACCAATTTCTGAATTATATGACTCATAAGGAAGTGAAAGCTATGCTGAAGTTTCAAGAAGAGAGAAGGAAAAAAATTACCTAAGCCCCTTTAACAGGAGCAAAATACAAGTGCTAATGTTGAAAGATTTGATTCACCTTTATTTTTTAGATAAATCTTGCATTTAAAGTTTTCTTCACAGACTACTATTGTCAGAAAGAAGAGGAGTAACCTGATCAAGCAGAAGAAGTGACACTTATTGAATTCAAATGAGTTTCAGGAGCAGGTTATAAAGAAACAAATAGAAATATGCCTAGAAGTTAAGTTGAGAGACTTAGATTATCTCTTTGTGTTGTCTCGTGTGTCCAAAGTATACAAGAGACATGATTGATCTGAAAAGTTATTTGAAATGTATCATTAACAGCATGATCTGGGATGCTAATTTTTTATCTATCTCTGCCCCACTCTCAGTGAAACATCTAAGAGTAAAATTTACTTGCATTTGTTCAACACCAAAGATGCTTTTATGCTAGGCTGAACAGAGGAAAGTAAATAGATGGAACTCCAGAGAGGATGAGGCACAGATTTATAGAAAGCCACATAGAATTCATCAGTTTACTTTGAACCCTCACATTGTTAAAAAAAAATGAGGCAACAGGTACCTCTATTACTAATTCACACTTAAAAACTACCTTGCTATTCCAAAATGGTTCCTTGTGATACATGGCTTGATACTGCTGATGGGTGTCATAAAAAAAAAAAAAAAAAAAGTGCTTGGCTTCCTCCGGCTCTCAAAAGGAAGGGGATAAGGACAATATTTTCCTTGTGACTGTCAAGTGCAAAAAGAACCCCAAAGCAACTCAGCTAAAAACCAAAAAACAACCAACCAAAACCCAAAACAACAAAAAACCCAAACCAACAAACCAACCAAACAAGCCCAAACCCACAGAAAACTTCTGTGCATGAGTGTGGTTTGTGCCATTGTGGACAAATGTCTCTGCCCAAGGGGGAAGAATGGGAAATCTCCAAGAGATGTGCAGGCAGTATCCCTGAAAAGCTCTCAGGCTATTGGTAAAAGCTCAGTTAGAAAGCTTGTGCTCATAATGGGTTTGAAATCTGATGTTACATAAACATTTACTGCTCGTTGTCAATTTTGCTAAATGTTGTTGATGAAGGAGGGCTGAGAAAACTGTCCCTGGCAGATGCTGCTTGAGGAAAGCAAAGGTGTGTGTTGGAAGCAGAAAAGGAATTTGAAAGGCAAATACAAGCAGATCACCAGCAAGAGATTTGACTAAGAGACATCACAGAGCTCCATAAATGCCATTAAAAATTTAGCTCAAAGTGTCTAAACCATTTTAAAATTGTCCAGTCACTCAAGATCTAGATTGAGGGATTTTTGTGGTTTTGGAGTGTTGTTACAATCATATCCTGGAAGCAAGCTTAAGCCAACCATCCTAGTAAGCAAGGGCTTAGAAAATCTGTATAGAATGAAAGCACTCACAGATGAAAACACAAGTACACAGTGAGGCAAGGAAGTGCTTCAGTTCATTGCCATGCAGTTCTGTTCAGCTCCTTAGACAAGCATTGCTGTGTTATGTTTTCTTCCTCTCCACTGAATGCATCACAACTGTGTTAAAGCATCATGTTTTGACAAACAAGCTCAGCAGAACAGGAAATTATTGCCCTCTATACAACATTAAATTACTGACATCAGATGCGGTAAATGCTGTAGTGCCACAATAAAGCTACCAGCACCAGGTGGTGGGGATGCTCTTAATCCTTGCAAGACTAGAGAGAAAGAGGTCACCTCTTTAACAGTAAGAGAAATGTGAGAGGTGCATCGTAAGGTAGGTATATTTAAAAAATTTCAGGAGGCAAAGAATAGAAAATTTGTTTCAGATTTTCTATTCTTTGTTGCCCTTATTTTTTTGGCACATTCATCTATGGCATTGGGCAGTAAAGTAAAGGAACATTCATTATGTCTGTCAAAGTTAAAACACTGTATAATAAAATGACTTATAAAACTCTCCTTATCCCTTTATATTGATCACTGTATTTTTTTCTCTCATTGATGAACAACATGTTAATAATCTATTGATTTTCATCATCAAAGTATGAGCATATATAACTTGCTTTTTTTACATACATATATGCAGGACTATTTTGAAATATGCTCTCTGATTAAATATTACCTAGAGTTTAAGATTACATTTATCCTCATTTTTTTTTCCTTTGAAAATGTCCTGATCCAATTTGAACAAGGGTTTGTTTGTGTGTGTGCCCTTGCCCCCACCTCTCCAAAAAACCCCACAACAACCCACCAAAAAAAAAAACAAAAACCAAAAAACCAACTAAGAAAACAACCCCCAAAAAACCCCACCACAAAAAACCAGCCAACCAAAAAACCCAAACAAAAATAATCAATAAAAGCCCCGCCCAAAACAACAGCAACAAAACAAAACAACCCCCCCCCCCGCCCCAAGAAAAACCCAACCAAAAACAAAACAAAAAAAAAGCCAAACCAAACAAGAAACAAAAAACCAACAGAAAAATTCTGGAGAAAAACAACATCTGATATGAAATATTGTGACTTTGCTTGAAATGAACCCTTACTTAAAAAGCTAAATTCTCTGCAGAGTAATGGCAAGTCTTAAAAAATGCATGAATGCTCCATTGGTTGTATTCGATTTTGCTGTGATGTGAAATACGGGATGTGAAATATCCTTCCACTTCCCCCTGCCACTGCCCATTAGGAAGTATAGCTAAAATGCTGTTGCTGACACTCTTTTATTTGAAATATTCAAACATTTAAGAATGCAGAGAGTTGTTTCCCTGAGCTCTGGAAATACTTTTCTATATCTAATGATATATTGCTATCACTATAGACTGCAAATTTACTTGCAAATTGTAATTTGATATTTCACTTTAATGGAAAATGGAAACCCCAGTCCAGGATCAGGCAAACCCCCTGGGGCATATTCAACTAAGAAGGATTTTTCTTAAAATGGAAAAGACATTTGACTGCAAATTCCCGAAAGACATTTAAGTATTCATGACCAGATCTACCACAGTATTTCCCATAGAGAGTCTTTTACACATGAAGAATATGCATAATGCAAATGTATTTTTCCTTATTGCCGGGGCCTTCCCATTTGCTAAATTTAGAAGACAAGACTTATGCCCTTTTGTGCAACAGAAATAATTACTGCAATTTCTGGTTTGAGTGCTGTGGTATTTTCTGACCATAAACTCTTCTGAATTCCTTGTATTTCTCTGCTTGATGCTTAGTTTAATCAAGTTGATGAATTGGCTTGTGGAAGAGCAGACAGTTGAGAAAGATCCTGGCTGAAAAATATCCATCAACCAGGTTCAAGCTGAATGCTGAGGGATGGTTAAGCCTAAAAGTTGAAATCAGCCACATTTTCTAGAAGTATGTTTCTAGTACAATTTCAGGGGTTTTTTAGTACTATGATATTTCCCTTGCTGAACAGCAACTTTGAGGAGGAAATGCAGAATGACTATTTCACCTTCCAAGGAACATCCACACGAAATTGTAAATGGTCATTATCCACCAAGATAAACCAAAGCAGGCTGCCACATTATTTGCAAGATAAGAAGCAAAATACGCAATTTAGGCACTATACAGCTCTATTAACCTGAGCTCCTGTTTCTTTGTATGTGATGCCACAGGCACTAAGTTTAGCAATAGCATTTCCGTGCCTGTATAAGGAAAAAAGTTGGTTTTTTTTTTTTTTTTTTTAAGCCTTGAAGCTTATAGTTGGAAGAAAAGACAGGCATTTAATGATAGACTAAATTCTGCTCAGAGGTTATGAAGCTCAATATAAGTCCTTCTACTTTTAAATAAGCTTCTTGGCCTGCCTAAAATTTTGAAGAGCTGAGGATCACTGCATATACAGAGGTCCCAGCAGCTGTTTGGTGGCATGTGAGACAGACAGTGGGATATCAATACATTTTCTAGTAGGTCAGAGCTCCAAAACCATGACTGTGGTTTTAAGCATAGAACAGGCTTTTCTTAAAACCGTGAGACCAAACCATGTTCCCCCCTTCTGCCAACACGGAGTCCCAGTGGCTGGACAGCCTCAGGACCATGTAGCACAAGTGTGGGTGCGTTGCCTGTTTGCAGCTTGCAGGATTTGTTCTTCCATAGCCTTCAGAAAGAGTCCGATGTCTGTGGTGATGAAACACAATACACAAGATACATTTTGTCAAATTCATGACAAGTGATAAAAAACGCTTGCACAATGCATCCTCTTCTTTTGTCAATGATTTTTCAGAGTCAAGATATACAGTTAGGGGGGGAAAAATAGCATTTTGAATACATCATTCATATCAAATGCTTAGATTCCAAAATTCATCCTGGTTACCACATGGATGCTTCTGCTGAAGCTGAGCTAAGGAGGCTACAATCACTAAAGGCTCTGTCATAACTGTATGAACACCAAGTTTTTGCTTCCCCAGCAATTTAAGATGATGTAACCTGAGAGTATCCCAGTACTCAGCTCCATCCTTGTCTGAGCTAATGCTGAAGTTCATGTGGTGAGGTGGTAAGATGTTCAGGGATCTCTTCTGGCTTCAGACTGAGCACTGCTTCATTTTGCCGGGTTAGGTCTCAGCTGGATGTTCTCCTGGTCCCAGCCTGTGCAGGGCAAGAGAAAAGGAAGGCAGCTCCCGGTGGCAATTGGTCTGATTTACACTGCTGGGAGGAGATTTTTTCCCAGTTCACCTTTTCAGTTGGTTCAAGTGAGCTTACACTACACAACAGCAAGCAACCAAAAGAGAAATGCAGAAAACAGAAACTGAAGCACAGTGCTCCACACCATATCCTTAGTCCTTCTTGTCTCAAAAAAAATACTGTAATTTTACACCAGCAGCTTTGACAACTGAAGACAATCCAAATCAATATGCATAGCTTCCCAGGACTTTAAATTACTAACTTTGGTGTTGCAGTAAAGCAGGTTTTTCTTATCACTGGGCAGAAATCACCACATTTTCATCCCATTTTGGGAATAAGTAAAGAAAAATCCCAGCCCTACTGTAGTCCTTCGGTTTATAGTTGATGAAGTTGGAACTGCAACAGGAAACTTTGCTCCATCAGTCTGCTGAAGGAAATGGTGTAACAGGCCCAGATCCTAAGTCCTCACAGGGTTCCTTTTTCATGCTCTACACAGGACTTCAGGATTTCTTCTAGCATAAAAAAACAACTGAGATTAAGCACCACTAACCGTGTTTAAGGGCTGTTTTGTTTATTTCTCATCTTCTCACACCAAAAATAATAAACATCAAAGTGGTAGTTTTTCAAAGAATATAATTAATGAAAAGAAAATAAGTATATGCTCTCTTGAAGGAGCATAAATATCATTGGTTTCCAAAGCATTTTAAAGAAATATGTGTACTTACTGTTTTTAAATCAACATGAATAAATCAGCAATCCAGAAAAATGGATTACTTACGACATTCATTTTCCATTGTGTATTTAAGCCCTTAGGAACATCCATTTTTCGTGTTCAGACCTTGTTCTGGTTCTTTGCAACTCTTTTTATAATTTCTTTAAGACCGTGTTTCCACAGACAAGGAACTATTCTGCAAAAATTATAAAGTGACCTGTTAGAGATATTCCAAAACTCTATTTTTCATGTCTATCTATAGCACTGCAGTGCATGCTTCTTGGAAGCATTAATAGCTGCATTTCATTTTACTATATAAATATTTAAGGTTTGTAATTTCTCTGTCGCTGACACAGCCAGTGCCAATGCAATGCCATGTTTCATTATCAGTTCCTACTATACACATAATCTTGTCAGGCTTTGCTTCCAATAAATACAGCATGATATATTTTGAATATTTGAATAGCTGAGTGCATTCATATTGCTTGCAGCCATGACCTGCTTGCAAATTCCCAGCTAAGAAGTACAGCCACATGGAACAATAACCTGAGAGGATTGTGCCAATATATTTTCATTAGTCAGTGACACTTAGCTGCAAAAAAAAAAAAAAAAAAAAAAAAAAAAAAAAAAAAAAAAAAAAAAAAAAAAATTAAGCTGCCTCCCTGAGAAATAACTCAACTTGCCTCCTGGATTCAGGACCCACATGGCTATTGTTTCAAAGTTGTAGGTGCAAAGTTCAAATTTAATCTGCCCATATCCAGTCCTTCTTCAGTGATTTGACAATCTTTTTCTCCACAAGAGTTTTCTTGTGCATGAATATCCAGGAGGAGTGATCACTCTCTCAGCTATTCTGGGAAATCAGTCTCAGTTAATGGTCTCAGATTTTGAACAGGCTGTGAATTTTCTATTATTCTGCACCTTTCTGAAAGCTGCAAGGTGTTTTATCAAAAGTGAAGATAATTTGGAGGAAGTCTCTCCTTTCATGTCAGATAACAGAAAAAGTAATTTTAGTTAATAGGAACACTTTGTGAGACTTCTGCTGATGCATAAGTACATTCAGGACTCCTGAATTCCTGTGGAGTGACACAATATTATGTGAGATGTACCCAGGCTCTAACACAGATTTTGTCCACATGCATAATTTTTAAATATTTTTTTTTTTAATTTGTGGACATACAGCAGCCCAAGCAGAATCACCCTACAATAACTCTGACTGGGCATCATGGATTCCTTCATGCACATCTGTAGTTCAGTCTGACAGTTTCAGAAGACTGTATTTACTGCTTGGGCAGGATCCAGTGATGACTGCCTATTGCCCTGTAGCAGATCTGGTGAGCACATACAATTAATGGAATCATAGAACAGTTTGGGTTGAAAGAGATTCTAAGACCAACTTGTTCCAAACCCCCAGCCATGGGCAGGAACCTTTCACTCAACCAGGTCGCTCAGAACCCCAGCCAGCCTGGTCTTGAACACTCCCAGGGATGGGGATCCCACAAGCTTTCTGGGACTCCCCATTTCCCTGACATAAATCATTTACAGGGGTTCCAGCAATTCAGGAAGATGTCCATCCCCTTCTGTGTCTGAGCTACACTGTCCAGTCATGCAAGCACAGAAAATACGATTCGCTGGAAATATTAGAGGCCAGTAAAAATGGGTATTTGTAGATCTGGTCCCTAGACACTGGATAAAATGTCTCAGTACCTAAACTGTCCCTCCAGTGTGGTCCTCCCAAACTGCTGTTTACCTGCTGTGTGTTTTGGTCTCCAACATTACCGATTAGCTTCAGTTTATTCTTTCTTGACATATTAAATAGTGCTGAACTATGGACAAAGCAAGGGCTAATTGCCCTAGAAAACATCTAAAAATGTATTTGGCTGCCAAACTGAAAATTTAGAGAAGTCCAAACTTACAGAATTTGATCCTACTCAGCCATCCCTTGGACTCAGGTAGGGACATTTCCCACCAGCATCAGTGTCTCCTATTTGCTGTACATGAAACAAGCCACATCCCAGGACATGGACTATAAATGAGGCTTTCTTTAATGATAGTTGTATTTGAGCATCTGCAGCACTGGACCCTACTGGAAATACAGGCCAGTCAGGTGTTCCCATGGTTTATGGTGAGAGACCAAATAACACTGGGATGTGGGATACCCAGGCCCATATTCCACTAATTTGACTGGAGTTAAGACTGAATGCTGTATATTACATAGAGGAGACAAAAAAAATCCATTTTCTTGGGTGAGATCTCTAACTACCCATATCCTCTTTGCTGCTGGGTTTTGTGCAAGAAATGAACTATCTAGAGCTGGCACCAGGTCTTTGGGGGAAATCCATGGCTCTATATACAAAGAAGGAAATAAACAGCCTCCCCCAGCGCTGAAGAAGTCCTTCTAAGGGCAGAGATTTCTAAGCCTAATATTTATATATAAAATTCTTAAGTACTTCAATCTCCTTTAGCACTGAAGTAGGAACAGGTCCAAAATGTTAGGTCTGCAGTCGAATTTACAGTGCTGAGCAGTATTATATAAAACTACCCCTGCAGTTCTATAATACACCCCAAAAAATTTTTAAACTTTATGTTGCAAAAACACATGAAGACATGCAAAACTACAGACTATCTTATGAAGAACAAACTAAAAAGAGGAAGACATATCGTTTCTACCACACAGCTCGTCATTGAACATACACAGATGCATAAAAAACATTTGCTCCACAGAGCTCTCTTCCACTGCTTGACCATAATTTGGTTCTTGCAGCTTACTATTCAGCTCAGTTCCTTTATCCTCTGAAACCAGCTGGTCTCTTAGAATGATATTTAAATGGTTTTTCTGGTCTTTACTGGGCAGGCTGGTGGATAACCACATAGGGGATGATAATCTCTTCTATCAAGGATCATTGTGAATTCTGTTTAGATACACTAAAATTAAAGGAGAAACACCTCAAAATAGTATTAAGATGTCTTTAAAGTAAATTTCAGGTTTATCATATATTTTTTTTATTTAAAGCCTAAAATAGTCAATAGTTGTCCTCTAAAATGCTTCACTCTTTTAAAGGTTCAGTTGTCTATTTATTCTTTTTTTTGGAGAAAGCATGTGTGCATGTACCTCCTATCCAAAGAATGATAAACCTTTCTGTCCCAAGGAGCAGACTGAGGGCTTGACCTCTTGCTGGATGAATGCACATGGAGCCAATGATGAATTAGGCATGATGAGCAGATGAAGGGAAACACAGTAGAGAAGGTGATGAAGAATAAAAGATGGAGAAATATCAAAAAGGCAGTTCAACAAAGGCTAGTGTGCAATATCATGGTGAAAAAATTGAGGGCTTAATTTCAGCCTAGCCTAGCTTTTTTGTTTTCACTTGTTGGACAGTTCAACTGGTTTAAATATTTATTGGTTATACCATTTGATTTTCTTCCCAATAAAATGACACAAAGAAGAACTGACCTTTTTTTTTTTTTGGCTGTTTGTCTTGAATTCCTGTGGAGATCCTTAAGGATCCCTTAACCTTAAGGATACATTAACTTGTATCTTGAAAACATCCGCAGTAGCACCTTTTTAATGGTGTTTATGAATGTATGGGGCTTATTTAATGGGAAAAAAAAATTTCTATAGCCATGCAAGCTTTCCAAGTGCAGTCTGAAAGGGGTAAAGGATTGACTCCTTTTAGTGCTTAGCAGACCATTGGTTGTGGTTATTATGATATGCTAGTCAACCCTGGGGATCTCAGCTGCTCATCTTAACATACCTAATGAAGTGCAGATGGGAAAATTTACATGGAAGCCTTCATCAAAGCAGAGAAAAACCCACAAAATTTCCAGTATTAATTTGCTGGTCATGCTGACACAGAGCTACTATATAGTCTGGGCATGAGCTTTTCCTGAACAGACTTTGTAGTTGCTGGAACTGATCCAGAGCCCTTTGCAGTGAATGGCAGTTTCTGAATTACATGGGATTGCCTTCACTGACTTTAAATGATCTTTGGATCAGGTCCATAATGAATTATTGCTTTACATAGTCCACAATCATGATAAAAAATGCTAGATAAAAACCCAAGGAAGAAAAGAATATAAGTTTCAAACTTCTGTCCCTTGATTTCCCTTTAAAAGATTCCCTACTTAACAAATAGCACTGATCCAGATTGCAACCAATCACAGTCCAATCGACCCTGTCATTCATAAACCCAGGCCTTCTCATGACACTCTTCAAAGCTTGGGTTCCATTTTTTATGGGGCAGTGATAATGATGTGGTGCAATCCAGACTGTCTGCTGAAATTGATTGTCTTACAGGGCCACTTCTAGTCCTATATGATCCCAGTAATCACCTGCGTTTAGTACACTACAGTGAGTGTATAAAGCTCTGAATTAAACAGAAGCTATGTTCAAAGTCTAAAGGATCTCATTAAGCAATAGATTATATCTGACCTAATTAATAGTGTCTCATGTGTGAAGATGAGCTTCTCATTTTTACATTTCCTTTAAGTTAATAGGAATAATGTAATTATCCACATGATATCTAAAGCCATCTGAAAACATATGATTATGGGACTCTTCTGTGGTTTTAATTCACATTGTGGAATAGTTAGTAAACAATAAAAGACAGACAGAGTCAATATATTTAACAGTAACAGAGTTAATAAACAACAACCTTTTCTGGAACTTTTAAGTTTCTATATTTGACATTTTGCCACTCGAGAAATTCCCCTCTAATCCTAAATTACATAGCAAGTACACAGCTAGTTAAATCCTAGAAACACTGGGCTGGTCCCTGGCATAACCTGACATCGTATCCACACACAAAGCTGGCATGCCTGATGGAACCTCCCTGTGAGAGAAAAAGTCCTCACTGCTCTGAGAAGGCACTAATGGCAGGCATTAAATACTGACCGCAGAGTTATGTTCTCTTTTTGCTTCCTCCACTTCTCCCACCCAGGAGGGATGTTCAGCTGGCAGTGGGTCTGAACAATGAGCAAGCCAGTGCTGCTCAGGGTGGTCTCCAGCCACTGCGGGAAAGGACTTCCACCACCTCAGCCTTTAAAAAGGGAAAACTCTTAAGAATGAAGATACAAATATTCATCCTCCCAGAGGGTTGACCTGAGATGCATCTAAACCTAGGCCTGAGGGAAAAAACATAGGAAACTTTGTTCTTCAGTCTTCTTTGCCAAGCAGGAAAGGCAGATTTTCCCCCAGCCTGGCAGCTGCTGTGGACATGCACAGCATCACCCAGCCCTCTTGCCTGGTGTGTGTAAGAACAGACACCGAGTGCAGCAGCTGTGAATTCAACGAGGCTGAAATGTTAAATGTTGCTGCTCTGAATATCACATTACTTCATTCCTCCTTTGGGAACGCATATCTAAAAGTGAGTAAATTTCACTTCCCATGTAGAAGGCAAGAGGTCATTTTCACCTCCACTTCATAGAGTGAATAGGTGGAGAAAGCTCAAGTAACGGACCTTCACAGTGACCCTTTTAGCTCGTGAGAGCATTTTGCAGTGAGTTGTATGCAGATTTTTTGCTTAAATTCTGATAGTGCCTAAGAAGAAGCTTTAAAATGGTCTTCTTTCTTTATAAGTACTCTGCATTAGTTGAGTCAATTGGCAAATGGAAGTATCTTGGTTTGTCCCCACTGCCACTTCTGCTTAGCTGTGGATCTGAATATCAAGCAGAATTATTTTGTTCCTTGTGGACCATCAGCAGTAATACTCATCCTCCATTTACAAGTTTGTTAAGAGAACTATTGATGGGTATGAGTCAGCACAGTAGTCTGTATTTTCCCAATTATCTGATTTTTTCCATAGGTTTTATAGAAAAAGGGGAGGAGGGGAAACAAAAGGTTAGTGGCAAACTGAAATAATAAGACACAGGCACTAAGCAGCAGGTGCACCAAGGGAGAAGGAGCTCTACAACCCTGAATACCAAACAAGACTTGAAAAAGCACCAAGAAAGGTGATATTGAAAGCTGGCATGCACTCCAGTGTCCCCAAGGCAGGGCTGCCTCTGTGTGGCAGTGATGAGTTTATCATGCAGTGTCCGAACCTTTGGCAGGGAACAGATAAAGCCCTAACTCTCAGTGGGAAGAAAATGGTGTGTGCAGGTATTGATCCCACCTGAAGAGATAGTCTGTTATCAACCCTGCTTGCTGAGAACACAGTTTCTTGTACATCTAAGTATATTAAATATCTATTTACTTGATTCTAATAAATTTTAGACTTGGGACAGTATCCAAATTTAACATAAGGACAACCATAAAAAAAGAAATATGTGTTTTTATGAATTTCCTGAAAATCAGTGGCTGGCTTAGAGAGAGAGAAGCCCTAAATGACCCCGTGGATGAACAGGTTTCAGCATGCACTGCCCACTGCCCAGGTAGCAGAGGAGCCAAGCTAGACAGGTGTGCTTGGCTCCTTTTTGCTCCAGTGCCCCAAACATGCAAAGACTCTCAAGCCCTATTCAGTGTTAGAGCATTTGACCACAAATGCAGACCTAAGGAACCCAGACTGTATTACTGCTGCTGATTGTGGAAGTAGCTACTAACTTCTGTGGTTATGAAGGAAATCTTGAAAGCCTGCAGCAAAAGACTGGAGAGGTGTGACTTTTCCCATTCATCTCCTTCAACTATGAATCATGAAATCTAAAAGTGACAATTTAATTACCAATGTTAATGATTTCACTGAGAGCAGTTTTAATCAAAACATACAATGATTTGCTTGTCTGAAAATCTTCAGCTGTTTTATTCTTCTGCAAATCTTATTTTTGCCAAAACCCCTTTAACTTCTCAAAAATTCTAATACCTTCACCTTCCATAACCCACAGCCTACTTTAATCTGAAGGGAAAGAAGAAAATAAATCAAATTTTAAATCAATAGGAAGAGTCTAGAGTGACTGTGGTGGTTGCTGAATTCAATTGCTTTTTGGTCTGCCATACCAGAGCAGAGTAGAACATGGTCCCCTCCATAGGACACATAAAACTTTGGCTTCAAGGTGCTTCTCAAGGCTGTCTGTTCAGTTATTTTTAGCCATCTTGCAGGCAAAGGGCCTAAAATTTCTTTTTAATGGATTTATAGTACATCAGTAATTTGCCTTTTTTTTTTTAATTCAAAACTGCTCTTTCATACACACATAAAAGCACACATGTTCTCCCACACATGCCTGATTAATTTTGATATATTGTTCTCACGAGGAAGAATTGTTTACTGAGAAAGAAGTTTTGGAAAATAAAAATTGCAATAGTATCCCCAGGATTCTGTATTGCCAGCTTTGGCTAAAATGGGAATCCATCAAAGAGACAGATGCATCGTTATTTTCCCTAAACACTATCAAGTATGATAATCACATCAGTCTTTCCTTTATCATCACTCAGAAACAATGATTTACTCTAAATCCAACCTTTTCCCATAAAAATTCAGTTATTTTCCCCTGTCAAATTGAGTATGGGAACATTAAAACTGTTAGCATTTTCCTTCCTGAAACTCAATGCATGTGACTTTACTTGTGATAGGACCCAGTATGTCAGACAGAAATACATTTCATCTTATTGAGAAGAAAATAGTGAAGCTCAAATGAAAAACAATGGTTTCTTCAGCATAATTCTGCAATGTTGTTAATTTTGGCGTGAATTAAATGTCATTTGTCACCATTAAGCAGAAAATGAAAAACACACAAGCTAATTAGAGAGTTCTCTATAAGAATATTGCTATTGAACAAGTAAAGTTAAAATGTTTTATTGTCATAATATGTCTGTTGAAAATTAAGGAGAAATCAATGCTTATGATAACTTGAAGAACATTAGGATTTTATTTGGAGTTTTTTGGGAAATCATCCAAAAAGTCTTGGTTTTGAATATTTCTTCAATACATTCTTGTTAATGCAGAAACAGTTGAGTGTCCTGGAGTTACGGGATGTCAAGGAGTAATAGGGTGATATGCTCCCTTCTAATCAATAAATGGCAGCATTGTCTATTAAAAACAGAATTTTAAAAAGTTAATTCAACGCACACTCCTGTGGATGAATGATTTTCACTCTGGTTTGAGCTTTTCTCTTGCATTGAGGCAAATTCAGATGATAAACTGCCCCATCATTTTCAGGTTTTATATATCTCAACATCCACAGGTCACTAAGTACTGGGAATTTCAGAAGCAAGCCAGTCAGGATTTCTACTGCAGGAAAGCAGCTTGGATCATTCAGTTGATTCTGAACAAAATCTCCAGCCTCAATTTAAAACTGCTTCTGCTTGTTTGCCATTTAATACTCTTGGCAGAGCTCCACTCAAGCCAGTATCCTCCACATCCTAAAGTCAGACCTCATATATAGTTGATGTAACACATCTGAAAAAATTGACAGATGCATGGATCTCCTTCCTTGTCAGAAAATGAGTTATAACTACCAGTCTGTATAATTATCAGTATAAAGTTATTTTCTCTCTTTATACAGCCTCAGTCACTAACACTGCTTCTTACATACATGGATGACTCAGGAGAGCTCCATCAGAGCATTGTCAGAGCCAGTAGAGCCATGCTGATTCATGCCAATTGCTAACCCCAGTTTTCTCCTTTCTCTTTCTCCCTGTCCTTCACAGGATGACAGACACTCTGCTCACTACCTCTGTTTTTATGCACTAAATCCAACAAAGCTCAGCCCCTCTTCAAGAAATTTTTCTATCTGTAATCCACTGTTCATGTCCCTTGTCAGGTCTGTAGCAGCCAGCTAGAGAGACAGTAATTGTCAAAGAGATGTGCCCTTCAGTTGCTAACACATCCCATGTTTTATTCAGATTTTTGATTTTATGTCTATTACAAGTGTGAAAACCCATCTTCTCAAAGGCTGGATGCAGCCTAAGTCTTCACTACAAATGTCCAGCACCGTGTTCCTTTTGGTTTGTGTGCCCTCCTCCAGTCCACCCCTCCTTATTACTGTCTTCTGAACATTTGCAATTTCTTACTATTTTCCCTAAACCGGGGGTTGCTGAGAGCTGAGAAAATAAATAATGTAAAATCCTCACAGTGTGTTTCTCATGTCATATCATCTTTTCTTGGGTACATTCAAAAAGATCTGAATGGCCTTTTGTTCTTACTCAGCATATCCATTCTCACTTCACTGAAGTATGTGTTAGTCTGCAGCCTATACGAGGTCTTTTTGGTCTGTAACAAGGGAAAAGTTCCTTATTCCCTGTTCCAGAGGTTTGTACTAGACATGTCTATGTGCCATGTAAAAAGTAACTCTTTTTTGGGAAAAAGATAACAAGCTGGTGTCAGGAGATGATTTTTCAGCTGATCTGTATACCCTGCATGTGTTGGGAAAATGAGTACATGAATGATATTTTGAATGATTTTTTTTTTTTTTACATAGAAGTAAACAAATGGGGTACCCATGAAGTACCTGTAAAGTGGCAGCAATGACAGGTTAAACTGGGTGTGCCAATTTGTGTGACTAGAAACATCACTAGGTGCCAGGCAACACCTGGAGTAACAGGAGAAACTTTTGCTGTTGGCAGAGCCAGGTGAAAAACATCCTTCCAAAAGGAGCTGCGCAAAACGCTACAGACAGCCTTAGCCTGTCAGAGATATTGCAGGAAAGAGACATGGCCTGATAAAAGCTTGTTCTTCCATCAGGTGCTGTGACACCTCGTGTAAAGTTACAGAATGAAACAGAAGAGAAACCTCATTACCACTCTCAGTAGTACAGTTGATGGAGTGGCTCTGTACCAGTTTGTATCAGCAGAGAATCTGCATGGAACTGTTTGAGGAATAATTTTTTAACCCCTTCCCTAGAAAGGGGATTCCCACTGTTGCTGTATTTGGTTAGGAACTGCTGAAAGTTTAATAACCTTTGCAAGCACAAAGGACTCTCCACTAATGCCCATGACACAACTGTACTCATTGTCCACGTACATAGAGTCCATTTGTTCCTGGGATTTTCAGGACCTTCCAGATAATCCAGAAATAAACATACTCAACCAGGTCTTTATTGCAAAGACTCAGTCTGGAGTGAAAGGAACTTCCCCACAAGGGGCCATATGTGCCAGTATGGATAACATGAACTATTCCTATTGCAGTTTCCATCTTTATTGGAGCCTTAACAGGTTCTTATGGATCCCTTCTTCCCATGGTGAGCTCAGGTGCGAGTTGTTCAAGTAGGAAGGCAGTAGAATCACTTTCAAAAATCTCCTGTAGAGACTTCACCTTCTCAGAGCATCTGCTGCACTCATTGCTAAGTCAGTCCATGACCTGAAGATCATTGCTGACTGCCTAACACAACCAGGACCACAATGTGAAATTATAATGATGACAAAAATATTTTGTTTTCAAAATCCAAGCATCTCCTGAAGTCCAGGAGGTCAAGAATCCTGGGCTAATAGGAGCAATTGTAGGACATTCATAACATTGTACTGTCACTTGCATTAGGATTCAAGGTGAATGATAGGGATTGACAGATGCAATCAGTGACCTGGGGAGAGCACCTTGCTTAGTGCAGAGAAAACTCTGGCTGGGTTTTGTCTCTGATACCCGTTCACAGCTCCCAAGGAGCATAACCCCAACACTGTGTGCCTTGGGCTAGAACACGTTCAGTGTTTACCAGCTGCAATCAAAGATCTTTGCACTCCTGCAGGGAAAAAACAGGATCAGACTCAGAAGAAAAAAGATAAATAAACCCATGTAGCTGGGTAAAAAGTCCCCATATTCTATTTTTTGCTGATATCCAGCATACATCAAGAAACCTGTGGGATCTCTTGGGGGAATCTACTGAGCACTGGATGTGGATGCTGTATGTGAGATGTTTGAGTTTATTTTTTTTTTTTCACAAAAAAAGCTTGAAAAATGAGTTGATAATTATTTTTGGCTATGTGATCAAGATACAGAATCAAAACCTAGAGTAATTCCCCCCCTCACCCCCCCCAACAGGGCTACGAAAAACAGCAGTGAGCTTAAACAGCAGCAAGGGAAATTTAGGGTAAACATAGAGTAATCTTTCCTGATGAAAAGGACAGCCAGCTGTTCCACCACTGGAGGACTGTAAAGCGTATGTTAAATAAATTGATCATGAAATCCTGCCAGAAGAAAAGACAGACAGTAGATACTCTCTTCTGTCTCTATTTTTAAATTTCTATGAGGTTTTGGGAATCCTTCTGTTGTTAGCTGCTTGACAATGTGTTCCGTGGCAAGCCACAAAGCAGAATTCCAGCCAAAGTGTCAACCAGCAGAGACTATTTGGTATGGCTGCAGAATACAGACATAGTTCTAGAAGTGCTAGAAGATGCCCAGGTCTTTGGGATTTATAGCAAAGGATTGAACAAAAAAACAGGTCTTGGGTTTTAAAAACTTCACTTCTGAACCTCCATTTTTCTAAACAGCACCTCAATCTTTCATTCTCTACTACATGTATGTACAACTATTACACACACAAAAAACATGAACTAGGGAAGCAAAAAGGGTGCTTCTGAGCAGTGAAGAGAAATGGGCTTTATAGAATTATTGTATTCACACTAACAGGAAACGCAGAGATGTTAACAGTGATTGCAGTGCTGGATTGAAAAGAGTATTTATTCTGAAGTTATAGGAGTCACCTGCCCTTAACCCTGTCTTCCAAGGAAATCAATACTGTATCTGGCATTACGCATGCCGCTAGATTTCAGCTAGTTTTGACATCTAGTTATTTTTCAGCCCATATTGAAGTCCTTCATTCACTAGTTCCAGTTTTCCCTAGGTTTTTGTACAAAACCTTTTTTTTCCAAGTTTTCTCATATTGAAAATTATTTCCCGATTCACCTGGTAGCTTTCTGACAGCTTTTGTGAAAGAACAAAAGGTGGCTTATCTCCTCCTCTATTGACAATATCACCTCAACTTCAACATTTCCAAACTGCTGTGCTTTGTTTTCTGTATGCTTTGAATTACAGTTCTTATACCTTTGGAAGAGTGAGGTTTTCTTCCCTCTCTCCTGAGAGCTGCCCTGTTCCTCTTAAAGCTTTTATTTTCTTGTCCCTTTGCCGTCTCAGTATTGACTGGATCTTCATTACTATCTGTCACCTCTCATTCTTTAATGATGCCATTTCTCTGCCTCAGAAAAGTGTTTCAAGGATTACTTCTGTATCTGTCCAGGTGTTTTAGAGGAGGGTCAGCACCATCCTGAGATCCCCAGTGATTGTTCCCCCACCAAGGCACAGGCAGATCCACCTCAGTTATACTCTATGTGTGTCATGTGCCTCTAGAACTGCACCAAGGAGAGGCATGGGTCACCTTAATTTAGCAATTAGTGTACCAGTGAGTGCCAGGAACATCCCATGGTCCTTTGGCAGCTCTAGCTGTTAGTGATATGCCTTAACTGTAGGAGAGCAAGGACAGGCTACAGGATGGGCTTTGTCTCCCTGCACCCCCTTCCTTTTAGAAGCATTTTCTTGACATGCCTCCTCACAGACAAAGTTAATCTGTCTTTACTAACATACAGCTGCTGCAGGCTGATGTTTCCTAGGCAACATTCCTATGGAAAAGCAAACTACTGACCATTCTCACCATGCTCTTGTGAAGTCAAGCTATAATTTCAATTATTATCCTTCAAAAATGTGGTTACCACTAAGCAGGTGAAAAGGAAGACAAAGTAGCCACTACTATTTCCCAAGAGCCACAAGCTGATTTTTACGCCCTGCTCTCAACTGCATGGCTGTGAAATTGCCCTTTAGGTTCACAATAATTCCTAGGAAAATTAACATCAGCTATTTTTTTAAACAACAAAAATTTTTCCACGTTTTTCATTCAATTGGGGAACACCTATCAGCTAGGTGTTCCACAGCTGGGTGAACCATAACTAGTCTTCTTATTTAAACCAGCTGTAACCCCTAGGTCAGCAGCGCTGGGGGGGAATGGAATGGAATGGAATGGAATGGAATGGAATGGAATGGAATGGAATATATATATATAGAGAGAGAGTTGATAGTCTCTGATGTCTGTTGCAGGAGGCTCCTGCTGATTGCTGAGGTCAAAGGGACACACTGAATGCTCACAGCACTGCATAAATTCAGTTGTTGAAGTGCTCCCCTGTTTTCTGTGTCTGTCTTCAGCACACCATGAAAATTTTATTTTTGTAAGCTAATCCAACCCTGGCTCCCTGATAAACATGGCTTTAAACTTAATTGTTTGTTTGTTTGTTGGGGAGGAGGAAGGAAGCAGCAAGGAAAGCATCGCATGCTGACGCAATCAAGCACAGGAGAGAAAAGCAAAACCTCTCCAGCAACAGGTGGCACCTAAACAAATGCTGAACAAGGCAGTTCATCAATATGCTCACCTTGTGCTTCCCAGGCTGTCTTTCTCTCAGATTCTTAACTTGATGGACCAGTGATTACCCCTTTATTCTCAAGAGACATGACTAAAGCATATCAGAGGAACTTGCCATGTCTATTCTTAGCCTCCAGATCTATGGTGGGAGAAAAGAGGTGCGGTTCTTCTGCTAGCCAAGACAAAAAAGAATCAGCTGTCTGCAAGCTGATAAAAGCAAAGCTCCAATTTGCATTTACTTTTCAGTTTCATATGTGCCATGTTGGGCTGCTTCAGCTCCCTGTCTCTGCAAGATTTGGCTTATATTAGCAAAGCTCACATTCTATGGAGCAGCAGTAGGTAACAAGAGAGCCACCACCACTTTCTTTTTCAGAAAAATCACTCCTAAGCAAGAAATAACCCTGTCCTCACAATCATAGCAATTGTACACCGGAGACATACAAAAGATTAAAATAGATGGTGTGTTTTAGGTGGCTCAGACATGCAGATGACACTAAAAAGAGACTGTTATTTTATACCAGGGAGATGTGGATTCCTTCTTTTCTACTTTATCCTGAGCAAGCTATGGGAGAACACCAGCTGCAGAGGTCAAGGTGCTGGCCATCGGTGATCTCCAGAGGATTTTCTGCTCCAGCTCCCACAGCCTTGAAGCATTTACCATCACTCTAACATTATGCAGCTGGCTCTAGAGCAGAACAGATGCAACTCAAAGGCCCTGATAGAGTAATTTTCAGTAGTTGTATGAGGGAATTTGTGTGCCTCACACACAGAAGATGAGGCAATATAGATGTCTTCGTGGGTCTTGCCTATGACCCTTTGCATTCAACAATCAAGAGGAAAAGCTCCCTCCCCTCCACGCTCCCAGAGGGCTGATGCAGGTCACACATGACTGAAGGCAGCTATTTCACACTTGGCTTGCAGAGGGCACAGCATGCGTGTCTGGGGAGAAGAGAGAGGAGGGAATGGGGGAAGGAGGAGAAGGAAAGAAAACAGGGAGAAGGGACTTGAATCTGTCCTTGACTCATTCACAACACCAGCGGGATATAAATGCAATTCACTTAAGAGACTTTGTTTTTAAATGTTTGTTTGGTTTTCTCCTTATAACTTGTCAAAGAAAGCTTTTATTATTTTGGGTTTTTTTTCAGAGTTCCTAAGTCCTCTTTTGTCCTTTCTCTTCAGCTCTGTGTAATGAGAGACTGCTGGTTTATCTCCAAGTCACAGGAAACCCCACAGACTGCCCTCCCGATGCCTTTTATAGTTTTGAGTTCACTCACTGGGTACACTGGAAGGGAACAAACTACATTCCTTTGGTGATGACCTCCCAAGGCATACCTGGCAGATCAAACCCAGTGTGGATTTTGAAGAGATACACCTAATCCAGCTCATGTATGCTATCCATGGTTCTGCTGTATGGATCTGTATGCTAGTAAAAGCCTAAAATTTATTCCAAGATCATCTTAGATGACATTGAAGTGATGAATATAATTGTTCCTTCCTCCTGGTAAGTGTGATTACAAGCCATGACAGTTCCTTGCGTGAAACCAAAGCAAACTGAGTTAGTGAAAACTGCCTGTTAGAGCTGTTCTATTTAGAGACAATTGTAATTCAGGATCTTAAAACATTTCAGAAAGAAACAAAAAATATACAAGTGTTGCTGAGGAAAAAAGTTTTGAATCAAATAATCTAAAAATACTTCCCAGTATCCTTTTTTTTTTTTTTCCAAGGAAACGTATTTGGAGAGGGCACAGGAAAATAGCTTCGGGGTGGTGAAGTTATTGGCACATATTTGGCATGGATGGCTGATGGGTTTCTTCTTTTCAGGAACCATCTTGCACTCTTTGCAGAGCCAAGTATTCCTGCTTACATCAGGCACACCCTGACTGGGATGTGTCTCTGTCCCTGCAATGCTGCACTTACAGCTTAATGTATCAAAGGCAGTGCACATTAATTTTAATTCCTATGACTATGCCAAGCTGTAAATTGAGGTGGTTCATGAATCATTCAGCTGGAGATGCAGCTTCCAGGAGAGAGGCGAGGCAGATGGTTGTGACAGCTAAATCTCCCCAGCTATCCCAGGTTTAACTTATTCATCTAGGGCAGTATTCTTATTTACTCTGCCTACTGAAGTCCTGTGAAGACAAAATATCACTTTTCCCCTGCAGCTTATTCAGCTTTCCTTCTCCCAGGAGCTACTCAGAGATGTCAGCTCACCCTTATTTGTCCCTAAACAGCTCCAGATGAAATGAGAAAGGAAAGCCACACAGCTTCAGCTATAGCTTGCTGGTAAGAAAGTCCCTTTTGGACTGCAAGGGAGGAGAGCTTGTCTCAGCACCTCAGGCAATAATTCAGAGGAATAGGGACATGCAAGGGCAGGGCAGGAGAAGCTGAGTTTTCTCTGGTATCAGCAATAAATTATCCTAGAAGCCGGGGAGGAAGGTGTTGTGTCCCACTTTCTCAGTCAATGATCAGTGTACAGAAGAACTAGAATGCTTCTGGAGGCAGGAGAAAATGTGGGCTGAACATGGGATCTTGTCTTACCATCATATTGTGTGGCTCACAAGCTAGTTCCTTGTCTCTGCAAAGCAGCAGTTCTGATCTGCATTGTAAAGATTTTATCATTAAGGAATCTCCCTTGTGAAGTCACACTCCCTCATTTCTCTGTCTCCAAAATAAAAGGCTCTCCATCTCCCTCTGTATCTGAGAGGAAGGCAGCTTCTCCCCAGGCTGGGATGCACGGTGCGTGACAATTCAGGCAGTGCTCTCCGGGAGCTCTCCCATCCCAGGGTAACTGAGCTCTTGCCTATCTTCTGATCCCTGAGGTGTTAAGAACAGACACCCACTCAGCTACAGCTCTGGGAAATGCTTTCACCATGGGGAATCTGAGAGCTCCTCAGTGGTACCAGGGTCCAGCTCTCTGGCAGTTCTCTGAAGCTCAGTAGACAAGAGTTGTCCTTGGGCCCTCCTTGGTCTCCTAAGGTTAAAGCAAAATGTGAGGCATAGATAGGGACCCAAGGAGTGCCCCAAACCCAGTGCCACACAAGGATAGGCTACTTCCAAACTCTCTCTGCAGTATAACAGGAGACTTTAAAAACAGAGAGCTAAAAAGCTGAGGGAAGTCTCGGAATTTGCCTAATTTACATTGTATCAATTTTGTAAACACCTCAGAAGGGATATAGCTAGAAAACTTGTTTCTACCATTAGATAGCACCTGCTTTGAATAGTAATGAACAAAAAGCGAAGAAAAGGAGAAAACAATGTTCTACAGTTGTATTATGTCTCCTGCAGCTCAATGAAAGAGCTCCCTGGTCTGAGCTAATGAACATTTACTGTATGTTCATTTTATGGGCTTTGAGTAACTCTTCTCAGTTAAAAGACTTTTTTCAGCACATATGGGCTTCCAAATATAGTGAAACCAATTTGCTTTGAAAAGCAATATATCTGCTAAAGGGCAGTGTTATTTTCCTTTAGGTAAAGCAGAACTTTTATGCATAGCAGGATCCCAAAATACAAAGCCCACTAATCGGGGGCAGGGAGAGACAGCATACTAACACTAGTTAAAAACCTGGTGAAATATTTTAAAATCTTGAAGGATCCGGGCCTCAAACCCTTTATAGCAGCTATTCCCAACTACTCAAGCTCCCGCCAGCACTTAAGCAAGAAAGAGCAATCACTATTTTACTACCTATGTGTCTATTAAACAAAAAAAAATGTTTATACATTTGAAGGATCATTTGTAGACATTACACTGAGAATACACTCAACAGTGATTAAGGAAAAGCAGGTCTGCCAAGAGATCTGCTTAGTAAAGGAATGAGACCTCGCTGCCACACCTTGTGCATTGCCCCATTCATCCCTGCCTGCCCCACACCTCAGGCCCTGTTCTCATGAGGAGTTGAAGCTTGTTCTTTTTCGTCTTGCTGCTGTAACTCCATAAATCTGCAAGCCAAAGCTAAAACCTGGAGTTCAGAGACTTTTAGGGTCTGGATGATATGTCTGCCAGCTGAGGACACCAGGAGGCAAAAACCTACAGTCTGAGAGGGAAGTTACCAGGAGTTTGCCAGTGAGAAACACTGGCAATGAGACCATGCTGGCTTTAGGGTGTGATACCTAAAGCTAAGCATGGTCTGTGAAGTGTCAAGATGGGAACACCATGCCCAGACCCTGACTGTAAGCAGTGGGGAGTCAGGTTCCAGTTCAGCTCTCCAGCATCACATCCTGGTGGCACTTGAGCCAAGTAGTAGCCAAGACACCCACACAGGGCTGGCTGATGTGATGTGGAGCTTAGGGAAAACCTCAGCCTCCTGATGGGACACAGGACGTAACACCAGAATAATTTAATAATAATTTGCTGCATTTAAGTACATGAACCTTGACTCTACTCAGTCTAGTCAGCAGGGTCAAGGGGGTTCACCTACAACAGATACCAAGATCTGGCCTGGTCAATAGCTCTCCTGGGTCAGTTAACTATACTGACAGTATGGTTGTATTGAAATTATTAGGAAATATTTCTACACTGATAGGGTAGACAAACATTGGAACAGGCTGCCCAAGAAAATGGTGGAAAATTATCAAAAAATGTGTGGATGTAGTGCTTATAGACATTGCTTAGTGGTGGACTTGGCAGTGCTGGGTTAATGGTTGGACTCAATGACCTTAAAGGTGTTTTCCAACATAAATGATTGGGTGAATTGCACTTTAAATGTAGTAACACAACCGAATTCCTCCTTACCTCTGGAGTATACATGCCTCCATTCACATGGGAATAGAGCTGGGAATATACCTACCTCTGCAGAAGGCAGGTGTACAGCTGAATGAAGTCCAGCCTCCTTAAATACTTGCTGGGGCTGGTTAAAGTGCTTTTCCTCTTCAAAGTAATTGCTGTGCACAGCCATGCGTGGAAAGGTCCTGGGACAGAAAAGTCCTTACGGTAGATGAATGTGGTGAGCACTCCCATGGGAGAAAGGATCTGGTTTCTGATCCTGGACTGGGGGCCTGGTGGGGGGAGGGGAAATTGAGTTTTGTTTGTTCATTTGGCAGAGAAGGGAGAACAGTTAGTCGTGGGTTGCAAAAATGCATCCTCAGTCCTGGTAACTGGGAGAAACCTCTGACTATTTTTCTACTCAAGTGATTGACTGAGTAAATCACAGGGCTAGAGAGCTCAGTTCCCCCTTACCTGCTCTTACCCTGTGTCATTGGTATCCCTAGTTTCATTATGCTGCAGCAGAAAAAGAAGTTCTGGAGGTTACTCCTTACCTGGCCTCGCTGAACCCTGGTCTCAGGAGTCTCACATTGAGTTACACAGTGAGGAGGAAAAACTGAGAACTTTTGCTGCATAAGCATCCCTGTTGGAAGAGACCACCAGGATAAAGAAGGCATATATTTGCTGGTGAAGGGATTCCCTGACCAAGAAGTACGAGCAGTGCCCTACACCACAGGAGGACACAACTGTTGAGATACAGCACGACACATAAACAGGGTCCACAGAGTAATATTACACCAATATAATATCCTATGAGGGTGTTATAGGTTTTGAGTCATTATATTCTGAGAACCTGTCTGTCAGATCTGGAAAAGCTTCTTCTCCAAACAGAAAAACATTCTGGACCTCAAAGGTGCATCAAGTGTTGACAAAATGGCACCACCCCCTCTGCAGTGGCTCAACAGCTGGGGCTTATACCATGTCCAGTCAGGACAGGTTGGCCTGAATTGCTTCCAGGACATCAAAAAGCTCTTACATTTCAGCAGCAGTTCTTGTTTTCCACAGCAGTTTGACCTATTGTGTTTGTGGGAATATTTTTTTTACAATTCAATTTACAATTCAACCTGCCACAATAAATCAAACTCCATATATTAACAAGAGGTTCAGAGTAAGTTAAATATCAATGGATTAATTAAATATGATGGATTATGATTGCCAGCTAACATAGGCATTTGCAATGTTATTGCATGTTTTAATAAACAGTCCTCAAATTAATTTATGAGGATGGTGCCTATTCTGAATGTATGCTTTGTGCCTTGCCTCCCCTGCCCCACTTCAAACAACATTATCTGCTGCTGTTGTGTGGTGGCAAGCTCCTCTGCATATGGAGCAGGTGCTCCCCAGTTATCACAGACTGACATTCAGCACCTTCGCTGATATGTAGACAATGTCAGCCTGGAAAGGTGGCAGGCAGCATCTTGTCCAGCCTTCCCTGTGGTGTGGAAAGATAAGCATCTCCAGCTGTCAAAATCCTTCTCCTTTCTTCTGTATGCAAAACTTACATCCCATTTGTGGCAGCTGAGGATGAGAGAGATGCCCTTGGTTTAACATGCTTTGCAGTTAATCCTCTCCAAAGTGTATTTAAAGCCAACAGCAGTAACTCAGTATATTAAGGGATTTGGTCAGTGACCATATTTTAATGGCCATCAGATTGACAGTGCCCCCTTTATATTGTAATTCTCTTGTGGTGCTTATGCATGCATTGCATGTACAGGCTAAAAGGGATGAGGGAATTTAATAAATCCTGGGGCCTGAGAGAAATGCAACCCTGGCCAGGAATGAAATGTGTGCCATTTCATCAGGTTTTTGTATCACTACCTATCTCAATTTGCAGACACAAGCTGCTTTTAATTGCAATGAAGAGGTTGATGCCTGGTGGTTAGTATTTTAATCACTTTAAACAGCACATGATGATGTAAGCTGGAGCTATTGTGCTTGCTCTAAACTGTGGCCTGTGATGACACGTGATGAGACAATGTGATGACATGGATTGTTGCAAATCTAGCAAAAACAACCTCTAGGCATAGGTACAAGGCAATAGTACTATAGTATAGGTAACTAGTACTATAGCTGCCTAAAATATTTTGATACTACAAGGAAATATTTTTAATCCTGTTTTCTTGATGTTTATGTGATTGCACTGTGACTGTATTTGTCTGAAAACTGTTGAGTCAGTACCTGGTTTCAATCAGCTTTGACAGAGCTTCCAAGGGTATCCTACTTTTGCCAGCTCTGTGAACATTGGGTATCTGAATAGTTAAAAGAGACACATTTAACACCCTGATGAGAGAAGAGGAGGAGATAAGAAAAGAAAGGAAAGATCAAAACGAGAAAAGAAGACAGAGAAAAATTCTTGTCTTATAGACATCAGCACATTCACTGCCAGATGAAGACCTTGGTATATTCACTTCTTGCCTTGTCCCCACTCCTGGCATCAGGTAACCCAGTCTGCTCACAGCAGCTAAAAAGCAGCACCTGGACTTTATACCCTGCCCAGCACAGCTACAATCAACAGCACAAAGACACCTGGCCTTACTGTTCTGGGGTTCCCTGTGCTCCACTCTGGTGCATGAACCTCCATGGGCTGGGGAGAAACAAAAGCACGGGAAATCAGGAAGCTGGAAGAAAATGCATTTGACTTCTCCATGTAGGAGCTGATTATTTTTAGCCACTGCAACAGCTTGTCACTGGTCTCTCCTGAGTATTTGTGTGCAATTGGGCTTCAACCAGCAGGACTCTGAGCAGCTCTCAGTCATGCCCCAAGGCTATAAATTCCTGGGAGCAGAGGAAGGGACAGATCCAAATCTCCCACAACCTGGTGGAGAGCTTTAACTGGTGATTTATTACACAGCAGGACAAGCACCTGGCTGCTTTTGTGATAGGAAGCTGCACAACTCCAGAGTATGTGTTGCATCCCTTTTGGAGGCAGGCATTTGACAGCAGCTGAAAACCAGACTACCTTTGGTAACTCTACTCTTGTCACTCCAAGTCCCACAGATCCGTTTTGACATACCTGACCCTGTCTGTTCACTGCATAAAGGATCCACAGAGGATCCACTCAGATGACTCCAATGGATTCCTCCAGCAAGCAGTGCCTGGCACCCACTGTCCCATGCTGACATCATCCTGTTCAACAGGTATAGAGTCATAGAAAGGCTAGTGCTGGAAGGGACCTTAAAGATCAAGGCAGTGATTCTGCAGCTGAGGAGCAGCCTTCCCAGGCCTGCAGGCAGGCTGAGGTGGGAGAACACTTCTAGAGGTGGTCAAGTTCAACCCCCATCAGTCCAGGTGTGTCTCACCAGGGCTGAGTCACTTTTCTGGACCTGCTGGTGACACTTTTCCTAATGCAGCCCAGGTCATGGTTGGCCTTTTTTGCAGGTAGGGACTTTGCTGGCTCCTGTCAAAGCTGGTGTCCACCAGGACCCTCTCATCCTTCTCTGCAAAGATACTTCTGAACAAGACAGCCCCTGGCTCATGCTGGTGCCTGGGGTTGTTCCTCCCCAGAGGCAGGACTTGACACTTTCCCTGGTTAAACTTTATGAGGTTCCTGACAGCCCATTACTCCTGCCTGTTCAGGTCCCTCTGGATGTCAGCACAACTTTGTGGTGCACCTGACACGCCTCCCAGTTTTTTACCAGCTCCAAGCCTTATGCTATCCCACAGCCAGAGCCTACTGTGGAACGACACCGGGCCTTGGTGTGAGCTAAATGCAGCAGTGAGATAATTGTGTGAGAAATGAGACAACTCTTAAAAAGATTAATTTATTGAAAACAGAAAAATTGAAAAATTACAGAAATAAGAAAGAAAGAAAGAAAGAAAGAAAGAAAGAAAGAAAGAAAGAAAGAAAGAAAGAAAGAAAGAAAGAAAAAGAAAGAAAGAAAAAGAAAGAAAGAAAGAAAAAGAAAGAAAGAAAGAAAACTGTGCTTCGGGAGGGTGGGAGAACAGGGAGAGGTGACAGGGGTTAGGTGGAAGCAGATCACCCATCCAAGGGTCCCAATGACATCTCGTTGCTCCCCTCCATCTGCTCTGCTGGTGGTGAGGGTCCCCCATCGCTGCCGTGGCCACGCTGCCACATGCCAAAGAGAGCAGAATCCCATGGATTAATACACGCTGTGGGCCAGGTGGGAACGCCCACGTGTCTCCCTTGCAGGGGCCGGCTTGACACTGTCCCTTGCAACACTGAGGGTCTGTTGCACCATCTCTGGTGCTCTGGTGCAGGGTCTGGGGACCCCTTTGAGGGGGGCCCCTGTGATGGGCCATGTCACCCCCTTCTGCTGTGGATAAGCTTCCCCTCCCCGGTGAGGACCCCTCAGCTGGGCTCCTCTGCACAGGGGAGGATGGGCAGTCACTGCTCCTCTCTGACCAGAGGCTTTTCCCAGACACCCAGAGCCTCTCCTCCCTCCACCCTTTGGTTCGAGGGTCTGTGTGAGCCTGGCAGCTGATAGCCCTGGGGCTGTGGTCTCCACCTTGGAGGTGTCAAGCTTGTGCTTTGTGAATGTCCCCAGCGCTGAGTTTGTTACTTTATCTTATCTTCATCAGCGAGCAGTGTCAGGCCTCAGTCAGGGCCCCATTCAGGGTGTGGTAGTCTTCTCCGCAGCTTTTGTAATACAGTTTTAAAAGTCCTTCAAGAAAATGTTTAAGTCATAAATTATAATATTTCAGTCTCTGACAGTGAAGTAAACAGAAACAATGCAAGTAAACAAAATTGCAAACGTGTCTGGGGTAAAGGTGGGGAAGATGACGAATCTATAATCACACCTCTGTCAGCCTGGCTGCTCTCAGCTCACATGTCAGGATGGTGCTCTCTAGGTATAATGGAGATCTATAAATAGCTGCATCATTATATAACCCAGCAGCAGTCTCATTCCCTTTCTAAATATAGGCTGTGCAGCAAAGGACAATCTGGTGATGTGTTGCTACTGATACCGATTAATAGCATGACTCACACTGCCCAGCTAATAAAAATGTAATGTGTACCTTGGAGGCACCACACTGGATAGGGTGAATTTATACAAGGAAAAAAAAAAAAAAATACTACATTTGATTTTGTGACCAGTGAAGGAGAAACTGAAGTCTAAGCAATTTCATAATGCAGGACAATATTACATTATGTCTCTCTAATCATAATGACTTCAAAGAAATGTGAAGCTGTCATTAATGAAATGTTTAATGTCTTGTGTTCTGTTCATAAAAAATAGTTTATTGCCTTTGAGTAATTACTGCAAACTCATTTAGGGGATTATAATAATCTCACGTTTCCTGGGTCAACATGGATGGCATGCTTGGGATGCCATTCAAGGGTGGGTTGTGTTCACTCAGGATATAGGTGCAGAGCTCTCACTGTCAACCAGGCTGCACATGCAGAAGGGAGGGAAAGGCTTCTGTAAAGTAGAAATATTCTTTGTGTAAAGAGCTTTGAGATCAATGCAGCAAATTGCATCTAAGGCACACTTTGACCTTCAAACTCTAATTATCATAAATAGTGAGGCATGTACACACTTGTTCAGTCATATTGCCTGTGTGCTCCCTCACATCCAGTCTGCAATCAATATTGCCATTTCACACACAAGGATTTTGCACCCACCTTTTTGTTTTTAAAGTTAGGGTGCTGTCTCTGCTGAAGCCCTTGCTGATGTCTTTATTTAATTACATGGGGAAGGTGAATGTTTAATTCTGACTTTGATGGAAAGTGCTGCAGTGGTTTCCCCTTATAGCTCAGGACACTGATCTTTGCTCAGTAGGGAAAGAGCCTTCTGCGGTGGATTGCAGCATCATTTTGTACCATCTTCACCAATTTGTCCAGACTTTCATGTCTTTCATTAGAAACACTTTGGTGGTCTTCCAGGAGCCTGCTTATGCAGTAAAGCAGTTCTTGACAGGAGTAAAGGTCCCGAATTGATGTAATATCTGTTACTAGAAAGAAATTGCTTGGGAAAAAGAAGTAACTCCCTCCAGCCTTTGCAATAGCTGGGGATACAGTGAGGAGACCTAAGCTCAGGCAGGTCTCCCACTTCTGTGGGGCAGCTCCTGCTGCTGTAGCAAGGCCTCTCATGCTCCCTGGTGTAGCTGCCTTGCCTGGCAGCAGCAGAAACAGCAACAGTGCCCCACTGTGTCCCAAAGCCACCCTGCCCTCCTGCACAGTGTAGATGTGGCTTGGGGACACGCCTTTGCCCCTGCCTTTCTCAGCATCCGGGCTGGAGAATAATTTCTGAAAACATCTGGCTAATGTCGTTTACCAGGATCCCAGTTTTCCTTTTGTCTGGCTCAGTGTAACCCAGAAGCAAAACCATGCTGATTCCACACTAGAGTGCTTCAGCCATTGCATGCAGCAGCTCCAAGGAGGGTTCCCAGGGGATATCCGTTGAAGCACTGGGAAATCAGAGATCCCATGTACCTTAAGGAAGCTGGTGTGAACAAAAGCTCAGCAGCTCAGTCATCCTAGGACCCAGCATCCTAGGACCCAGCTCCTCCTCACCTCCCTGTCCAGCCAGCTGCCGCAAAGCCTGTCCCTCCCTGCACCTCTGGGGAGAGACACCACAGTCCTGGCTTTGCTCAGCCTCTGGTGTGAACATTGCTGTGAGATGTTCAGTGCTTTCACTTTCATGCTCATCTCTGAATGAAACTTGGTAGGTCAGGAAAGACAGGTGATGTCAGATGGTTTGGGACACCTCTGCAACCTGGCATGGACATACTGGAGGCCAGAGCCTTCCTGGTGTCCTTGGACAAGCGAGGCAGTTCTTGCTCGCCACTGAAACAGGTGATGCTATATAAGGCTGAGGTTTCCTGGCTGGAGGCCACACACACAAGCATTGGATAACACAATCTGAAACTTCATCCTTGACTTCTTTCTCAGTTATATCCTGTCCACTGCTTCTTCAGACTCCAGCCCGATGGTTCAACAGTAAATTGACCATTTCCTCAGCCTACAATACCCCATGGTGTTTTGCTGAGGAAAACCTTAGGTTAACAAGCACCAGAGAAGAGGGGCTGTTATGCACAACTTCTTTTTTGCACAATTTCTCTGACTTTTCCCAGACTCTTGCTTCAAGCAGTTAGGTGTTCTATTTGCACCTCCAGCAGCCACAGTGTCAGTAATTCTTAATTTAAGCGATTTAGCTGAGTTTTCCATCAAAACAATATTTTTCCTTCTTTCCCCTCAGGATGTAGAGGTCTGCTCCAGCTGCTTCCCTTTGACAGATTTACAGTAATAAAAAATAAAGTAAGAAAACTGTTATTTTGCTTTCAAACACAAATCTTTTGTGACAGATTAGACATGGAGGGATAACCTATCCAGCTGGAGGAGTCAGGTATTTATCTGCAGGACTGCACAGCTGTATTCAGCAAAGACATGGTACCAGCAGCTTGATCTTGGTCATGTGAATAACCTTAAAACCTTTTAAAACCCAGGGGAATGCTAAAGAGACACTTAAAGGGAACTTGCACAGAAATGACAATACTTATCAATCAGGAAGGTTCCTGCACTGAAAGCCTCATCTCTGCTACACAGCCCTTGTGGTCCCCACCAGTTCCAAATGCCCACACTCAGCTGATGCTGAGCAACAAGGTACCAGCAGGCAGCCCAGAGTTGCCTCATGCCATGTGAGATATCTCAAAGCCCTAAATACAATTCTTGGGGGCTTCCAAACCTGACAACTATCATGAACCCTAAATCTACTGTATGGTGAGGAGGAGCCATACCCAAAGAGGAAAGCTACCATTTTGATGAAAAGTCACATACGTAAAGATTTGTGTGTTCCTAGGTATTTCTATCTGGCTTGAATGGTCCTGAAGAGAGGCTGAAGATGGACAGTGAGGCAGAAGATGGCTTCCCACCAGAGCCCCCTGTAATTTTTGGTCTGTAAGGCATTTTTAGAGCAAATATAAACCAAATGGACATTTTAGTGTTTATGTTAAAGTGCTGCTTTCATTTTAAATGAGAGAAGGCAGAGGAACACATTTTAGATACTCTTGTGGATTGTGAGCTTTCCAGGGAAAATCAGCCTGCTTCTTTAAGAGTGTGCAGATCCCATGGGAAGGCTCTGGGACAGGTGTTCCCCAACATACTGGGCATACCAAACCCCATGCAGCAAGGAAATCCAGGGTAATTGGGTCTGAAGGCTCATGCAAATGTAGTCTGATGGTAACACAATAATTAAGTCCCCAAGCAAGTATTGGGAGAGCAGGGATTGTTCTCTGCTCTACTTCCTACCAGAAAGCACTGGCAGGTTCTCTGACGCTGGACATGTGGTGAGGCCACACCATTGCCCCCGGAAGACAGCCTTGCAGGCAGGATTTAAAATTCATCTGGCTGGCATTTCCCCAGTGGCCAGCTCCTGGCAGCACGCTGCCACAGCTGTTCACTTGATCCTCCTGAAGGCTCTTGGACTTGCCTCACCCTGTCTGTGAAGTTTCCAGCCATCAGCACCCATACCTTCTCAGTGAATCCACTGTGACTAATCTACAGTTTCTTCCCTGATTTATTAGTTTGGAATGAGGGACAAATCATTAAACCCCAGGCCTTTTATTAATAATTTGCAAATGGGGAAAATGGTTCAACTCTTGGTATTGATCATTAGTTACATCCACTTCCCCGCAATTATGTAAAACATGGCATTTGTTGCTTGGATTGTGCAGGTTAAAGCCACATCTAGGAAGAAAATATGCTTCCCTGTGGCTTGCTGCAAAGCATCTTATATTCTACAAAACAGCTGCAGGAGCAGGAAAGAAAAAGAAGTAATGTGCTGCCTTAAAAACCATGCTTGTGGTCCTGTGGAGAACAGAAAGGTCTTCATATACTAGCTGCAGGAATAAAGGTTAAGGTCCAGGACAGCATGGTGATTCAAGCCTTACAAGCAGACTGAATTTGTTGAATCTTCCAAGTTAATACACAAACAGCCAGGCCAAAGTAAAAAGATTTACAAAGCTAAAAAGCCTTTCTGGCTTAATAAAAGCTAGTTAATAAAGTTGGGAACTGAATATCCATCCTGCCCATCCCTCTGTCTGAAAGAACCATATAGACTCTGTCTGTATTCATGTATGTCTCCAGGGCCACTCCAGGTGTAAGAGCCTCTCCCATCTCCTCCACTGCTTTTGGCATGATGTGTCATGAGTCTGCCTGACCCAAAGAAGCCCAGACCACAGAGGACTTTAATATGATGGGCATACAGAAAATACAATCAGGCCACACTTTCCTGTGGCACAGATCCCTGTCACTGTATCGAATTGAGCAACAGGAAAGTGTGAAAGAAAAGCAGCCGGGAGAAGCACACAGTGGAGCTGGTTGTGAATACGTCCAAAAGGCCCTGAAAGCCTGAAGGCAACGTGACACTTCCAAAACATGTTACCTGTGTAACACAGGCAGGTCAAAGTGTTTTCATAAGCTCTCTGTCCTGCACAGTGCCTCGTGCTGTGGTGATGGCAGCATCCCTCTCAAGGCCATTGCACCTTCCTGCATCTTACTGCGGGTGCCTCTCACCACCCACTGCTGCTGCTGCCTGCAGTGGGACAGGCTGCACTTCATTGCCTTCAGTTTACACTTTTGTGCATCTCCACCTTCTGCCTTACTTCCTGTTTGGATGTTTTAACACTGCAGAACAGCTTCTCTCAGCACACCCCCTCCCCTGCAGCCCACCAGTGGAGGAAAAATCCCCTCCATGGCCCCAGCTACAGTGGGGTGGCAAATGGTGATAAACATGAGTGAGACTAAGTGCTGCCATGCAATTCAAAGCAATAGCTTTGAACATTGTATTTCCTTTCTGTGCTTAGAAATGGAATTTCTCTTTTTGGCAAGAAAAAACCCCAGCACCCTCCATGCTTTGCATATCCAAAATTAACACAGCAGGGACCATATGCTAAAACACTCTAACCAGGCAAGAAACCTTACAAAGGGAAAACTTGAAGATTTTAGCCTTCATTAACAAAATGCCATCACAGTTCATTCAAAAGTTGGAATTATTTAAAACCCGATGTGTCTTAATCCAAAAGTAATTCTAAATGGATGGCTCACTTAGCAGCTGTGTTCTGTGATGAAGCCCTTGTTAAATCTAAGATAGCCTTTATTTTATTATAGTAATAACAACCAAACCAGATGCTTTAGCCTGCATTTCATATTTGAAGGTACTACTGATATAAAAATAATACCCTGTAGGATGGTCCTACACAGTGCAGTCTATGCCTCGAAGAGACAAGAGAAAAGGATTAGCCTGGCAAAGAATTATCACCTTTATTATATAGCTGAGGAACAGAGACACTGAGTGATTAGCTGTCTTGCTCATAATACCATTGGAAGGCTATAGCCAGACCTAATAGGGTCTGGTTGTGCCAGACAATATGTTCTCACTACACTGCCATCTTTCTTCAGTGATGTACATGGCTTATTTTAAAAGTAGATTTTCATTGGCATCAGCTTGGTTAAAGACACCCAATTTCTCATGGCTGAATCACACATTAAAGCTGAATAACCCTTATTCTTCTGCTGCAGATGACTGCTGTGGACAGCTGTAGTTCTAGGCACTTGAACACTACAAAAGAAGTAACATATTAATTTTAGTAAAAAAAAAGACAACACTAAAGTTTTAGGACCTGAAGAGAACATTAAGAAAAGATCTTATTATCCTTAACTCTGTGTGTTCTTATACTGTCAGGTGACAGGTATGTGGTTCTGTACAGTATTGCCATGAAAAGCCCAAGATTTAAAGCACCAGTAATATCCCTGACATACACTGGAGATGTAATAACCTGGGTCACAGTGTTCAAAAATCCATCTGATTCCAGGTGACTACAGACAGAAGTGTGCATGGTGTAAAGATGTTGCTATATGTTGTATCTGTTGGTGTTTTCCCTTTGCTGAGGGATTTTTGTTCACTGATGTGGTCATTTCTCTCACTGCATGCTCAATTTAATGGAGCAAATAGGGTAAATCTTCCTCTGGGCCAGCTGCTTTGTTTACATAACCCCATGCTACCTTTTCTAGCACATATGTATTTTTTAAGAATATTTAATTGGAAGTGTAACATTGGGTGCAGGGGTTTCAAATAAAGTAATGGCGCATTAATTTTTTTTTTTTTTTGCCCAAGTTGCATCTGGTCTTCTAAATTTTGATCTAAGTAAATAGAGAAGACAAGAAAATGTGAATTGCTTGAGATTTCTGAGCAGCTGTTAAGGAAAGGAGTGATGTCTGGCCCTAAGAGTAAAGCAGTGGAAGAGGAGACCTGGTGCTCCAGGTGGTTTGTGTTCCTACAAAGCACCACAGTGGGTAAAGCAGCCATGTCTCTGCAGTCCTCACTGGAACTCATCCGGAAATACACACACTCAGTCCTGATTTTGTGTTGCAGACTGAGTTTTTCCACCTGGAAAATGGCTCTCTCTGGGATTTGCAACTCTCTAAAACCCATCCACACAAGTCCACTAATTATTGTTGCTCTTCTAAGGACTGAGGGCCAAACCATTGGTGGCACCAAAGATAGTTTCAAGACTCTGTTGCTTTTCCTTGGCACCAAATTTTCCTCCTGTGCTTCTGCTTTTGCCCTCAATGTGCTCACGAGCTGCAGGAGCTGTATTTAGTGTTGATGCCTCCCAAGTGACTGGCAGCAGGTGGGCACAGTAATGGTCTCTTCTCTTCCTGTTTTTACCCAACCTTTATCTCCTCACATTAGCTAGCTACTTTATTTGTGAAATAAAATTAATGGCCCAGGTGCAATCAATCCTAAGTCTTTCCCAGACAGAAAATTTTGGCAGCACTTAATCTGAACGTCAGGGGTTCTGCTAACCAGTTTTCAGCTTCTAGTCCTCACCAGGAGGAGCTGAGCCACTTCTGTCTTGGAATACCTTCCTTCCATAATCACTAGAGAGCCCAGTCAGGCAAAAAGGCAGTTCTTTATCTCTGAGAGAATACCTCTATGGATTCACCAAAAAGACACAAATGAGAGATGAAGAAAATGTGGAGAGGACAAAGACAAGGCAAGATGACAGCAGAATTAATAATTTCTTTCATTTCTAAGCTGCTCTGAGAGCCAGCTGTGACCTCTTTGTAGCACTCATCACACTGCAAACAGTGATGTGTTTAAAATATTCAGGCAAGAAAGGGTGACCTATTAGGGCTCTAACTTTCCTAGCCAATCTACCTTTTGCAGCAGACAATGCTTTCACAAAACTGCATTTCTTTTTCCTCTGTTACTAGTCATTGTGCATAAATTTTTACCCCAGAAGTTTGCTACTCTAGTGAGACCACTTTCTGCAATTTAAAGAGCTGAGAAACACATTACATTGTTAGTCAAAAGGGCAGGAGATAAAAGGTTTGAGATTTCTAACTTAATTTGAGATATTCTGTGCTTGTGTTGTGCGATAATGTTAAAAGCGTGGGTGGACACTGGTTTTGTAGTGTCTGAACTTCTCAGGGCCTCTTCCCAGCACTGCAATTCACTTACTGTACAAGCTACCATGCAGAGAATGACATTGTGTTCCAAACCTGTGGAAGAAAACCAAGACAAAGCTAATAAGGAAATGTTTTCTTCGAGTGTGTCAAGGACTGAAGGCCAATTGATTTTTCAGAGGAGTCAAAAGCAATATGTATCTCCTCAGTGTCTTGAAATCCAGGTCCAGTTATATTTTTTCTTCGTAACTCTGGCAAACAGGCTGCTTTCATGGTTTCCAGAACTTTGTTCTCCTATTGCAAGTCAGGTTGCTTCATTATTTCTAGTGGGGAAAAAATATTTTGGGGGGAATCAGGCAACTGGAGAAAGATCAAAGGGCAGCATTTCTTTAAGTAGGTTGTCTTGGGGGAGACATTATGATGTTGTATGCCATATCGCTGTTCTATGCCCAGAAATTAATTTTTTGCCTTTCCTGTGCCTTTAAACAGAGCCCGAGAGGGGGGAAAGAAGAAAAGCCCAGCAAAACTTTCAAAGCAGTTTACAGTTTGTTTTGAGGGACACAGATACACAGACTCCTGTGCGTTCTGCTTTCTGCGGTGGAGAGCAGAGGAAGCACCCTGCTTGCTTTCCAGCCAGCTTTCAGCCTTTTTTCTCTGGAGGGAGACAGAGAGTTGAACTTTTGTTTTCCTGGGACTTCATTTTTTTTTCCCTTTTTCTCTGCTGGACTGTTTCAACGTCAGAACACATTGGGAGGACTTTCCACTGAGGCCTTGGCCATGGAGGTGGGCCCACCACAACCCAGCTCCAAGGAGGGGGGAGAGAGGCTACATCTACAGAAGGACTCTGAAATTTTCTGAAGGTTTCTCTCCACAGTGAGAGGTTTTATTGTTTAGCATTATTATCCTTTTTCTGTGTGTTTGTTAAATTAATTGTTTTTATCTCTTTCACTTTCCTTCAAGGAAAATGTATTCTTTGTCCTGAACGTGGTGGGGGAGGGATAGTTGTAACCTGCCTTCTCTCAGAGGATATATTTCCAAATTTGCCCAAACTAGCACAAGGTACAACACAAAAAACAACACAAGTGTTCACATTTACAGGAGGCTGGATTTTTAGACTAACATGCACATTCGGCGAGGAACACAGTGATCTTGGAGTGTAGTGCAGCTTCTTAGAAGGTAATGAAGTAGAAACAAAAACTTAATACCAAAGTTTCTACTCTTCAGATTTGTGTTCCCCATGGTACCTGAGTCTTTCCTTTTGTGATACACCACAGTGCTTAAGCCAAAGCTGCAGTATCTGGGTCTCTGCTGGGATAAAGCTAAGGCAGGTTTTCCAGCTAGAAGTTCCTCCATGGCAGTTTGCCATATGCCTTTGCTGCCTGATGCCATCTTAGACCAGACTGAAAGAAGGGAGTGTGTGTGAATTTTAATTGTAGCTAAACCAGGAAATCACCCACTCACTCCCTCAGTGGTCATGTGCACTGGATGAGTGCACTCCGCATTTCAGTGCCTTCTGAAAGGGTGAAAGTTCAAGGTTATACTTTCTGTTAGCCATTTGTTCTTTAAATATTTTCTTCTTTTCCAGCTAGGTGGCATGCCAGAGCCCATAAACCTCTTAATATTCTAGTGTTACCTCACAGCTTTTACAAACAAGGTCAGAGAGAACAGAGGAAAAACATATAATTAATAATTATCAAGACTTACTGCTGTGTGGGCTGCAAGGCCCTGCTCAGAAATTAGAACCAAATTATTCCAGGCTTTAAAAAAGGTAGTTAAGATATCCAGCATACTTAAATTATCTCCTCTGAGAGACTACACCAGCTCCATTAGCTCCCTGCATGTATTTTGCTCCATGCTAACATGTACCACATGCTTTAAATCACAGCAGCCGGTTCCTTCCCACTGCACTTGCCTCATTCCCCACACTCCCTGAAATGCCTTTCCAGTTCCCCTTGCCTTGTCTCCTGTTCCTTAGACCCCTATTAATGCCAGCTGGTCTGGAACAGCCACACAGATTATTTAGCAAAGCAGGGGAAAAAGGGAAAATATTTCAAATATTTTTTGAAATAGCTGCAAAAATAAGTAGTGCAATCCTAGTCCCTTTAGGAGTCCTCCAGGTTTGTTTCCGTCAGTGAAATGAGAGGGAACTACCAAGCAAGGTAAACCCTTATCCATGGTACTTCTAAGCAATTTGATTTAAACAGTGTATAGTGGCACTCATTATCAAAATCTGAAAGTTATCCAGGGAATTATTAAGGATGCATAGATTTTAAGACAAGGAGGCACAAGTACGTTACCTAATCTGACTGCATAATCCTGGATATTGAATTTGTTTCATGTTCCCCCAGGTTATCCAGTAGTTTATTATTACGTAAAAAATTATTTTCTAGGCAAAAGTGTTTATATAACAATCTAGGACTAACAAACAATTCGTTTACCAGTGAATTTCCAGAAAGAAATTTACTTTGGGTTTGGAAACTTAAAAAGTTGAGTATACATCCCCATAAAGGACATTTGTAAGGGAAGGACCAATACACTCCTAGAAAATCTCTCCCTGAGAAATCTGTCCTCTTCTTGGAAAGTAGCCCTTCTGTTTCAGATTTTATATATTCCCTCATCAAACACTGTGCATGTCCTTTGCCCAGGGACAAGGTCTGTGGTTAGTCAAATAGCACTTCAAAGGCATCTATTTTGTGCTAGTAAAATAATAAATTATTGACTCTCAGATTGTGATGTATTCACCTAGAAAATAATTACTTACGCTCTTCTGGCAAATAATAGAAGGAAATCAGATTAAGAGCATTTATTCCATAAATAAAAAGTAAGATTGTACCCAAACATCTGTCACCAAACTGTTTCTGTAACCCAAATCCATTTGTTAATTGTCTCCTCTCTGCCTGGAATGCAGCTGTTTAAGTAATTTCTGAAGTAACATCTCTGTCATTGACAGACATCTGTGCAGAACCAGTGATGTGCAGAGAATACTCTATTTATAGAGGGGCAATCATGCTTTTCTCATCTTCCCTCCTCCCACCCACAGGTCTTTGCAGTGATATCAGGGGAGTCCCAATGATGGTATTAATTCCTTTTCAGCTGAAATGTACCCATAAACTTCAGTCAAGAACAAATGAGTAAAGGAAAGTGAAGATCATTTTTCTTGTGCTGAAAAATATTTTTAGATACCAATCATGGAGATTTCTTAATATTAGAAAAGTGCAGGATTTGCTGAAATAGAAAGAACATAAAAATAACATTTTACAAACAGTATAGCATCTATTATTTGTCATAGCAGTCTTTGGGTAAAGGCCCAAAGCAAAATATTTGACTTTGAAGATGAAAAAAAAAGAGGTGGCAACTATAACAAAAACTTCTTTGCTTTTTAATGAAAATTTTTTGTTGAAATATAGCCTCTACCTAAAACAATCTTGGTGGAGAAAAAGAAAATAAAAGAGTTTTAGTTCTTTTTGAGTGCTCCTAGAATAAATGAGAAAATTCTGTACATTGTTTCATAGATGAAAAACATTTTGTGAAGAGAGCAGTTCTACTTAATTATCTATGGCTCTCTGTGGAGCTAGGATGCTCCCATTCAACAGCAAGCACACTGCATCATAAACCTATCACAGTAGTTCTCATGTTCCAGCCCCAGAATAACTGAATTTGATTGAATGCTCCTTAGGAAGAGGAATAGGAAGGTTCTTGAGACACTTTGTAATGAAACACATACCTAATTATAGTATTATTTAAGAGTAAAACACTTCAAAATGTACTTTCTTTTACAGTGTGAGGGGCTATTCAAATATTAAATATCATATATTATTCACTTACAAAGAAAAAGAGTTATTACTCTAAAATGGAACATACACAGCAGGGCAGAAACCCCTGACATGACATAGTTGTGAATGTGAAGGCATTCTAGTTAGTAAATGTTGTTTCCAGGAATCCTGTGCTTGACAGCAGCTTTATATGGGCACAGTTTAAGTTAAAAAAACCAAACAAAACTCCTATGAAATGTCTTCAACACCAAAGAAATGACTACACAGGTCCAATGTGAAGGGAATTTATAGATTTTGTGCTTAGTGCTGTCTTCAGAATTTTATTTTTGCTTAACTGTCTGCATTGCATAAAATAAGAAAATTCCATGTGCTGGCTTGTGCATCTCTGCTCAGAATAGTGAAGGATCTTATGATGACTTTGAAGAAGTCAGGGTAACCTGGGGTTCTCATGGCTTTTCTGGGTCTCAGCAAAGGTCACTGCACAAAATAAGCCAATTGTTTCACTATTCAACAATTTAATTTATGTCAGTGTTGTTGTTTACAAATTTTTTATAGGCACAGTCTATGCTAACAGCACCAACTTCCATTAGAAATACTTCTAAATAAAATGAGATCTTGCAAAGATCAAGAGATAGAACTGTTATTCGTGAACACCTATTCTGCAAAATATCTGTTAGGTTCCTGTCAAGGTTAGTGTTAGCTGTATGCATTGTATAGCCTGCTAACTGCAATGAGCATCCTCCACAGTTAGCTGAAAACCTTTCTGCAGCATGGGTGGGGTGATCTGTTGGGTTTTCCTGGCCTAAGACAAATATCACAACATTTAAAAATACTCTGCATGGAGCCAGCTTGCCACTCAAGCTATGCTGAAAGGCAGTGCTGCACTTGCCTGTTCTGTAGACTCACTTCATCAAGTCATGTCAAGTCACTTCACGTCAACAGTTTTTCCATCTCATGCAGCCAGGCTTGGTTCTGCTTCTGTTTCTGACTGAGGCCAGGTTGGAGAGGGCTCTGGGTAGCCTGATCTAGCGGATGGCATCCCTGGTCAGGAGGTGTGGAACTAGGTGATCTTTAAGGTCCCAACTTTGGGTTCCAACCCAAACTAATCTATGATTCCATGATCAGCAAAACTAGGCTTGCATAGCTAATTCCACCAAGGCCCTGTATAAACCCACAAAAAGAGAGCAATTCATTTTTTCAAACCTGATAAACCATCCAGCAGAGTGATCTGTTTTCCCCCTAAAGCTAAACTAAACTATCCAAGAGCCCAATGTGACTTCTTTGACATTATATAGTCTACGTACTAAGACAAATTTAGGCACAACTTTTGAAAGTCTGAAGAGAAACCCTGACAAGTGCACTGCTCACAACTGCTGGTGCTCATGGGAGAGAAAACCAGAGTCTGACCAGATACCAGCTAATTTAAAAGCCCACATGGCAGAGCACATCACAGAGACAGTCCTGAGTCCCAAAGCAGCACTGCCCCAGCAGAAAGAATGCCAGGAAAACATTTAGCAGAGAACAGCTTGAGGCTAAACTTTGTGTTAATTTGCTTGCCTACCTCAATCTTTTCCTTTTACTGAAGGCTTTTACAACCACTGCATTTGTCAATGTCAGACATGGATAAAATGCACAGCAGTTAGGACAGAGATTAGTGGAAAACTGGCCAAGGGTTGCTCCCTCCATTCAGTCAAGTCCTTGCATCTTGAAGCATGACAGCTTAAGTTTTTTAAGCAGTTATGTAAAATTGAGACTGCATTTGTGTCCCCTGCAGCAGCAGGTCACTCTGCCCTCTGCCCTGGCCAGGAAGGCTCATCTTCCTGGCAGGGAGCAGAGAGAAAATAATTTAAATTAACTCCTTGGCTGCCCATGAAGAACTACTCCACAGCAGGCTGGGAAAGTGCCACACCACTTCTGAAAGCAAAACCACCTGCTCGTGATGAAGGACAAAAAGTCCACTTTAATGCATTGTCCATGTGTGTGGTGCTCTCTGGGCTCCATGTCTTTCCTTCTAATGATGAGGCCACAGGTGCACTTGAAAGCCAGGGGGCAGATAGATGAATTTGCTGTCATCCTTTTTTTTTAGTTTGTGTCAATTTTGCTTTATTTTGCCAACAACCCCAAGAAGGAGTTTACTTGCTGACCTTTCTTAGATGTGTTGTTACATGTCTGAAAATCAATTTCTAGAGTTATCTGTCGTATTTTTATTTTTTTTCTTCCTCCCCTGTAGCACTTTGAAATGTGTAGGCTGGGGTGAGATAAGTGATACAGGTTTGCTGGACTGACACAAGTGTAACAGGCACACAATTTATGACTCAGCTCATTCGTGGTAGATTATATGCTCTAGAGATACTTGATGATTTATAGCTGATGTAAATTGTGATACTTACTGTGCCATTAGCAAAGCCATTATCTCTGTCGTGGAAAGTTAGAATCAATATATGTCAGCAGAGACACAAACAGTATTGTGAGCTTGCTGATAAAAATGGGTTTATGGAGAAGCATTCTAGGATTCCATTTGACACAGCCCTTTCAGAATTCTGAGAATAGCAATTTTACTAAAGAAAATCCTGAAGTCAAGTAGTTATGTCCTTTGCAATTATTAGGTATGTGATAATGGCCAGAGTGCATTAGCAGCCTCTCTCAAAAAAGAATTTTGCAAGTCACAACTAGGAAAAACTAGCCTGTGACATGATGCTGCCAGCCATTTTCTAGATAATAAATAATAATGTGTTGAAATGTTGTTATCATGAAAATTAATTCCCAGAATTAATTAATTTTCTTCTGCAATTAAAGAAAATGCTTTTTTTTTTGAGAAATGCAGTACTAATTAGAGCCTCTCGCCAAAGAAGAGGATCAGCACCATACATTTAGGCCACTGAGAACAGGCTGGGTGTCATACTGGACATACAAGGCAAACATCTGAGCTGGCGCTACAGTGAGCAAGCCACTGACTACAGTCAGTTCACAATAAACAGTCTCACAAACTATTTGTTCAAAGTCAGATTAAAAATCATTGCTCCTCAAGTGAAAACTCTGAAGATTTACTTCACTAAATAAGCCATCTTTTAAGGTTGTTCACTTTGTGTTTTTTCAGGAATTACTATTTGTACAGGAGAACAGCTGAAAGAACCACCTGCTCTTTCTCAAAGGGATTGTTTGGGTCTCGATCTGAACTGCTTTCAGGGCTCTGGAGCATTGGATGTGGCACATTAGTCTAGCTCACTCTGGAGACAGTTATCAACCATGAAATGCTGATCTCTCTCACAAAAGGTGCTCACATATCTCACTTGTAATTTTATGTGAACAGCATTTACCATGCAAGAGTCAGGATTTTCCATAAGGCTCTTAATAGCTTCCCAGTCATTATGTTTGGTCCCTGCATGAGCTCCTTCCTCCACCTCTTGCATGACTGGCTCACCATGTCAAACAAATCCCAAAGTGGTCTTGTGTCTACCTTTGCATCTCAAATGTTCTCAACATCCCCATACCTAGATGGCTAACCAAAACAGTTGCTTTTATGTTGGTCTCTAATCCACCATCTTCTAGTTTCACACAGTGTTCCTATTACAGGATTAACACTGCCAGAGAATCTCAGAGTATTTCAGGTTGGAAGAGAACTCTGGCAGTCTCCAGTCCACTTCCCACACAAAGCAGGTCCATCTAGAGCAGGTTGCCTAAGTTGCCTGCAGTTGAGTTTGAGTGTTTCCTAGGATGGAGACTCCACAATCTCCTTAGGCATTTGTGTCATTGATCTTCCTCACACTGAAGATTTTTTTACTATTTTTTTACAGTTTTCCTTATCCCTGTTTCTGGCTGTTGACTCTTATCACTGCACCCCTATGAGAAGAGTTTGGGTCTGTCTTCTCTACACCCTCCCATTAAATAATTGTGGACAGCAATAAACTCTCCCCTTTGTCTTGTCTTCTACTGAACAAACCAGTTCCCATGGTCTTCTGTTTATGTCATGTGCTCCAGCCCCATGAACATCTTGGGGATTGGAGCTGGACTTGCTCCAGGAGGTCCATATCTTTCTTGTAGTGGGGAGCCCAAAACTGGATGCAGAACTTTCAATGCAGCATCACAAATGCCAAATACATGGGAATAGTCATTTCCTAGGACCCCTGGGTATGGTTTTGCTAAAACTGTGCAGGATGTGATTGGCTGCCTTTGCCACAGGGATACACTGCTCACTGAAACTCAGCTTGTAGCACTAAACTGATAGCTCCCTTTTTGCAAGGTTGCCTGCTAATCACTTAGTCCCTGACCCAGATGGTTGCAGAGATTGTCCCTTCCCAGGTGCAGGATTTTGCACTCCCCTTTGCTGAACTTCACAAGGGTCAATCAATGCATTGCTCCAGTCTAGAAACATCTCCCTCTACACAACTTGGCATCAGGTGTGAATTTTCTGAGTAGTGCACACTGTCCTATCATCCAGGTAATTTAAAGACATAAAATGGTCCTGTCCCAAATATCAATCCCTGAAGACTATCACAGTGACAATCAACTAGATGCACATTGTACTGCTGATTAAAATCCTTTAAGACACATAGTCCAGGCAATTATCCATTCACCAGCGAAACATATCTCACCAATACGGCTATCAAGAAACCACACTGAAGGCTTTGCTGAAGTCAAAATACACAGGCTCCACCATGCTCCTCACTGTGAGTCATCTGGCTCATCACAGAAGGCAATCAGTTTCATCAGGCACAATATGCTGCTGGTAACTCCGTGCAGGCTGTTTCCAATCACCCTTTGACATTCAAGCACCAGCACAGGACCTCCAAGAGGACTCACTCCATAAACTTTGTCATGCCCTTGCAAAGCTGCTATAGAGCAGCCACATGGTGATGTTGGCCCACTCCTCTGGTGCTCCTAGAGACTTCCCATCTGGACCATCTGGCTTGGGTATGCCCAGCTTGCTTGAGTGCTCCCTTACTCTGTCTTCCTCTCCTCTGGGTATTGCCGCAAAAGAGACTGCAACCAGCCTCAAGAGCAGGAGAGTCTGAAGGCAGTCTTGCACAGCAAAAAAGGCAAAAAGGCACTGACTGCCTCCACTTTTTCCATGTCCTTTGTCCCTCAGTCTCTAGGTGGACTTAGTAGCAAGCTCCCAATTTGTTAAGTTTTCCTTTTTCAGTTCTTTATAGGAGCCCTTCTTGTTGTCCTTGACATCCCTTGCTAATTTAAACTCCAGCTGCTCTTCTGGTATCTCTCTGTTTTCTTGTATTGCAGTAAATTAGATAAATTCATCCCATTGGTAGTAAGAAAAACTCTGAGGAAGAACTCACGGGAGCCGTTCACACAAGGGAACTAGCCAAATGCATCTAAATCTTTCAAGACTTGGAAGCAGCAACCAGATGGAAAGGGACAATTTCCAGATGCCAACCCTCCATGGAAGATTTCAAATCCTCAAAGAAAACAGCTCATGGAAAACTCATAAGAGACATCAGAGAAAGAAAAATCATTGTTCTCTTTTGTTACTGTGCATCTCAAATCCTTTCCCAAACTCTTGCTCTATATTTTTAAATCCCAGTGCACACTAATTACCAATTATATTTTAACATTCTGTCAGCACATTATATCTATTTTCGCTTGGAAAACTTTTGGGTTTTTTTCCCATGGGGCATTAAGATAAGCACTTTATTAATTAAGCTGCCCAGAATTAAATGTGGATGATTGGGAGTGCTACCATTTCTGTCAAGTATGAAACATCATTGTTTGGAAAGATGTAAGACAGCTCCAAAAAAAACCCTATCCATGGTTGAGCACATATTCAAGGGACAAAGCACTGTGTCCTTCAAATCCTTGCTCTCTCAGGATTTCCTAGGAGAATCTTGGTGCGAACAAAATTTTGGAAAACAGTAGGGGTGTCCTCTTAGTCTTCACAATGAAAGACTACAATATTTCCAACATGCAAATATTAAAACCCTAGAAGAAGATGAAATGTGTTCTCAATCTTTTCTTTAAAGATTTTAGTTTGCTGCTAGGTATTAATTTTCATATTTCATGTGAACTGTGCTATAGCTCATAGAGGGTTCAACACATTCACTGTCTTTGCTACAAGAAATTTGTGACATTTTCTCATTAAGTATATCAGGTATGAAAATAGCAGAAAGAGAAAACAGTGACTATCGAAGGAGGACTGGATGCTTGCCTTTTTTTCAAGTAACTTTCCAGACTGAGGTTGTCACTATAGAGCTAAGAGTAGAGTTCATATCAGCTGTCTTGCCAAAATTATCTCCTCTTGCCTTTGATGGCAAATGTTTTATCTCTTTTTCTTTTGAACTTTTTGCAGTGATGCATAAAGAAAGTGTTCCAGTTTCGCTTCATTTTCCACAAAACAAAGCACACACCTAATCACACATCTGCTGCTTGTTATATTAATGCCCTGAGCCAGCCTGGCTCCTCCTTTAGTCCCTGCCTTCAGGCACATTTCTCTTTCCATGGCAGGGATCTGAGGCAGCAGGTCTTCAGCTGTGTTACAGCTTAAAATGGCAAATAGTCCATTGCTTTGTAGCTGTCCATTTATACATCCCCTCTTGCACTGCTGTACATTGCCCCTGTGAAGATATGACAATTACAATCTTGATTTCCTACATCATGCGTGTTTTTCTAGCTCCTGAAGCCTCTTCCCACATCAGCTTGAGAATCACCTTTCTGTTTCTCACTTCATGTGGTATTTTGGCTGATGCCCTCTTGCATTTAAACATTCAAGAGCTCTATCACAGTTTCACTTCTCTGTTTTGCCACACTTGAATCCTACCTCTTACATGTTGTCTGGACGCAGAGGGCAGGGCTCTTCCAGTTCCTGCACTACATAATTGTGATTAGTTAATTCCTGTGAGAATTATCTGGAAATTATTTCTAAATTCACACATACCAAAGCCAGCTCTTTTAGGAAGTAAATGTTCCTTCTAACTTGTATTTGTTGGTGATATCCACCCTCTGCACCAGCAGAACCAAGCCAGTCTTAGGCAGTCTTCATGTGCCTTCTGAAACTGTGGGAAATTTAACTCTGATGAGGAGACATTCAGTGTTACTGTTCTTTCTTTTGGAGCCTCCCCCACTGTCCTCTTGACACCAAGGACATTTCACTCAATCACCCCAAGAGAAGGACCTGTCACCTTCAATTCCACCTGATATATCTTTGTTTCCTGAGCTGTCACCTAATATAACACAAGCCCAACAAACTGATCTGGAAATGTCTTAAAACAAAAGTTTTCCACAGCAGGCATCAAACTCACATCAGCCATTATGGAAGCCCATATCTTCATGTGTGAAATCATCTCTCTCCAGCTAAAACATCCCTTGGTCCCTTGGGCACTCCTTTGCTCTGGAAGCTGGTCAGCACTTAGGTGCTTTGGTGCTGCCACACCTGCTGCTGGTGACCCGGACGTGGTACGGGTTGGGAGAAGGGAAACAGTGTGCCTGTGGTCTTGGTGCTGATGTAGACCTTCCCCCACCCAAGTTAAGCATTCTTCTTTTGGACTTCCTTTGCTTTTGGCAATGTAAACACTTGAATAATTTGCAAACACCAGTCCACTAAAAGTTAGGCTCTGAAAAGTTTTGACACTGGGGGACGGCTGAAAAAACTAGTTAAGGAACCATTATTATTGACAGAGAAGACAAAGCTAAATTTTGACCTAAATTTCTCCATCTAACATGTAACAGAGCAAAAATGGTGTGTATTGGGACAACTCTGGGTTCTGGATAGAAGGGAGCAAATACTCTTTCGTGTATAAAAGCAGGCAGAGAGCAAGGCAGCACGTGAAGTCCCACATTTTTCAAGATTTCTGTGATCCTTTGCTCACAGGGGTGTGCCTGAGGGCCCTTTGATCCTCTGGTGCACCATGGGGAAGCCACTCTGTGTCTGCACCATGGCGAAAGGCCCTGCTTGCAGGGGGCTTGCAGGAAGGGCTGTGTGAGTCGGCTGTGCTGCAGGGTCAGCACACAGCAGGGCTGCAGGATAAGAGAGCAGCCAAGCCTCAGGCCTCCAGGTGGGATATAGCTGCTGGGGCAGGGAAAATGCTGCTGGTGCTTTGCTTAAGGGCTCTGATATGCACACCACTGGGGAGAGGGTGTAGGTAGGAAGAGGCTGTTGGAAAAATCCATCCAAAAGCCTTTAGGAGTGACAAGTCCCAAATTCCCAAATTCCCAAATTCCCAAAGTCCCAATACATACACATACACCCACATACACTTCTCTTTTGTACGGAATGGTGTAGGGTCACCCCCACTTTTAACCAGACACCAATTGCTCCCAGTGATGCAGAAAGGTGGCCTTTTGCAGGAGTGCAGCTCTGTTGGGGAAGATGAAACAGGAAAGCCTTATAAATATGATTGCCTGACAAAAGATTTTGGGAATATGAAAACTATAAGCGACATCGAAATGAAAGCCACCTTTGAGATACCAAATCTTAGTTACTGAACAACTGGAAAACAATGGTATGGCTGACTGAAGGTAATCCCCTCTTGATTGAACAATACCCTCTGCTTGCAGGCAGGTCCAAGGGTCAGAGCAGACCCTACTAGCTCAGCAGAAGGGGTCCAAAGAGTAGTTTTTAGGAGTTAAGATGTAACACTCTATGGTAATATAAGAACTCTTATAGGCTGTATGTAAATGCTATAGGATTTGTATCTTGTATTAGATTGGTTAGTGACAATTAGAATATTCAGTACAGAAGATGATTTATTGTATTGTAACCAGGACTTCAGACACTCTTACTATACACTCTCTTAATACACACTCTTACTATTCTCTCTTACTATTCACTCTTACTACTACTTCCACTCTCTCTCCTTACTTACCCGCTTACTCTCTTGCTCTCTTGGGCCTGCTCAGAGCTGCCAGCTGCAGCTCTAAGCAGTGCCCCTGTACCCACATCCTTTGCAATAAACCGCATGTTCCAAGATCTGACTACAGAGATCTCTCGTCACCGTCCCGACCGTCCGAACCCGCACCGAGCACCCCCCAGACAGAGTTCCCGCACAGCTCCACACTCCTTTCCTTGGCTGTGCCTGTATAGCTTAGCTCTAAAGATGGCACTGGAGGGTTGCTTTGCAGCAGTAAGTACAGAAGGAACAAGAGAAGAACAGCAGACCCTGAAATTTAGGGGAAGACTGCAGCAGAGCAGCTAATCCCACTTGAAAGGATGGGCTCATGTCCAATTATAGGTTTTTTTTCCAATCCCCTGGGAAAGCCATTATACTGATGGCAGTTGGATTGGTGCAGCTACGGCAATCTTGAAAGCGTTTAAGATGTCTTTGATTAAATGATATAGTGGACAAAGACTGAAATTGCTTCTCTAGCAAAACCCTAGCATGGATACTTTTTTAATTAAAATGAGCTAATATGATACTTTTACTTGTAAAATCACATGAAAGGGAGAAGACAAAAGTGAGGGATGTGAGAAAGGGAAAACACCCCTTTGTTTTCTCTACCGATTATCACCATACTGTTTTTAAAATTCCTTTGCTTCCCTTTGTAATCAGGTTGATTAAAATCCTCTAAAGAAATAAAACAGCTGCACAGACTTCCAAAATCGCATTCTTCTCTACTTCATGTGCATTGTATTCTTTTCAACAGCTTTGTTTCCAAATTATTCTTTTTCCTTCATTGCCTCTGAAAGTCTATTACTGGATTTATTAAAACAAAGCTGAATAAGCATGCTGAATACAGCCACAGTGATTGCCTCAACACATGTTGTTCGTGCAAGGACTAATGTGCAAGCAGGTTTGAGCGGCTGACTGTCACTGAACTGAGGCAGAACAATAGAAAACCCAGCTGAAAGAATGAAATCGTTCACTAAAGGAAGATTCCATATTTTGCCCTTCTATCATACTCTGAAGAGCTGAAATAATTATTAAGCTGAAGTCAGACCACGATATTTTACTTCTACCCAGGTTAGGAGGAGGAATGTTCCCATCTTGTCTCTAAAATGACCTGACACCTTTCCACTGTCGAAGGCTGGGATGAGGTAGTGCTTCCACATGCTGCTGCTGCAAGCTATACTTTCCAGGGAATTAGCTCCTCTGGGGTGGCTTGGGAAGGGAGCACCCTGCTTGCTTCCCACTCCTGCTTGGTGGTGATTTGCCTGGCTGTAGGAGGCAGCAGGAATAAGGGGAAGTTGGTGTGCAGAGCACAGCACACACATGCACTCACCGTGTGTACACACAGCGCACATGGGCGTCTGCACCCGTGCACGGGAGCGAGGGTAGTGCAAGAGCCCTGGCAGGAGCCCTGCATGAATGCATGAGCCCTGGCAGCTGGGGAGGTGGCACACCAGTCCTCCTGCCACTGTCTCAGTGCTTGTGCAAACCACAGTGTGCCCAGTGCTTATATAGACCTCTCCAGGCCAAGTGCTTTCCTGCTCCCCATTCCATTAGGTTTTCCACAGGCAGGCTTCCCTAACGAGGCAGGATGTTTAACTGAGCAGAGCTGTGCCTGACACTGTGAAGAGGTGCATTGTGCCTACTGCTAAAGTGGGAACTGGTGGTGGAACCAGGGAAGTGGTTGAGTCACCATTTTTAAAATCATCAAATATGAGTCATCATATTTAAAAGACCTGTGGATGTAGCATTTAGCAACATGGTTTAGTGGTGGACTTGGCAGTGTAGCTTAACCATCTTTTGCAGCCTAAGGGATTCTATGATTCCTCTCTGGGAAGCATAGGGGTGCCCTGTTTCCTGCCAAGCCCTCCTTCTGTGCTGCACTCCCCATAGTGGTAAGTTTTGTTCCTTGCTCAGCCCAGCGAGCAATTTGAGTCATCCCAAAACAGAGGCAAAGACACAGCTGCAGGCAGAGGCAGTTCTGCAGGGCTGTAACACTGCTGGAGTTTGCACAAGCAAGATGCAAGTGCTTTTATTACTGGCCTCAGTCAGCATGGTGGCTTGAGTCTTCCCACCTTTTTGACTTGTCCAAGAAATGTACTGTAATTTATTGGTCAGTACAATAGATTTCTTTGTTTTGCTAGGAAAAATTTAATTTAATGGAAGGTACACAGCCAACCACAGACTTTCTTCTTGCTGAGCAGCTTTATGTGTGAGTGGTGAACCACCCGTATCCTCCCCAGGCACCCTGCAGCCCAACAGCATTGACCTTGCCATGGGCACCAACAGCTTCCCCTGGCACTCCAGTAACACAAAACTTTTCTGCCTTATCATGAAGACATTTAGGAGAGACAAAAAACATTTACAGAGACAAAAATATTTATGACCTCAGTGTCATAAATAAGGCTACACTTAGTTTGATAGAACATATCAAATTTATTCTAATGATTAATAGAACCATATCTGGAAAGGGCAAGTTGAAAAAGCTACTTTGCAATTCTGAAACAGTGATAAAATCACTCTTGAAATGTTTAAAAATATGAAAATGGAGTATCTGATAAACAAGAGCAAACAGAGTCAGTCCTATGCAAGTGACTGAGGACATGGCAGATTCTGAAAATACCAGAGGCTAGAAATTTCTTTCTTCTAGAAGAAACTGTGTGCCCTAAATAGTTTTAAATCAGCAAACTTTATGTGCTGTTATCCAGATGGAGTAAAATGCTGGCCCCACAGACATTAATCACTCAATGAACTCACTGAGGTCAGAGTTTTTACCCTGAGACTCAATTTTTTAAAAAATAATTCATATTTCTGACATTTTTATATACACTCACATAGCACAGACTTACAGACTTCCTGCATTGTGCCCATATATATAAATTCATTTATAGCAGTACTGGTACTAATGTTTTGTAAAATCTATTACTGATTTACAACTCTAAAGATTTTCTAATTTCTCTGTCATCCTATTCAGAAGTCACTCTGTATTTTGCTCTCTTCTCTTCAGTGCAAACCACTGAAGGCCCATTCTAGCAGAATGACATGAAAGCACACGTGTTGTGTGATGAAGAGCAGCCCTATTCCACAAAACACACAGATGTTTTTGAGATGCAGCAGCACTGCATTGTTTCCCAGCACAGACCTATAAAAGCACCACTTTATTCACTTAAAATGCCATGATATGGAGAGTGGCTGATTCATATGGTATGTGTGCTTTGCTGAAAAGAAAAAAAAAGATGTATAAAAGTAGAACTCAGTGGCAGAATTGCAAACACAGCCTTTTTGGGTGCTCTAGACACCCAAGAGAAAGCAAATAGCCCCTTAAGCCCCAGGGGTTGATTGGGGTGAACGCTGAGAAGACATGGCTCTGTGACCCCCCCAAAGGACTGGGCTGTAACACACACATGCCCCAGGAAGTTACAAAGGCAGACAGGTCTTGTGCACTCAGGTTTTTCTCCCAGAAGAAATAATCTGTCAAGTTGTAAAGCATTCCCCTGACCCAGTTTGGCAACTTCATATCCTACAATAGTTTTTTATTTCTTATTGCATATCATGGCATAAATTCACATATTTGTGTTTCCCAAATTGTTGTTTTTGAGAAGGTAATTTTTTTTTCCTGGTTTTACCCAAATATTCTCTTAGTGTCAAAGAGGTTGTAACACCATAATTTTTCATATTTCTATACTTAAATGTCTGCTACTCACATTTCAGAAGAGGACTATGTATCGTCCATATAAAACAACCTAACTGGTCATTGCTTGCAGCAGCACCTGTATGTTAAATACACTTTGTGGTAGAAAAAGTTTAAAATCCCCTTTGAAGCCTTTTCCCAAGCTTTGTTTACAGTTTGGACAGTAAATATGGATGTGATAAAGTGTTTAGAGACGTATTATAATGTGCATCTCAGTTCACAACCACAGTTAATGCATCTGTGTATGTGTCTAACCTCATACATAAAAGTGTTTCAGCTTTGGTGCTTGTGGATTATTAAAATTGTATCATTATATCTCTTTCTTTGATCACAATTTAGTGTAACACATTATCTTGATTCTCAGTAACTTCCAACTTTGATGTTATATTTAATAAAATATAATGCTGTGCTGAGGAATCCCTCGGGATCTTTAATTTCTTTTCTTTTTTATTAATATATATTACACTTTAAATGGGATTAAATTGTCTGATTAGTGAAGCAGGCTCTCACCGCAGCAGTTAAACCCTGAATTCCTCAGGGCGCTCTGTAGACATTGTTGAAACATCTTTCCAAGGTGCTGATAAGCCCATGAGAATTAAGCAAAACATTTCCCTTGTGCTGAGGCTGGTTTCATGCTCTGACCGCAACCTTTGCTTTGTTAATCCATCTTCCTGCACAGAAACCTTTGCTTTTGCCCTTAAAAATGTTGTAAGGCTGCACCGTAAAGTAGGAGACAGAACTGAGGCAGGATTTTGAAGACACCCTGCCACCCCGAACCCGAGAGCTGTGTGGAGAGTGGCCTGCACAGAGCTATGGCCTGCAAGGGGCTGCGTCACCACAGAGCATCATCCAAAATATGCACCAAGACCAACATCACATTGTCCCCACCAGGGGAAATTGCTCGATGCTCACAGGCTTGGTGCTGCCTTGAAGTGGGCCAGTGCCACTGCTTGTGGCCACCCAAGCAGTGTCAGGAAACTTGGTCAGGGCTGAGCCCATGAAATGGAGCACTTAGCCCAGAAAGGCCCGGTGGTGATGTACAAGGCCCCGGCACAGTCCCTGTGCCCAAACAGCCCTGGAATAAGTGCTCGATCAAGCTCATGAAGTACATTGTGTGCTGAGCTGAAGATCAAACTCAAGCATGGCACAAGGACTATCCTATGAAAAACTCTTCTGGAAAATGCTTAAATGCAATTGAAAAGCAAAGAGTGGGCTGAGACAGGCATGGACTTGGGGAAGAGGAGAAGAAGGAGGCTGACAGGCAGGCGGATCTTTTCTCACTCTTTTTTGTGCTCCAGTGGCTTTTGGTTGGGACAGCTCTGCCACCTGCCCTTCTGCAGTTTTTACAGCATCCAGCCCTCATCCCCAGTAGTTCATCAGATTTCATTTTAATTGCCTCCAGCACGGTAATGAGGGCAAGTGGAGCCTAAACTCTGGCTGATGATGCCTATACAACTCTCTGAGAGAGGAGGTCCTCCCTAGCCTGTCAAGCAGTAAAAGTAGTCTTGAGAACTTGGGGCCACATGATTGTGCTCTTTATTACATCTTATTAAGCCTTATACTAACCCTTATACTTCTATATTATAAAAGTAAATTCTCTAGAGTTGGACAGTGCCAAGCCAAGCAGATTTTGCCATACTGAAAGCACAGGAAAATTCTTCACACTTTGGCTTTATTGGCTAACACAATTGTCTTTAACAGTCAATCAATGTACTATGCAAGTAGAAAAATTCAAATGTACAGTAGACTGACCAGCAAATAAAAATCAGATTAAAAAGACTTAAACACAAAAGACCTCTTAAATCACTATAGTTCTGCCTCTTGAGTTGTCAGGCTTTTAACATTTCACTGACAGATACATATATATAAAACATTGTTATGAGATATACTTCCAAGCCTGTAATTCAATAATACTCAATGAAAAGTTATATGCAAACTCACCTGATTATTTGATAAATAATTCAACCAATTAGTGACATGATAGCGTTCCTACCTAAAGAATAGTGAAGTCCCCCTGCACAGGGTACAAGGCAGAGTTTTACAATGCAGCTCAGTTTTTTGGTCCTTCAGTGTCCAGACCCAGCTTGGACATCACTTATGTATACCTAAGCAGTTTACACAGGTGAATAGCACAGCTGCCTTTTCAGAGAGCTAAGTCTTCCACAATATGATCAGCAGAAGTACTGTCAGTATATAAGCTGGTTTTAGCATTTCAGGCTTAATCAAAAAAAAGGAAGACTAGACTAGATGATACTAGACTAGAATAGGTTTCCATATTTCTAGGACCTGAAGAAGGAGGTATGGGACAGGAGTAGAGGCTGTTTCTTTATGTCTACACAGTAGAAAAATACCTCTTCAGATTTACAAAGGTAAAAATGTTTAATTCGTAGGTGACCCGTCCCCTCCTGGTCACTGAAAAAGAAGTAGATTACTGAGCCAAAAGGAAGAAACATTTCACAACATTACTGACAATTAAGTAAAATAACAATTTTAAAGCTCTGGGAAAAGGGTATATGTGGTGAAGGATTCGTTTGCATAGACAAAATAAGTGAACCTGAGAGCAACGCAGGAAGGCACTGCTGGTATAGACCCAGGAGGCACAATACAAAACCAAAACACAGCCAGGTGGTCTGATAAAACAGAGGCAATGGGAAGAGCCCTCACAAACCATCACTGATGTCTTGACTGTCTTTGATGATAAAAGTTTTAAGAAGTTGTTCAATTACCTTCTGCTTTGCTTTCCATATGGTACCTAAGTAGCTTATTCAAAGTGAACTGTAAATTGCATGATCAACTCTTTGGTTTGTGGTAAAAAGCAGCAGGTGAGGCAGGCCAGGGTCCTTGTGTGGACACAGGCAAGACCTAAACCTCAGACACTGAGAACCTGAGTCAACAGCAAGGTTTTCCTGAACTGGGATACTACTGATGAATGTACCAGTCAGCAATAAGGACTTCTGGCTTTCCTGGCAGCATGTGGGTGCTCTCTCAACTGCCAAAATCAGGGTACAAAATCTGGTCATACCCTCTCTTCCTCTCTCCTTCTGCATTGATCCCAAAACACCCATCTCCCTACTATCCCCCAGCCCAGAACCTGCCCCCTGCCTGCTGCAGGCAATGGCCTAGCGAGGATGAAAGAGTTTGGAGTGTTTCCTGTGCCGTTGGGAATATGCACACCACAGTTCAAAAATCCCTGGTATTAAACATGAAAGATGTGAACCTAGCAAGGAGCAGGAAGAGTGACATTTAAGGCAAGAAACATCAGAGATTTTAGAAAAAATTGCCATCCAGTACGGAGAAACAACTTCATAAATCACAGAATGACAGAATCTGTCCCACTGGAAAATAACCACAAGAGAGGAATTCTTGCAAATGCATTTCTAATTTGGGAGATAAAATTAGAAAACCCAAAGTTGACTGTTGTGAAACCATCATTGCATAGTCCAGTAATTTAGAAAATTCAGATAAGTGCTTGAATTGATGTCCTGACTTTTGTGAGGACAACAACCATATTGGTACTATCTTTAATGGGACCAGGATGTCAACCCTGAACTTTGTGCAGTTGATCCAAAGCAGCCAACATCAAGTCATGTCAGTGCTCATATGAACACAGAAATGAAGTCAGTACAGTACTCAATTAAGGAACTTTCTCATTAGCAGGCAAACAGTATCCCTTTGCTGAAGACCCGTACCTGCTTGTTTGAGGAAAAGCTCTATGAAAATCCTGCCATCACAATTTATGTGAAAAGTACCTCCAGGAAAAAAATCTAGTAGTAGCAATTCAAATGATAAACTTCAATCCATGGAACTCAGGAAGTGAGTTGGCATGAAGGATGGAAAAATGCTTTCTTCTTAAGAAGACTTTGACTTTTTCAAGGAAAAATTTGATAAAAGAATGTTCTGGTCCCAAATCACAATATTTTGTTTCTGAAAAGTGGCAACAGAGCCTTGAGGACAGGAATGTCTGCTTCCTTCACTCTGGAAGGTAGTTTGAGATCCTGTCTTTCCCATAAATTATGCTTCCATTATGTCCCCCTTCTTTCTAAAGACACGTAGGAAAATAACCCAATTTGCTTCAGTTACTTAGCTTCAATAAACCTTCCTCCACCATGATTGTTGGACAATCATAGAATGATTTGGTTTGTAAGGGGCCTTAAAGTTCATCTAATTCCAACCCCCTGCCACGGGCAGGGACACCTCCTTGCACTTCTACCAGGTTGCTCAGAGCCACATCCAACATGGCCCTGAACACTTCCAGGGATGAGGCATCCACAACTTCCCTGGGCAACCTCTTCCAGCGCCTCAGCACCCTCACAGTAAAGAACTTCCTCCTGCTGTCTAATCCAAAACTACTTTCAATTTAAAGCCATTCCCCCTTCTCCTGTCCCTACATGTCCTTTTAAAAAGTCCCTCTCCATCTTTCTTGTAGACTCCCTTCATGTACTGAAGGCTGAAATTAGGTCACACCGAAGCCTTCTATTCTCCAGGCTGACCAATCCCAAGTCTCTCAACCTTTCCTCATAGGAAGGGTGGTCAATCCCTCTCATCGTCTGGTGGCCTCCTCCCCCTTCCCTTGACTTGCTGCCCACACTGCTCTGGATGCAGCCCAGGACACTGTTGGTTTTCTGGGCTGCAAATGCCTGTTGCTGGGTCATGTCCAGCCTCTCACCCAGCAGCACCCCCAAGTCTTTCTGGGCAGGGCTATTCTTGATCTGTTCATCCCCAGCTTTTGTTGATACCAGGAGCTGCCCATACCTGGGTGCAGCTGCTTGCACTTGGTCTCGTTAACCTCATGAGATTCCCATGGGCCACTTCTTAAGCTTGTCCAGGTCCCCTTGGATGCCATCCCATCCTACAGGTGTGACAACCACACCACTCAGCTTGGTGTTACCTGCAAACTTGCTGACGGTGCACTTGATCTCTTAATCTATGTCATTAATGAAGATATTAAATGACACTGGTGGCAGTAAGGACCCCTGAGGGGCACCACTTGTCACTGATGTCCATTGGGACTCTGAGCCATTGACCATGACCTTCTGGATGTGACTGTCCAACCAAGTCCTTATCCAACAGTATGTGACCAATCATTGTAAAAAAGTTTGTCTTACTAACATTTCTGTACTGATAAAATTTAAGCATATAAAAAAATTATATTTTGTATATATATATACAAAAGTATATACACACAGAGACCAATACAGATTTGCGGGAATTAAATCAGTCTAAAGAAACTCCTTTGGAAATAATTACACCATGTAAAAATGAAATAATGCACAAGGTATAAATATATGCCACTTATATAGGTACCTTTCTGTTAGGAAAAAAAGAGCTGTGTGTGCATCCTCCCCCACCTCCCCATCTGACCTCTCCCAGTAATAGTTATGTGTTAAAATCTTTCTGCTGAAATAAAAACTTTTCATTAATATTCTTAAAAATCAAATTGAAAACTCAACTGGTCTGTATTTTTAGTGTGTTTTTAAGTCCTCTACTCCTAAATTGCTCTTTTTATCCAGACAAGTCAAATGATGCTGGTACTCTGTTTTTCTGTCACATACTCTTTCCTTAAAATCACAAGTCATTCTGCCCCATCCAGAACATGATGGCAAACATGCACACTACTTGCAATACCCTGTAAGACCCAGACACTATAAAATCCATCATTTAAACCTGGTATAGTATTTCTGGCTTAAAAAAATAAATGCAGATGAAGCTATCTTCAGCCCAAGGTAAAAACCATCCCCTGGGAAAAAACTGCCTACAGTGTAAACCGGAATAAATGCTGCAATATTTATGAGAATAGTGGTGCTGGGAATCCCCTCTGAGAGCCTCTGATTTTCACCATACATACATTTCACCATTCACCATATCATAAGATGTTCTAAAATTAGAAGAGGCCACAATCTGACAAGTATCCTTTATGTTTTAGTCCTACAGATGGATACCATGAGGTACTTTCTCAGCTTGAAACTGTTCCAAAACCAGAGGCACTAATCTGACATATTAAACTGAATTTATATAAAGTCTTGTGTCTTTACATCATGCCACATCATTTATGGCATGCTGGGCTGTGACAGCTTAAGTTATGAAAATGCAGTATCACACAGCAGATCAGAGCTGGCTTTATAGCAGGGCTCATGAATTTCTTCATCCAGAAAGAATAAATTTTGTGTGGGAACATTCTGCATAGAACCCCTGCAGAGCAATAGATTAAAACTGGATTTTAGCATTTACCTCTAGCTCAACTATAAATCAGAAATTAGAATTGATAATAGCAGTTATCCATCAACAGCAATGCAACTGCAGATGAACCGGAGTAGTTTTATGGTTAAAAGGAGTTACTTTTTATTATTATCCTTAAAGAAAAGCTCTTCTGTTTGGAATGTTTCTAGTCTCTAAATAGGGAGTGATTAGATCCGTACAGATATCAGCATGGATCACAAAGATGCATTTGAAGTAACACCTCTCCAGATTCCAGACTGTTACTCTGACACTGTAGCAATGGGCTTGAGCAGTTCACATTGCAGACTCCTCCCAAGAGAAGAGCTGCAAGGGACAGCTACCAGAGCCGGCAGGACTCTGCCCCGCGGTTCATCGTCGTGTTCGCCGGGCAATGGAAAGCTTTACGGAACTCTTCAAAGTTGCTCATGGCTCCGATTACTCTGCAAAGAGAAAAGTGATGAGAAAAGTGATGGACATGCAGGTTGCCTTCTGTCAAACACTACAGGTCTGCAAGCGTTTCAGTGTTTTCACTTCAGGCTGAATTTTCAGGCTTTCACGTAATTTTTTCACAAATAAAACTGAAAGGTACAGATGAAGGGCTCCCAGTTAATATGAAGAAAATCTTATTTTGTTTCATGCTTTGAGAAGCATCTTGCTTTGCTAGAAATGTGATGAAAAACAAATGCATTTTGTGATATCGTGCCCTTTAGAACAATTTTCTAATGTGACCCTTGGCAGCAGAGGTGGGAGATAAGCAGTAGCTGTGCACAGTGGAATCCTTCTTCCAGCCCTGCCAGACAGCTGCAGGGCAGCAGGCAGGGGATGTAAGCACACACCGGGGTTGTGCTGGCAGTGGGGTTGTGCTGGCAGTGGTTTCATGTGGCTCTCAATTCTTGTAACAGCACGCTCTGTCCACCCACACCCACCCACACCCACCCACTGAGTCCCTGGGACTTTGCAGTCTCAGGGGGCAATTAGAGACTCTTGTTGGGCAGCTCAGCCTTGCACCTATGAGCACCTCAACTCATCTGATATTTTGGAAATATATTTTCTGAGCCTTCTGCCCTGACCAGCTCCCAAGCCCTCTTGCTTCTACCACGGGTGGTGGGATACTGAAAGAGCAGCACATCCCTGCCTGACCCAAGCTGGACTGTGTGTCTCCATCCCAGACTGGCCCCTTCAGGCATAGGGGAAGAGCTTGCTCTCTGCATGCAGTCGTTCTTGGCTCCTGCTTTCATGTCTGCATTGTGTGATGTGGTCAGAAACTATTATTTTACCTCTGCTAGATTGTGATTTTGTTGTTTGCTGCTTTTTCCTATGCTTTTAATCATCTTGTAATTTGCTAACCCGAAACTTGCAATGGTGTTAAAGAGTTTCCTGAGTTAAGAGCAGAAAAGTATCTACTGTGATATTAATTGTATACCTTTCCTTTGTTATGCTGTGAGGAGGCATTTTTCTATATTGCAGACAATCAGCTTCTCAGTGTAGCTCAGCATGGTAGAAAACATTCTTATTACATTGATTAGACTTTCTGTAAGAAAATTTGCAGTCATCTGGTACAAAAATGTCTAAAGGTCAGTTTTGTAGGGAGGATTACCAAATGAGGTTAGGCTGCAAATAAGAAATACAGCTTTACTGTAAAAAAACTGCAGATACATATTCAGGGACTGGAACAGCGAGAGCTGGTCATGCAGAACTGCTGCTGATGTTAGTGGGAGTTCTGCCTGCCATGCCAGGGATTTCAATCTGAAATTGGCATTCAAAAATAGCAAAGACACATGCTAATACTGAAAATCTGCCAATTAAAAAGAAATAAACCCAGAATTTATCCAATGAAAAGATCTTTATGTATGCATGCATGCCACTTTTCTACCCATGGTTTGATATTGCCACACATTAACTAAAATCAGAGTGGACTGTCTGGATTTCATCCCATTGAATTACAGTAGAGACACCTTTCCCTAAGCAGGTCACCCTGGCCTCCCTTGGTAATCAATAGAAAGATATACTTGCAGAGTCTAAGTAATTTAAATTTATTACCTGCTGAAAGACTATTTTTATATATATTTAGTTCTAAAATGCCGTTTCCTTTTTGACTGTGAAGAGAACCTGGTGTGAAACATTCAGATGCACACACCTGTGTTCAAGATGTGTTGCTCATTTCTATAGTTTTTGTTACCTTTTATGATTACTTTTAAAAGGGCTGTTTGAGCTTTTTGGACAGAAAGAGCTGTCAGCGTGGGAGCTAGCTGTATTGCAGTTATGCTCATAATGGTCTTGGGACATAAATGAAATCCAGTTGGGAGAAATAGATAATATAATTTGTTAGCCCAGCTGATATGATTTGCAAGAGAAGACAAACACCAGATCTTCAGTTTCAAAACAGAAGCTAGTTCTCAGTATCTCACTCAAAAACTAAGAAGAAGTTTTGTCTTTATTTTCTAGATCTCAAATTAATTGAAACGTCTCTGAAATTTTCTTTCATAGCTTGATGCCTTCAGGAGTTTTCCTAATAAATACTCTATCCCTAGAGTTCCCTGTATATTTTGAGATTTGCACCATCTCATGGGAATGTAGCTATGTAATGATTCAGAATATAAATATACCTATAGTTAAATAAACCTGAGGACTTTAAAAGACAGCAAATGATTATTTTTGCCAAAATCTTAACAAGAGTAGGAATTATGAAATTAATATCTCTGTAGGCTGAAGGTCAGCCTGATACCCCTGTCCTCATTGTCATTGTATTTTAACATTGTATTTTCAATGTTAAAAGGCACACAGATTTGCATACCGCACTACTTTTACCCTCACTAGCTGGTATAAGACTCTTTTAGTCAACAGAAACTGGTAGGATTCTCTAGAAGGCAAATAATCCACTGTATTGTATGAATCAGCTTGTGGAGTTAACTTCCTTTGTCCTTATAAAGAGGCAATGTAGTACTGCACCCAGTTCTTAGTTAAGTAGATGCAACCAACAGGAATCCCAACAAAACCAACATGTTACTGGTCACAAAAACTCTGTGAAGAAGCAGAGAAATAAACTCTGGCTTCCTAATTCTTATGTGGTTCCCCCCTTCCCGTGGCAGGGAGTTCATGAGTGTCTGTGGTGAGGGAAGCCTGGGGAAAGCCTTTTGGCAAGGACAGACACTCTCTGTTATGGCTGGACTGTCACTGCTCCTTCAAGAAAAGTGTCACTTGAATGCCAGCAGAAGAGTTTGGTCTTGAACTGAGCTTACAGGGCACATTTTGCCTTGCATTATCAATATAATTCAAGGTAGAGACTTATAAGCTTTTAATGAACTCAGACAGATTAAACCAAGGACCCTCCTTATATTCACTGTTTGCTAAACTAGAATTGCTTCGGGAAAGAGATAGATGAGGCATTTTAGGTACTCAGGCCATGATGACAGGACATCACAGGGATCACAGTGTGTTCTGGTTCAAATGCTTTTGAAGGTAGATGCAAGCTCCTCAATTTTACAGAAGACCATTTGTAATAGTGAAAGAAGCTAATAAAACCAATTCAATTTCCATCTAAACCAAGAGCACAGTCCAATTTTGTGTTTGCTCTTAACCCCCTTTTAAAATGCTAAATTTCTGCACTTCTGTTCTGCAGTGATTGATTCTGTATGTACACTGAGGAAATACTTTATTTGCACTACCTGAACTGAGGAGGGCTGTGAGCTCCAGTATATATTTGCTCCCTCGCCGATTCTGGTCTAAAGGAGTTGCATCTTACCTAATAAAATAAAAAAAAACAGAAATAGGCACATTATCTGGGATGACTTTGTATGTAAAGCAAAATGTAAAGTCACTGTTCTTAAGATGCCTATTACTTATAGAATGCATAACATGGAAAGACACCATAAATTCCTACTTTGTTTCACCTTTGCCAATATGCAGTTTTCTGTTGGTATGTTCTCTTGTTTTTCAAACCCCCTGATGGATCCAGTGCCCACCCACTGTTTTTCTATACACACACTTTCCCATCATCTAACCACAGTCACTTTACTAGTTCTTTTGAAGTTCTCTATAATGGTAGCTTGTCTTTCAGCTTGTGCTGCATCATCTCACACCTTAATAAGTACCAAACATACTTCTTGGTCTCAAAGCTATGTAATGTGTATAAAAGGTACACATAATAATGCTTATCATCTCTAGAATTGCAGCTATATTAGCTGGCATATTTATTCCATGTTGGAATGTCAGTTTCTTTTGAAATTACACATTTTCCACATTTCCATCAGTGGTCCCCAGTTCCCTGTTCCTGATAAGATACTTAACCAAATCATAACTGACCACAAAACAGGGCAGATAGAATATTTGCACAACTGAATAATCCCTCTTACGCTGTATCCATTGCATGAAAAATCTCTTTTAAACTGCCTCTACCTTACGTAAGTCTCTACATTAAATGTTCCTGTCAACAAAATCCTTTAAGCCAGATTGCCCAAAGGATTTCAGTGGACTTCAGTGCAATTTTTTCTGGCTAAACACAGCTCTGACAGTTTAAATAAGGCTGTTGAGTGTCTTGAGCTCTGTGGATATGAGCTGAGCTTGAGGGTACCTTGCATACAGTGCTCTCACTGTGTATGTGCCTTCCCTGTGAGGGACCACTGGACATATGTTTCCTGCAGTGGTCCTATAAGGCCCCCAGATATTCCCTATAGATTCAAAATTTATTTGGAGAAAAAGTGCCACGAGGCAAAACTTAATTCAGCATAAATGACCAAAGTGGAATATTTTCTTTGCTCAGTATTGTCAAACTGAAACAGCCATAGGCCCATAGACTGCTACACTGACTCTCAGCAGAGAAATTATTTTCAGCCAGGACTGCTTGCATTGGGTCTTGTTTTTTTCAGTTTGGCATGATTCATTCCTTCAACTGGTGGCAAAGTTTTATAGCCTGACTTTCCTTCTCATGTAGGGAGTTTGTCCCAATCTGGTTACCCAAATGAATAATTTCTGATCCTCTCCCTTGCTCTATGTTTTTCTAAAAAACTCACATCCCTTATCAAAGTTTTGTAACAGCATATTTAGTGACAGATGGGAAAAAATAAACTAAGACTTTCTTCACTGCTGCTTATTTTCCTTGAACAACGTACACAGTAACAAATGGTAGTGGGACACTTTTAACAGGAGTTTGTGGTGGAAGCAGTCATAAACTGCTGTGTATTGCAAGCACCAGGAATCTGGGAAGTTAAAATTGAAGGAGGCTGAGGAGTCAATAAATGCAGGAAGACCCTTTTAGTGGAGGGAAGTAGAAAGAAGAAAGAAAGTTTCTGTGACAACACTGTGCAAAACCAAGAATATTTTCAGCAGTACTGGCACCATGGGTAGTTGAGAACAAAGAGGGAAAGAAAAATAAATAATTATTGTGGGAGAAGTCTCTGCTTATACTCTCAAAAGTCTGTGTTTGGGTGATGCAGATTGTTGAAACCAGGCAGGCTCATATCTGCACTGCACATTGTTCAGGTTAACACATGGGGATTTGAAACACATTTGCACTACTCACATGGGCATAACTGAGAAAGAAAAGCTGGTTGTGTGTGAACTCAAGGCCTGGCAGTAAAGGCTCTTCTTCTCCTCCCCTCTTTTCTGTAATCCATTTCCTGTATGCCTGATAAGAAAGAGATACTAAGTGCCTTTCAGCAACATGAAGATTACCACAACTTCTTTTTCTTTTTTTAATAATATGATGTTTCAGATATTTTTTATCTACTTACCCTGAAAGCTTCTCGCAGACCTCCATTGTCTGCAATGTTTTCTGCCAAAGTCCTCTTCCCTTTCACCTTGGCAGAATGAAAGAACATCAGTCATTTGACCCATTTCTGAACTTCCTACTCGATCAACTTCAAAAAGAGGAGAAAAAGTAAAACAAGGCAAGAACAATCTCAGTCAATTTCATCCATCTTTGGTTAAGAAAACTGGGTTTCAATGTGAAAACTGCCAGTAAAAAATTTTCTGTGATGAGTTATCCTGGCTCTGGCCCTAGATCTCTGGAGCACAAAATATGGCAGATAGAATGCACTTAAGAATCCAGTCCCTGATCTTTGAGCTGAGTGTCAGTAATTTTCCCCTAAGGACTGTTTATATCTGGTGACATGTGAGATCCAGTAGCCTCTTTCTTAAACTTTTATCTAAAAGGTTATATTTATTTCTCCACATAACTCTCAATATACTACTGGGATGCTAAAATAACTTCTAAGTCATAACATAAATAAGTGTAATTAAAAATAACTGTCAGAGACAGAATCAAAATTGATAGTACATTCAATGCTCTAAAAAAATCTGCAAAGGAGATTCCTGTTGCTTCTCCTGGGTATTGATTCCAAGATCAGGAGCAATAGCAACCAGAACATGTTGTGGGAAACAGCTCTATATAAACTTTGTGAGGAAACTGGTCTCCTGGCATTACCAAGTGCAATATCATTACAAAGAAATCCTAATTTCTGCCGAAGTAGCATTATCTCTACTCACCCAGCCTACTAAGGTCTTTGTGTTACCAACTGTAATTGTAATTAAGCAGTTTTACTCTCTCCTGTGCCTCAAATAGGCAAGATAATTGGGCACAGTTTTGAGCAGGGCTCTGAAGGTCAATGCTGGCTGCAGCCATCAGCTCTCCCGTGCCACAGGGATCAGTAGGGTGGGGTTGGCATCAGGACTCAGTTTCAGGATGGCAAAAGACGGGAAAATGGAGAAGAAGAGGTAAAAAGACCAAGGGAATCGCCAGGTACTTGTGCTCAGCCCCACACTCAGTGCAGATGAGCACCCAGATTGGACTCGGGACATCTTACTTGATGCCTTGGGTACAGTGTTACAGGAAAAATGGGAGCCACGGAGGAAAGTGCAACCCTTTCCTGCTAGCTCTCCCCTGCCCTCAGGAGGCTGGAGATGGAGGTGAGAGAGAAGCTTTTAGGACAAAAGGTGCTGGGACAGCAGGGAACAGGCACACATACCAGCTGCCTTTTCCCTGGCCTTCCTACTCACACATTTTCTTCACAGTGGGCTTGTGACGAAGACTGACTTAGAGCATAAGATGAGAGTAACCTAACAGTGGCACAGGGCCACAGGTCATCTGAAAAGTGGAAGAAGTCTTTCTGCTGATCTCAGGCAGCTCTGGATCAGGTATTTGAGACTACTCTGCCCAGACAGTTTGTGGCAGGGCTCAGGGACCGCAATAAGCCCTTTATTCAGTGAGATGACTTTATGTGATTATTGCACTCTGGAGCTATTTCTATATCCACTTTTTCTTTCATTAGGCTTCTGTTCTGGAGACATTTTTATTGCATACCAGATGAAAAGGAAGAAGAATAAATAGGTTTCTTGATCCATGAAAAATATTCATACAAGGGTAAAAAACCAGCAGAATATTGATGTAAATGACAGAACAAAATGACAATAAAAAAAAGGTCTTTGCTTGCATAGCTCTTCATGCAAAAGCTATAAAATATGGCAGAAAATTGGAAAATTCTTCTATCATTTAAAAAGTGCTTTCGGTTATCCTGTGGAAATAGAAGGAATGGGATGACAAGGCTGTGGGTGATAGGATCTCTCCAGTAAGCCTATCCATGGACTTCAAAGGCAGTATCTACACTGGAGAGGAAATTCAGACCTACCTCATCTCAAGAGACAGTGGAAAAGGCAAAGGGGATGGCCAAGCCAACGGCAGAGACATGGGAAGGGCTCAGCCCCATCCTTGGGGAAGCTTTTATTGATCTTCGAGTGGCATTTTTGTAATGACAGTTTTTGTCCTACAGATATTCAGGAATGAGCCTGAGAATTTTGATTTGTAACTTAGCTTATTATGAAGTATTTAAAGTCTGAGTTGCTGGACTTCAGACTGGACCACAATACAGCTTTGTTATCTCCAAGACCAGCACAAACAAGCCTGGGAAAAGTGCTAGAATTGTTGATGAGCATTTCATGTGGCCTTGCTATTCTGAAAAGGTAAAGATGTAATAGTATTTCTAAAATGTAGGTAGAGGTGATAGAATTGAGTGGGGACTGGAATATGTGTTTTATCCTGAAAACTAAGATTACAGTTGTGTCCCAGACAACATTACTGGAATTTCAGCTACTCATTTCTGAAGGTCTGCAATTTATCCTGTTTATCCTCATTTTGGACACACAAATGCATGTACACATTTTCAGGGAAGCCCATACCTCTGACAGACAATGAAACAGAAACCATTCCCTTGCACTTTCTTTCTCAATCCTTTTCTAGGAGCTACTGCTATCATATTCCCTTGATTAAACATACAAATGGGGTCTATGTGCACACATGGAAGAAATAGCAAGAGTTGAATATGAAATAAAGTAGGGCTTATGCAGCCATTTTATAGCTGCAATAAATAACAGGCAGAATTGTTAAAGGAATCTATAAAACATGCTATTCTATTCTTTCTAAAAGAGTGATTGCTCAGTTTTCATTACAAACCTCATCTTGAGAAGACATTTAATGTGCCCACAATAATTAGACCAGCCCTGCTGAGTGGCTTCATCCTCTTCCTCTGATTCCAAAAGGATGTGAGGGATTGAAATGGTTTAACCCCATCACTAGAGTGTGGGTAGTGGTATTTGACCAGACTAATTAAACCTGACAGACAATTTTTAACACAATTATTCACCTCAAAAAATCATTTGTTGTGAGAAATGAAGTTGGTAGTCTAATATTCCAATACATTGGGATTTATAAAAAGAGAACTTTAAAAAAAAAAAAGGGGGGGGGGGGTGGGCACAACAACACAAACTCCTCATGTACCACTATTTTCAGTCACTGGTGGTTTACATACGTGTAAGCCAGCTTGCTTCCAGTAGTAATTGTTGTACTGATTAATCATGCATTTTGTTTTCTCCTTAAATTTTTCTTCAGAGTCAGTTGTCCACCAAGGGTCTAAATTTCCATTTTTGTCATATTTCCGACCTCAAAAAGGAAAGAAAGAAAACAAATGTTTTTGCAGGAGAAAACTTTTACAATTTAGGAATTTATCACCTGCACAGAAATGAGAGGTGAATGTTCTCATGCAAGTGTGTTTACAAAATGAGTAGGATCAGTGATCAAAATCTTTAACTCAGTGAAATCAGCAGTGAAAAGTTGTCATTCTATTTATTGTCAGAATTTCCATTTGCAGAAGAAGATAGTAATGACTAACGAGTTCAGCAGTACATTTTATAATTACATAGTGTAAGACACATTTAGCTTTCTTGCAAGTGTAATTGTATTTTTCATCCTCAGACCATATGTCTTTGATTCTGAAAATGTGATGATAACTAATTTATTATTAATTCTTCACTTGATCAGGAACCCAATCCATTTCATGCAAACTTCTGAAGTTTCTGTGTTTGATTTTGGAGCAAGACCAGAACATTTAAACCCTATCCATGGATATATACATCCCATTGCCCAGGCTGATGGTTACAGCAGTGGCTCATGGAAGTTTCACCCTCAGGTCCCTGCTCCCTATCATTTGTAGGAGAGTATTTAGTCTCCATCATGACTCCAGCCAGTCAGACAGCCAGTTGGACTTTACTGAGAGCATGTTTAGCTGCCCATGTGGATGCAGCCTTGCTCTGTGATTTGATTCTTCTTTGCAACTGCAGGAGAGAGAGGTAAGGAGCAATACAGACATAATACCAAGTACTGAAGATGTTTTATTTCATGCTTTTATTTCTTCTTTTTTTCCTCTGTGTATTATCTTGTTCAAGATGACAAATTCCTAGAGATGTATTTATTTCTATATTTGCAAGGTAAGAGCCTGGCAAGAAGTAGGGGTCTGCTTAGGGAATCAAACCTTAGGTTCCTTTCTGACTGGCAGGGGACAAGAGGGAGATTAGGTACTCACCTACACAAGGTGGGAGTTTATGAAATAAAATGTCTCCATTCTGGAGTGATTGTTGACACAAAATATTGTAGAGCAGTGCCAAAAAGGATACCAGGACACAAGGCTTTCTTTTCTTTTTTCTTCTCTTTTCTTTTCTTTTATGACACAACATAAGCAAACTCAAAATTGCTGCTAGGAGGAGGAGGAGGTTCAGGTTTCTTTCTCCCTGCACCTCCCTCCTTTCCCCCTCCCCTCACTTTCTCTCAGAAGCCCAATTTTTAAAAGCACCTTACTGAGACAGCCAAACCTAGATAGTGGCAATGCCTCACTCTACCCAGCTTGTCAGGACAATTGGATTGATATTTTCTGACCATTCTTCTTTTTCCCCCCTCTCTCTCTTTTTCGAATTTAATTTTAACATTTTGCAACACCTTTTCTGCATCACTATTGTTCCAGTATTGTATTTTAAAACTTTTGTAATTATCTTTTGAAAAAGATACCTGAAATGAAAAGTTTTCTTGGAAGTAATTTTTATCAGTCAGAACTTGTCCTTTTGCCCTTCCCACTCCCCCCATTAGGACTTTCAGAATCTGTTGCTGATTTAGTTTTCATTCAAGACAAACAGAAGGAATCAAGCTTGTGGCATTTCTTACCAAATAAAATCCAATTCAGAGAAGCAAGATTCCATGTAAATAAATCTAATAAATACAAGTTGATAATTTTTTCACACAATTCAGCACCATTAGAACACCCAAAACAATAAAAACACTACAGCATGTACAAGTCAGCTTTCTAATCTGTCAACTCTGTAAATAAAAAAGTTATCAACATGCAGTCAATTACTCACCATTGCTATCAAATCCATGAGTAAACTCATGGCCGACAATCACTCCTATGGCACCATAACTTAATGACCTGTAACACAAAGAAGCAGTTTCCTCAGAAAGTGTTCCCAGTCATGAACATTAATGGACAAAAGACCTCAGGAAATATCATTATTGATTTAAAAAGGGGGTGAGGAGGCAGGGGACTATGGGTCTAAAAATCACACCTATACAATTTGGACTTAAAGATGTTGAAGCTCTTAACTCTTTTAAAAACAACATTTAATCTAAAACTTTGAAAGCATTGGGATGGTTCACTCTTCCAACCAAATTCCTTATCAGCATCGTATGAGCTCCAAATGTCTCCCACAGCTGACTGCATTCTGTATATTCTGACAGGGAACAGGACACAGTTACAGCTATAACTACTCTGAAACAAAGACTGTATTTTGTAAAGCATTAACAGATCTCCATTCAGTTTTAAAAAGAAAGGTCACATAATTCCCTTGCACCTGCCCTGGAATAGGAAATGATACACAGTCGGACCTAAGGCACCCGGGAAACAGAGTAAAAAGAAATAATTTGTATTCCTGATTGACAATTAATTATATGTTCCTTATTATATCCCAATAAACATGCTTTTGGGAGAAATAGAGATGAAAGAGGGAAAGGCTAAGGGCTTTTTTACACCAAAAGCAGTGGATATCATGGGGGTAGGTGATCTACCCAATGCATCTTTCATTTGTTGAGTTGATTTTTTGTGATTTTATTTATTTCATTATTGAGATGCTACACTTCAAAGCAGCTTATAGTATTTCTAACACATCGTATTGAAATAGAAGAAAGGCAGAGGGTTTTGAAATAACATGTTATTATTGGACCTAATGATCCATAGTACACTAATTGCTCATCTCAGTCAGGCCCAAAAGGTATTATATCATTTAATTCCCTCTGCTCCTACGAAAATCCTTCCCTTTGTTTTTTTGTTTCCTGAAAGGTACTTTGCATGTGCTAAAATCTTCCCTACTGTTTTTTAGCCCAAGTACTGTTACAAACCTTCTCTAAGAAATGCAGGTTAAAATGATACATTTCAGCAATGGAAATATCGTCCTTTTGTGTGACAAATTTGTAATCTTGTGTAGCACACAGTGATAATTACCCCTAATAAATGCACTATGTAAGACTTGTTTTCCACATCTGAAGTAAAGGGGTTATGCAGGTTCTTTTGCAGCTGGAGAAGTGAAAAAACAATGGCACAAAACAGGTAAAGAGATCGAGAAGAACCAAGCCCTACTACTAAATACATCTTATTTTTCCTCTAAGGTTCTTTGTCACCATGAGTGACAGGACAAAGAACAGGTTGGTGTTCTGGCACTCCTACAGCTTTCCTTAGCTCCAAAAGATTGGGTGAAGTTTGCAGCAAATTTTAGCTTTGAATCTGTGAACCCCCTTCAGCATTTTGTCCAGCTCAACAGCATTTATTGCCGTAAATTTTCCCCAGCTCTGTTTGTGCTTTTCACTTCTGGGCACAGTAGGACATAGATGGAAGGGATTAGGTGCAGCCCAGCAGATACCATATTAAAGGGGAACTTTCTGGGACTGGGGAGGCTCAGAGAACTGTAAGGAAGCTATGAGGTCAGGTAGTTTGAAATCTCTATTTCAATATATCTGGCACTGAAGGCTCATAACTGTGAATGATGGCATTTGAATATTATTTAATGTACTGAGATGTAAAAGTGATAACTAAGCTTCCCTTTATGCAAATAGACATAGCTGGTTTTTGGTGGTTGTGCTGGAACTGGTCACTAAAATGCCACTAAATGTTAAATATTTGCTAAAACAGTTTTTCAGCAAGCACTGGTGACTTTTTGATGGTTTGTCTGTTCCACTGCCATGTACTGTTTCTTCTAAGCAGACAGAAAACATCCAGAATATTTCAAGGACAAAAGCAATTGGTTGTCTGATATAAACCAGCCACATTTGTTTACTAAATTTCATTTTGATACGTACTCAAGCAAAACCAATTTAAGCTAAGGTAACCTTTAAAGAACAGAGATGAGCAAAGTATAACACTTTGAAAGAACCACAATTTTATCACTATGGCAGAAGGTCAGAATACAGAGAAATCTCTTCAGAAAGCAAAGCTGGAAACAGGTCTGCAATAACTGTAACAGGAAAAAAGTTCACCTTAACAAGAAAGGACTTTCTTCTATCCCCAATTACCACTTACAAAGTCACCTGGCCCACAAGAATTCTCTTTGAATGCAAATTAATTTGTTCCTAAATTGAACATGTCTTTCTACATATATTGCAAAATTTCCTGTTTACAAGGACACAATCCAGATTGGATGATGGCAAACACAAAATGTTCAGAAAGTTTAACAAAGATTTATTAAGGATATGTTTCACCAGTAACTGGCTTTATATAACTGCAAAATAACTTTCAGAAACTGCCATCAGAAACTTTTCATGGTCTTATCCTGCCCTAAAATAGAAAGCTATTGAACTGCACAAAAGCAGTGATTTTTCAAAATTAAATGTATGTGACCTATAATTACCCTTCCTCAGCTACACTGGCACATGCTCAGGCAATCTCAGGCAATCACTTATGCACATGAAGATATTCTCATGCACCTCAACAGGCACAGACAAGGGGCCATTGCTAATCTTAGATATTAGCAGAAAGTGAACAATAAACTGATAATAATTGGCTTCTTGGGGTATTCAGTTCTGTTCAGGAAGTGTTAGTTACCTGATTTACAATTCCTTTTAATACCTGCCATGTGCACACTGCTGCATCTGCATGCTGTAGCATTGAAACACTTCCACTTGGGTGCACTTAATTAGCAATTCCTGCGAGAAATCAGTCATCAGTTTAAGACAACAGCAACACATACGACTCCCAAGGGTAAGAAAAAGTATCTCACAAAGCAGCACTTCTCAAAGTCAGTTCTTCCAGTGGAAAAACCAGGTTACAGCAGGAGAGAACACACAACCCAAGGGCCAAGTTTGCCCTGCAGAAGGACAACACAGTTTTCCCATGCACTCACTACCTTTTGGTTGCCTTCAGCACTGCAGCCTTCTCTGCCATGCCCTCTTCTTCACCTATATGTGTTTGCAATAACTTCCCCTGTTTTTCCTCATTTCTAGGTGGATGAAGTTCCCTGGTGCAGTACTTACCTAGGATACTCTGTTCCCCAAAAGAAAGGCTTTTGAAGTTCTCCTGCTGGGAATCCTGCAATTGAAAAAAAAAATAAGTGAGGCAATTCAATACAGCTGAATAGCTGTCACAATGCCCAAGGGTTTAGATGTTATGACCTCATTTGTTTGGTTTCAGAAGGTTTTGCGAGGGGAGCTTTCCCTGGGGTGGTAGTTTCAGAATGCAATGTAGAGGATCTTGGAGAGGCAGCAGAGATGCTGCCACACGTTCGTCTGAGTAAGCACACGTGTTCCTGTGAAAAACACACCTCCTGTTTCCTATGAAAAATACTGGATTACCCTCAGATGTGCCGACAGATCAACAGACAATACATAGGTAAAGTGCAAGAAGAATTAAAATGGTGTTAGCTTAGTGAGGCTTCAGTGCAGCAAGAAACATGAAAGTGATAAAATATAAGCCTAATTCTATTTAGTGTATGAAAAACAAAAGTAAATGAGCATGCTTAGGCACTTCTGTAAAGGAAAACTGTAGATTATGAAGGCTGTAGGGTCAGTCTAGCTACAGATATTACCTGGCTGTTTCTGGTAGACTAACCAGTTGCCAAAAAAACATCAATGGAAACACTCTGGCAAGTGATGATCTACTGATGTTTCACATGGAATCAAAATTGTTCCTCAAAGTCACATGTCTATTTTTAATTCCAGGGTGACATTTCAGTGCCAGGATACTGAAGACAGTGGAGCTGCACACAGTAAAACTGTAACAGCCCAAAGAACTGCTAAATAGAACATACACCCATGGTCAAAGTTCTTATATGATGGTGAAAAGTGCCATCCTTCCAGGCCCAGATGTGGAATTTACTGTCTTGTGTCACAAACTCCCATCTATAAAGCACAGGCATACACCTGCTTTGAAGCTTAACCCACATGGTCATCACCTTGTTGAGGAAGAAGCAGTTTCCTCAGGTGACTCACTTGTCTTCCCAGGAGCTGCTGCTTCACCCTATGGGTCTCTCTTCAAGAAATCACCTGAATGCTCAGATCAATACAAAACCAAATTCATTTGATTCTAACCCCATTCATTTTTTTTGTGGATATATTGGACATAGATTTCTTTATATCTGAGATAAGTTGTCAGGCAAGATCGTTGTTTTTTCCTTACAAAGTCTTTAAAAAACTTAATTTGAAATGAAAAAAAAAAAAAAAAAAGAAAAAAAAAAGAAAAAACCAAAACCCCAAAACCAAAACCAGTATGCTGAGTGTAATTCATGCCAAGTGATATGGCACAAGGCATGTCCTCTTGGCCTGCCCAGCTGCTTTTTGATGTTGCTTCTCCATGGCTGCCATCATTCCCTATCTGCAATTAGCTTACAAAAAATGTGGGCTTCAAACTTATTTTCTGAATGTTGTTTGGGGTTTTATTCTTACTTCTCCAGATGTTGTTTTATTGTTTCAAGCATGGTATTATTTTCTTTTCCAGCACTACAGACCAAAATTTTACCAATGTCAAGGACAAAGTTTTCCTGATCTAACTCTCCTTGCCTCCCAGTGCACAGAGAAGATTATTTATGATGCATGTTTTTAAACATTTTAAGCAGCAATGGTACACTCATACAACCTAATGAAAATTCCTTGTTAGGCCTTAAGTTAAAAGCTGTGTTTAGAGCTGAAAATCCTATCTGAACTGGTTCTCTCCAAACACCGAATCTCAGAAAAGGTTTTAGAATGCTTAGGTTCTACTAACTCTAAATGATCCTATCCCCACAACAACAGGTGAGAGGAACTGTGGCCAAAATGAACAAATGAGCCCATACTGAAGGTGGTATGAACAAAAGCATGTCTAATGATCACACAATCCTGTGTGCCTGTCCCTGCACCAAGAGGCTATCAAAATCTTTTTAAGGAGCTGCAATTTTTATGTCCAGGTATAGACTTGTGTAGTGAATTTGCACTTGTCTGCAGTAGAGGTAATATACATTATTTACAGCAAATTAGGTGCAAATCTTCACTCAGGCTTATCCAGCTACACTAAATGTGTCTTTGTAGAACATTGCTGAAACACAGTCAACTGTGAGTTAAACCATGAGATAGTTTTCACTGAACAAGTCAATGAATGAATGGTAGGAAGCTCCAATCCTGAGTCCATGCAACAGGTTGGTAACTATTTACTGAAAGTCAGGATCCATTTTAGGTTAGCTATCACTGAGCAAAGTGCTGGTTGAAGGAGTGGTTTCTGCTTCTGGATGTGTGAAAACACCTCTGTAGTTTGCACTAATGGAAGCTCAGGAAGTATTTTCAGGCCAAAGCAGAGAAAGAGGCCAGCAGAATGTAATACACATTTCAGAAAACCTCAGGAAACTGAAATACGTTATCACCAGGAGTTTGTTTTGTTTTGTTTTGTTTGGGGGGTGCATGTGTTTGTGGTTCTGTTGTTGTTGTTTTTGTTTGGTTTTTGGTAAGAAAAAAGATCTAATTTTGAAAGGGATTCTTGGTCAGACAGTAGAGCAAATGGATCCCATTCTCCAGAGGTCAGTGGCACTGAGGAACTGAGGGTGCTTGTCCCCTCTTGCAACACTACAAGGAACAAATTCAGAGTTGGCAACACTTTTTATGCAATGTCTCCTTCAGGCAAGAAATAACTACATCATCCTTGGGGGAGCAAGGATAACAGTGTCTTAGACTAGAATGTCCTTGAAATTGTAACATGAGATTGATCACCAGACAGTTTCTTATTTTGTGCTGATTTGAATCCCTCGATTTAGGCAATTCCCTTGTGAAATCTGTTTCTTTTTTTGCTTGACATATTGCACCTAAAAGAATTAATGACAAAACTCAGAGAGCTCATAGTAGGCTGCAGATGCAATAAATACTAATGGGATTATTTATATGCTACTGGAGTTCAAGCAGGCAAAGGAAAGATCTGAAGGAGTAAGACAGGCAGACTTCAGGGAATTTCACACCTTAAGGAAGAGATACAGGCACTGGGAATGTATTTTGAGCTAACACTTGACCACAAATTTAGCCTGTATTGTGCACCTTTTAAAGCTTTCTCCCTCTACACAGCCCCAAAAGAGAGACACAGGCTGAGAGTCTCTCTATACACTATATTGCTAATGCAGGCCCTGAGTCTATGGTCATTACTCACCAACAGCACACAGAAAGAAAACTGTGTTATCTTATTACAGACCCCACACAAATCCATCTGCCATCATCAAGACCTGGACTTGAAGAATCTGCTTTGACTGCCTTTTTACAACCTACCTAAATTTGGAGCAATGCTATTGGGCTGCATTCTGAGATGGGCAGTGGTGTGACATGCCACAAGAGCACTGGTCTGTGGACAGATGAGTTCAGGCTGTCACAGAACAGCACTGGTACCCTACATCCATGCATCTTACTGGTGGCAAGGTGGGACAGCCAGGCTAGATCATCCTCAAGATGGACTTTGTGCCACTGATCCCAGCATGCTACAGACCAGTTGTTCTGATCACAGCCCTTTAAGCCCAGTGGTCCAAGGAGTTTTCAGTGCACCTGAGTACCCACTTGAGTAGCCAATTCTTCAGCAGTTTGTATTTGAGTATGTTAGGGGAGAAAGTGCTGAAATTCTTTCTAAAGAATAAATCACATTCACATCTCTCTCCCCATCCACCGAGCTAATAATCTCATTGTAGAAAGCTGGTCAGGGAAACTGTTTCCAGGATTTACTTTATCATGTACACAGGGACTGCTGTGAGCCTGGCTAGCTCGAAATTCCCTAGATTTACCTTCTTGAAGATAGGAGTGACATTTGCTTTCTTCCAGTCCTCAGGAACCTCCCCCAGTCACTATAACCTTTCAAAGATTACCAAGAGTGGCCTCACAATGATGTTGTGAGCTTGTAGGTGCACCCTGTCAGAGCCCATGGGCTTGTGTTTGCCCAGTCTGTTTGAACATTCCCTAACCTATTCCTCCTCCACAGAGGGTAAATCTCCTTTGTTACCAGGTCCCCTGCCCTCATTCAGCACTACATTTTCCCTCAACTTTCTGCTGCTGCAGCTACACTTGCAGAAACATTTTTTCACATCCCTTGCCAGATTCATGTATAGGGAGGCTTCGGCTGTCCGAACCTCTGTGTCTGGACCCTTGGACAGTGACTGTTCAACTTGCCTCTTAGTCACCTTACTGCTCTGGAATGCAGGGGCACTTCAAGCAGTGCAGTACATCTGGCTTACTTCAAACATTTCACTCTTAATTTATGCTGATCTTGAAGCTCTGGAAGAATCCTGCCTGCACGGTGTATATATATATATACACATACACTCTGCGTTTTAATGTAATTGAAGGTTTCTATCTTCATTTTATCCATGATATCATTTTTAGCATCTCTCTACAGCAAGGTGCTGTAAAGCTTGTTAGAATGTATTTAAAATTTGAAGGTTTTTCTTTCCTCCAATTTTGCAGGGGCATTACTGCCATTAATAAATCCACTTACCAGCGAATACCTACACTTTGCAGATGAATATCCTTACATTCAGTATAATATTGCTAGTTTACCAAGAAGACACAAGTAACCACATTTGATCTGATAATTCCCTGAAACAATGCAGGGCAATAATGGATAAAGTAAACCAAAACACACATGAGAAGACTCACCAAATCATGAGGAAATTTGCAGTTCAAATCTAAATATAAATTCAAATTTTATAGTTCAATTACATTATTTGGTTATATTGTATGATGATTTTAACTGAGGCAAAGCCTTATTCCAAGTTAGTGCATTTACAACTTCCAATAATGAGGTTGGTTTGTTTAAAGCAACTTCTGACAGGCTAGTGAATCCCATATGTAAGTAACAGATATGGGAGACAGCTGTGCTAAACTGTGTGATATACAGGGTGCTCTGCCAATTGGTGTATTGGCAATTCTCAGATGTGTTCAAAAGCTGTAACTTGTTTTTTCAAGTGTCACTGAATGAATTCAGATGTAGAGTTTTAAAGGGATAAGACATAAGCAGAAGACTAACTGCTGGTCAGGAATCAAAGAATATTGAATTCACACAAGGAATTAAATGTGAAGACAGCTGGGGTGTTGGTTAGTTGTCTAAAAACAGCCCAAAGGACATTTTGTTTAAAATGATTCCACAGACTTCTACGTGGACAACTGAATCTCATGCCAGTGATGGCTTTCATGTGCTCTTTGAGGTCTAGCTGCCAGTCTTGATGGCAAGGGGCTTCTGCAATTTTTATCTCAGATAAAACACGTGAGGAAACCTTTCAGACACTGTAGAGCACCCCAGACAGCTTTGAGCATCCATATGTAGGTGACAGAGACCGAACTCTCTGTCATTACATGGACCTGAATCATACACCTTATTTCAAGTTTTATCCTGTGGACAAAGAGCAGAGAAAACAAAAATTGTGTGAGGACAGAAGATATCAATTGTGTAACGCACAGTAACTGTTCCATGCAATGCATGAAAACAAAGCTTAATTTTATGAAGAGCTCAGTGAATAAATTCATTAAAGAGATACAGGGAAGTAATGGTCTTAAAGCAGAGGACTCTGCAGCCTCTGCTTCAATTCTTGGCTCAGCTTCTGCTTCACCTGACAAGAGACTCTGCTACTCATGAAAAAGAGAGAACCCAGTATTTCCCAACCACAGTGGGGCAACATGAGGAGAAACATGACGTGGTTTGTGAGGTGCCAAGGAATACTGTCTACTAAGGGAGTAGGAAATGTGAAAACATCTGTTTTCCAAGAAACTTTGATCTTTATTTTATAAGGAGAAGCCTCACTGGATTTCCCAGGGTGAGGGAATGGGGGTAGGGGGAGAAGAAAAAAAGGAAAAAATCTTCTATTTTATACATTCATAATAAGAATTTTAGAAAGAAAAGATAAAGAATGGAGGTAAGGATCATGTATCATCTCACTTGTGACCATAGTTAAATAAAATGAGAGCTCACTTAAGACACTTAAAGCTTACTTAATAACAGGGCTCAGAAACCGTTCAGTCCAAATCTGCTGTGTTCATTAACCTCCTGGAAACTAATGGCACACTTGAAACTACTTCATCAATAACCTTCCAATTAGTCCAGTTCTTAAGGGAAGAGAAAATGCCCCTATGGACATTCCCCTTGTCCTGCCCTGGCCACGGCACTGGGTGCTGTTTGCCAGCACTTCCCTGGCTCCTGGCAAGATAAGAGCTCTCCCTTGCAACTCACAGCATAAGCGAGCTGCCAGCATCGATATCTGGGTGATGCTCCCTGTAAAGACGATACTTATTGGCTAATATGAGCTCTCATCTCTGCTTTTCTCTATGGATGCTAATTTAAATGCAATTTTTAAATTCTGTTGTAGATTATATCTCCTTCCTGTAACGTGTACTGAGGCTGCTCTCTAAAGAGGCCTCTTGACTTTCACTGGAGAACTGCAGGAACAGCACAAATGACTTAGAAGGAGCATGGATATAAACTAAGAGAGATAATATCAACATTAATTACCCAGTACATCTATTCAAGCTTACACTTCATGAGTACGTTGCTTTTATTTGCCTCAGTTCACTGTAAATCTCCCTTTCATTACTGTTCACAGCCCACAAATGTGACTATTTTTATATATTCTAAAGGCATACATATTTACATTTTGAAAAAACAACTAAACACACCAAATGTCTGACGAACAGTTCCCTTTTATCTTTAACATATTCAAGGGCCAATATTTTTGTGCTGTAATGAAATAAAAACCTTTTCTTGAACAGAAGTGTGCTAGCACACTTTGATCATCACTTGTGTCTATTTCCAGCACATATTTGTTGACAGCTCTAGAGTGCATTAAAATAAACTAATCCTTTAGGAATGTGGTTTTGGTGTTCCAATTATGATAATTAAAAAGATAGTATTCATGCTGCTTAGATGATATGAAGTGTACTTAGATACATTTTGAGACTCTAAAGGCAATGACACATACCTGTTGTCCTTGTTAAGTATCTATAATTAAAGGGGAAATTGACAAGCAAATGCACAGAAAATTGAAAAATTATCCAAACTAGGATTAAAAAATTATTAACAACCATTATAAACATGCATAGTGGTTCATCTAAGACACTTTGAATTATCGAAAAAGAGGAAATAAATAAATAGAACTCAGAGAAAGAGAACATCAGGAGTAAACTTGCATAATATTAAGATAAATTAAATGTACCATATTTTTTAACTCTGCTCTTTGTGGCACATCTCACTTTGATACAGCTACTTATTTCTCCTTTGTAGATATTAACAGAATTGTTGGTCATTCAAGCTATCAATAGTTCAGTAACAAAAACTAAATTAAGCAACAGCAATGACAAGGGTGTTTGCACTAAAGTACAGAAAAATTTGGTAGATCTACTGCATATGCAAGATTTGCTATATTCTCCCAAATCAAATGATTTTTAAAATCATCTAGTTTCTATTCTCTATTAATTTTCACTTTTCATGGAACAAGACCTTTTCTTTCAAGTAACTGAGTAGTCAAGTAGTCAAGTTAAAAACATTAAAAGCCTGTATATGAAGATCACATGGACTTGCATGGATATTCTAATGTTTATGTCAGTGATACAGATTACAGAGACAGAACAATTTGTGATCCTTCCATCAGGAGTGTCAGAGACCTCCCTGTGTTTTGAACACAGAAAGCAAAACCAGCTGCCTAAAGCTCAGAAGCGATCAGGACCTCCACATTCCCCTCCACTTCTGCAGGTACCTGACGATTGCTCTTTTCCAAAATCCATGGGTCACAGCACTGATGTTTCTTTTTCTCTAAACTTTTTCAAGAAGCCTTTGGTGACTAATCAAGTTCGGAGTTGCTGTGGATTTGTTGATATCACCACACAGTACATTTCTATTTCCAAACTAACGGTCGTAAGTTTTAGAATCAAATTTTGGAACCAGGGATTTTCCAGTTCATGTAGAAACTAATTTCCATAATCAAATTCTATTATGCATTTTAAAATTCTTATTTCTCAAATTCTTCTTAGTAAAGTCACTTACAAAGAGCAAAAATAGATGGGCCTTGAAGACACTAAAGTCCAGTTTGCTCACTGAAGAGCAGGGGCACTCAAGCAGGTGAAGATCTGGTCCATTCACTATTTAGAGCAGTGATCAGTAGTAGATGTGAAGGGAAAGAGTGTCAGGAAACTACCTGTGAGGTAATTCTTCTGCTAGCACATATTCCTACCTTCCAGAAGCCAGCAGCAGAGGGAACAGTCCTCCTGAACTGAGTTCATATACCTCTACTCTTTTGTACAGAACAGAACACCCTCTTTTCTGATCATCCGCTAATGCGGTAAGTAGCAGAGATCCCCACAACACACCCCTCCAACTATTTGCCAACAAGGAATTGCTTCCCACCTCCTTTTCTTATCTCTAATCAATCATTAACTTATGAAAGGGCCTTCTTTCTTGTCCCACAACAACTTCCAGTTATTAGTATTGGGAAAGAACATCCAAAGTGTGCGATGGAAAAAAACAGTGTATCAAGCATACTTACTTGCTTTCTAAATTTTAAAAAAACCTCTAATATATTCAGAAAGCATGATTTTTTTTCTAAAAGAAAAAGCAAAAAACATCTCACATTCTCATGTTCATTCTTCACCATTATATCATACACTTATTCATTCTCTCTATTCAATCATGTTGTGGTCACAACCGCATTCTTTCATATAGAGGCTAAAGTGATTTTTTATGCAGATCCCTCTGAACTATCTTTTGAAAAATAGGATTTGAAACTTGCAACACCTACTCTTCCTGTGCTGAGGCCACTATAAGTCATAGGCTACACATCAAAGCTGGTTGTTTGGAAATTTTTTGTCGAAGTTCCTTTGAAATACCTGGGAGAATATCATATGGTCCTTATATTTGTCATAGTTCATTGTATGAATTTCTTCTACAGTCTTATTGACACAGTTTATTGACACTAAATTTTAAGCAATTTCTGGGACCAACCTCTCACAAGAAAAAGCTCCAGGATTAGAACTTCCCAAACTCTTCCTGTGCAAAGAATTATCTTATTTTTATGCCTTAGAGACTCTTCTCTTTCAGTGTATTTGACAAAAAGTTTTTATTATTAGTTCTTGTGCTGCTAGAAATTTGGTCCTCAAAATCTTTCTGGGCTTGCTGTATCACAGTTTTACATTTAACTTGCTGGAGTTCAAGCTTAATTCTTTTTCTCAAATGACTAGTTTGAAGAACTTTTTTTCTGTGGTTTAACTAGGCCTTTAAAAATGCCACAGTTCTTGTGGTATGTGAGCAGTCCCTCAAAACTTTGTATGGATTACTACTGAAAACATACCTGCAAAGCAGCAAGGCAGAAGTTCTTCCCCACCAGCATTAATGGGAAATCAGTAGTGATGTGTCAAATGTTTATCAGCAGCTTCTGACTTGAGGATGTTCTTCCCACATCTCACAGGGCCTCTTGCCCCATTAAAACACACCAGCCAGCAGTGGAAGACAGTACTGTGCCTTTCTCTGAATCTTCCCTCCTGTTGCACATCATTTTCAGGGCATGATTACATTTGTACCTCTGGTAGGAGAGGGCTTTGTTCAGAAAGAGCCACCTAAAACTTTTTCCTCTTTGAAAGAGTCCTGAAAGAACTGAGAGTGAGTAGCACCGTCCACACTTCAAAGTCACTTGCCAGCAGAACGAGAAGGTCAGCTGTTTTGATAAAAAATACAATTGCCTCTACACCCATAACTGATGGGTTATGTTTGATAGCTCTCTGACTCCTGACTCTTTCAGACATGAGTGTGAAATTTTCAGTGGCTCCAGCCTCTTGACACAGTTTTCTCTAATGTGCCACGGTGGAGTGGCTGGGACAGCTGAGCACTGCTGAAACTTGAGAGAACCCAATATTAAAGCAGTATAACAGCGATGGCTTCATTTTGCTCTGAGCAGGCTTCCTCTCCACTCACAAAAAACCTCTCCAGCAGCAGTGATGGTGGAGGAAGAGCAGCTGTAATGCTTTGCAGGTACCTCAGAATGTGACCACCTCAGCCAAGTGCTCCCTCAGATGATCAACAAAAATGTGACTGCCTAATGATGGCAGCCCCTCTAATTAAGGAAGAGCTATGTAAATATAGCACTAATTTTAATCAAAAGAACTGCCTAATTATTATACATGCTTTACAAATGAGATCACTTAGACATGAAAGATTTTGAGTGGTTTGGAGGCAAAGTTGCTTACAGAAATTGGTAGAAGCAAATACCAGCAGACTCAGACTGCCAGTCCTCTGCTGTACCATCTTCAGTGTGATACATTAACTTTGTGCCTTTCTCTCTGTGACCAAAAGAGATGCAGGAATAAAAGGGGGAATCACTAAGCAATTTTTGAGGTCCTGTCTCTGGGGACCAAGACCACAGAGGTGGTGGCAGCCACCTTCCAGATGCCAATGGCATAGAAGAAGGCTGATTTAACATGCAAAGCTTATAAGAGCAAAGAGAAGTGCCAGGGTAAAGGTAACACTCTTGTACACAGAAAGATTGGTATTGAATTTTAAAGCCTGATAGAAAATTTCAGTTCAAAGCCCCATTAAAACAAACAGGAATGAACATCCAAACTCATAACACATCTTTGAAAAACCCATCTCTTTTACCTAATTTGTTTCCACACCAGAATATAAGCTATCTAAAAACAACCAGTAACTAAAATTGGTAGAAGACAGGTAGTACTGCATATACAAAATAATTTCATCAAACTATACAGGTAAGAATTTTAAGTAAGCTACAGATATCACTCCTTGTCCTTGAAGGTATTGAACAAATCCACTGGTCAAACATTTGTATGTTTTCTGGTCTGTATCACAGTTGTCTCTAGTCACATTTATTGCTACATATCTGTCAATACTAGAGGACAGAACTGCTATCACTGTATATTTATGGAGATGTGTGTACACATGTTTTTGCTACAGAAAACAGAAGACAGAAACATTAGGCTTTAATAAAAGTGATTTAAGCTATCATTTGCAATGGGCAGAGTACAAACACACACATGGTCACTGCAACTCATCTGACGCAGGGTAACTCATCGAGCAACTGTAGTTCCAATTTGTGGGAGCTCTGGGTTTTCCTGATTGATCCTCTCACTTAGGTCTCACAGCTGAATTACCAGGTCTGAGCTTTTAATTTTCGGTCCCAAACAACACAATAGGTACAGCAGTTATCCGAAGCTTGACACATACATTCCCAAACAGGCACTTTATAAGGAGACTCAGAAGGCAGATACTCACTGATCTGGTTGGTAGATGCACTGTAGAAAGCATTTACAGTAGTCGGGCTTGTAAACCACCTGTAGTAAGAACAAAATTGTCTGTCAGTACATTGACATTCACCTTTATGAATCAAAGGAGCAAAGATAAAAATTGAACTCAGGTGAAGGAAGTAAAAACACTAAGGACTTAAGATACATTTAAAGTTTAAGTATTTCTCCATTTCAGTACATGCTACCCACACTTTCTTAGAACATTGAAATCTATTGTTTAACTATGTACAGTCAATGAATTCCCAACAGGAGCGATTCCTAGTGTTCCTATCATGTGATCTGTTTAATTTCTAAGTGACCACTGTGCTTCTGAGGTCTGCCATGCTGATGAATCAAAATTCACCCAGCAGAGGCTGCAAGACTGACAGCAGCCGGGAAAACTCTCTTGAGTGTCTTTCAAACACGTGTGGAAAAACTCTCTGTTGAAATTAGAGGAGAGCATTTTGAAACAAGTAAAGTGGCTTTAGAGGCTTTGCTGAACAATTACTTGAACAATTAGGATTATGCCAACAACACAAACAAGTACCTTCTGGGAATGTAAATTCAGAATAAACAGCTTCATGTTCTGTACCCTATGCAGTGAACATGACCATCCTAAACAAATAGGCCTCTTGCAAGGCATTTCTTCTCATAGTTTGATTTCTCATATATATACTGGAGGAAACCCTAGATTTGAATAGGAGTTGGACTTTGATGATCCTTGTGAGTCCCTTCCAACTCAACATATTCTATGATTCTATGAATAGCAAATGAATCTCCTTAGCCTAAGCTCATCTGTATTGACAGTGGCTTCAACCATATGAGTGGAAAATCTCAACTGACTTCATCAAGAACCAAATCTCCTCAGATGAAACCCTGAGTTCAGTGAGCCCAAGATTTCACTTTATGATTTTATAAGGGAGCAGTGAGGCAAAAGAAATAAAGATGACAAGAATTAGTGGTTAGTTCATAATAACTTAGAAGTAACTCTAGTAAATATCCAAACAAGAACATCCTGATGTCTGTAGCAAAATATTACTCAAAAGTTTTGAAAAGCCACATGAATGCAATGTAATTGCTTTGGAAATTTTCTTTTAAAGAGGAGAGATAGAAGCTGCAAAACAAAGGAAGATCTATCAGAATATGGAAAATATGTGACATCAGTGACAATGTATACACAATTTGTGCTTTAAAATAGACCCATTAATGAAAGAGTCATCTGCGCACCCTGACCAGTTTTCTGACAACTAATGTCCTCACATAAACCAGGTAACAAAGGGGAGAGTTTTAAAATGGCAGCATTTTGTCTTTTGTCAATAAATTTAACGGCTTGTTCTAGTCTCCAAGCTGAGCAGCTTATTTTGCAATGAATCAACCAGAAAAACTAACAAATGAAGGCTAAAAGAGTGATATCATGTACATATTTTAACCATCTGTCACATTAAAGGCTCTAATTGTCACAGACAACTCTCCCTGTTTTGTTTATTAGGAGATTGGGAAGGGGAGGAGCAGGGGGAGGTTGTTTTCTGGCATGTTTTCTGCTTTCTTCATAATAAGGAGATTAAATGTTAGAGGTAATGTAGTGAGATAATGGAAAATTGAAGAAAGAATGTGTATGGTGAGGGGATAAAAAAAAAAATCAGGGGCTTAATTAACTACATTTCAATTTCATGTTCACAGCCACAATCAGCTGAACTGTTTTGAAGGATGCAAGCCTGTCATTTGTGCCTTGGGACCTGCTCTCCAGGCTTAGCAGTAAATCTGGAGGACTGTCCCTTTTTTGACAAGGAGAAATCCCGTCTGAAAAGGACTCATCTGAAACAATCAACACTTCAATTTAGATTTTACTGTAAGTTTGAACAAAGACACATAGTGCTGTGACTTGCACCTCACCCTGTTGGCTTGTTCTGCTTACAACAGCCTTTCTCAAACAGCAACTTTTAAGCATGAAAAAGGCTTCTGGAACAGCAAATCTTCCTTTTTTGAAAATTCCTCTTAGCCTTTTATTTCCAGAGGATCAAGGGCCTGAGATGTATCACAGATACTTCAAATCAGATTAATGTGCTGTGGTTCTTCTCTCCATCCTCTGTGGGGGCTTACCACAGTTAGCTGCAGAGAGGAATCACCACAAGCAGCAGCAAAGAGCTCTTCACTGCCTAGAGACAGCTCTCTAACAGCACAAATTTGCACCCATTTTTACTGGGTGAGGAGCTGGTGATGCAGGTACTTGTCCCCACAGGAGCACTTCACTCTGCCCAAGAGCAGCAGTGAATGCTGGCGACATTTGTTCCGCATTTACAGAGGGAGGACATCACACCATCCTCTGGCCACACTTGCATACCTATGAACTCATAGACTTGTAGCTCGTAGATGTATCACAAGCATCCCCATCCTGCTTCGTTTCTCACGATCTGCCACTGCAATAGCAGAGCCCATCCCATTTCCTGACCTTAACATGAGCCAAAGACTGAGAACAGCCTTGATTTTCTCACTGTAGAACTGAACTCAGTTCTTTCCAAATTGCTTTTTCATAATGAGGCCTCAAAAACGACCCTGTATGAAACTCGTTATGCTTTTAAGCAGTTACGAAGAGGACACTTAGCAGCCCTACTGAGGAGTCAGGAAGAATGAGAGTTCTTGAAGAGTATTTCATATTTGACATTTGGCAAGGAGATTTCCATTCCAGCATTTTGTTGTACCATTCTGAGCACTTTCAAAAAGATTTAGGAAGTATTTTCCAGGAAAGAGTAGAAATAACCAAGACTGCTTCCATCCAGACTAGCAGAACAACTTCACTTCTCATCTGCCATGTGAGCTCCTTGAAATGACTGAACCTTCAGGGACAGTCCTTAACTAATAACACACCAAATTACCATATGAAGGTTTGTAATAAATAGCTGCTGCTGTTAAATTTTCAGGTGAAAAAAATTTAGAAATAACTCTCCCATTCCTGTTTGAAGTCAGATTCCCTGAGCATTTGCTCTAGGTCTGGTTACAATTTCAGTGCATTTTATCTATTAACAGAAGGATAGAAAAAAAAGAAAGGCATAACATTCCAAGCTCTTATTAATTGCAAAGTAAATAAATAAAAATTCTAGAACTGCTGACACTGTTTTCATTTGCTATAAGTTTGTGAAAAATGGGACAGCTTTGAATGATGTCCTGCAGCATTACCTATCTACTACTGCAGCAGTCAGAACCTAACGCTGCAGAGTTGACACTTGTAAGGTTGAGATTTCCCTTGTAAAAATAAAATTTGAAACATACACTGAGACAGCAAGTAGGGCAGAAACTCTCTTACTCTGTGTTTCTTTAGGCTACAATTTTCTCTGTGATATTTTCTTTCTGAGTTAAGAGTACAGTGTGCTACATTGCCACTCATGAAGAGGGGTGGCTGGGAACATTTACAACGCAGGAAAAAGCTTATTAGTTTACTTAATTCTCTGTAAAGCACAAACTAAATTTGCAAATTGATCTCTCAATTTTTTGAGTTAGAAGAAATCTTTCAGTTTGCTGTTCAACATCCAAAGTAAGAAATAAAAAATAGTAATATAAATAAAGAAAATGAACTTGTCGATGTACAAGACTTAAGCCGGTCAGAAGTGAAAAGTCTACAAAGTTTCTGGAAGCTGGAAAATGTCTTTCAAAGAAAATACTATTAAGAAACCTTCTAACTGGGAGGCAACCTTCAAGGTGACTTTCAAAATTGTATTTCCTCTTCTCATTGTTAGTCTCTTTTATACATTTTCCCCTGTAGAAACAGAAGATTATTATCCTAGGCCAGGCTGCCATCTGTCTCCCTTAGGAATAGGCAAGCAACTAGGATGGTAAGGCTGGGCCCAGCCTTCAGTGACACATCACTGATCAAAATGAGGTTCAAAGACCAGGAAAAGGCTCCAGAAGGCTCCTTTCCAGCCTCTCCTCTCCAGGGCAGGTCCCAGCCACACAATTTCTGAGCACTCCAGCAGCATCTCTCCAACAGACAACAGACCACCCAGTGTTCCTGATGGCTGCTTTTCCCTTTTAGGAGAAGGAGCTTTACACTGTCCTTAATGGTATCCAACCCAGAACCTCTCATAGCTGCTCTCCCTTGGGGCAAACCAAGGGCCAGGGCTTACACACATTAGTGTGTGGTCAAGAAAAACAGGGATGGGCCCTGGAGGAGACCCTGGAATCCTCTCATAGCATGCCTCCTTTGGGTCCTCTTATCAGGATACCAGATGCCTACATCCCCAGCACAGAAAGTGAAAAATTGAGAAAGATTTGACCAGGTCTAAAAATCTTAGATTATATGCTGACTTCAAAGGAGAAAGATAAATAGTAATGAAGTGGCATGCCCAAGAAGTCCTCTGATGCTTTGTTATTTGCAAGTATGATATCAGTGTTATGGACAGATTCCATCATGGATAAAAAGGTGCAGGAGTGTGTTTGTACACACACACACACACACACGTGTGTATATTTGTATGTAGGAATGTGTATGGCTCCGTAGTTGGATAAGTAAATGCAACTAAAACCCTGACTCTCCTTTACTTCTCCCTTTTACGTGGCCATCACTTCTCCCTGTACTAACTTTCACTTTCCTCTGCTCCAGCTGAACCTCACCAGGATTGAAATAATTGTCTTCACACCTGGTGCCCATCCTCCCTCACTGCCCCTTCCAGCCTCTCCTTCTCCACTGAGCCCTCTCAACGTAACCTGCGCTGGTTTGTGCACCATGCTCCTCAGCTCCTGCACAAATCCCTTTCATGTGTCTCTCTGCTGATACCTGAGCACTTTCTTCTTTGTTAGGTAGAGGCAGCTGTGAAGGTGACAGTCATCTCCCCAGCCAGCTGTGAGGATGGCAGCTGGCATCCAAAGCTGGTGTTGAGGACAACAAGTAATAGTGTTGAGGACCACAGCCAGGGTGCCCTCAGGGGAGCCTGGCCCCAGGACTGGCAGAACAGATGCCAGCAGGGCTGGGTATGTCCCCCCACCCATGCCCTGAGCAATGTCTCATCTGAGTTCCTCCATGCTCCCTTCTCCTGTCAAGCAGATAAATGCCAGGGATGGAGGGAACAGAACAGAGAACAAAGAATTTTGATAATTACTCCTGCTTTAAGTTTTTTCCTTGTCTTTTCAGATTAAAAACTGTTGAATTTCCAAAATAATTGTTTTCCATTTTGTTATCCACATTCTTCCTTGTTTTACCGAACTCCTCTGTCTTGTATCTCCCATCTCCTCTGTCCATCCCCTGATGGTCTTTCCCTGGTACTTTGATTGAACCATCATCTTAATTTCACATTTAGCTGAGGAAAATTATTCCAGTTTGAAATAATATTGTTGAGAAACATGGACTGTCTGCTGAAAGAATATGGTGTTTTACCTTTTGGTTGTAGTATTACTTTAGTAACTTTTATTTTATTTCCTTAAACACTCATTTTCTTATTTATCTTTTTCGGTCCATAACTTTGATGATCTTATAATATCTATCTCTAAATATAAATGTTATGCTAAAAGCTACTAAACTACAGAAAAGAAGAAATTAAGGAAATAGAAACAAAAACCCAAGGGTAATTAGCTATTAACATAGCACCAAGCTTCATCAAAAATTCTGTGGAGTTCTATGAAATGGAAAAGTTTAAAAAACAAAACCAGAAAAATTAGAGGAAAAAAAAGAGGTAAAAGCATCAGAAAGCAGTGGTGTATGATAATTTAAAAGTGGCAAGTGGATAAAAAGTGGCTGATATTTTTGAGGCCAGGTTTGACATGCCTCAGACTGGTAAGTGGGAGTTATTGGTTTATTTTAATAAATTTTTTAAAAATTACTGGAGGCAGCAATGACTCTTTGTGCCTTGGTGTCCCTCAGCAGGCAGAGTGACACCACTTTCAGAACCCTTTTCTATCACTGAACAGTTGCAGAGACAGAATAATGTCCCAGCAGGAACCCTAATTATTCCTCCGCCAGGCCTCACGTGGAGCTTACCTCCAGCCCTGCAGAAGGCAGAGCAAATAGCTGTGCTAACAAAGAGAAGGGACCAGAAATCAAACTGGCATCCCTCAGACCTGAATGTGCTCTGAGAGGTGACAAGAAAAGAGCTGAAGAGGTGATGAGGGGCTGGCTATCATATAGTCCTAGAAATAAGATGGTAAAGACAGGCATAAGAAGGTGTTCAATCTTGTAGTGGGCAATCAGATAACACTTTCATTTTTTAAGCATACCCACGTGACAGCTCTCAGCAGATAGTTCTTGAGTCAGGGGCTGCCTACCAGTCCATTTCCTTACAGGGGAGTTTTCCCATTGTGCCAAGAATCTACAGGTTCTGCATCAGTGCTGCCCCAAGGCTGACCATGAGGAGGAGGTTGCTGATCACTGCTATAGAGAGGCCAGTGTTGTTTCACTGCTCTCTTAGAACTGTTACTCTGAAGGAAATACACCATCATCGTCTAGTCCTGACATCCAGGAAAATCCCTAAAATTGTCCCCTGGGGTTAACCAGTGCAATGTCAGAGAAAGCTGTGATGAGAAGGTAAAATTCACAATTAAAACTAAGCTATAAAAAAAGCCCTTGAACACACGGGGCCAAATTAAAACACTCTAACCATGAACAGCCTTTGTTTGTCCTGCTGACATCCTTGCCCTGCCTCACAGACAGCACGGAGCCACCCCTGGAACAAAGTATGGTTCAGTTTGAGTAGGACTTTCTGGAGTCCTGAGGAAATACCACCACAGGAGCTAAGCAGCAGCACTGATTTCAAAGTCTGTGTGTAGAAGAAGTCATTTTTAAGTAGCATGATTAGACTAATTAAGTTCTGCTTAGGTTTTAATTTGCATTTTAAGGATTTGATTACCCACAAGTAAGAAAAGAGAATGATTCTCTCATGTATTTTATGACAGTTTGTGACACAATCTGCACTCCAATGTTTACAAATAAATAAAAATAACATATGTAGATTAAATTATGTTTCATTTTGTATCATTGCTATTAACAGCAGGTAACTAACAATGCTGATTTGTATTACTAATAATAACATTATCTCTTACTATGGTTTCATTCCTACAAAATTTATTTCATAAATCCCTGCTGTACTATTTCAAACTCTAACTGTGACCAAGAGGCACAATCCATTTTTAATTGTGATTCAGTTACCCCTTTTTTTCATTAAATTAAGCTTCAAGCATGTGAATACAGTGCATATGAGCAGGGATACCTAGAACTCACCGAAAAATAATCCACAGGAGTTTCTGAATAATGGGAATTTGCCCATAGGCTTTTTGTGTCATAACATGTTGCTGTCTATATAATTCTATTAAAACTTAATAGATAACAGTATTTATTATATAAATTAAATAATATAATTTAAAACATTGTTAGAAGATTATGTAAATACGTATTTTGTCTACTCACTCTGTTTTTGGAACTTCTTTTCTAAGCCAGTAGAAATCAGATTGGGCTGCGTATTTGCGAGTTTGCAATACATTGCCAAAATAATCACTTTCTGTAAACTTCAGCTGTATAGAAAAAGCACAGACAATTTTAAAGCATGTCCAAAGAAACAAAAGCTGACATAAAAAACCCAGAATTTTTATTTTATACAAGCTAATCACCTAATTTTTTAGTGATTTTCAAAGCAAGTAAAATTTTCACAGTTGGTAGGAAGAATAAATATTTTACGAGCTTAGTTAAAAAAACAGACTGAGCAGATTTGCACAAGGGTCTGGAACACTGGGAAAGCCCTGTACTGTGCGGAGTGCTGCTGAAGGAATCATAAGCACCCAACAATGGATTGCAGACCACACATTTCTGTAGCTGTTATTAAGAGAGCCTCTTTTCCAGGAGGAAGTAGGCTTACTTTCATTTGTAAAAGTGCATTTTAAAACCACTTCCAACAATGTAACAAAGTCCCCTTTTTCAGTTTGCTATACATTTTATAACCAATACTTCATATTCTGTGCCTTCTGAGGGTTCTGCCACATTAAATATTTACAGCCATAAGGCTCCATACTTCCATAAGTTTCCAAATGTAATAGCATTCACACACACACAACTAAACAGGCAAGTAAAAGGGATGTTAATAGGTTATAAGCCCTGTCATCAATTTAAAACAATTCTAGGATTTGTGAGGAAGTTGCACTTCAGATGTAAACTATGGTTTTGCAAGCATGATTAACAAGTATTTTTCAGCAGACATTGCCACTTATCTGAGCAAATAATTCCATACCCTGAGTGAGAGCTGGTCACATGCTCTGTCTCATTACACTGTTTCCACTGCACCATCTCACCCTACACTTTCCATGGACAAGGACTAGGCTGGTAGAGTTGGTTCTCTCAAAAAATGATGCCTCTGTTTAGTGTTTGTTCATGTGCTCTGGCAAAGATGATGATCGCTCTTGTCTTTTACTGGTCCAGGATTGAACTTGGGTTTCTAGTTTGCCTGTGACTTTCAGTAATACAATTCATCAAATGCGTGCCACAGTTGGAAAATGGTAAAATATATTATTATTAATCATTTGCCTTCCTGCCTTGGTTAGGCTGCACAGATACTGGAGCAGGAAGGAGTTCTCCCACAGTATCCTTGTCCAGCAGGCAGCACAATAGGCCTATGCATTGGTTAGGACCTCTTGGCATTATTAAAAGCAACAACTGTAAATTAAATTCATAGCTTGGAGAGATGAGGAGAGCTTATATAGGGCATCCTAAACTGTGATATTCTGAGATAAAATGCATTAGTGTTTTTGAAGACCATTATTTTGAGAAGAAATGCTTTCGGTTTGTTCCATTTTTATAGTTAAATGCAAAATTTATGCAAAAATTACAGTGTATGCTTAACCTTTAAAATGCTTAATAGCAGGAAGGTTCTTTGCATGCAGGCACATTTTACTCCCAGCAGGCCTCATGATCTCACTCAGATACAACAACATTGACTACTTAGACACAATTTAGAGCTAGCACACTTCAAAAATAAAATAAAAATAACCAGGCAAGCACAAGTCCAGGTGCATACCAAATAAGAGACTAGCTTTGATTTTAGACAGCAGCAAAACAGAGCAAAGAACAGCTGATATAAATGAATAAAGCTGCAAGCCTGACACTTACAGTTTTGATGTCTTCATTAATATATGTGTCATTCATTATAAACTGAGGGTAACCAACTTTCGCCATAACTGCTTTTGCCTTTGAAAAAGAAAAAGAGAAAAAAAGTTTTGACAGATAAAACCACTTTCAGCATACAGCTTTCTCTCTTTCTTGCTCAGTTCCCACTTTGTATTATTATGGTCCCCTGGAGCCATCCTAATTTAACTTCAAAACAACTTGCCTACAAGGTAAACTTGGTGCCACAAATGAGCTCGGCATCACAATGCACAGGGTCCAGATTCCGTTGTCAGATTATCACAGTGGGTCTGTTGCTGCCTGCAGAGCTTTTGCGTACTTACAGCAATGTGTCTGAGTGCAAAATCTTAACAACTGATTTTCCCTACTGGGTTTTGTGTTAATCAGATGGTCAAATGCCTGTTTGTACAATGTTTTCCAAAGGACGACAGGAAATGGCCTGTTCCACTATGGCAAAATAGCTGGTACACATCCAACTGCTAAAATAGATTTGATGCACAGCTGTGAATCAACCTTGGTCCCAGCAAGTGCAGACTGGTGTGTTTCCACTGAGGGCCACTGCTATTTGCACCTGAGGATGGCTCCTTTTCTGAAGGACACTGTCTTTTCCAAAAACCACAGGGCTCATCTTTGTTTAGTTCTCCAGTTTCACTCCTTTACCTTTCAGTTTTTGCCTTTTTCCTAATGTCAGTAGGGGTGTTAAAATAAAACATGTCACTTGTCATTAATCCTCTTTCAGTCGTGACTTGGCCCCAGAATTTATGCACAACCTGCATGAACAGTCCAGTGTGAAGTAGCTGTAGATGAGTATTCCCACTTTGTAAATCATGGTGTGCCTGTATAAACAGCCCTAGTAATCCTCACAAAAACACCAGCAGGCCACTCAGAAACCCAGAATCTCTGTGGAAACAGGTTTCCAGAAGAAAGCAAAAGTATACAAAAAGATGACATACCAAGTGAAATGTGAAAGGTCCATAGGATAAATTACAGCCATGATGAACTAGGACAGCACAAAACTTTCACTTTTTATGTTTTCAGGATGCTGAATGTCATTTGCCATAAGTCTTTGGAATTCCCTCCACCCCACGAAAGGTGCTCCTCCATGGTCATCAAACTCAGATGTCAAAACTCAAATGAATATTGCAAGATATGAAAAGCAATAAATAATTGGCCTTTAAACCAAGTACAACTGTACCAACCCTGCATTCTGCTCACTGGGAGCAGAGCTTGGACCTCTCTGGGGTCCAACGACTTTTATTTCCTTCTTGCTGCAGGGTGCTGACTGCTCAAGTGAAGATTCCCCTTCCTCCACATATCCTTTCTCCTTCTCCCACTTCACAATATCTCAATACAGCAGGGCCTCCTATACAGCAAGACTTAAAACCAGCTGTTCCACAATTTTAAGAAGAAAGGTAATGGAGGACTGCCTCCATTTCACCAAAGTCATTGTTTCCTCTTTTATTTTTCAAGAAAGGCCTCTTCTTTAAACTCCTTCAATCTCATTTCCAACCCAAAGTCATAATCCTCCATTTGTGACATCACGATTAATTGTGGTTGAGGTAATTGAGATGTCACAAACAGAAGATAACATCTTCAGGTAGGAAATTAGCAGCAGGAGCAGATGATCTCTTAAGCAAAAAAGATCCCATTGTCATGCAAATTGCCCTAGTAATAAAAATAGCAATGGAAGAAAAATGCTGAATGGAAAATATGAAATGAGCCAAATTAGCTTACAACAGAATGTTTCCTTACTTTTCCAGAAGGTTCAGCAGTCTTTCACGATATTTTAAATGCTGTGCTGGGGAGGGATAATAAAAAGCTAGGAAGGGAGCATGATTCATCTGCAAGTTTGTATGTAATCAAGAGTGTCTAATTTTTTCCTGGTGGTGTTGTCAAGTCCAACTGACTGAACTTTGCAAGGAATCGGAAAATTATTCCTCATGTTTCAATCCCAGTTAAAACTAGCTTTGAAAAAGGAAAGAGCAAAACCCATCAGTTTTAATTTTTGCTAAGTCTGCTGCTTAAACAAGTCTGGTGAATCTCAAATATTCTGCATAAGTTCATCACTTCCTTTGTGACTTTCACAATTGATGGAGTGAGATTGAGATTTCTAAGCATGAGAATTAAGTAGTTGGACACGATGGAGTTTTTTTGTAAAGGCTATATAAACCCCTAGTAAATAACAGAGTGTGTCTCGAGATTTTTGAAAGCAAACTCAAAAGGCAGTGCTGCTTCTAGTACCTCGATGCTTTTTCAATGTCTAAAGCTGTCTGTATTTTGTGAGATAGATAGATAGATAAGGGGGAAATGTTATTTTATTGCGTTTATTACTTAAAAGGCCTTACCACAATATGTGTGATTTAGAGATCAGAGCAAAAAAGACAGACAAAGCTGATGCTGACAGTGAAGGGTGTTTGGTTCTTGGTTAGGGAAACTGTTTCCTATAGCCAAAGCAAAACTCATGAGAGAACATAGGAAGCCCTCTGAAGTCCTTGGGAATCCCTCTGACTGAGATGCCTCCTAGGGGCTTTGCATCAGGTGCAAACCTGTTCAGCTAAGCCCAGCACACAGCCCAATTTATTAACACAAGTGACAAGTTAGAAACTATCATATTGAGAGTAGGTTTCTAAATTTGCATGTTGGAAGTCTTGTTTCTGTGCCTATTCTTCTGTTCACTTGTGTAATATTTAACAGCAGTTTGGAGATTCCCTATTTATACAGCACAAGGAAGTGGAAAGCTCTTCTATAACTTCCTTGCTCTTTGATAATGTTGTCAGTATTTTCCCCTTGATAAGATTAAAAGTAGGTATAAGAGACCAGCCTTCCAGGAGGCATGCACAGGGGAGTCAAATGAAATGTGACAAATGTGCAGGAACCAACCATGTGGCAATTGCACATGAATCCACCATAAACACACCATCCACAAGTTTTTATGGTTCCAAGGCTCATTTAACTCCTTTCTCTAATTTGCACATTAAACAACCCTGTGTACAGGAAGAAAAGAGGTGATGGGATACTTCCCCCAGGCACCAATAAGCACTCAGCCTGCGTTGGGCTGTCGGGTAAATTAAGGAAACTCATCACTCCAGGGCTCCTCTCCTGCCATCACAAGCAAGAGGCTCTTGCAGGGTGCTTTAGGGTAAGTCATGACGACTCTTTTCTAGCCCAGCAGCCAGGGAGAGCAGGCTCTGAGGCAGAGGATCCAGAGTGGGACTACTACTTCCACCACTCCTTGTGCATCGAAGTTTCCCCAGTGACTTCAACACAGCCAGGATTTTACCATCAGTGTCTTTCTGTCACAGTGAGAGCACTGCAAGTCAGTTTACTACACAGACAAAATAATAAACAAGCTTTCACTCTCTGCTCATCAACTTGCCAACGTGGGAATGCACACGTGTTTCAGTGCTCCAAAGCATCCCAGTTTCCAGCCTATTCAAATTCTCACTTGACAACCAAGCGTGTGAGTATTCTGAGAGTCTTTTTGCCTCTCAAAGTATGACTTGGATATTTTATACAACACTAAGTACTGACATATTTTACTTACAGTAAAGAGAAAACAAAACATATATCTCACAACAAAGTTTTATGAGTCTGACAGAGATCTTCTGTATATTAACTTGACTCAATAACTTTGTAAAGATCATTTTTAAGCTTCTAAATATATAAAAAATTAATACAATTACAGTTCACTGAAAAATTAGCATGAAATACATTGTGAAAGCTAAAATTATTCATGGCAAAGTAATGTCCCATTTAATTACAAAGATTAATTCAGCCTTTATATATGCGCCCGGTCTTTCCATTTTTCATTGAGAACAGATGATTCAAGAGCCATCTGGTAAAACTGCTGCATAAATATCACTGCATCTATCTAGGGTTTACATATGGAAGAACTAGGAAAATAGAGTGATGGGTCTTGGCAAAACACAGGAAAGTTCCATCACAGGACTAAAGCCCAATCCTACAGATGTCAGTAGGAAGTGACTACTGACTTGAGTGAGAGATGGACTGAGCTCACCCTAATGATGCACAGTATTTCCTCTGTGGGAAAATGAAAAATCAGGGATTTTCACATTGTCAACTACAATGGAAAGTGAAGTGGCAACTCTAACATGAACACTTGGCCTGAAATGACAATTTTTAACAGTACTTGATCTGCAGTGAACTGTCTAATCCATATTCAAGAATACAGAGTATCATTATTTATTTTTAAAACTTGGCCTAACTGCCCTCTTTTTGTTGCAGGTCACAATAATAGAAGCTGTGTAGATTTTCAAGAACCGGTGTTTCATTTAATGATAATTCACATACCACCACTTCACACTACACTGCACCATAACCATCCCCTCTTTTACAATAATTGTTTTGAATGCTCTAAAATAATTGATAAAATAATGAAGACAGAAAATACAGCTATCATTCCATCTTTGTAATAGCTTTAGGCAAAGGTTAAAAAAAAAAAGAAATAATCAAATGACTTATGTGAATAATGACACCCATGTACACATAAAATTGCTTTCAGTTAAATGCACATTAGGATTTCAAAAATAGCTGAGTCCATTTAACACCTTTGTGCTGCCAAATGAAAAAAAACTCCTAGTCCTTGCTCTTCTTCCCTGCTCCTCTCATCTCTGTCCATAGTTCTTCTCAGGCTGCCTGCACCCACAGCCTCCAAAGGCTGCCTCAGCTCCTCGACACATCTTTCTGTGGGACTGCTTAACACTTCAATAACACAGCTGAAATTTAACCAAGATTTTCCCCAGCTAATTTCCTGCCAGATCGTTGAGCTGAATCACTCACTCACTACATGGAGAGACACAACTGCTTCTGGAACTTTTATGAGACAAGTGCTGGGGACACATGATGTGGCAAAGTGGAGAAGGGTTATGTGGTACACGAGTTACCTCCTGCTCTGAATGATCTTTTGAAACCAAAGCCTCACTCAGAGAAAACTTACTGACAAGAAAATACTTCTTAGTACACTTAAAAATACGACACCATAATTATAATGCTAGGAAACAGAGAGGAAAAGGGACACAGCAGTTCCTAAGAAATGTGTTCATTGGGATTATATGTTTGGTCTTAATATCTACTATTCATCAAGACAATATTATTATTGCTCACCATAAAGATTAAAGCATCTAAAAGTTTAATAGGACTACCATGGACAAAAGAGTCAGAAAAAGCAACAATGAACATCAGGGCCACTCTTTCCTGTCCTAAATCCCTTCTGGCTCTCTGGAATACAAAGATTCAGTCATTGGTTCAAGCACTGTGACGAAAGTTTCACTGGAATTAACTTTTCAGTTTAAACTAATCCCACATTAAATTATTTTTTTTTTTAGCAATAGAACTGGACTAAGTCAGAGATTGTACAAAATTAGCATCTTTATTTCAGTCTTACTTATATAAACATACTGATTGACTGTGACGTTTTCATAAGCACAGCTCCTCAGTTCAATGCAACACTACAATTAATAGACCTATTCATATTTTCCTCCTTCCACCAGAAACTTATTCTGCTGCCAGCTTTGTTTTAATTTTGTTAAGAAAAAAAATTCTTTTTCCATTTTGTTTTAATTTCATTTTCCATTCACAACCTCTGTATGACAATTAGCATTATTCCATTATGTTATACACAGAATATTATGAGAGACATATATTCTGTCCTTCATGAACAGAATGTCAGATCTGCAATAGCTTCCTTTGTGGCACACAGAAAATATTTTTGTCTTTGAAGATATAAGTGCACTTATACTGCAGACCAGCACAACTTAGTTCTGGCACAGGATGTGCTTAACTGCCAACTATTTCTGTCCAAAGCACCTTGGTGACTTTTAAGGGTCTTTGGATTCTCAGTGGAGCTGGAATGATGCCCATGGACCAGAAGAAAGGATGATGCCCAGATATGCAAAATGACTCAGCTATGGCACCACACCAGCAGGGAAAGGTCAGCTCCAGTGTGGGTTTTTCTGCACTGGATTCCCCTCTGCACACCTGTGCATCCCTTGGGGCATGACTGCACCAGGGTGTGTGGACAGCTGGGAGCTCCTCCAGCTGCACTTCAAACAAGCCAGAAACAATTGTTGTGGTCTGAAGGTACAGACTGTCATTAGTATCATGGTGGTATAGATTAGATATAGATGATACAGATATAGACATAGATATATGCCCCATGGTATGTGCTGCTAAGCTGCCTTTGATAGGACTCATGCCAAGCTAAGCTTGTACTCACACTTAGCACTGTAAAAGACCATACTCCTCATGCCTTTATTTTCAGGCAACACTCCATGTTTTCCAATACAATTATCTTTGAAAACCAAACAACCAAACGTACTCCCCCAACTCAAAATTCTCTTTGTGTTTTGAAATTACCTTAGATATCTTTACTAAAAAACTTTTGTACCAGGATCCTAAGGATTTGCAATAGCAAAAGAGAAAAAAAAAAAAAAAAGCCACCTTTGACTGGTCTTTTGTCACACTGGTGAGCTGCAGAAATTATTATGTTCCATTTTTTATAGAAACTACTTCCTGGGCCCATTTCACCGCTCGCCCCCAGAACACCTCATGAGTTGACCCATACTCCCATGTTCATGCCACCTCTTGCTAGAAACACACCCACCTTTCCAAAACTCTTTTCTGCTGTTTTTATTTTAGCTCTGGGCAAGCAGCAGGCTTAAGAAAACCCACTATGCTAGCAAAATATAAGTCCCCGGGGACCTGAAAACACCCTGTGTGCTGAGATCTCTGGCACTGGACACTGAGAGAGGGGCAGGCTCAGGGATCAGAAAAGGGAGATGAAGCTCTCTCTCTATCATAATTGTATGGGATATGATTTACCACAGCATTCCTTTTCCAGTTTTATGCAAAACTCTGAATAACCTGTTCCAGAAAGGGACTTCTGACCTTAGCGTCTGCTTGCATCAGTTTATAGTCATTTAACATTTTCAAGGTTAAGCAAAGGTTGCTGAGCATTTTTTTTTAATAAAGAATAGCATGTGAAAAATTCCCTTTTCATTTCTCATTTCACAAGTGAGCTTCAGCCACAGTCTTGATCCAACAGAAACCAGACATGGCAGAGACTCCTTTTAACACTACTCAAACTGAAATAGTGACTGAGAACTTAAACTCCAGTGTTACTCATGACTTGCATGTTTTATCTCTGAGGAGAAATTCCTTTTCCTTGAACAGGGACCCTGCCCAGCACTGTACCAGTAAGCATGACACTATCAGTTGTCCATGCCTTGTAATATATGGGGGAAAGCAGATGCATACATAGACAAAAAACATAGGCTGCAGAATATAGAAAAAAATACATTCAGAAAATGCTCTACTCAAGACCAAATTCCTCTCTATTCCAAATCTTTACATATTTTTATTTTTAAATAAATTGTATCTAGGTGTTTTTACATTGATGAAGCTCATCCCATATGCAGAAAACTGAGCACAAGACACCTCACAGCTCCCTCACAAATGAGGGCAGCTGAGGAAGCCTTTATTCTTAGCCACAGCATCCTGGCCTCTAAAAGGCCACTAAAAGAACAAATTCCTGAGTCTCATGAACTCCTTGTGATAAGGCTCCTTCACAAATAAACTCCAGCAATACCAGTACCTGAAGCCATTTAAAATTTCACAACTTTGCTTCAGATCCCAGTGACTGGTACAATACCTGAGCAAGTTAAAGTGCTGCTGGCTCACGCTGCTGGTTGTGGACAGCTTGGTGCCAAGACTGAGGGTCCATGGTGGGGTCCCAGCCCAGGGCCCTGCCCAGCTCCTCACCCGCTCCCAGCCAGCAGGCAGCTCTCCTCTCAGTGGGCATTTACAGCACACACAGATCACCACGGCCAGGAAATCACTTTCATTGGGAAGAGCGAGGGAATGCCAAGCAGATACCTGAGCATGCCCTTGTAAACTCCTTCACACAGAGAATGGCTCTCCTGCACCTCCATATCTGCTACTGCTGAGCTGGGGAACCACACTGTCTTTGTAGCTGTATCTCTACAGAAGACAGGTTTACTTGTTGAAACAAAGATAGTGAAAGTTAAAGCTGAAACTGTCAGAGTCTTCCAGGAGTGGCAGAGGATCTCTCACTCTTTGGAAGAACTGCTCTGACATTTAGCATAGCAATGCTTTCATGTTGTTTTTCTGCCACAAAACCTTCAGATGCACCCTGGTCCCTCAGCATCTGCAGGTGTCTGTCCATCTGTCTCCCTCCTACTTCAAGCATGAGATTTGTCACAAGTGTTTTGATGTCACACACCCATTCCGGCCTTATGTATTTGTGGCAGAGTCTGAAAAATGACAGCTGTAAGATCAGGGTTAAATACAATTTCCTCTCCCTTCACCTGTTTTCCACTATCTGTTTGCATGGTGCTCAGGTTATTAATGGAACTGACATCCCTGCACAACTGAGTGAGCAGTAGCAGCAGCCAGATAACAAGGGAGAAGCTGACAGCAGCAATCTAACCCCAGAGATAAGAGATAAGCAAACATGCCATGGCTATTAGTTTCAACTCTGGCCAACGGAGAAGAACATCTCGTGTGGTTACTGATCAGGAAAGCCCAGTCTTCCTGTGAAGGTTAAATTAAATTCAGGATGTGATAGATTATTCTTAGAGTTCAAAAATTAAAGTTTGTGATGAGAAATAAATATTTGATGTAAAATGAATAAGAAAGAAAAGGGGATGTTAATCTGACAGAAAGTGAAGACCTATTTTTATTCAGAGAAAAGCATGGAACACTTCTACTCTAGAAGGAAAGTACCATTCTCTGTTTCTTCCAGGGGAGAAAATATTACTCTAAAAACTGGCATTTTCCAAACAGCTATCTCAGGAATGGTGCAGGAGTGGCAGCCTAACAATCCTGGCTGAATTCCAAACTAGGTAAGTAGTGCAAACTTCAAATCCCTTACATAATTTCTGAGCAGCATCTACTTTCCTTCCAGCTTCCTACTGAGTTGTCCCCTTCTTTTCATATGTCCATGCACATGGTAAAAGGATTGGGCTGTTCAGTCTCAAGAAGGGATGACTGAGAGGGAACCTGATCAATGTCTGTAAGTATCTGAAGGGAGAGTGTCAGAGGATGAAGCCTTTTGGAGGCTCTTCTCAGTGTTGCCAAGCAGTAGGACAAGAGGCAGAAACTGATGCACAGGAAGTTCCACCTGAACATGAGGAAGAACTTCTTTAGTCTGGAGGTGACAGAACACTGGAAAAGATGCCCAGAGAGGGTGTGCAGTCTCCCTTGCTGGAGATGTTCAAGAACCATCTGGACACAATCTTGTGCCATGTGCTCTGGGATGCCCCTGCTTGAGCAGGGAGGTTGGACTAGATGACCCAGCCTGTGGTCCCCTCCCAGCCTGACCCATCCTGTGATTCTGTGAAATATGAGTTAAACCAGGAAGATAAACCCCTAGTGATATATTTAATGCACAATGGAATTGCAGACATGTTGGAAAAGAGTTAAAATGTGACTCTGCCTTTTCCAAACTTCAACACATTTCAAGCTTCTGAGGAGATTTGCTCATTGCTCCCTGCAATGCAACTACTACAATGCAAAGAAGCCCTCGAATTTTTTGCACCCTAGTTTCAGAATGCTCACTTCCACAAAGGAGAAGCGTGGCTAAGGTTTAATTGGCACTCAACAAAAGTACACTTTCTAATTTAAAAATGGCAAGGTTGTTTCAAGAATATCTGAATCAAACTTTCCGGTAAAACCAGTAAATTAGGAAGTCAGCAAAAGCCTATAGGCTTTTGAACAGGAATGAAGTGTTGAACTGCAATTAGAGCCTTTGGAAATTTCTCCCGCTTTTCTTAGCTCTTTTGAAGTATGTCTAGCAGTTCCTATGAGTGCTCTGAAGCAGTCTTATACTTTGTAAAGTTCTCTGACATCCTTGAAGCAAAGATATAAAGTCATCTTAAAGGAACGTGTAAAAGGTCTCTTGCGAGCTTTAGTTTAGAAACTCCATCCCTCTCTTTTACCAAGTGTTGTTCTATCAGTTTTGTGCTGGCTTTCATTCTAGAAAAAAGCCCATTGGAATCAGAGGCACTGAGTCTCAGGGCTGGTTCCTCTGTCATATTTTTGCATTAGTTTTCATAGGACGGGTCTGCAGACCCCACAAGACTCAAAAGGCATTTTTAATTTTTGCAGAGCACCCAGTAACCACTTTCAAGACTGGATGATTTGTCATCTTTGTGCAAAAACTAGCTTGGCATTAAGCAAGATTAATTTCAGCTCCTGAAGCTGTGGTGCTCAGCCTTTTTGTCTGGGCTTGCCTCAGATCTCAATGAAATGTTATTTTTCAGAACTGTATCTAACACATGTTTTGGACAGGCTATATGAAGAAAAGCAGGAGGCTACATTCTCCCAGCATGTATTGTGGTGCCAATACTTTGCAGAAGCAAGAGTGAGCACAAAAAGAGAACAGGCAATGATGATTCTCTGACTTCTGCACTATCCTAACATAGGAGAAGATGACATTTTTCAGACAAGCAAAAAGACACTCTGAGGCAGTGGGACTCATTGCTTGGGAAGTTGTGGATGATGAAAATTGTCATGGGTTCAAAAAGTCATTAGACAAACTCAGAGCAGGAAAATATGCATAACTACAAAGACACCACTTCTGGCTCAGGAAGCAAGCGAGCTGCAGTTTGTAGAGGCCAGGAAAGGATAGTGGGAATGTGTCCCTTTATGCTCGCCCTGTCCTTAGGTTCATCTCTAAACATCTGCTACTGTTTGGCCACTGTCCGAAGCAGACACTGGACTCTGCTCTGAGCAGTACAGCTGTCATGGTTGTAGTGAAATGTGAAGAGAGGGAGACCATGGAGAACTGGGAAAGGGGGCAGGGGCTCAGATAACTGACTGCAGGGCTGGATAGGGCCAGCAAGTTCCAGCTGGGAAGTGAATGGCTACAGTAGGATAACCCATGAACACCTACCTCCTTTAAAGTACCTATACTTTGTTAAATCAGGGTTTGTACAGATGGCTCTTGATTTCCTAAGGGCTATTGGCCCAAATTACACTGTGTTGTCTAGGGAGGTTTGCTGGAGCTCTCTGAAGCAGCAGAACAAGCCCTGTAGGCTAAACAAAGGTACCTAACGCTGCCCAAGAGAGCCACCTATAGCTAGGCACAGTCCTGATATTTTCCTGTGCTCCTCTTGACTCAGTCTTCAGACTTGGAGAGATGTGGAGAAAACAAATGTTGCGTATACAACTTCCTTAGAAATAAAGCAAAGCAGCAGGCAAGTTCAGGAGCCAAATGATTGCACAGTGACCTTGGGATTTGTGCTCCATGACTTAAGGAGGTTAATAATGTTACAGAAAAATCTTACTAGAGGAAAAACAAGCTCTTTTTTGGCTTATCATCCATGCTTTAAAAATAGTACTGCGAAGCAAAAAAAAAAAAAAAAAAAACAAAAAAAAAAAAAAAACAAAAAAAAAAAACACCACAACCAAAAAACCCCCAACTTCCAAATAGGAAGTTATTCTTGTGCCATAGCCTAACAGGATATTTTATAAGAGAATTGCAAACTTTAAGAAAAACATGTTTTTTCAAGCCTCCAGCTAAAACCAAGCACAAAGGGCATTTTAGGAAGGAAAAATAGTGATTAATAAAATAATGGTTCCTGTCCAGAAGTGGGAATAGTTTAACATGTCAGTGATGATCTTCCTCTGAATTATCCTTTGAAGAGCAGAAGCAATAAATTACCATTTCAAAGAAGTGAGCCCTCATCACACAAGTTACGTCAATGGAGTTTCAGTTGTGGGTTCTCCCTTTCCCCTGCGGCCCACCATGCCAAAACACAGCCGTCAATACCGTCTGGCTGCCATTGCTGGCTGCAACCTTCCCTGTAAGAGAAACAAAAGGCTCTCGCTTCTCTCCCCCCACCCTGCAGTTCTGCTCAGAGGTTGTGACTGTGGCCATGGGCAACTCACAGAACACGCACTTGAAGAGTGTTGCCAGACACCCTTGGAGCTGCACTCAGTTGAATAATTTCTCTGTTCTGCAAATGAGGGCAAAATATAATGACCCTTACAAAAGAGAGACTAAAAGGGCAAGAACCGAAACCTTTTTGAGGTGTGTGTTTGTTTGTTTATCAGAGCACTCCATTGAAAATTCGGGGGCTAGCAGACATACTTGAAGCAAATTTGAGATGATAGTCAAATACGGTACAATAAAGAAGGGCTTGAATAGAGCAGAGGAGCAAGGATAAGAGAAAAAAACCTCACAGCACAGAGCCGAGCGCTTCTCTCGGACTCAGAGCTCCTTTGGAAGCTGCGTGAGCTCCATCCAGAGAGCCAGGTGAGAACTGCACGTGAAGGCAGAGCCACCTAACCCTGTTAGAAACTTTTTTGGTAAGATTGGCTTTCAGATGGTCTGGTTTAAATTAATCTTTCGATCGCAGAAAGAAAGAAATGGAGGGCAGAGAGAGGTAAAATATTAGATGTTATCTCATTATATTCTTTTGTTACAAAAAGAGTGTCAAAGCTTAACTCCAAAGTATACAAGGGCTAAAGAGATTATTCTCATTTCAAGGCTGCAAGACAATTGTTCCCTGTGTCACATGGAGTAGTAGATTTAATCCTTTTAACATCAAATTAGTAGTGTCCCTTCTGACAGACACAAAGAGTCACAGACACAGTGATTAGATAAAGCTGACAAGCTGCCTAAAGCAAAATTCAAGAATAGTTTCTACCAGAGGGTCTTTTGTAAGTCCTTTGGAGGTCGATGGTTCCTTTGATTGCAAAGCATCAGGCTGACAGCAAGGTATACAAATTTGGCCTCAGCCAAGCACAAAAGAAAGGTGGGCATCAGTCAGAAAACAGGAAACAGAAAACACACCAAACAATGAGTACCTGATCAGAGAGAGGATTTGCAATTAATTCTCTTTCAAACCCGCCGTGTCCTTTACATTACAATGTTGTCATCTAAAGATACAATCACCACAAGGCTCTCTATCCCAAACTGACCCTATTCTTCCTTCAGGAAATGAGTAAAAAATTTGTTAATGACCCAAATATGCCTGAAATGAAAGAAAAACTAAAGGCAAATTAAATAGATCACATGGAACAGGCCCAGAAAACAACACCACCATCAGGTTTCTGCAATTAATTTCTTTTCAGAGCATGTGAACATTTCAAGAATGCGATGCAATTAAAAAAACAGAGGAAGAGCAAGATATCTGAATCATAGTCATTTCCATGTAGGATACAGTTCTGCCATGGAACTTAGGGCAGAAGCTCCAATCTGCACTACTATAAGGGACAACGCAACAGTTACTGATGAAAACATAAAAGACCAAAACATCCTTTACCTAACTAATAGCTTCCTTTCTTTACTTAATTGATAGAACAGAATTAGAACATTTTGGTTGGAAGGAACCTACAAGGAATATTTTATCCAATGGCCAGATGACCTCAGAGTGACCAAAAGTTAAAGCACATTGTTAAGGGCGTTGTCCAAATGCCTCTTAAACACAAGCTTGGGCCATCGACCACCTCTCCAGGAAGCCTGTTCCAGTGTTTGACCACCCACTCAGTAAGGAAATGCTTCCTAATCTCCAGTTCAAACTCCCTGATGAAGTAGCTTTTAACTGCTCCCACACATGCTGTCACTGGATCCAGGGAGATGAGATCAGCACGTCCCTCTCCACTTCCCCACTTTAGGAAGCTGTAGAGGTGGCCCCTCAGCCTCGTTTTCTCCAAACCAGACAGCCTCAAAGTCCCCAGCTGTTCCTCACAGGACACTCCTTCCAGCCCTTTCACCGGTCTTGTTGCCCTCCCTTGGATGCCTTAAGGGACCTCCAGATTCTTTTTAAGTGTAGGGGCCCAAAACAACACACAGCACTCCAGGTGAGGCCACACCAACGCTGAACACAGCTGCCCTGCACCCTCTCTCTTCCAATTTATACTTGGTTCCTGGTGTTTTTCCATCCTGGGTGAAGAGTCCAGCATGTGGATGACATTTATTGACAAAGAAATGCAACTTCTACCGATTTCTATAATAAACTAATACTGCAGGGTTTTCAATCTCCCTCATAGAATTCATGCTGTCTGTGCTGCTTTATTAAAGCCTAAGTATTGAAAAAGTAACAGCAGAAAGTGCTAGGCTCATGAGATTTAATTGAACAGAGTAACAGATTTTGAAGGTTCTGTTGTATTATAAACCTTTGATTTCCCCAGTGAATCTTCTGACCCTACATGTAATGAATCTGTTTCTTGAACTAAAAACATGCTCATCCAAGAGTTCCAGGACAAATTGAATATCATTAACAATAAATAATATTTAATAAATATGCACACACTCCATGTCTGGAAATCTACCAAATGTCTTTCTAGACTCTTTCCTTCCAGCCAAGTAGCTATTTCTGTGCATCTGAACTTAAACTTGTAGTCATAAGTCCTATCACGTAATTGTTGCTGCAGTATCTAAGGCATTACATAACACTTGTCTCCTACAAGTTTGACCTGGTTCTTATGTCAGCAAATTATGAAATGGTTTTTCAGTTCAGTGAGAATGATTTTAAACCACTGGCTATTCATTTGATAGTACTATGGCTTGTAGCATTATTTTTGTTGTACTTATGGAATTTAGTTTGTCATGCATTGTTCAGCCCAGACTCACCCCACTAATTTCAGAACCTTCAATTACACGTCTAAATTGGGAGCAAAGTGGCATATGCTTCCAAAATGTGTCAACAGAGGGAAAGAGCCATCTCTACCTGCCAAAGATCTAGCCTGCCTTCTGATGAAAACCCTCCTTAAAACAGGAAAGGGAAAGCTTTTTTAGGGAGTTTTGGCAATGTTTGTATTGTTTCCCTGCTGAAAGGCAGGTAGTAAATTCTGAACAAAATCACTAAGCAGGTTGTTATATAGAAGTATCTTTATTAAGGAAATCATTAGAAAATCTTCCTGCTCTTATTTTGCATCAATTTTAACAAATATCTAAATTACAGATAATTATATTTCTAATGGTATTTCTAGTAAAAAAAAGTGTAACAGCCAATAAAAAGTAATAACTGCAGCCCATTTACCACCAGGTTAGCAGGAAATAAATGTCATTTTACTACTGTTCTCTTGCTATAGAGTTTATTGGTGCATTTATGCAGCTCTATTTCATTTCCGCATATATGAAGAGCACTGCTGTATAAAATGTAAATGGACTGCATATGGAATTTAAATCTTTCCAATGATAAAATAGCTCAACAGCTTTTTCATTAGAATTACTAAAAAACTTTGAAGGCCATATTTGCTTTTAAATCAAAACACTGCTATTTTTATTCAAGCACAGAGAGCAGGAACAGTTCAGCTGCACTTGCCTGTCAGTTTATTCAAAGAGGGTGCTTACTGATTCACTGATATCCAATTGCCTCAACAAATAAGGACACAGACCTACACAACACTCTCCACTTGTCTTTTTATATGCCCCCTCCAATTGCTGCTCTGGGGACAGAGCTCTGCATCTGGACAGCCTTCCTTTCCACTCACCACATGCTGTAAAAATGGGAATAGAGTGGAAAGGCTTTGAGTACATCCTCCTGCCTTCACCTTTACGTCTTGCCTTTTATTGTGACTATCTGAGAACAATCAGGACCAGTAATGCCATCTTTGATTATCACACTTCATAACTGGCATTATTTTGTCAGGAAATGGATGTTCAGCTGGGATCACCATTACACTCTCAAAAGACAGCTCTCAAGTCAGGCCTCCCACCACAACACTGGAAAAACTATGAAACCTGAATTATTCTCATATTCCCTTCTAGTTGGATCCTCCATCTTCACAGCAAACACCCGGAGCTGTCACAGGTGTTTTAGACACTGTTTTCTGTCTGTAGATTCGTGTGTCCCTGAGATCCTAGTCAAGGTGAAAACTTTGTCAGGAGAAGTCAAATATGAAATAAGCTCATAGTCTACATCAGCCAGAGCTAGATAGGGAAAGGTGGAAAGAAGTGAAGAAGAACAAGGTAATAAAAATAACTTCTGCAGAGAAGCAGGAGCTCAGATGGCTCGGCTTCCAGAAAAACAAATGTGGCATGCGTCCCTTCTCTAACAAAATGATGAGTAGGTAGCTGGAACTGCGAGTGCAGTCCATGACATACTGTTATCACTCAAGTCAAATTTTATTGTAACAGGATTTTACTCATTCAACATTTATATTTGTTACCTTCTCATGAGCTTTTCTTTTTGTTTCAGAGTCCATCCAGTCATTTTCCTTTTCTAGCATGTCAATAAAAGCCCAGCGAATTCCTTCAATCAACTCCTCCATCTGCAAAACATTTAGTAAATCCCTCCCCAGTAAGATATATCATAGCAGAATCACTGTAAGAAAAGGTTTGGTGTACATAGGAGTGATAGACTTGGTTAGACCACAAATGATTTCAAATCAGGTGGTATCAGCTGTCCTTTCTTGAAGGCTAATTTCTGCTTTCTCTGGTACTGAGACACTTCTTCTGAGGGTAAGTTTCTTTCCATCTTCTTTCCCTTCTGGTGTAGCACAGACCCTGTTCACTGCTGATCATGTCATGTCATATTTGTGAGAATACCCATCTTGAAATCATAAATCACAAATCACTGAGAGATTTGCAGTCCTTTGGGGAGATTTCTGACCCTCCGGTTCTAGATCACTGGCCCATGCAGAAGGAGCCAGCCAAAAGGTATTTGCACAAATAAAGCCTTTTCTGCAGAGAGAAGGTCTGCGGCCTGGTTTGGTTTATGTGAGACTGAGACATGCCTTATTAATACTGCCAAAGAACTGAATTTGGGCTGACAGCACCATGATCCAAATACAAAGCAGTATCCAAAAATTTAGCCTGTATTTAGCTGCATTTGTGAAGCATTGCTACCCTTTACTGCAGGGGTGGAGGCCCTGGCTCACACCACTGAGCAGCCTTAACTGCTTCTGTGGTCCTGGACCACCAGTGACAGCTGGGATCTGTGCAAAACTGGGAAAACCCACAACTACTTCAGCTTGGCTGCTTCTTCAGACACCTCTGCAAAGCCAAGACCACATCTCAAGCAAGTAAAAAATAATAATAATAGACTGTTCAGTGAGTATGCACACTAAGAAAATCCTGAAATTACAGAAAATAAGAAATCTAATGGCTAAGATATGGATTATATGAGTCTAAAGAGCCCTCATTCCTATGGATCTGGCTGGCAGCCCAGAAAGGTGTACGCAACCAGCTGCCACTATTTGCACCAGCAGATGAGCCCCGTGACAGACAGCCATGGGGAATACTGTGAGAGTGAGGCAATGAGGGGGATCCAGCCATTGCCTGAGTCTTTTAGCACATACAAGGGTTAAGACAGCACAAGACATGACAGATACCCATTAGATGAAGACTTATTGGAACTTTGTGCTATCAATTATGTTACATTTAAAAATAATGAAAATGTCAAGAAGCAGAGATTTATATAATCTTATTCTATAAATTTAGTAGATCTGAAATGTCATTAAAAGTGGGGACTAAACTCTCAAAAGTAACATTACTTTTAGGTAAATTGTCATTAATGTATCAGATCTGTATTTTAATCTGGAATTGTCCTTTATTTGTGGTGCAGTCAGAAAAAACGTAGCAAAGTTCCCTGGATTATTAATTTTTTCCTACCCTTTTCAAAAAACATTTTAAGAGGCTCCAGGGTCAGCTAGAGCAGGTCTAGCATTAAATAGGACTAAAGAGTGAACATTCACAGTATTCACTGCATCCCAGGAAATAGGGTAACTTAAAGATATTGATGACAGAGCACTGACTCAATTAACTTTGTGCACTAATGAGGTGAACTCCCTGTATTTGGAGGTTACAAGTTCAAACGCAAGCTCTGCAGCTGGGCCCTGGTGTATACTTAGGCTTTATGCAGCAGCTGTGGCTGCAGGGGGCAGGGGGAGAAACCCATTCCTGCTATCAAAGTTATTACTGAAACTGCTCAGGCGTATCTGTAAGAAACACTGCAGGCACTCTGAGTGAGCAGCAGTGCTATATTTAGACGCAAATAATGTCTTTCTTGATAAAAGAAGAGAAGTATCTAAGGTATGAAACATCAATCACAAAACATGGGGGGGAAAGAATCCATATTATCCATAACTCAGGATTTGCTTATCATAGACAGATATATGCCATAAGCTAAAAAAAAAAAAAGAAAAAAAACCCAAAACCTGTACGAATAAGAGTGCTTTACTCACATGCTTTCTTACTGCTTAAAAAAGAGAAATAGAACTGAAAACCAGTGGAATGAAAATGATAACACCACAAACTATTAACTTGAAAAGCACACTTCTAAATGAAATGCAACGAATTCCACCTGTATGTAATTTTATCTCCATGGGCTGTTCATTTTTTAAGACTGAATGTTGTGACCTACACTATGAATTTCATATGCATTTCTCACTATGGATGCTACTGTGAATTCAGACTTGATAATTTTCCAAAGCTTTGGTCTAAAAGGAACGTGCACACTAAGAAACATTCTAATTAGGTCACATTTCAATAGAAACCATTCTCTGCTCTATCTGCTTCTCATAACTTTTCCTCAAATAAACAAATATGAAAATATGTCCATCCCCTCCATAAAGTGTACATTTCTTATACTCCTACTCTTCCCACTTATCCTGTGCAGGATAATACACTGCATATGCCTGGCATATTTTTGCCACAAAATGGCCAAATAGCACATTACAAACTGGATCAAGAAGAAGGGGATTGAAAAGCTGGATGTCAGAGAGGAAACTCTAGGTGAAGGCAGATATGAAAAGAAATGCAGAACCTAAGAGGGAAACAGACTACAAAGATCTGGACAAGCCAAATAAGTGTGTGCTTTCTAAAATGGAATCTTTCCCTGAGAAAGCAGTCAAAGTAGATAAAATAAAACAGATAGGCTACTGAGCCAGGGCATTGCAGGGCTTTCACAGAGCTGTTGCTCCCAGCACAGGGTGCTATTTCACATTTCCTAAACAGTTGTGCCCTTCCTGCATGGAGTGCTAAGTTCAATGACTAAATGAGTTAATTTAAAACTGATTATTGTTGGAAAAATCAATGGCTGTAAAAGCAGATATTGGAAAACCTTATAAGAAAAACATGAACTGAAACTAAGTCATAAATTATTGTGAAGGGTAATTAATTATTTGAATATGTTTTTGAGAGAAGTGATAACATAGCTATTGTTGAAATTTTAGAATGAGGATTAACATCTCTCTGGACTGAATGGTATAGAAAAATATTTCCTTTCACTGATCAGCAGAAAAGATTTGAATCACAGATATAAACTCTTGCTACGCAGCTTGAAGCTTCCCTTAACTTGGGTCAGACATCAGTTACATGTTTCTTGCTTAGATTACAGGTGTAGGAGTCACAGCTTTCAAAGAGTAGTCCTCAAGCAGAGAAATCTCAACCAATTTTTTTGACTAGTCAGTAAAAACTTTACTATCATGAATTATACTAGCTATACTGAACCATTTCTCATCAGTACCCCTCACTCTGTTCCTGCACAGCCTGCCTGTCACTATTTACATATATTAATTAACAGCATTCAACTTGGTTTTGAACTGGCTGCTTATTTGTCTGAAGGACTGCAGATAGAAAGAAGGGGCAATGCCCAAATGGGCAGAAAGGTAACAATTCTTTAAGTTCATTCAATTTTCTCCTTGTGTGTTTTTCTTTTTTGTTTTGGTTTGGGTTTTTTGTTTATACAATTAAAACATTTTTAAGAATTTTATCTCTTTCTAAACATTTTCTAACATCAGAGGCAATTTGTGAGGAGGAAATTTCCAGACAGAAACTAAAGAGGACTCACCATCTCTTTCTTGTCTTCTTGAAAATGGGCTTTCACAAACATCTTACCCACAACGTAGGGGAGGGCATTTTCTACAAGGTCCACACATTTATCCCACTGAGGCAGCAAAGTTGTAGTCCCGTGGATCACCTGTTGACAGGGACAGGTATTAGGCCATAACATCATACTCTTGAAGAAAAACCCACATGCAGTATAGGCCAAAGCATATTTGTCAAATAGCCACCAAAAGGAAACAATAATGATACTCCACAGCTATTTCTATTTTCATCCAATGCTATGACAAGTACTTTGAACACCACAAAATAGCTGTAAGATTATAAACTTAAGAACAGTACAATGGTAACAGTGACTTAGAGAGACTAGGCTTAGAGGGTTAGTGTTAACTTTGGACTACTCTTGGTGTTCTGTGTTAAGTAGAGAGACAATTTCCTCTAAAAAAACCTTGCTGTGAGATAGCTCCTGAAAACATTTGCCTCTCCTCTGACAGGGTGAGAGGCCTAGGGAGATTGTCCTCATGAAAATTGGGTTAGTCCTTATGAAACACCTCTGACAGAGCCCTCCATTGCCACAAACTAATGACATCTAACACAGTTAGGGATATGTCCACACCTTCTTGTCATTTACTTGTCCAGCTACTTTTACCATAGTTTGTGTCAAATAGTTGCTTTCAGTTCCTTTTCCAAACAGAGCATTTTCAGGAGAAAAGAGGTTTGAATCATCAAGAACACTGAATATGCTTGTCTCCCCCCATCCCCCCAAAAATTAAAAAAATCATTCTATGTTGCAGTAGAAAGACGTTGGTAGAACAACTGATGTATTTTACTAAAGAAATGGTCATTAAAAAGGCTCTGACGATGCCACCATAAATGAGCTTCAAAAGAAACAGTCAAGAATGGTCAACACACCAAGGAACAAGGCAAAACAGAACTCAAGATCATTTGCTCTCTTAGTTTCTGTTTCTCACAGGAAGAATGCTGTTACTGTGGGTAGTTACCCAGCTAACATTACATTGCTCATCAAGATGTAGTTCATCTAAAAAAACCCTACACACAACAAGATACAAGATGGGTCCATGTGAGCCATAAGCAGTGCTGACCTAAGAAACTTTTGTTATTTTCAAGGTTCAAAGTGTTCTCTTGCCACTTAAGGAACTTCTTAAGCTTTTCCACAGAGAACAAACACAATCCCAGTCCAACAGTTAACACCTGTCAGCTGTGTAAAGGCAGAGTATAGTCAGCATCAGACCAGATCAGGTGGGATAGGGATTTTGGCCTCTCACAGATTATACAAGCCTCTTAAGCACCAATTTTGCAGTTTCTGAACCCCTTCTTTTTCCCATTATTCTCTTCCTTTGAGCACAAGATTAAATATCCAGCAAAACTGAAGGGTTTGGATTTGTCTTTTTCCAATAGGAAAAGATTTCATTGGAAAATTCCAGAGCAGCTTAACCCTCAGCTATTGAAGGTGAGATATTTTGGTCATTCAAAGATTGATTTTCCCTATCATATTGTCTGTAATTAAGCATAATCAATGACTCACACTTAAATACACCAGAGAATTGCATTTCCAAATGTTTTTTATTAATACTGTATGTGCAGTAATAGATTTTCGATGGCAGAGAGTACACTGCTTCTATAAGAAAACCCTATTAGTCAAACCAATACCTAATAAGGTGATATTTTTTCTAAACAGAGGCAAATTTGACAATCAACTCCTTTTCCAAATTCTTCAACCTTTATACAAAACACAACACTCAAAAAAAAGATAAGAAAAAAAGAGAAGAAAATTTCTCTCTGGGGTCAGAGTAAATCTGCAACGGATCTTTTTCCTGATGCAGGGGGAAGAAGGGGAGTTATGGCATTAGTCATCAGAGCTTGAAATTCCTTCCAAAAGCTCTGAGTATGCATCAGCCATAGAAAGAGTCAGGAGACAGAGCTGGCTTTTAGACTGTGACATACTATTATTACAACATAATAATCATCATTATTTTGAGGGAGGCTTGACTGTAAGGAGGATATAAAGGCAGCACAGGCTGTGAGACCAATAAAAATAGAGCTGAGAGGAATAGATTATATCTCACAGCTGGTTTATTGATATTTATGTTACAACAGCCAACAAGAACTCCCTCAAATGGTCCTCCTAATATTAATGTACCACTCTAAAACACAGTACTTCAGGTAGTAACAGTGACTATAAATAGCAGGTTTCAACCCCTCCCAGTCAATTCAGAATTTCACGACACAATTAACCGACCTCTTCCCCAGGTGCCACTGCAAATTTACAAGGTCTCAAAGTGCCACTGCAGAGGAGCTGCTGATAGTTGCTGATGTGGTACTCACAGCACTTTCTTTAGAGTCAGCAGGTTTGTCCTATTTCTGAACCTGAAGTTTTTTTACAGCTTCATCATGTATTTTTCCTTCTCTGTGCAAAGATTTTGTGGCCCTGATGCCAAGATTTCTACATATAAGGTATAAAAGCTACCAAAAGAAAATGAGAACCTGGTAAAAAAAATACTGTGCTTATGATGGTTGAGGCTGACTGAATTAATGAAACAATGACTGTATAAAATACAGTCTTTCCTTAAAGTGTCACTGATTTATCTCGCGGTCATATCTCTTTAGCAGGAATTCAATGCTTTATTTGCCTATCTGGCAAGGGGTTGGTGGGTCCTTTTTATGATACTAAAGTGCCTCTAGTTCTCCATCCTCTGACTGGACAAATCTATTCAACAACAGAATAGTCCAGTGCCTTGGACTCCATTCCTCATGTCCTTTCTATTGACCTGTGAAATCTGTTCCACTGAGCTGTTTACTTCACTTAACTTTACGTATTAACTATTAGCAACTGCTGTTTACTTCACTTAACTAACTCTCCATCTCCAGGTCCCAGGGGTAGATAATAGGAATGAGTTGCTGATTCACTGCTTTTACTGTGCTGTAAGTCTTTCACAGCCATCTACATGGCCAGTATTGTTTAACTTATTTATCAACTACTTGGAGGAAGGGGCAGAGGCCTCCTCAGCGAGTTCACTGACGGCACAAAGCTGGGAGGAGTGGCCGATACCCCCAAGAGCTGTGCAGCCCTTCAGAAGGGCCTTGACAGGCTGGAGAGATGGGCAGAGGAACGCTCTGAAACTCAGCCAGGGCAAATGCAGGGTCCTGCACCTGGGCAAGAACAGCCCCAGGCACCAGCACAGGCTGGGGGCCGACCTGCTGGAAAGCAGCTCTGAGGAGAGGGACCTGGGGCTCCTGGTGGACAGCGAGCTGTCCATGAGCCAGCAGTGCCCTGGGGGCCAGGAACACCAATGAATCCTGGGGTGCATTAGGAACAGCACTGCCAGCACGTCAGGGAGGGGATCCTGCCCTGCTACTCAGCCTCAGTGAGGTGTGTTTGGAGTGCTGTGTCCAGTTCTGGGCTCCTCAGGACAAGAAGCACACTGAGTTCCTAGAGCAGATCCAGTGGAGGGAAACAAGGATGAAGGAATCCGCTGCCATGTGCTCTGGGGATGGCCCTGCTTGAGCAGGGAGGTTGAACCAGATAGCCACACTTTGGTCCCTTCCAACCAGACCCATTCTGTAATTCTGTGACAACCTTGATAAGATTATTAATAAGCACTGAATCACTTTGAGTTAGATTTCTCCCTAAGCTTCTGTGTCCCAGAGAAGTGACAGTAGCCCATTACCATCTTAAAATGCACACTATCCAAAGCTTAGCGTTTCCTTTCAGGATTTTTTCTGGCCATTATATAACTCAATGTAACTCAGTATCATGCTGCAGGCTGGCTGATAACCAGCATCATTTTACCTAACTACAAGGAATGTCCCAGGAGGGGACACCTACAAACTTGTCACTGTGGTTCTGACAGCCAGTTTCTCATATTTTACATGAAGATAACAGCATCTTTAACAAGACTATTTTGAATATGATCTCAGAAGTATAAGAAACTGCCTTTCCTGTGTAGTTTCCATCAAGCTACTGGAGTTTATTTTTAGGTATGTGATCAACTCAGAACTATGCCAGGATTACTCATGGAAAAACAGTATAGGTTCTATAATAAGTCACCTGCATGCCTCACCAGGGAGGACAGAACACACACACCTCCTGCACCACATCACTCCCAGCACCATGCCAGCCTCCTGTTGTCAGCCAGTTTTCATAATGGCAAATAAAGTTCACCATCCAAAGTGGCTTAGACACAAGACAAAGCACCATTCAATTTCAGTTGAACCCTTTATTTAAGGAGCCCTCACACTGCCTCCAGGATTACCAAAGTGGCTTTCTATTCAGGGTTCACCTAATCGAATGTATGTGTTTTATATAAATGCCCATATTACTCTGCAGATAATTTAGTTCTGCTCTCACAGCTTGAAGCAGTTTTCTGGTTCTTCTGTAATGCCAAGCTGGAAGGTACCTGATCATCTTCTCTGTGGAAATGGCTGGTGTATTGATGTGCTAGAGCTCATGTAATGCTGGCATCAGAGCATGGGAGAGCTTTGAGCAAGCTTTAAAAAAGTGAAATCCTAGACTACTGTTTTACTAGAGCTGTATTCACACAAGAGCAAGCAGTAGGTTTTCTCAAAAAGTTTAGATTTTGGCCAAAAGGATTTGGCCTGCAGGTCACAGCTCACACAACCTAATTCAAAAACATTCCAACTTTCAAGTTGCTGCAAAAGGTTTTTAAAGGGGAGATTTCAAAACCTCTTTAACATCACCTAAAAGACTTTTCTTTCTTAGTGTCATATAGATGTCTTAGTGTCACATACAAAAATATGTATGTCTATTGTTTTAGAGGGAGTCTTCAATAAGAAAAAAGTTTATTTAGAAAATTCATCCAGCATGGAGAACATTTAGTTTTGCAAAGGTATAAGCAACTATAAGGGAAACCAAAAGTGTCAACACTACGACCCTTGTAAATGCTATGGAAGCATAACTTACCCGAGAAAATTCCAGCCACCGATACTGAAAACGTCTACTGAGGTTGAATAACCTTGAATAAACCATCCTCCACACAAGGTAGTTGGCAAGAGTCCTGTTAAATCAAGCATATTTTTATCAGACATGTAAACACATATGATGTACCACAAAGCACTCACAGAAATATCTCTACAAACATTTTACCTGAATGGTGGAAATTTCACCTTAAAAATTAATGAGTGATGGCCAAATTGATAAATCCCAATCACACAGGAGAATCTGTATGATTGCAGCCACTTAATATATACTTGCCCCATAAGAACCATCTTCTAGGGATTATTTATAACAGGTTCATTACCTAGTATGTCATTTTTTTCCAAATGGTTTTTTTCCAAAAGGCAGCTTTCATTTTCCTTAGAAGTGGCAAGAACTGTGTTATCATAATAGTTGCATCAAAGCTCTATCCAGAGATTAACTGGTTTTTCTTTTGTAGATCAAAGTGAATGTTATCTCCCCTCATTAGTAGGGCACATAAATGGTAACAGAATAGGTAACAGTCCATCCCATATACACTCTCATTATCTCATATTTGTATATTTCATTAGAAGTTATCAATATGCTTTGAAAACTTCTACTATTCACAAAGTTATTAAAGTATTACTGTTCCTATTTTGTCAGATGGATAATTGAAATACCAACAGTGAAGTCTCAGTAACAAAAATCTTATAAGAATTGAGGCTGAGAGATCTGGAAAGAGGTTGTTTAAAATTCCCAGGAGATCTGACATCCATGCCCCTTTTCAAAAACTTTGGGCACCTGACTGGAGGATTTATCCAGCCTAGATTGATCTCTCTCCATGTTCAACAGTGGCTGTATGAGCTAAAGGTGCATTCTGAAATATGCAATTCAACTTCCAACAGTCACAAAACAAGTCCAAAAATGGCCTAAACATATTATTCTCATCTTCTTTTATACATGACTTATTTTTCAAGGATAGTCATTGCTTCAAAGCTATGGATATTCAAATGTTATTTGCTCCCCACTGGGATATAGATAACATTTTTGGCAGGCCACAGTCTTCTCCATAGTTAGGAAAATTGCTTCTTTGCAACCGAAGATGCTGTTATGGACAATCCAAACAACTCCCCCATCTCTAACAATCCCATTTCTGCAATCTCTCATTGCCATAAGTGTGGGGCAATGCAGCTGTTGCTACAGTGTCACTCCATTAGCTTCACTCAGAGACACAGTTCCCTCTTCTGAATCATAACAGCTTGGAAACACACTTCGTGGGCACGCTGTCTTGACAGCAGCATCTGCTTGAGACATGACTTCAGTTTTGCCTCTAACCAAGCTCCAGCCCACCCACACAAAGCCTTCAACTCAAGATGCGCTGTTGCATCTCTCACACTGGGTATATTCCCTCTTTTAGTACACAGATATATTCTATAGTGCACCTAAATGCCCACAATAATCATAAAACATATCTGAAAAAGCTTTTTTAGCATGGATAATGTACATTTATAAGACAGTACATGTTACAAAAGCCAAAATAGTTAGCTCTGCTTAGATAACCACACCATTTTAAGATAATGTTTAGGATCATTTAAAATTCATTTCAACCTAAGAAATGCCAGAAAGTTCAGATTTTTCCCTTAGTAAGTTTTTGACAATGTGGAATTTTCTCACTCAATGGCCAGTGAAGCACCCTAAAAGCACTCAGCTCTCATTGTTTTGGTAAATGACTCAAATTCCAGAAACCTCACAACAATCTGCCTCAGGTATTTCAGCAGAGCTGAAGAGTATCCAGCTGTAGCAACTTCTGCAGAATTTATGCAAATCTCACAGATTAAAAGGTTAAAGATTTGATTTCAATCAAAAGCCTTAGGTAAAAAACCTTAGCTAAATAGATCACCATCACACACCAATTATGTATTACAATTTGGTACTTAATCACCACAAAAAAAAAAAAAATCGATTCTCTCTTCTGTGTACTTCTTGTTCTCACACAGCGATGTTTGTCCTTACATTTGAGTTGGGGAAACTCTCTCAAACTGGTAGTGAATGAAAGACTGTAATTTCTAAAGGCTGGGTCTCAAAAAGGTGACTTATTGAAAGACAATAATATCAACAAGAATTCAGAAATGTTTGTGTCAGGTATAAGTAATGAAGGCAGACAACAGTTGCGGGAAATATCTCATAATTAATTGAGGATTGTTTTAATTTGGGAAGGAAAAGGCTGACACACACTAAAACCAAGCTGTCTGATGAGACAGTAATAATTCCAGATTGTAACCACAACAGAATCCACACAGCATTAAACAAAAGGGAGGTTCCCCTTGAATGTTTTTTAATGGGGGGTGGGCAACAAGTGGAGAGGTTGAGGGGGTTTATTGTTGCATGTTTGAAGGGCAGTGTGCTTTAGTTTGTTTTTCAAAACAAAATAAAATAGAAATTTATCTGAATTTGTTTACCTATTTGGGGGATGATTATTTTACATTTTGGGCTAACTATGCAAACTTCAAATCATTTGGTGATCTTCAGTTTGCTTAAAAACTGTACTTTTTGCCTATAAAGTTACTACAATGCAGGTCTCGGGGTGATTTTCCTTGCAGTTTCACAAATAAGTTCACTGAGGCTCAGAGAAGTTAATCTCTACACATGGAGCAAAATCCAGCACACAAATAAAACCTAAAAATCTTCTCTGCTCTTTTGATGAGACTGGAATATTTGTTGTTGTAACCTTTCAGAAGAGTACACTCTATTTTAACTTCCAAATGCCTGTTACAGAAAGTGTAGGCTCACTTTTAACCAGTATGACCCTTATTGTGACACACATTCCCAAAGGAAGTGGTAGAGAGCTTGTTTGCTGGGACAGTTAAAATTATACCAGTGCTTATGAATATTTACTAAAGTACTTTCTGCCCTGTCTGAGAATAAAGTAGGTTGCTCATGTAAAATTCTGTGAGCTCGCAATATTTTAATCAACAGACATGGTAGCAATTAAAGAGGACAGATTTAATATGAGATAGGTGGACAAATTAATTGACGTTCTAAGAAAAAGATCTCTTTCACAAATTTTAGATCTGTTTGAAAATTGTATTCAGAATTGAGTCACGAATCAAATTAAAAGTACAGAAAAACTTGCCTCTATTGCTAGAGGCACTAGTTCAAGACAAATTATTGTAACTTCTCTAATTTTTCAGAGTCAGACTAAGACCAGAAAAGGGATCTAGTGCCTCCATCCATCTCTAAAGGAAATTCTTCATATGCTATATGAATTAGAGTTCTTCTCAATTAATAGTCCCATACTGCACAGATATGGGAAGGTAAGACAAAGGAAAAGGGGCCTACAAGAAAGTTGGAGAGGGACATTTTACAAGAACATATAGTGATAGGACAAGGGGACTGGCTTTAGACTGAAAAAGGATAGATTTATCAGCTGTTAGGAGAAAATTCTTTACTGTGAGGGAGATGAGGCACTGAACAGGTTGTCCAGAGAAGCTGTGGATGCCCCATCCCTAAAAGTGTTCAAGGCCAGGCTGGCCTTGCCCTTAAGGATGGATCATCACAACGGGGCTCTGAGCAACTTGGTCTACTGCAAGATGTCCCTGCCTGTGGGAAGGGTGTTGAAACTAAATAATCTATAGCATCCCTTCCAATCCAAACCATTCTATGGTTCTATGAAACCAACTATCCATTCAGAGATCTATGAGAATGATAAAGCTGCTTCTTTCAACAGCTGCAAAGATCTCCAGAAAGGATGCAATTTAGGGTATCCTATTTATGGCTCACATAAAGCACCAGCACACAGGTAACAGGGAAGGGATATATATAAAGGATATATATAAAATATATAATAATTGGTGCCAGCACAGTTCTCTCTGCCCCCTCACATGGCACAGCTGTACTGGAGCTCTGCCATTGCTCGTTTACATCACAGCTACATACATACACCTCTTTTTCCTGTAATAGAGATAAACCCCATTAAAAATTGATTGGTACACCAAAAAGCTGAAGGAATCCCTGAAGACCTGTTATGAAGGTTTGACTTACTTCAGCACCTGACATGACTTAGGCTAGCTATCCCAGAGCTGATGGAAACTCCTGCAGGCTGGTTGCTGAGCTTCATGGGCAGCTCCCTGTGGAGAGCCCAGCTCCTGGGTTGGAGTCACAGCAGTGCTCTGGCCTGGGGACTTCAGACCAACCTCTGAACCACACTGCTGCACCTATTTCAAGCACCACACAGTAACTTGATTACATGCAGTTAAGTAAAATTCTGCTAAATTCACGCTACACATGTCAATGTGCCCTTTTCTAGTAACATTGCCCTGTGAAAGATTTCACAATTCAAGATTGCTCAGCAGGTTCTCTGAGGGAGAAATTTTCAACACAAGGATTGTGAGTCCATACAACTTGCCACCTCCAACACAGAGAACTGCTTCTGTAGCCAGACTTAATTTTCACTCCATTCTTTTTTCCACCTCAAACAAACTTCATTAAATACTTTACCCATTCACTGGGTGAAATACTGGGGCATGAGCCATCTTTTTGTGACATTTTGAACAATACCCAGGCTAGCAGGGTACTCATTGAGGAAGAGGACACACAAGGCACTGGAATAAAAGTATAATTTAGGGATAGCCTTGTAACTGAAAAGAATATGGACTTGGTGAAAGTACCTGCTTTTCCTTATGACACTCCATCTCTTGAAATGATGAGAAGACAATTCACATTATGAACACTGAAGCAAATCTAAAATTTTGAAATGCTTTTCTAGGAATTTGATTGGTCTAGATACTTACAGTAACAAATTAAATTCATGTTGCTTATATTAACTAAACCTTTAAAATATCATATGGAGAATGACAAATGAGATTACCTAAAAGAAAATATCCTTGTTAAGTTTTCAGGGTTCACCCTACAAGGGAATATTGAGACCTCATTGTTAGGAGTTCACACTAAGATGATCTCCTAATTTTCTCAGGCCAGATAGCAAGGTTACCTCTGGAGCAGACTCTGACATTTTAAATAATGAACATAATCACCTAGAGATAAACATGATCTTGGTTATCATGCCTGGGCTGTTTGGATACATTTTACACACAAGAATTTGAAGCCTGCTTGGGTTCAGTTTAGCACTATTTGCCATTTATAACATTTTATGATGCAATTTTCTTAGGATAAGACCGGGCAGAAAATGCCTAAGCCGTTAGCACCTCTAACATATGCAGTGTGAATATACTGGAACTGCTTTTGCTCACCCTCTCCCCCCAGCCTGTGAGGGCGGAAACCTGGTCTTGAGCTTTGCTAAAGACAGGCATTGCAATTATTTCTGGTCATTACTCCAGCCTCCTTCTGCCATGACACACAGGCTGGCTTAACTTCTCTTGAATATTTAGATTTTCCCTGAATAAGAAACTGATGGAAAAAGTCTCCAGGTATTTACTCTATAGTTACATAATACATTTGCATGTAAGTGTATTTGTAGGCAGGGAATAACTAATTCCCTGTCATCTTGCTAAATATGCAACCTCTAAATCCTACATTTATCCCCACTGATGTAACTAACTTTGAGTTAGAAAGCATGGACAGCTCAAACAATTTAAAAGTCTTTCCTCAGTAGATTAAAATTGGTGGCACTAATGCTATTTATCTGAATTTTACAAGGAAAGGATATTTGATGATCTGTAAGCAAATCAGTAAATTTTCTTTTTCTTATTGTTTGATTTGTGTGCTATTTTTAAAGGTACTATGAATTAATGTAAGCATTCCATCACTAGAGACAGAGCGACAATATAAGAAAAATCTTTGTCTTTTTTTTTCCTGAAATACATTTGGTTGTGGCCATACTGTACAATCAGCAAAGATTGATATTTGGAGACAACAGCTTAACAATATTTATTTTAAATTTCAGCAACATGTCTCAGAGAACAAATTATCACAGAAATCCCTTAGATGTCATCAGTAAGGATGTTTCAAATGGGATGTCACTTTTTCATCGCTGCCCAAAACTCTCTTGCTTCCCTTTGAAAAGCACATCTACCATGTTTAATCAAAGCTACCTGCATTTTACAATTATGTCCTGCAGGTGTAAAGGATTTCACAAGATACAAGACACTATACAAGTTAGAGATGCTGAATGCATCTGGAAAGAGCAGCTTTACTGCAACCTGTATTATCCATAGAACAAAGGTGTTGAAACTGAAAATTATCCTGCTGTGCACAAGGTAATATCTAAATCCTCATTCAGGCAAAACCAAACAGACTGTTTGCCTAGAGACTTGATTCCAAGAATAGCTGAAACTCATTAAAAAAAAAAAAAATAGAAAAAGCCCAGCATTTGATGTACCCTTATGATGCCTTTTCCTGGTCTTAAAATCAAGAGTCAAACACTCTAGAAGGGAAAAAGGGATTTTACCTTGGTATTTATTTTAAGGATCCTTAGGTGCACTACGTCCAGGTCAACTGCACCTCAGTGCCCACTGCAATGCACACCCCCAAAAGATCTGGTATAATATTATAGGTCTCATTAATTAGCAATTCTATCAAAGATTCCCCAGTGAGAGGCTTGAGTGAGCCCCCCTCCCCAAGGAACCTTCCCCTGGATGGTTCTGTCTTAGGTTACAGAATGTGTTCTGGAGAGGACCTTGGGGTCTGGGGCACACTATCCTCTACCTACAAAGCTTCTAAAATGTTTAGTCTCCCAGCTTGACAAACAAGTCCAAGAATGTAGGCAAAAAGCACTAAGAATACAGAAGTTGTAAAAAGGTATAACAGGGGTATAAAAGAAAAGGCAAAAAATCTTCATGGCATCACTTATAAGTGTGGGTGAAACCATCATAGGATCCTTACTTTTTCCTTTCATTTTCTAGTATCCTGAATAAATCTTTGAAGTACTGGGGAACACGGACAATCACATTTTCTGAAGGACCTATATCTTTAAGCTCAGGATAGAGTTTGGTGTCAATCACCTTCTTGATGTATCCCAGCCAGTCAAACTGCAATGACAAAGAGAAGGCTGGTTAAAGCAGATTATGAAGAGAGATGATTTATGAACTAAGTTGTACCTTTAAAACTAATGGTTTCAAAGCTTTACTTATTACGAACTTAGAAATTACTGCACTTTGTCATTACATATGTTTTCAATCCTCATTAAAGTTGGAACTGTATTTAAAAGAACATATACTGTAAATGAGCACACACATTCCTTATGATACTCCTTTAACATGCTGCTCTGAACACTAAAGACTGTTTTAATTATACAGATCAGATATTAAAAGAATAATTTTTCAGTTATCCCCAACCAACCTGTGGAATCATGGCACTAAGCTCCGATATGTTCATTTTATTGTACATCACCTCACTTGTTCGATTTTCATATGGAATCATGATCTGGTGAAGAGAAAAAAAACCACAAAACCATCAAAACAAGGTTTATCTTGCAGGGACTCTTGCGTCATTACCGTCCTTCATAATCCCTGTGCAGAAATATCTCACCACCTGTTTTCCAAGCATTTATGGCATTAACTTCCCTTTCTGAGGATTGCATTAAACTGGAAGAAATGGAAGATAGTTCCTTTTAAGTTTAACTTATTATTGGAAAATTTAATGAGCTGCATGTGTTCTTTGGACATATCAGATGATTTGGCTCTGATTATGCTAAGGAAAGACATGTTAATTCATAAGAGATAAAAGTACACATTGATGATTAATACCTATTCATCCCTTCCTATCAAGTAGAAGCCACCTTCAGGTTTAATACATCAAATCTGAGATAGGTGCACCTTCATAAACTGAAGTGCATCTCATGTCTTGGATTTAAACATGTTCCTGCTACAGTCTTATTCCACCTGGGGGAAGAGCCAGATACACACTCCTCATTTCACCCCTTCACTCTGATTTCCATAGCATGAAACCTGGGTATATAGGCCAGGCATGAATTAAAGCATTCCACAACTAGGCCTTTCATCTGGGTGACCAGAGGAGCTGGATCTCAAGTTCCTCTGCAGTGTCCAAGGATACAGCAAAAGAAACCCTAAATATGAAGCAAATCCTTTTATAACTGATGAGAAGGACACCCAGACTCCAAGATGGCCCTATGGTTCATAATAGAAAAACAAACCAAGTACAAGGTACAGCTCAAAATTTTCTCAGTGTTCAAGAGAAACAAAAATTCCCAGTGGCAATTCCAGCCCTGCTCTAAGGTAAATCCTGTACCACTGTCTGTATGCTATGCAGTCTAAAGGACAGGGATTGACGCCAGACTAACCAGACAGCTGGAACTTCTCCAACCAAAATTCTCCAGTAAGTGTCTGTGGTTTTACTATTGCTCAAGCCACACAGGAAAAAAAAATTACTTTCTTCTCCCTTTCTGCAAATTTCATTTATTTGACAAATCTTTAACTCTTCTTGAACCCATTTACTCCCTTTCTCTCAAAACTTTCTCCAGTGATTCAAACCTAATAAAAATCTTCCTTGTACACAACAACCTCTCTCAAAGCATGCCACTCCTTCCTATATCCAAAGTATTCTTGCTGCCTCTTCCTGAGCACAGAAGTTCTCCATTACATACACTTACTTAAAAAATTGCAGAGGAACACAGGATACAGTAAAACCTCCAGTGACAAACAGGACTACCTCCATCACGGTAAAATGTTTATATACATAATCATTAGGTACATTATATTTATGCAACAAGGCATGTCCATTGACTCATGCCTAATATCTGAACAGATATTAGGAGGATTATTCTTACTAAAAGAAACCATAAGCAAGAATGGTTTGTTGCATAACGATGTGCATTACAGATCCTGAGAGTTATTACATGATCCATGTCATCTTATACGGCAGCTTCACTGACATACTTTGTGGATTAATGCTCTGTAAGACACCTGTTAGGCAAAGCATTAGAGCTACTAGAGCTAAGGATGCATCTTCTCATGCCATCACTGATAAACAGAAGAAATATTTACTGTTTTTCAAGTCTACCAGGTCACAAGGAAGTATTTGCACATTAGTCCATCCATGCTAAGTAACTAAAAATTAATATTGGACTTAGCTTAGACGTTTGACAAAATTTCATCCCTTTCAGCAGAGAGATGGAAACATTGATTGGCTTCTGTTGTGGGTGGCCCTCACTTATGTACAAACATGCCATTAAGAAGCATCCTTTAGACTGCAACAGCAGAACCCAGATAAAAGTCATCTACTGCATTGCCTGTCCTGTGCAACACAACAGGCTTCTCTGCTAACAGAGACCAGCATTTCACAGGGATAGCTTCTTTCCTTGCAAATATGAAGGAATACTCAGCTCAGCTGGCAGTTCTGCAAACCAGCATCAAGCCTGTACCCTTACTTTTGGTGGTTTCCCAACACTGAGGCCAACCCTTCTCCCTAGTTTTAGTAGAGGTTGAAATGATAATGAACTTGCAGCACCCATGAGTGGGATTCCTGTAGTAGCCATACTGAAACAGGGATATAGAGAAGCAAAAACACTCCTTCAATCTGCAATAATCCCAAGGCATAAATTAAACACCACAAGGGAGCAAAAATGTCACCAAGTAAATGTCAGAACCAAGTACCAGATTTAAATATGCTTAGCTTTACTAAATTCAGCTGATCCTCTAAATTAAAACTCATGAGTTTTTCATCCACTCTCCCAGACTACCCCACGAAAACACTTCAGGAGCTAAGGGTGGTGCTACTGTAAACACCACTCCCTCACCACCAAGCTCCAATATCCCACCTCAGTCTTGCATTGCTTTTAGACTGTTCTGCAAAGAATCAGCCCAGTCTGCTGTTAAACAACAGGGTAATAGATCCACGACACAGGTGCACAGCAGGAGCTCAGATTCCACACAGCTTCAAAATTATAGAATCACTTAGGTTGGAAAATACGTGTAAGGTCTTGAGCTATGTAATATTTTTTCAGCTGCCAAGTGGGTACCAGTGAATTGGTGTAGATGCACTTCAGCTGGGATATTGACTTCATCACCTTTTCAGGAGGATAAGCCCTAACTCCTATGGGACCCTTCTCAGGTGCTTCCACAGTTTCTAACATATCAACAATCCCTGTATCTCTGCTGCCATATGGATCTCCATCCCCCACCTCCACTGAGATGGGAGACCAAAGGACCTCACTAATACACCATCCCTTAAACATTGCCATGCCACCCCCAGGCTTGCCACTGGTGAGCCTGGCTGACATTACAATTTTGTCCTGGGGTGACGTTATGAAGCCACTTTATTCCTTAACCATCCACTCAATGCCCAAGGATGCTCTGCCTTTAAGGTGGACCCGGGGGGCTCGGGGGGGGGAGCGCTGTGCTGCTCTTTGGGGTTCTTTGTGTTCCACTAGCAGGAAAAATGTTCTGTTGGTTTGTCTTGTTCTTTTTTCCCTTCCCTTCCCCTTGCCTCACTGCCTCCCTTCCCTCCTCACCAGTCTGGGGAGCCTGTGGGGCAGCCCCGGTGGGCCCGCAGGGTGGCCCCGGCTGGTCCAAGCCCGCATGTCTGTTCCCTCTCTGGGAATTTGTTGTATTTTGACGGGGTTTTTTTATCCTGTTCTACCCTGTTTTTGTTTGGTGTTAATAAACAGTTTGTTTTTTGCCATTTCCACTTGCTGTGACCCACTTGGCTTATTGGTGGAGGAAAGGGGGAGGCCCTTTTCCCTTCAGAGGAGACCCTCCGGAGTGTTTTCTCCTGAAGTTTCGTCTCCAAAACCGAGACAAATTTAAAACACCAAGGGTATTTGGCTAAGGTTTTCCCCTGAGAATAAAATTTACAGTTTAACAATTAACTAAGGGAGAAATATTATTCATCCTTTCCTCATCAGGATCTGCTCCTCTCCTTCTGCTTTTAAAATCCCTATTGCTAATGTTGTTGACATAAGGGCTTTCCCTTTTGAGAAAAGATTATATTAGATTACCAACCTCTGCTATTTTAACTTCCAGTCTTAGAACTGATTTCATATCCGATTCAGCTCGGGAGGCGTTTGCACCCAGAAGCACTGCTGTATCAACCATGAACTGCAAAAAGGCATCTCGGTACTGTAAAGAAACAGAAAGAGTGAAATGAAAACAGGAGTTGCTCTTGAGCAGAGTTGTAGCAGTAGACCAGAAATGCCCAGCTCTAGGAGTATAATACCTTCACACCTTAGGAACCAAGGTTGTACTTTCCTTACCTTGAGTGCCAAGCAAGTTAAAAAGGAGAAATAACACTGTAAAAACACAGTGCGTGACAGGCAGAGATACCTGCTGTGGTTCAGGGAGCACAAATCTCAGGAAATGCAAAAGGCCATTCTGGATTAGACTGACAACTTTCAGCTCTTACAAATGGATTAGACAATGTGTATGAATGTACACCTGAATTTTAGGCCAACTAATACAGTAACCACCATGGGACAGAAGTACTTGTATACAAGTGCAAGCTTCATTTAGGAAGCTTTGCAAGAGTGTTTGTGATAGAAGTGGTGTTTTCTGATAGATACCCTGCAAAACCCAAATCCAAACAAAGCACAACCCATTCTCAGTCTGGAGCTCAACAAAACAAAACAACAATGAAAAAAGATGAGGGGGAAAATGGTGACTCTATTTTCCAGCCAATAATACTTACAGATTTGGCTTCTGTGGTATTTTCTAGGTAATCCTCTCGAGATGCCAGAGAGAGACTTGCTTGGTCAAGCTGTTAAAAAAACCAAGTAGTAACATTTAACAGCTAAATTCATCAGATTCAAAGGTAAACTGATAAGTAACTTTGGGAGGGTTCATGTTTTTCTGGCAATTATGGTAGATGTGTGCAAATGCCTAATACATAAAATACTGCACCAGTCTGAGTTGCACAGGATTTCAAAACAACAGAAAAATGTTATGCTGCGCTGACAGGTATTAATTAAATCACATTACTATGATCTGGGGAGCCACAGATGCCCCCTGCAGTATCTAAGCCGCCTAAAGAAAAGAATCACAGGTGTGATTTATATGGTTAAAACAGCTACATCAGCAAGTAGGAAACACAAAAGGACTGGGTCTACAGGATCAAACCATTGGTGCTGATGACCATGTATCCATCCTATGCCTATTTCAGAGGCCTAAGAGTCAGCTTGGGACCACACCAGCCTAGTGTATGCACCAAGTGCCCCTGAGGTGCTGGAGCATGTGAGCTGCTCTCTATCTGGGAGGCATCGTTAGGTTTTCTTGACTGAAACTGAGGTTACACTTTTGAGCTCCACCCTAGACCAGCATTGTGTGCTGTATTCAGTCTTTTGAGCAAATGAACTGAAACTGAACTGGATACCAGCCAGGATTGCTTGCACAGGATATTGTTATGTCTCCAGTACTTTAGCTAAAGGTGTCTGGTAGTCCAGATGGATCTCTGACCTTCGCTTATCTTTTCCATCTAAACATGGATCAGATTTGCCAATCTACAGCCACCCTAATATTGGAATTAGGCCTGAAAATTTGAGATCTGCATTAAGAGTTTTGAGTGAAACATCTACATGGGAATATTTGCATGCTGTTTCAAATTCCTAACCAGGAAGAACTCACTACACAGCATATATTTTATAATAATTACTGGGAATTGAGATTTCCCAGAACTTCTCAATGTGATCAAGTTAGATTAGGGTATGGAAGACAAAGCTAAAAACTTCATTTAACCAGCTTCCAAATTCTGAATAAGACACTGATTGGAGCAGAAACAACTGCTTTGATGTAACATTTTTGGTTTGATGCTGCAATTGTTTCTAAAGATAAATCTACTGAAGATAGACTGTATTTATTCATACAATTTCACATAAGTCCTTTCTAGTCTAAATCCTTTAGGTTAAGTGATTTATATTTCACATTTTCTACATTTATAAAAATGTAACAAATGAATAAAACTTAAAGTGAATGAATAAATATAATCTTTCTCTCTACTAGCTGATGTTCACAACCTTTAAAATATACTACAAACAAATAAAACAAACCATCTTCAAAAAGGAGTAATTGTGATGCTCAGTACAACTCTCATTCTTTGAAAAACTTTCTTTTCTCAGCACAATGATGCAAAAAGAATGTACTCTTATGTTTTTCTACATGTGTCTTTGCAATAGACGACTTCAGATTATTTGATGAATTTCAATTCTGTGACTGTTACATTAAATGTTCCTCTAAATTCCCATGTCTTAAGAATTAGAGTTGACAACACATTAAACCAAGAGAGCAGAAATATGAGAAATAAACAAAAAAGTTAACCAACTGCTTCAGCACTCATGGAAAAAAAATATATAATGTTGAATGCTGAACAAAGTTTTATTTGGAGTTTCCACCTCTTTTATGATCCATTGGTGATTTTGCAATGCTGAACAAAAAGAATTTTGTAATAAAGCCATTTTCACAAGCAGATTGAAATACCCTGTGGTACATCTACACCCCGGGAATTCATTAAAACATGGACAAAGTAGGGCACTGGCTGATGCATTCTGCAGATCAAGGTCCTAATCAAATTAACATCAGAATACCCTACGGAACAATATGTTATTCATAACATGTAGTGCTTCAGTTATTTAGATACTTAATTCTTAGGTGCTGCTAAGCATAGCAAGTGAAGGTAATGCTGGTCATATATCATTTCCAAGAGAGTAGCAGTGAGGGTGTCCCTGTCCAGCCATTTGCTGACAGGTGGCTTGAACTGAAATATTGTGACAGGAGATACCTCACTAAACATCTCTCTGATTCTACTGCTTCAGTTCTTTCAAGCGAGTCTCCAGTTGAAGAAAATGTGACAGGTTCTGAACAGCATCTTAGCAGAATGACATCTTTGATACAGCAAACTGTTGATCTGCTGTTGACCATCCAGGAAAGTGTCCTACAGATAGGGGAAAGTTACCCTTCAACTTTATACCAGTTAAATGCTGCAGTGAAAAGAAATATGGAAGAATTGACTTAGAACTGACATCCACTCCAGTACCACCACAGTCCCTAAATACAATGTATTCTTGGCTACATTCCTACAGCTAGCCAAGATGCTAGCAAAATAAGGATCATAGACCCTATTTTGCTGTGATGAATGCCATCATAACTTTCTTATTTCTTCCTTATCTCTTGCCTTCATAAACTATTTCCTTGTAGCCATGGAGGGAGGGTCTGCTCTGGCTACTCATCTGAAGTTCTTAAACAACAGTGCATTTGGCCCAGGCACTCAGTCTTGCACAGTTATACAACTTCATCTGGAGTTTTGTCAGACTACAGGGAGACAACGTTCCTTGGGTCTTTTTCTTACTAAACTGTTGTGTAATGCCGTGCGCTGTTAGCAAACGGGTAATGTTTTGGTGTAAAAGCAACAGCATTTCAGGAAAAAGGTAAATTCTCTATTTCATGTTTAAAAGCACTTGGGAAATATCTGTGTGGTAAGGTGCTGTATAAGCACCAGATTAAGTGTTTCCAACTCAAGAAAAAGAGCTCAAGTTCAAAATATCTGCTAGCGATGGACCATTTTTCATCCTCCCAGACAAAAAGCATTCTTCATGCAACCAATGAGTCATAAACAGCACACAGAATTAGATACTGACCTCTTATTCTCATGCACATAGACCCTGGCTATTGGTCTAATGGGACCATTTTTATGGGTTTTTTTTCCATTTGAAAGAAGAAAATAACCTGTACAGAAATACTTTTCAATAGCATGTGGTTGCTAGTGGCTTCTACATTCCCATAAATTGGCCCCTACGTACAACTGTAAGCCAGCAGATAATAACAGCAACAATCAAGTGTAAACATTTGGCATGTAAAGATGTTTTAAAGAAAGAGACCATCAAACACCTATTAGATATGCTATACTGTACCTTCAGGATATAGCGATTGGAGATTTTGTCATCAGCAGCCACGTACAAACGGATGAAGACAGAGCTACTGTATTGGCCACGAAGAGTTGCCAAGGCTTGGACTAAGCTGAACCTCCTTTCTGACCACAGCCCTTCAGGTCCAATATTGGATTCCAACACAGGCCAACGGAAAGGTGAATGCTTCAGTATACTTAACAGAGGTTTCACATCAGCTTTTTCAATTTTATCTGAAATGTCAAAGTGTGACAACAATTACATTCCAGACAATTTAAGCCCAGCAGCAGCTACATAAGACAAAGATTTATTGGCATCGATTGATTTCCAGGCAAGGCAATCACAATAGTTGAAACCCAAAGCCTCTGCTCTGCCTGTGAGCACAGCAGCATAGAAGTCCAACCCTGTTTATCTGTATCAAGAATAAGAGAGGCAAGTCAGCGCCTTTCAAAAAAAGGCAAAGGCTGGAATTAAGTAAATTTTAAAAACCCACTCCTTGATTAGGAACTAGCATAGAAACTTCACTGTTTTGGGGGAGGGGGGTTATTGTTCATAATCAAAGCAGGAGTGGCAGCATCTGGGCACCAAGGCTGAGGAGCAGGCTGTCTCAATTGCTGGCAGTCAGACTTGGGCCATGTTGGAAGAAAACTGTGCAGGAAAAAAGCCTGAAAGAGTCAGAAGGACAAGGGGACTCCCAATACTTCTTTCACCTGTGCAGCTGCCTAAGGGTAGTGATGTGTCCCAAACTAGTGTACTTTGCCTTACAGCAGCATTTACAAGCTAAGGAAAAGCACTCTGCAAATGTGGCTAACATGCTTGACATGAAGATACCTAAGCTAAAGAGTCCAGGACTGTCTATACCCAGCCCTGGTGTAGTGTTTTGATTAAACAGATTTAGAGAAATGTAGAAGATGATGAGCAACTCTTGAAAGTATCAGTATGAGAATTTCATCAGAGGGTTCCTCTGAATTATTAACCCCAGGCACTAACCTCACAACCCTGGGGCACAGTTTAACATCCTTTTGCACAGATAAATATCTCTTCACAGTTCTGACAAGCAGAGGTTTCTCTAAAACTGACTTCTTTTGCCTGGGTGTACCTCAGTCTCAATAGCCAGCTTTAGAAATGTGTAAAAGACCCTCTGCATTCAGTTGAATCCATATCAGCAAAATCCAAGCATCTGCACAGAGCTTCACAGAGCTCTGCACAGAGATAAAAAGCCTGCCTTTAGAAATGCAGGGAATGCATCTATTTCCTTCTCAAATCAATCCACTTACTCTCATTCATGCAGGATGCGTAAAGGATCTTGGCCTTCTGTACAGCTTCACTGTCTCGTCTTTTGCTGATGGGTTTCTCTAGCAAGGCTGAAAAAACAATTTTTTTTTCAATACTTTGGAAAATGTAGACACTGTTTGCATGTTTCAGCATTTGGTTTAATCATAGCACTTGTTTAATTAAGTATGAGGCTCCATGTATATTTTCTTAAGCAGTAGCACAGACATACCTGCACCTTTTTCAATCCCCAACAGAGAAGGATTTTTTATTTTTTTCAGAGAACTAACTTAAAGCCAAATGACAGATGCAGCTTATTACTTGTGCTCACAACCAGCTACCCTCAGCAAACTGAGGGGACAGGCAGTCATGGGGTGAGGGTGGCAACCAGCACACAGGGCAGGGAGCCAGGAATTTTTTCAAGTGGCTCAGCTTCTGGTGCTGGTACATTACGAAAACAGGACCTAACGGAGAAGGTTACAGGATCTCAGGAGCAAGACCACTGGTGTTCACTTTTGCCAGCTCTGGTGCTGCTGAAAGGAAGCAGCAGAGAACTGCCCCACTGTCAGTCAAACACACACAATCTCAGCCTTGTTAGTGACACAGAAAGCCAAGTGTCCAACTACTGTTTGTAAAGCTGCACTCTGTACACACACTCATCCTCACTTCACACTATAGGTGTAAACATCCTCGGTGCCTGAAAGCCAGACTAACCTTTCTAAGCTGTCATCTCTGTACATTCCTTGCATTCCTCACATTATGTCATGGAAAGGAAATAGCATGCAAAGCACATCTGAATCTCAGCAGTCCCCTCCCAGCTGCCTTCAATTGTTCTATCCAAGCTGTAAATCAGGCATGATGCAGCTGCAGATACAAAGTACTGTGGTTAAATGCAGAGGCAGCTGAGTTTCAGAGAGATCTGTCAGCTCAGGTGCTGCACAGCACGAGCACTTCCACAGCCAAGAGAAGGAGGATAGCTCTTGAGCACAGCACAGGAACAGGGCTGGCAAGCTCTGTTGGACCTCACCTGGTATTGCAAAACCCAAGCCGATCCTGCACAGCACCACCTTATTGTTACAGGGACCACTGGAAAGAGTGGCTTTGCTGGCATCAAGTCCCTCCTGTTGTGTGCTCAGCCAGGGCTAAAAAGCCTTGAAAAATTCAAGGCTCCCTTCTCCGTACCTTAATACCACCCAGTGCTCTGGGTTTCAAATGAGCAAAGGCAGCACAGTGCAATTGTGCTAAGAAGCATTCCCCACACAAAAGGGGGAACAAAGAGGAACACAAGAGTCCCAGAGGCCTGCAGAGAACCACTGAGACTTCATAACACCAGCCATGGCAAGACCAAACAGCTCCCACGCAGAGCTGGATCAGGGTCAATGCAACATTATTCCTCTGCCAGGACTGGCTGGGGACATGCAGAGTACTGAAGAGGTGGTGGTACTGCCATCCAAAAGCAGCACCCTCCTGCAAACGGGTGGCAGCTGCTCACTCTCCAGCCCTGCTCTATCCAGCAGCTTTCTGGAGTCCACCCTACAGTGCCTCCTCTCCTGGGAGGCAAAAGCTGGATGGGACTGCTCGGTTCTACAGCTGAGAACAGCCTGGGTTTGCACAGCTTCTCTCAGTATTAGGAGCTCACTGCTTGAGGCAGAATTTTAAGGCACTTATTTCCCAAAATTTCCAGAGCACCCTGAGGAACCAGCCTTTTAGGTATTCCCCACCTGAACTCATGTGAGCACTCGGGACCATAATGCAGACCTCAAACTGTTTACTACTCAAGGAATACCATAGTGATAAGCAAATGCCACTTGTTCTCTCCCTCCAATCCCTTTTCTCCTTAAACAAAAAAACAAAAATAAAAACCCCACCCATTGCCCAATTCTTTTGCTTAGATCCTTATAGAGATTTAATGAGATCATTCCCATTTAATTATGAATAAGATTTTTCCCTTAAAATACTTCTGGAGAGGATAGCTTTGATTTCAAATCCTCAAATATTTCCCAATTTGTTAAATACAATATAATGCCAACCATCAACGTATATGTTCAGTGCGCACAATTCTTAGCAGCATAATCAGACCTGTTCACATATTTTAAATGGCATTTTAAAAGAAATTATAAATGATGCCTCCATAAAACTAAGGATGAAAACCTACCCTCCCATTAAAGTCATTACAATAATTTCTGTCTTTGCCAGTGAGCTGTACAACCATGAAATTGAAGCTAATAAAATCCAGTGGCTAAAGCTCAAGAGAGAAACAAATAAGAGCCAATAAAATCAACCCTAGAGATACACCTGCATCAAATTGTGTTAAAATCAGCCCTGGTGTTTTCCCATCAAACCATCTCATTCTGTGACAGAATGAAGATGTAACACTCCCTTCACTATTGCAGAGAGGGAGGTGGGGTAGATGTTGCCAACTTGCTCAGAATTCTTTTAAGACAATTCTGGGTTCTGATAACATAAAATCCAGTGATTAAACATGAAAGACTTAGTAAGATGGTTGAATCCTGTGGACACTGAAATAGGGGATGCAATCCATGGATACTCTTTAGGCTATGGAGGCTTCTCAGCCTTAACCTCAAGTTTTCAGAAAGATTTAGAAGCTCAAACCTGGAGCACTGCTCACATCCACATGATTTATACATTAGCTAGTATAAAATCCAAATACAAGATTTAGAAATTTGCTTCTTATTTAGCTCACAAATACATATGGATTTTACATGTCCTTGAGTATCTAAATTCTTAAAGACAAACAGCAAGAAAAGGCAAGAATAGCAACAAAAGGAAAGAAGCACAGCATACTGATCAAAGATATACGTAATCAATTGGTCTGTCTAGAGGTTGCTTATTCATGGAAAGAAAGTCACTACTGTGATTGAAATCAATGTAGGCCCAGCAAGCTCTCTTTAAATAAGCAATATTGGGTCCTGTGAGTCGCCTGGCCGCAGCTGCAGGCTCTGAGAAACCCAGGCTGCACAGAGCATATCTGTTTGTGTGGGTCGATGCACACTGCTCTCTACAGGGCTGCTTTTGGGAGGGCAGCAGCTCAGTCTCTGCTCTTCCAGGACTCTGCAAGCTGAACAAACCTGCCCCAGGGCCATCCCACACTCTCTGAACAGTGCTTAATCTCCTGACACATGACATGGATTTCAGGCTCTCATCTACAGCAGAGAAATGCCAGCCAGTGACATACAGAAAGCAAATTCAGCCCCTCTGAAAAAATTCACCTGAACTATAGCTGTCTGGGAAGACTGTCTTTCCATCTTGAAAAACTGTAATAGTCTCAGATATTTTCTCTTTTGACACCAAAATGTAAGCAAAATCTATGTGGTCTTTCAAGGGATAGGAAGAGAAAGACCACCAAAGCTCAGTTAATGTTGAGCCTCATAAGATACCACAGATTTGCTGTTTAGTTCCTTACTTTGTCTTTCCAAGCTCCAACTCTCACACCTCACTAAGGGATTGTGTGTATTCATACAAATCCACTGAGAAGTTCAGTCTAATAGGCTTTCCTTAAGCACAGTCTCCTTGAACTTTGACGTAGTTAGGCAGATCAGGGCTACCAACATTTTGACTAAAACAGCTCACTTAGCACTGAGACGGACACTGAGCTTGTTCTTGGAGCTTGCTTTCTTTCTTCCTTTTTTTTTTTTTTTAAACTCAGTTTTCTTGTTTCAAATTAAAAGTTCTAATTCTGTAAAGCAATCTTCCATTTTAGGACACCAAATATTTACCTCTACAGAAGAATTTTTAGGAATAAATAGTTTTGATCAGATTAGGAAATACATATCACTCCAACAATATTGAAAAAATACCCTTAAATTAATAGCTCATTTTTCAGCTCTCAAATGAACGATACAGCACCAGACATAGAATAGCAATCTAGCTGCAAAGGTTAAAAAACCCCCACAATCTAAGCTGCTTTCCAGCCATCTATAAAAGCATAGAATCGTTATTAACATTAACCAAAATTTAACAATTTATTGCTGCTACTGAGTTATACCACTGGCCTGCCTGCAAAGCAGAATATCATAACCAAAAATCACCAGGACAAGCAAAGTGAACCAGCATAGCTCAAGCCAGCTGAATATACAGTTTGGATCCCATTTCCTTAGCCAAATATCAAGTACATGTCTGAATGGCTTTTTTAGCAAAATAGCTCTTTTTCAGTTACATTTTTCACTTTCTTCACTTTGAAATTATTTCCAAAGTCATTCTCTTTGGGTTAAAAAAAAGATCTTGGCCTCTATCACTAACCTCAGCACCTCATGGATGCCCAGATGCAAGATTTATGTTTCCCTTCACATAAAACTTAGTTATGGCAAGTGTCAAAACCTACTGGCAGTTCCACTCCACAGTGCTGTAGTAACATAACTCATCTCATTAAGCAGCCACCTCTTGCACAGACAGAAACTGTCAAAAGGTGTTCACGATATCCTCAACTTCCTGAGGCTGCAAACGGCTTCATCATTCACTTTCTTCTACCAAGGAGCTGAGAGTGCAGATGTTCCCATTGCAGTCAAAGTTCTTGGACTTCTGTCACCCCAGGTCAGGCATGTTTGCATCATTGCATGCCCTTACTCTCATATAAAACACAAAGACTCGGCATCACCAGCAAAAAAACACTCCATAGCTGGGAGTGATCTTCACTTGCCTCAACTGGAGATGCTCAGATATACAGTCAAGGAAAAAAAGCCACAGCTGGGGGTGGGGAGCTGGGAAGGGAAGGAAGAGAGTTTATATTGAGTTGCCTCTTTTTCAGGGCAAGAGGGCTAAAAGAGGCCAGCTTCCTGTGGTTCACTACCCTCAAGTAAACAGCAATCATCTGCTGTTAAAAGTGAGAGCAAGGCACATTACAAAGGAAGCTTTGCATGTGTGTTTATTTAACTGCATACTATTCTGAAGCTGCTAAGGATAGTCTTGTGGCTAAGTGTTACCTTTAATCTTACTTTCCATTTCCAGCCCTTGTTGATTTTCCAGCTGTCTGCCTTGCACAGCTTCACTTTGGTTTTCAACCACCGTATTTTATTTATGGCACCAAGAAATCCTGTACCTTTCCTTCTTCTGACTTGGAGTGCACGAAAAAGGATTCTAAAGCAAGATTTGCAGGGAAAAGAAACATGCACACCATTTATTCAGATGAGAAATATTGATTCAATTTATCGGTGTCCTGATCAGATTGTATGTATACTGTACCCTATCAGACAGGTTTATATATATATATTTGTGTTGAACTCCTGAGAAATACTATGTTATTCATGAGGCTTATTTCCTATCCTAGTGAGAAAAATAAAATTTTTCTGTGCACTTTACAACCCTAGATATGGAGAATATATTGTGCTAGTAAAGACGGTAGCATTTTTTCCACTAGTTTTTGTCCTTATCCTTTTAGAAACATTTGCTCTATGTGGAAAATGAAAGCTCAAGTGTTTGCATGGTGATATCGGACAATGATCTCAAATATATTATAATGCTTTCTGTCCTGAAGAAAAACAACTCCATGTGCAAATATCCCCCAGGGAATATGCTTGGACTGTAAACAAAACAAAAATTATACAAGAACCCCAAGAGACATCCCATTTCCTGGAAAGCTGTAACCGTGGAGGAGTGAAAAAACTAAAAGCAGACAAATAATTCAGCATGAACTCCCAGGGCAATGCTAGAACAGACAGCAGTCTTGCACTGCAAAGCCAGAGAAGTATCAAAGTGGGGAGATGATCTTAGTGTGTAAGATCTCACAGGCTGGTGAGACAGACTGGAACACAGCCTGCCCTTCAGCTTTCTGCATTGTAAAAACAATGTTGGACAGTTGGACAGAGGGCAGAAAAATAGCAAAACAATTGGGTTTGTTTCCTTTGGAGGGTGTGGCTTGAGAAATAGAAGACAGGGACAAAAAAGCATGCAATGAGGGAACATGATTTTTCTCACAAGAGATGTGAAAGGGTGATGGGATCACAATATCAAAGCACCTTGAGAAAATGCTTGGTGCCAGAGAGGTCTTTAGACTATTGAAAAAAGGCACAAAGAAAGCCAACTGTTGAATGATGAAGACAAATTCAGCAGTGACAGTGATCAACCATTGGAACCAGCAACCAGAGGAGATAGTGGCTTTTCTACCTCTTAATATTTTCAAGACTTCATGCTTTTTTGGGAGATAAACTTTAGCCCAAAGTCAATTATGTTTTATCCCAGTGCAAGCTACTGAGCTGCATTAAATGGGTAATGTAATTGTCTGTGACACAAAAAAGGCCATAAGAAATAATCTAATGGTTACTCCTGGAATTGCACTCTATACATTTAGGATACAGATCTCAAAGCACTCTTAGACGTGACAGACCAAGGAGACACAGCCATTATCCATTGTTACAGATAAAGAAAGTGAGCCACAGATTGCTCCTTATCTAATTCATGTCAGAGTCCTACTGGTTGGAATAATGCTCCTTTATGAGTATAAAGCTTGCTGAACTTGATCTGCACACTCAAAGAGCTTGATCCTTTGGAGACAGTGAATGCCCCTCAGTCCCTTTAATTTCAGAGACAGTAGGAGTTGCTAGGCATTGCCCAGATGATGCTCAGCACTAAACTGAAAGCAGCTTGTAATGCATTTTTTTTGGGATCAGACTCAGAAAGCAGTCCAAGGGCCTACATATTCAGCAGGTTTATTTGCAAATACCCGATGACAGAGAATTTCTCTTTCAATACTTGAGCAATAAAGACTCTGCTTGTCACCCTCCCCTCACTGTGTACTACAGCTATAAGGACTGAGTTTCTAAACTAATGAGAAGAATAATTAAAAGAGCTGTTCCCATCTCCAGCTATCAGTGACAAGCTTTGTTTCCTCCCTAACTTAGCACTATTATGTGCTACCTCTGTGAAGAGACAAAACCCAAGTTATGTTTTGGAAATCTGCAGAAGATCCTCTGATGCCAGCAACAGGCTCTTTTAAGGATGTTCTGTGAAGAATTACCACTGAAATGTAGAAAAAAACCTTCTCAAACCTTGGTTGGAGTTTAGCAATCAAACCAAACACACAACATGTGTGCAGAATGTCATTCCCTGATGTCCCTGAACTATAAGATAATTATGATTTATCTAGTCCTCCTTAAGAATTTCTAACCCTTAATTCCTATATTTTCTTCACATTTAAGAACTATGGCAAAAGAGTTCCTGAAAAGTAACCTCTAAAACACAAGTATCCAACTGCACTTGTGCCACTGGGGTTGTCTTAGCACTTCAACTATGTCATGAAGGCATTGCCCTCTCCTTAAATCCAGTGTGCTGAGAGTTTGAAAAATCAAGGTCAGTATGGTTCACAGAGCAAAGATTTGGCCAGGGTGCCAAACAGCACACAAAAAAACTTTAGAGCCACAGTGCTATTACAGAAATCACAGCTAGACAAATGTACAGTCTTAAGTAATGCAAGCTTACACATTCCAAGAGTGAGCATTTCAGAATGGTTTGGGGCCAGCTGACATTCATTTAGAGTATCTGCTTTCCAATTCCTTTTTTTCAGAGCCCAAAGTGAAGGAGAGCTGGCAGTGGTAAGTTTCATTGTGCCTACAAGGGGCACAGTGTTCTACCCCAAAATATAAACACTGGCCACAGCATACAAAATTATACACAAGACTGCTGAGATCACTCTATCAATGGTAACATTCTTGTCTTGATACATGAAAATAAGAATTTATTTAGACTGCAACATTCCAGGTCACAAAACAGTCAAAGAAGAAAATCTGAAACATATATTTTTATTCTAATCTGTTTGGAAACCTGACTCTTATAGCTGGAATGGAGTATAGAGGGGAGAGTGACGAATATATGATATATACACGTGTGTGTGTGTATGTTCTAAAAGGAAGTGACAGACTTGACTGACATTTCAAGCTGAACATATTTCTTGGGAACAAGACAAGTATGAAGCCAGGATTATTCTTAGAGTTAAATCTGTTCTCTCAGAGCACTCTTCTGCAAAAGACATGGACATCTGCTGTAGGACACAACATACAATAGCTCAGTACAGCTTTATCCCTCTCAGCAGGTTAATAGCACAGGTCAAACTCCCACATGAATGCACCTGCCCAGCTTCCATTTCAGAATTGTTTTGCATCTGGAAGCTCAGGAAGAAGAGCAAAGCAAGATCTTGCCTGCCTGAAAAATACCACAGAGACAAACCTCAGTGGATGTGCAGATGCCTGCTTACAGTTCTCTTCTGACACCAGTGCAACCCAACCTCAAATTCATTATTTCAAGGCCTCATTAAATTCCTTTATGCCTTTAAAACACAAGTTCTGCTGAGAAGATCTCCTGATATGCAACTTTAGTGTACAAAACAACTTCTTTCCTCTATTAGCAATTGATAGCAATATTTGGTTTCTGAGGCTTCCCTAAAATATGAGCTAACCTAAATTTATTTATTTTTTGTAAACTACCAGTTCTGCTAATTGCTCTACAGTGCTTCTTGCTAGTTCAGGTATCTTATGCACAATCTGACCTGTGCAGTCTCGAGTCCTCTTCCCCACCAGACACTTTATTAGAAGTGAACTGCAAATTATTGGTTTTTAAATAAAAATTTGTTTCCAGACATCCAAAATAAGAAAATACACAGTCTAAAAGATAACATTTTTGCTCCCTCACAAATAAACAAAAAAAAAAGCAATGAAACATTTTCTCACCACCATAAATAAATTAAATAATTTTTAAATTGTTACTGACATTAAGGCTCTTCTTCATTTTCTTTGTCCCTTGGTGGCTGTAAACAATTTTCAATTTCAGAGCACAGGAAGGGAAGCAGTCCAAGCCTAATGCAGTGCAAAATATATGTCACTGTATTTTATAAATACCTATTTTGTGTTTCTGATGAATTATAGTCCAGCTTTCTCTACTGTTTGCTAAATATATATATGGGAAATCAAACTAGCATCAAAAGCTTGCAAAAAATATTTCTCTATATGCTTAAAACTATTCTTGCCTAATTAAAGCTTTTTGCTCTGAGTGTCTAAAGCAAAATAAAACAGCAAATCAATACACCTTTCTGGTGCTTATAATGGACCTTTCAAATTATTTCAAAGCATATTTTATTTCCACTTTCATATCTGCTGTGTTGTATGTTCCCACTTCTTTGGAAGGCACAACCACCCAGAATGTCAATGGATAGGGCCATTAGTCACTTTTGGAAGGACTTGTGTTGGCTTACATGGCCTCAGATATGCCTTAGATATGAAATATAATAGTTTCCATATTTTCAAACCAGCAACTTGTTGTTGTTTTGGGGGGTTTTTTTGTTTTTTTTTTTAATAAAACCACCAGTGTATTCTACAGCTCCATGAGTTCATTCCTCAGAATGGTCTTTGTGGAGCTGATGCCTTAATCTAGGCCTACCTTGTTTTGATAAACTGTGTCTCACTCCTCCCCTTGTTTTATTTTGTGAGCTGGGGGGAGAGGACGGGTTGGTAGTTGGTTGGTTTGGTGGAGCGGAATTTGGTTTGTTCACTTTTTTGTGGTTTTTTTAAGGTATTTAATCATGATCAAGACACCAGTTATCAATTCAGGAAACTATGTTTTGTATTTGATTAAATTAATGTCCATCAACCAATTTCTTGATGGCAGCATTCATGTCACCATTGATGGAACAGTGACTCTTGAAAATAACAGCCCCATATTATTAATTCTTCTGATATTCCAACAGAATGTTTAAATCATTATAAATTAATTTTGCACTCACAAGGACCTAATTAATATGTATTTCCACAGGAATTCATGAAGATCTAGTAATTAATCAATTCATATCAGTTCTAGTTCCCAAGGAGTTTAAATCAAGTAAATCAAGCAAATATTCCCAAACACCAACTTCATTAAAGGTTGCTGTATTTAGAAAAATAAACCAAACTAATATACTGACATTCTAGGGTTCCCCCTTGCCACTTGAAAAGAAATTCCTCAATTCTTTACTTGAATATCCATTCTAGCAATACGGAATTTCTCATGAAAATAGCATTCACAAAGTTGTGCTTACATAAATGGTTCCTAATGCTGTTCAGTGCCCTAATACACAGCACATTTCCTAAACAGAAATATTGTTTGTTTACAGTTTCAGCATTTTGTAAATTCTCTGAGTTTGTATATCAAAAGATAAGCCCATCATGTGAGTTCCTCCAAAAAGTCAACATAACTGTACACAAACTGTGACCAAACCAAAAATCATTTTATGGGGATATGAGAGCCTGTGTTGATAAATTTAATTTCAATAATAAATCTTACTCTTTTGAGTAGAATTGCCCTCTTCCCTGCCCTGCCCCTCTGGCCTCCCAGTATTATGCTGCAGAGGATAACACATGTCATTTTAATGTTAAGCAGAAGAGTTTAAACCACATTTAAACCAGAAGACTGCGAATTTCCCAATCATTACAATATAGGTGGAGGTCTACACTCTACACTAAATGGCAGCATTACATTGACTTCAATACAATAATACTTTTAACTTGTACTTGTGGAATTTTTTTTTTTCCAAAAAAAGGAATCAGATGTCATGGATTGCTGTGCCTTCCAAGGTATGAACCCTCATTCTGTAAAACTACCCACCCAAACACAGCCATCAAACATTTTTAAATTCCGTATCTGCAAGTATGGATCACACAAACCCCAGATTCACTGTAAATTTAGGGGAAATACGTGCCACATGTGGAACAGAAGCGAGCAGGATGCCCCACTTTGGTTCCAGCTGAGGGCTCAGAGGAGGATGCCATTCTAGTCTCCAAACCAGGGAGATGCTGTGGGAATCCTGTGGCTCAGTTACTGTGCTGCCTTTAAACCTCGTTTAGGAACCAAAATTATCTCCTCTCAGTACTCACGGTTTTCCAAAATCACTCATTACAAACACAACTTTCATTCTGAGCAGCCACAAAGCCTGGAAAAAGTCCTGGCTTCTCCACTTTTGACTTAGGTATTTCATTTTACCAAAAAGCTATTAAATTCTTGCCCACAGAGATTTACCTGACTTGTGCCACTTATGTTTTTTCTTACATTCAGATAAATAAGCCACTATAGGAAATACTGGACTATTCAAAACCAATGTCTTTACCATTGAAAAGAGATCCATTTATTGCAGAAAAGACCAAGCAAAACAGCATTAAGTGCTATTGCTTTTTTCTGCTTTCTTGTTATTCAAGAGCAGCTATTCAGCAATATATTGGAAGAAAAACCATAAATATCCTCTTTTATTTTAATTATTGCTGGTATTCTCCCTCTTACTTGGGACAGCTCTCAAATAGCTCAAATACCTTTGAGGGGAAACAAATCACAAGAGACAGGTCAGCTAATACAGACACCTGGGGATGAGTGTCAGCAGCTGCATTACAGATTTCACGGGACACATCCAAACTATCCCAGTGATCCCAAAGGAGCACCAGTTGAATGGTGCCCTAAAATAGCCCTATGGCACAGGGTCTTCTGTGCAGGACAGCAACCACTCAACAGCAACAACAACTGCTCCAACTCCTGGGATCAGTCTGAAAGGCTATTCTATAGTCAAACAGTATAAATTTCCAAAGAGATATTTTTACTTACTGGTTTTACTTATAAAAAAATTTATTTTCCAAAGGAAATCATTGCAGATTATCTTGGGAAAAGTTGCCTACGCTGCCAAGATATTTTGTTTGCTGTCTGTCTCATGTTCTTTAGAAACCCACACACCATATCCTCCTAAAAGGCCTCCATTTCTGTCTGTTTACTGCATTGGAAATTCCTCATTTTAAACTGAGTGACATCCAGAAAACAGCCACGCTACAAAGCTTAGCACAGTAAATCAGCCTGAAGTAGGTGTCTCACTGGGCCAGGAACAGTAGGGAGACTTCATTTGTAAACTGGTTTCCACAGTCATAAATTAAATTTTAAAGGCCTGGAAGACATGTTCACAAATGATTCACATAATTTAAATCAGCTCCTTTGCAGTGCTGAGATTTAGGAATGTTCGTGGAGTTTTGTTTTGTTGTTTTTATTTTAATTTATTGCTTCCTGCATGGTCACTCAGAGAAAGGAAAAAATAAGCCAGCTGTACACTATTGTACTTCAGACCTCAGAGAAAGGAAAAGAAGCTTCTGGGTTCACAACCAACATTCACCACAGGTAATAAGCACTGAATTATGTGCCTCTGACTTCCAGCTCTGAACTGTTCACAAAAATCCACTTGCTTTCCAGTGGTAAGACAAAAGCGCTCCTAAAGCCTTAATGGAGGTCATCAAATCAGAATGGAAACATTCATCAGGAACACAAATAGCTTTGCAGGAAATATTATGGTAAGTGGAAAAACATTTAGTAACTCATAGAGTCACTGCAGTCTTGACCTGACAAAAGGCTGAAGCTGTTGCAGTTTGAAATAGCTTTTGTTCATGTTACACGATTCTTTCCATTTTGAAGGACTCCAAGAGCTTCCTCATCAGAGGCCTATTGGGCACTGGGAGTGTTTGTTCTTAACCAACATGAGGTACTTTTTAACATGCCTGTGGTGTAGCTGAAAAGGAAAGGCTGGCTTCAAGGCAGGGACAGTCTGGTCCAGCCAGGAATGGTTAACAGGAAGTAGTTGTACCTCAGTCCTCTTCAAGATAGTTCTATAAGGAGCAGTTCTATAAGAAATTTTAACCTAAATATTACATGTCCCTTACCTGGATTTGGGTCACAACCCAAACCACAAGCCTCTGCTTTTGAGATATTTTTGTCTCTCTACAATTATCTTCTTTACATTCCTCCATGATGCCTGAAATCCTGCTGCAGGTCACATCCAAGGAAAGACCTACCACTACTTTTTCTAGGCTAGAACTTTATTTATTTTGTATAGCCAGGAGATCAAAATGAGTTGCATATGTGGTTTGTGGACTCCTCTGAGTGCAGAAAAATAAACCCAAGTGACCCTCAAACAACATATGGAAAAGAAATTAAAGGGGAAATGATGATATGATTAGCATCTTGAGACAGCTAGAGAAACCCATGGGAGCATTATATATATACTCCTACACCATTATAAACCCAAATCTTAAAACAAAAAGTATTTTTAATGATCACATTATGTTTTGCAGATCTAGAAGAACCCCAAAATTAATGTTTCTAATCCTGATCCTTCAATCAACCAGAGACACACAGACAAAAAAAAAAATTTACCACCCAGTAGTTCTTAGCTATTTTCCACTGACCTACTACCATTTCCTCTCTTTGGAATTCCCTATTAATGCACCAAAACCTTCACTGATACAGAAAATGTTCTACTCTTTTGAAGCTTACACCTGCAAAGTCGTTTGGTCTTGTGAGTCTGTAACCTCAAAAAACCCCCAAAGACACACACACACAAAAAATCCAAACACAAAAAAAGAAAACTAAATGAAACCCAAAAACACACACAACACACACACACAAAAACAAAAACCAAACCAAACAAAAAAAAACCCCACCAAACAAATAACCCACAAACCAACCAAAACACCAAACCCAAAAGAAACAGAAAAAAAAAGCTTTGTTCTCAAACCCACTGATACCTAATGGAGGGCTCAGTACGTTACACAGCTACAACTACCTTTCTTTGGTAAGGCAAAATTAGTTCTTACACTTACTACCCATTATCTACTGGAAGATTTTCTTCTGCAGCAGTTGCTGCTGAACAAAAAAAATTAAGCTTCCAGAATACTGAAGATACACTTGTGCAACCTGTGTAATAGGTCTTTGCCCAAAATCCCTTTCTCAGGAACAGGAGCAGGCTCAGGAACATTCAGGGACCAGAAGACAGATTAGATGTTCAAATAGTGTATTTTCAGTAACATAATTTTTTAATATGTATCCTGAATAAATGTTTCCATCTATATTACACCATCAAAGAAAATCAAATATGAAAAATGTGTCTTTCTGGCCAAGTCATGTTATCACTTTAAGATTAATAGTTTTCTTTAACATGATAAGTATTTCAGAACGTAGCCAGGTCTCTAAAGACAGAGGCCTTTTTAATCTACCAAATATCAAACAGGGACATTTACCATGTGGTACAAAGTTCTACCAAGAGTTCTTGAGGAAGGAGAGATTAAATTTGCCTCCAAGGTCTATTCAGCCCTATAACTATTTCTCTATGCAGGAGTTCTTCCTCTTGCTAAAACTTCTGCTAGCAAAGTTGTGGTCATACACAAATTAATAACTCAGTGTTAAGCTAATTTACTGAAATAACTCAAGAGAAAACACAAATATACCTAGAGGCTGAAGTTATGCTTGTTATTTCAGCTACCAACACTTTCCTTTTTCCTTTCTTAAATTACAAAGAATATATTTTGGAAAGTTTATTAAGTAAAAAGTTAAGGAGGAGATGGCAAATGTTATATTAAAAACACTTCTGTACACCAACCAGCATTTCACATCTTTGTCCCTGTCCATGCCAAGGGCCTCCTATTAAAAATAATTTTGTATAAATTTCCTTTATTTGATATGGAGTTTCCATTAAGCAAATACTTCTCACTTGGATGTTTCTTTCTTTGTCTTGCATTTTTCTAGCTATGGATTAGCAAATTTTAAAGGGACTGCAGAAAGAAAATCAAATAAAAACCTGGCTTAGCATGATGTCCTTGATTAGGACCTGTAAAAAGAGGAAATTAAGGATGGCAGTGACAGCTTGCTACTCTATACTCAATTAGGATTAGCCTCTTTGTGGCTATGGCTCATGCAGGATGTGCAGTTATCTAATACAGCCCAATTCTGGCAGCAGAACAGTTAGAATGCAAAGCATAACTTAAAACAGACTCTGGAAATACTTTTTTTTCTTTTCATTGTGGCATCTTCAGCAGATTTTAAACAGAAGTCTTGAGATCATATCCTATGTTGAAAATCAAAACTCATATTCTGAGCCCAAATGCAGCTTTTAAAGTACTTAATTATGTGAAAATTTAATACAATAAGACTGAAGAAAGTAAGTGGAGAAGGGCTTTGGTACCTACACAAAAGCCGAAGAAAAATAAGTGCTATATTTAAGCATTAAATCCTAAAACTGACCTCTGTTCTGTGGTGAGCTCAAACCAGGCTCTTATGTCAATTATTATGTCAATTATGTGCCCAAGGTGGGCAAAGCTCAAGCACACCACCACCAATATTAAATCTTGCATGTCTCCCTTTTTTTGAATAACTCACTTCTAGCCAAGACTATAAGAATCTGGCAGGATTTTCCTACCTAACAATAATCATCACCCTTTCTCCCCAGCTGGTCTGCAGGGCCTCCTGGTGAGGTGGCCACGCTGCAGAGTATAGCCCTAAGTCAAGTCACATGCAGATTAAAATACCCCTCTTCCTACACATTTCCACCCTTGGGGCTATTTTTTCCTCCAGAAACACATTTTTAAGCAACTTTCTGTTTCACTGATGATAGATCAGGTACTTCAGTGGCAGCCTGAATGACAGTGGAAAGGAAACCCACTACCTAAACAAACCTCCGTCTCTGGAAGCTTGTGAATTGCCTCTGCCAAGGGCTAGGTGACTGTACTGGAAAATACCACTCTGGTTTGACTTTATTACATTATTTCATGCTGTTGGCTGACTGTTAGAGACAGCCTGCTGCACTGGTCTGATGATTGTCTGATTTTGGGACATTCTTACACATGTGTGCTCTGCTCCTGCACTCTGGTCTAGCCATCACCTGCAAGGGGGAAAGAGTTAAATCCCCTCATCTTTTTCTTTTTGTTATTAACAGGATCATTTCATCCCTCCATTCTTAACTGATAGAATTTCCAGCAGTTCTGTTCTTCCTCCCAAATTCTCTTTATGTTAAATTCAGTATCTCTCAATGTGATTTTCAATAAAAACAAGAAAAATATACTTTTAAAAGAGAACATCAAGTTGGGCCGTTGGATGTTATCCAGTGATCAGAACTGTGGAGACGTCTGGTCATTTCAAGCCCAGCCAATTAACAAGCTACAGTGACAAGCCAACCAAATACTTTTCAAAATGATATATTTACCCTTTAGTTTGAGGTCCACATTGTGTCGCAGCCAGGGATAAACACCATAGTTGGACATATCTTCAGGAATAGGGTTTTGATATATCCAGCCATCACATGCAAATCGATAGAAGTTCTCACACGGATCTATGGATTGATTTATCTTGCTCAGGATGCCAGCAGCTGTAAAAAAGACACCACATAGATTTTGTGGAACACTTTTTCCTAAACAGAGAATTACACAAGGCTACAGTCCAGAAATGATGATTAATGAGAAACAAACAAACAAAAAAGACGAAATATCTGCAGTGAATCTTCTTGAGTGCCATAACAGCAATGATGGCTGAACTTAGCAGTAGATGAACATGAACTGCTAGAGCGAGACACCTGAAGACAGGCTCTCCATTGTTGCCATCACAGAATTAATTGCCTGTGGAATTTAGTAGCAATACATATTAAGTAGATTGTGATTAACATTTCAGTAACTATGAACTGCTTACCTCTAGCTGAATACTGCATAAGAAAACAAATCAAATTCTGATCTACCATTCATTGGAAAAGATAACTAGTATTTTCAGCTCCATTTCGTGACTGCTTCCCTACCAGTTACTATTGCAGGTGAAAGTGAGGCAGTAAGCAAGACATCAGCCTGAAAAGCCCAAGAGTCAGTAGCTTTGAGTACCTAATGATAAAATCATAGAATAGTTTGGGTTGGAAGGACTCCTTAGAGGTCACCTAGTCCAATGTTCTGCAATAATCAGGGACATCTTCAACTAGACCAGGTTGCCCAGAGTCCCATCCAGCTTGACCTTGAACACCTCCAGAATGGGGCCTCCACAACTTCTCTGGGTGACCTATGCCAGTGTTTTACCACCCTCACCATAAAAATTTTCTTCTGTGTAACTAGTCTGAATCTACCCTCTTTCAACTTAAAACCATATGAAGTCTGTGCCAGATCTGGTACAAAAGCATCTCTGTGCTGAACAATTCACTTGCTAGTTGTCTGATTACTGGAAAGGAAGCAACAAAATATACCTGAAGGTCCAGTCACTCAACATTTTTTTTCATATTAAAAAAAAAGAAAAATAACTCCTATGGGAAACTTTGAGTCAACCTAGTTAGACTAGCTAGACCAAATTAAAACATGAATTTTAATTGTACAAAATAAACAAAACAGAAGCAACTTGAACAGTGACTTTTTAAAAAGTTTGGAGTTGTTGTTCTTTCTCCCTCATTAAGTTTTCAGAGTAAAATGTATAATGGGAAAAAATTAAAGGGTACAAATATCTCATTAACATACTATAATCATGATATGATTGAGAGGATAAAATTGCTGCTTACCAGCTTCAATGCATTCTGCAGTCAAACAGTACTGTTGCTTCGGATGAAACTTTATAAGACCTTGGCTAACTGCAAAATGGAAAACCATAATGAGATAATTTGCAATGAATTTTGACAACTGCAGCCAAATGTTGTGTTCTTGATCATTCCAATATCAGTGCAGCCTCTGGTCCCAGTGCCTCTCTGACTGCACTGATTTAGAGCACTTAGAATGTACATTAAGTAAATATTTAGAATGTATATTAAATAAATACTGCAGCTTGTACAAATAATTTTCCCCTCCTGATCCCGCTTTCTCCTTCCCCCCTCTTTGCTCACAGGCAGCACAAAGCAAGGGCTGTCTCTGCACAGTGCCTGGAGTAGCATCACAGTCAGCCCTACTCACTGACAGTGAACACCACCACGATACAAACAATTCAGCACTGTTAGCATCCTCCAGAGCTTGGAAACACAGGAGAATAGAATGGCTTGGGTCAGAAGGGACCTTAAAGATCCTCCAATTCCAGAGCTCTGTCATGGGCAGGGACCTTACACTAGACCATGGTTGGAAATGCAACACAGAGCAGTCTCCCCACCCTCGGCAGGGTTTCCACAGCTCCCCTGAGCTGTGAGGCTCACAGTGCTCTGCAGCAGCACTGCACCGCCCAGCACAACCCAGCACCAACAGGACGTTTCCAGGGTCTCCTTATTCCAGCCTGGAACAAAGCAGATTGTAATGGGCACAAGGATAGCCGTGCTTTATAAGGCACAACCCAGTTTCTGTCTGAACTGTCTCCCAAAAGTATTGTAATTGCATTTGCTTCCAAAAACCTTGCTGAGAAGAACTATGAAATTGTCAGTTAATTTTGCTCAGCTTTTAAAAATGTGTATTACAACTGCCACTGAAATTTAAGCACAGGAATTGCTAATGTCAGACACTGCTCTCAGGCAGCAAATATGCAGATAATTGATACTTGGGACTAGGGAGGGAGAATCCCAAGGGGTAGGTGAAATAGGACTCACTAGATGTGTTCAGTAGGCATAAAAAATGTCTCATTATATCCATTATCTTAAAACAGTCCATAGCAAAAAATAAAAAAAGCAAATAACACTGAACAAAAAAAAACCAATGATGGAATATATTATGGTACCATAGCTTTAACTGTGCTGATAGTTATAAAGCAATTTCTGCTATAGTTATATATTGTTCAAGAGTGATAGAAAAATGCAAAATGGCACTTCAGCCCCGGAAAATTTTTTTTATACGAAGTCCTAAACTAGAATTGAATATAAAGCTGTTTCATCTCTTCCAACCTCACAGTTTTAATGACAATTAATGACAGAAGCAGCTGGATTTCAATCAAAGGTTCTCAGAAAATGGGAATGTGAAACTATTTCTGGACAGCTTTTCCAAAGCTTGCATTGGCTCAGCGAAACACAACACCTCAACCACCTTTGTAAATTAGCCAAGAAATACATAAGATTTTGAAGTATACAAAGGTTGTAATTGAAATATTGAAGAACAGTATAATGTAGAGAAGTGGAGATCTCCAGAATATGATTTTGAGCCACTACAAATAGGAACTACAAATAATGGATAATGTTCCTTTTAATTAAGTGTTGCACCCCTCCCAACTCACCTTCTTCCCTGATTAGAATTTAGCCTTTTAGAATCCATCCAGATCTTGAATGCTTGCTGGACTTTTTTTCTTAATAAAGCAGAGACAGGAGGGAAAAGCCCAGACATAATTTCATTCTTAATCTGAAGTAGCCCTTGTGTTTTTGATACTTATAAACAAAAGCAAAATCCCATTTCACTGGGAAACTTACAACTTTATCATTAGAACAATTTTTTTAAAAAAATCTTTGGCAGTAACGTTTCCCTTTTAAGTAACAGCTAATTTTGACAGGAAAAAAAAACTGCATAGTTTTGTTCTCTTGCTTTTTTATTGTTAAGAGAACTAATCATTACATTATTACTTAGTCATGGTTATAACCCTCAGTGTCCTACTTGTTCCTTTATAAGCCTGTTTCCAGATTATTAAGCAAATCCACACCACAATTAAGTCTTAAAAAAATAAATCTATAAGGGAAAAAGCATACAAATGTAGAGATGCAAGTAATGTGAACATTCCTGTGATGTAAGAAGCCCAAAAGGACTACCAAATCAGGAGGGGAGGCTCTCAAATAGAGATTCAAAGCTGCCTGACTTCTCACCCAAGGGAACTGGACAGCAATGTGCTTCCTCCAAGGAGGAGGTGGCTCCTGCCCACTCCTACCAGAGCGTCACAGGCAGGACTCCAGCAATGCTGAGCCACTGCCCTGGTAGCTCCCCACTGGAGTCACAGTGTGGTCACAGCCAGCAGGAGCAAGGAACAGTAAATAACAATACCCGATTCTCCCACATCCTCATTAGACTTTGTAGGAATTAGGAGAAGAAGAAAGCAGGAGAAAGCTGCATTTCACTCCTCAGGCTGGAAAATTGATTTCAGGTGTACCAGAAACAGCAAGTTTTGCAGAGTAAATGAAAACTGAATAAAAAAAGAACATCTTGAGGTGCCTGAAATGTTTCACATGGACAGAAATAATAACGTCCATTTCTATAGTTTATTAAAACTAAAAAGTTGTTAAGCTCAAACTTACAAACAAAACAATATCACAATGAAACATGGAAACACCTAGTTGAAAAAACGTTAAACCAAAACAATTTAACTTCTTTTTCCTTTGTTCTTTAGGTTGAAAATTTCAGACAATTTTCAAACAAATCCTAAAAGCATTTTGGTTGACCCAAGGCCAGCATTTTTATTTTCTTAGCAGTTATGTCAATGAAAATTTTGACACTGGGTCCCTGGCTACAGAACATGCCACAGGCACACTTGGAAAAGTATCTGCAAGAATTAATATATTCGCTTGAATTTTCACACCTGGCCTATGGATAAAGCAGTTCTGTCTCTGAGAAGCTGTGGTGGTAAATGTCTATTGCTTTTATTGCTCTAAGCAATAAACAAACAAATAAACAAATCTAGTGCAGGCAAAAAGAAATAAGGTCTCTCCATTATTACTCCCTGGTGTTTATCCTGCTTTGAAAAACTTTTTTTTTTCCATCTAGAAATTTGAAGATTCAAACTTGCTCATGGTTATAAAAAGTTTTGTTGATTTGAATGGGACCACTAACACAGAAGTTATTTGCCTGCAAATGTTGCAGAATTTGCTCTAGAGCAGAAGTAGTCTAACCAAGAGTGAGCCTGGTGCTTTAAATATTCCATAGAAAACCTCACATTGTTTTCTTAGTTGTGACTATAAACAAAGCAGACCTTTCAAACAAGATCACAAGATCATAAAGGATTGGAGGAAAGCAAAGATATGCTTAGAGGCAAGGTTTCCACCAATCTAGAGAAATCTGTGTTGGTCAAAAGAAATGAAAAGTTGGGCTGAATTATTCCAAAAGAGGATCCAACTCTGCAAAGTTCTTACAGGATACAACACATCTTCCTCTTTACTTGGAGTTTCCAGGCATATTTATACTTCTACACATCATTTCAGAAGTGTAGGCATATGCTTCCAACTGATAGTCTAACAAAACCAATCTACAGGTAATTTCAAATGTGGGAGAAGAAAAACAAAATCCCTTCTCTGTTGGATCTAGTTACAGCTTATATACCTGATCGAAATATTTCAATTTCATCCTAAATGCACTCTTTATGTCTTTTGCAAAGGCAACTTTGCAATTCATCATAGAAGAACAAAAAGATCTAAAAAATGTGCATGCATATGCACTATTGACGTTTCTACAGGAATTTTAGTCAAGCCCTAAATGAAAACCAAATGAAGGAAAACCCAAAACATTCCATAAAATGTGTGCACTATACAGATTCATTTTCAGGGAACAGAGAATATTACTCCACATCGGTCACAACCTGTGAATCTGTAATCAGCATAATCTCACCTGTTTCTCTCCGTCCTGTGAAAGAACCCAGTTCTGGTCAGAACACATTCAACTGAATATCCAAATTTAAATTCAGCATTCAAAAAGTTACATGAGATCATATTGCATCTCCCAGCTCTAGCATTCCCGCAACAAGAACTCCTTTACTGACACATATCCCTTTCAGGATAAATATAAAATGGGGGGAAAGAAAAGAGACTGAGGTTTTCACCAAAAGATGTCGTGAAGCACAAACAGCGGCACCCAGCAGACAGGCTGGGGAGGGTTGTGCTCAGGTTAGTGTCAACGCTTTCACTTACCCAAGAAAAGCGCGGTGCCAAGAACAACAGTGCCACTCACAAAGACACCGAGGGCGATCCGAGTGGCTTTGCTGGCTGCTCCCCTGGCCTCGGGGACTGTCTCTCCTTCCATCGGGATAGCTTGGGACGTGCTTGCTCCCGCAGAAGTATGGTTTTCCCCTGCTGCTGTTGTGTCAGAGTTTCAACTGTTCACAAACTGTGCCCATGAGCTCTCCTCCTCCTCTCTCCTATTTAAAACTCTAGGTTTCTGTCATGAACCATTTCCTAGGCACTTCCTGCTCTCTCCCTCTCAAAGCAAAATCACATGTAAAATAGTAGCTGTCTCCTACGTTTTCCTCTGCCCAGGAGGAGGAAAGGCAAGCGGTGGCCACAGTTCGTGCAGCCCTTGCTGCCTGTAGAGCCTCTATGAGCCAATCACTCAGCAGTCCCCCTTATCAGGGGTTCTGAACACGAGCATTTCACAATGTCGCTGAACAGATGTTTTAACTATTCAAAGAGCTGCAAACCCTTTCCAATCAAAGCAGGATTGCTGACAACTTCTACAAACACAAGTCTGATGGAAGGTTTTCTTTTTTTCTCCTTGCACTTATTTAAAAAGACTAATTATCTGCTGACTAAAGTTTTCTCCTTTTAAACCGTTGCTTCTGCATCATTTGGCTTCACCAGAAGAGGTACCCACTCAGCAGACAAATCCCTTTTTAAAGCTTCCTAAGAACTCTCAGACTATCATGTAGCATTTTATTTTGGGAATTTGGTATGTGACACTGTGTGCCAAAAATCACAGTCAAGCAGCACAAAGCAATAATCAGCACAACCTACAGAATAGTCCTGCTCTAAAAGCTAGGTCTGCTTTTTTCCAGGCAAGATATTTCAGTCCTTGCTGATACAAAATACATTTTAAGAGATGATCCTATTCTTCCAAGTCAAGTACTGCTATAAGCTTAGTGGAAAAGTATCTATTTGGCACTTTAAGACAGTGGGGAATTTAAAAAAAAGTCTTATTTAGATAGATTTCTCAGTGGAGTAGACTTGATAGTCCCCTCTCCATGTACCAAACTTTCCCCATTTGTTAAGTAACAGAATTAGTCATTTCAGGGTGAATTCTCTGAGTGTGACATTCCGCCCTCTGAGGAGCCCTTGCTTTCTCCAGAGCTGGACTCTCATACAAAACAAAAGGATGCAGGGAGTGGCAGCACCATGCTCATGCTCTCAACAACAGTTTAGGTGCCTGAGTTACTTACTTTTATGGGGACTTATCTCAGCCCCCAACCACACTCATAAAAAGCTGCACAAGTAGAGACAAGAAAGACATACATACGTCACAAAACGTGTGTGATGGCAGTCATCAGTTTGGAGACTGAATGCTTTTTCCATGTGAACACCTCCAACCAAGTTATCCTGGATGTCACATGGACATAAAGGGAAAGCCCATCTATCTAGAGGAAGACTTAGAGTTTGAAGGTCCTGAAATCCTCACTCCTCAACCCCCTCTACAGTGTCACTGGGGTCTTGCAAACAAAGTGCCCTCAGTTCTTATTCCTGTCCCTCTTCACCAGGAAACTCCAAGAGGACATTCTCATCTCTGCTTGGTGCAGAACAGGAAAAAAGCATTTGCTCCTTTTCACCTGCTTATTTGTCCCACATATAACCCATGATTTTGACATCCATCAGCTGAGGCAGGGGAGGGAAATTATGCCACAGAACCAGGAGGACCACACACCTCCCAGTGCAAAAACTCCTGCTCATGCATGAATGACTCCATGGGTGTGAGCAGATCTCTGGTTATAAGCAATACTCAGCCCACGACTGTTACCAGCACAGGTTTGAGAAGGTATTTATGTGATGTTGGTGCAATTGAGTCTTCATATCAGAAGTCACTATGATCTCAAAGGGGCTGCCAAAAGGGCAGGGTACTGGAACAGAAAAGGCATGGACACAGCATGGTCTCAGCACTTAATCCACTGTGTCCGTGATCCCAAAGCTGAGTAAACCTTAACAGGACCTTTTGACAAGTATTTGCTGTTGGCTACCTGATGGTTTTCCTACTGAACCCCGACATTACAAATGCTGAGCTATTAGACCTATTCATACTATCAGCTTTATATCCCCTCGACCAATGCTGAATTACCATATGCTTAGTCAATTGCCCCATAATTTCTAAATTTTAAGTTCTGCCCCCTTGAGAACTACTAGTATGCATGGCACTATCATCATGCTCTATCAGTGTGTCACTAGCAGGATTTTGCTTTCATCTATCTCTTTCTAGGACAACATCAAGGCAGAAACCAAGAGCAGCTTTCAACAGACAAAGCAGCAACCAGTTATTTCTCTTTGGAAATCTGCATCAGAGGAAGAGGGAAAAGAGAGATAGGGAAGGAGCAGGGAGAGGCTGGACAATTCACTCCCTTCTCCCAAACACCAGAAGGTGAGGACTATGGGAACATGGAGCTACCCCAACCAAATCCAGCAAGCTCCAACTACAGCAGTCCTCTGGAGAGTCAGCTCCAAGCAGCACATAATCCTTGTAGCAAGAAAAATCACAAATCAGCTGTCAGCAACAGAATTACTTTTCCATGTTTGGGTTTGTGGGCTTATTTACACTGTGGCATAGTATGAAGTGTCCTTCCCTTTGAAGAGCCTGGCTGTAGTCAATAACCCATCTTGGTTTCTTCAGCATGCACAGAACTATGAAATTAAGGCTAAACCATAAACAGCTATAGGCAACAGCTGCAAAGGTCCATTTCCAGCAGTTTGAAAAGGTGCATGGAGCACATGTGAGTAAGTTCCTGATAATGATGATCTATGACAGAAGCGTGAGGAATTTAATGCATGCTTTTGATGACCATTCTAGGACTTGGTTGCCTTGCTCATCCTGAGTCCAGCAGTTCCTTGGCAGGTACAGGATACATGGCCACGCCCTGCTGGAACTGCTAACAGCACCTCTGGCCATTGCAGACAAATAAGGCACTTAGCGAGGCTGTGCAAAGACTCTGCTAAACATTCATAGAACATTGAACAGACATAGGGGGCAAAAAAGCAATAACTAAATGCTACATGCTCCAAACCACGTTTCATTCTCTCAGAATTCCATCTGTCCAAGATCCCACTCAAACAATGGGATCACTCTGGCACTTACAACAAAGCCAGGATAATGCACAAACAATTCCATCCATGGTCATATGCCAGAGCTGGCAAACCTTCTGGAACATGCTCTGGACTGAAGCACAGCAAGTGTCCCAGCTTCTAGAAAAGGTCTGTCTGTGAATATAAGTGTGTGTGTGTGTATGCATGTGAATGTACACCCACAAACACACACACGTTTTATTCTGCTCTTCCACAAGCAGAGACAATTCTCTCTTCCACCCATTATCTCAGAGAAGAGCACTGGATCAGAGCTAACTAAAATCAATACGACCATGTCAGCTTCTCCTCATACAGCTTGTCTCAAGGAAGTTCCCATTTCTTGAGGTTTGATTACTCGACTGATAAACAAAATCACACATATTGCCCAGTTTTCACTGGAACAGTCAAAAACAGTTGCATAGGTGTTGCTGAATGTGTGGAATAACAAAACAGCCTGAGGTCAGCACACAGTCAGCCCAAGCTGACCAAGCTTGCTTAAAGAACCTGCTTGCAATGAGCCTGAGTACTGTAAAATATTTAATCTTTCTGGCATTTAGATAACTTCAAAACATATTAAAACAATCACTGATACTTTTTATACAAAAAGAAAAAAATCCCAGTTCAGTTCTAGATGTAAAACCCAATATAACACGTGTAAAACATATTAGGTTACACCAACACGAGTTACAGACATTGTCTCAGAGGACACTGACCTCATGGTGCACATTAAAGACTTGCACTGTCTGGGAAGTGCCTGATGCACAGCTTAGCAGAAGCAGTCCACAATCACAGCACCACAGCTTTGGTGATGTACTATTGAGCATTTCTAGCTCATGGTAAAAGGAAAACACAGCCACCATCACACTGTTGGAAGCAGGGAAACCAGATACAGCTTGAGTGGCTTCCTCATAGAAGTAGAGGTGTAATGTTGGCTTCATTGAAAGAGATTAATTAGTGTGGGTCAGAGTAAAGGCTGTATTCCATTCCATTTCAAGGGTTCCACCCTGGGCCTTGAACTGTTTTTTTCAAACTATGCAGCTGTTGTAGCCAGAACTGGGCTTTATGTACACAAAGCATGCTCAAGAAAAGCCCAACATGTTGCATTTGAAGACAGCTTGATCAGATCTCTGAATTTTATAAATTACACTCCCTTGGATACAAAAACTGCCAAATTTCTGTGCTGCAGCAAACAGAAACCACACTCTGGCACTACTTCATGTCCTTTATTCATGGGACAGATACAGCTGGAAACAAATGACTCCATTGTTTTCCACTGGTACAGCCACATCACAGAAGGCCTTAGCGCATCTGTGAGAAGTGGGTCATTAATTAGGAGTCAATACTGAGCCAACAGGATTTGCAGGGCTCCAAACACTGCTGGTGGCAAGCTTTTCCACTAACTATAACTGCAGCTGTGAGGAGAACACCCTGAAGAGCAGAAAACTTTGTTCTCCAGTATCTAATACCCCAAATCAATTTTCTTTTTCAATTCCAAGTAGACTAAGCTATTCTCATTACTCCAAGAAAAACTTTTTCCTGCTGCAGGAAACATTGCATTCTCTGACCAAAAGGTCTTTATATCTAACCCAAACAGCAACTGACTATGAAACTCAACATCTGGGATGATTAAAGTTAAGCCACTCAAGTTTGCAAGCTTTTTATTTGCTGCTTTTGAAAAAGCACTGTAATGAAGCAATGCATATGTTCTCAAGCAGAACAAACTGCTTCAGGTCTTCCGGCAATTTTTCTTCAAGAAGCACATTAAATTCTAGCTAAAGCAAACACTACTTCTCCTAAAGACCACATTCGCACTACAATCAGAGTGTGTTTACACAGAGCCATCACATGGGCATCCTTCCCATCTGTCATCCCACTAGAGATTAAACAAGGGTGCATGCTGACATGGGCTGTAGAAAGGCATCTCAGTTGGGGATTAAGAAACATACAAGATACCCTGGCATAACTCAGAGCAAATTTTTGGTTTTTTCATATACTCAAACTGTGTACATAGGCTGTAAAGACACTGAAAAAGACATTGCTGGGAAATGTCACTTTTCCAATGGCCACAGCTATAGATGCAGGGAGGTAGACAGAACACAAATAAATGTCTGTTGTTTCCTTAAAATATTGCATCATTCCACCAGAGCTTTACCCACTTATTTTGCTTTGTCCAAATGTTCGCTCACAGCTGTCAAAGCCTATTTATATGACTGGAAGCAAGAAGCTGGGTTACCAAGGAGTTTGTGTCCTATGGATGAATTTTCAGGTGTGCAATGAGGCATGCATTCACTGGCATTTTAAATTAAAAGAGGAGGAGAGCCACTGCCTTGCACGTGACTGCTTTCAGCTTCTGCCAAAGAGATCCCTCCACTGTGACCTCCTGTCTCTCAGAGAAGCACGACTGCCTCTGCAAAAGCGATGGCTCCTGCCTGCTCTCCCACTTGGATCTCCAGCAGCACAAATCCGTCTTTGGCAGCAGCAGAGCTCGGAGACAGCTGCAGCCAGGAGCAGAGCAATCACTCCATAGAGGTGCCACTGAACAGGAAACAGGCACTCTGTCACTCCTATCTACTCGCTCGCTTGTTCTAACTTTTGTAGGAAATCAGAAAAAGTGGAGCAAAAGCTCCTCCAAGTGTTTTAACCCCAAGGCAATAGAGCTTAGCAGTCCCATCAGGCATGAGCTCTAGTGAAAGGTCTTCTTGCACAGGGGCTGTTGCATCACATCCCTCTGCACAACAAATGCACCTAACCAGAGCTTGTAGCAGAAACAAGATACCTTTTCACCTAGGCAAAAACTTGGCAGAATTAATATCTTCAAACCCAAATTCCCTCTCAAATTTGACTGAAGTTGGCTGACAAGGCCTAGCATTACTTAGCAAGGCTGGGTGGGAGAGAAGGGGCACAGAGACAGGAAAGCACAACTGCATAACCCGTTTTCAGAAGAAAACAGCTGGGCAAAAAAACCAAAAAAAAAAAACAACAACAAAAAACCCCCACCCATAAACCTGAAAAAGTGAATCCTGCTCTTCCAGGGTGCTGTTACAACCGGCTCAGGGTCTTCCTGAAGGTAGTTTTATTTCAAAACATTTTATTCCACTGAGTTCTTTTTCTTCTTCCTCATCTCAAAATGAGATTAAAATTGACTTTGCACACAGCTAAAAGCCAGAAAAATCACACATCAAATATGATGCCTTAAATAAAACGCCCCTTAACAACGTGAGATTTTGTGTGTATTAATTCAGTGGAGGTATTTTCAGATACTCTCTGTTCTTGTCCTCATCTTGGTGCAACTCCTGTAACTATGTACATATCTAATAATGATGAACAGCAGCACCTCAGCAGAGTTTAAATATATTTAGTCAGCAAGGTCTCTGGAAAGGGGAGACTAGAGTCAGATCAGGTTGAAACCACAGCATGAGGCCCCATGGGACAGGATCATCGAGACCAAACATTTGCTTTCCTGAAGTTGCAGAAATCCTCAAAAATCAAACAGTTAGGTAATTATCTTTACAAGTCAAATTGCTACATCTCTGACAGCCCTTCCCTGAAGTTTCCAACATCTCTATTTCAAATAGAGCTTTGTTGTCTTCTTTACTATTAACACAAGGCTAGAGAACAGAATAAGGATTTCTGTACTGTCAAACATACCGGAACTACTTGTTAGAGATCAAAAGCTGGACCGTTATGTGGTATTGCTCCCCAAAAATTTTCACTAACCTAAGAACAAGCAGCTTGATTAGGGAAACTGATGAAAGGGCCTCAGTATGACTCTAACTAGCTACTCTTAGATATTTAAATAACCATGCGAAGAAATTAGCAATACTGTTAGCAAAGTTAATAACAACGACAAAAATAGTCGTGACCAAGCTTGCTTACAGGGAAGGAAAATTATGCTGACCAAAGCTAAATCCTTTTCCATAACTTGCAGAAAGGATCACATTCTTCTGAAAAAGTTCCTTTAGCTTCTTCAATATGTACTTCCCAAGAAAATGATAGAATCTTAGTCTACTAAAAGACACTGATAAATTCATAGGTCTTTAATAATTTAATGCTATTTCTATTGCTAGTTCTTTGAAATTACTGCAAACATGATCAGCGTCTTCCTTGGTTGAACTGGTTGACTGAAATGGGACATTCATTATCCAACTTTACAACAATCAAGTAAAACTTTCATGAAGATTGTGCTTTTAATAAAAAAAGTGATAGATGTGAAAGGTGCCTTGCAATTTGGACTACCAACAGAAATAAAATTGGCCAAAACTTACAGCACCTGCTTTACCTCAGCAAAAGTCTGCAGGCTGGCAGTTTCTTAAAAAACCTAGGAGTATCATGGCTTTTGAAGCAGCAATTAATGAGAGAAAATAAGAGCCTGAAGAGGCATATACCACCTCCCCAAACTAGAGAGAAAGCACTAGCAGTGAGACTACATCTGGACTACGACACATGAGAGAATTTCCTACTGCCTTCCCAAACCTGACTTGACTCCGCAACTGGGTACAGCCCTCAGCATGTTCAGGGCAGCTGGCGATAGAAGAACACTGGTAGACCTTGAGAATTTCCATGTGCCAAGGGCATCAGAGAGATCAGGATCCAGGCTGCGCTGTAGCTAGCCAGGATGTAGTCACAATGCCCAGGTTATCAAGTGAAAAACCTCCATTTAAATGAAAGACCTCCATTTCCTCACAGGTCTTTGTTACACTTCCTAAAGGCTAAGACCTGCTCCTCTTACACAGGCCTTTCCTAACTTTCTCTGGTTCCAAGACTTTCCCTGGAAAAGCAGCCTGAAAAAATGCAGTGCCGTGTTCCTGATTTTCACCAAGGTGCTGACCATTGCTGAAATTAATTCATTCCCTTTGCAGTCACTACTCACACTTTTCAGAGCACCAGAAAACGTTACCAGGAATGATACAAATGCAGCTCATTTCACTCTGAGTCAACCAGATAAACTCACACTCCTGTCCAGGCTTTCATAGTGTGACGCCATGACTACATTTTCTTGGGGCATTGCACCCTTTGCCTTTGGAAGACATGTACTTAATAGGTATTCATTTCATAAAAACATTTAAGGCTTGCTACTTTTATTTTAACCACATATTTTTCTTCCCGGTATCTGGACATAAAAGCAACTATAAATCACAGTTTTAAGTTGAATAAAATACTGAATGAAAATCATCCACTGTTGCATGAATCTGGATGCACTATAAAATATTTAAAGCTATTCAAATATATTTTGATCAGCATGACATAAAATGTATTTTAGTGTGTTTGAAGTTAAGATACATCTGACTATCATTTGCTCACAATTAAATGCTCAAGAATGGCTAAATTTCTGCTGCTCACTAGAAAAATTATTCACTCACTGCCACCAGACAGCCAAGGAGGTGCTGGGAAAGCCAGGTCACAAGCATGATCCAGACCTGGACCATGTCGTTCTGCTCTCCCAAGTAATACATGCTCAGTACAGAAAAGCACTTCTACTGGATGAAGGAAATCACCATGGCCTGTAGGGTATGCCCAGCCTCTGCCCTGGAGGGAGGCCTGCTGAGATAAGGAGATCGCACAACCTCCCAGCAGAATCCCCCTGGAAAAGGCAGCCACCTTTCAGTTACGGCGAGAGAGGACACAGACCCATGATCCTCTTGGAGACCCTATGCAGATCCTTTGTAACCCATTTGCTTTTTACCCTCTCACACCCACCCCTGTACCCCTATAAGATCTAGTCCTCTGCCCCTGTGAGGAGAGAGAGCTCGTCCCTGGCCTCCCTTCGCAGGGTGTGGGCTAATAAAGCTGCCTCATGCAAATCTGCTCTATGGGTCTCTCGTCTCTCTCCTCCTGATCTGGCCTGGAGATTGCTCTGCAGAGCAAAAAGCTGAAATCACGAGCTGACAATCACTAAAGAGCTGTTAGCCTCTCTGCAAAGGCACTCTGGCAGCTGAGGGAAAACTACATGGGCTCTGGGAAGACGGTTCCTCGCGGGACCATCTCTCCAGACCGGTTACAGTTTCCTGGGCCTGAGCTACAGACCCCACACCAGCTACCTCAGTGGCCCACATAGGTACCCTGCCCCTGTAAATCACTGAGCAGGGGCTTACCTTTGTGATAGCATATAACAGCACTCCTTCTGCAAAGGTATCTAAAACCACATTGCCAATTTTGCTTGTAGTAAAAATTAAATTAAATAAAGGGCCTCACATTTCAAAGATTATCAAGAGCTAGGAAGCCCTTGTTGCACAAAATGGGTGCTATCCCCACATTCTTTAAAACAAATTCCTTGTGAGAAAATGTACCTAAAACTTGAGTAGCATTATCGTATTTTTAATCTAACCTCAGAAGAGAACAAAATCAGCCCATGTAACCAAAATCAACTGGGAGAGCCAAACTGCTGACATAAATGAAATTTTATTTGGAAGTTTTGAAGGTATGAATGGCAACAAAAACAACACACCTCCTTACAAATCTACACCAACAGCAGAGTACTGACACAGAAAAAGCTCTTAATTCCCACTAGATCAAAGTTACTGGATCACCTTTCATGTGCTCTCAAAAGTTCAAATTATGTGAAACTTCCAGCTGACTGAAATCATATTACCATAGAATATCTCTAGTTGGAAGTGACCCCTAAGTGATTCAGTAGATAGGATCAGAAAAAGACAAAAAAACCCCAAGAGGTAATGTCCCTAACAACCCTCCTCTGTATTTCTAAAGCAGCTATAAACCATGATGCTCTGCAGCCTTTACTATTAACATTTTTCCCATATCCTACACCTGGCATGACTTGCTCCCCCATTCCACCACCAGTTCCCATTCCTGCTCATCACTGAGGTCTGCCAGCACATGAGGAGCCAGACCCATTTTAAACACAGACTGCTTTCTCATCCATTCATTTCAGCAGTGTAGCTGAGTGACATCAGTTTCCCACTCCCCTTTAATGTCTCTCCTTGTTTCTTTTTAACCCACTTGTTTTGTCACACAGCCATGGGAGAGCTCCCTGCAACTCTCATGGCAGAGGGGACAACATAGGGTGAGGCCAAAGCAGTGAGAATGCAGAGATAGCTGGGACCATTCACATGGCAAAGCTACTGGAATAAATGACTTCACAGCAACCCCCTCCCATAAGCTATAGTGTTGAGGGAACTAGGTTAAATAGGCCTTAGAAAACACTCCAGTCAAGAAAGTCTGAAATATTTATCTTTGAGAAGTTACAGCTAATTAAATTTCCATATACCTCATATGTGCTTGCAGCACTTCTGGAAATAGAAGTTTAGAGAGGCAGGGGACAAGAGGGACTACACCTTCTAGTCTCACCAAACCCAAGGGTTAGGTCTGTATTGGGAGCAAGCTCTTAAAATAGTTCTAGCACAACCCCTAGGCTGAAAACACACTCTACAATAGAAAGGCTCTGGCAGTAGTTTGACTCTTCAGATTTAGCTCAAGAGAGCAACCTCTTTCATTGTTCCAGAAGTTCCAAAACTTGTTAATACTTTCCTTCCTCCAGGCTAAGTAGTCAGCAACTTGAAAACGGTTTGGACCCATCAGTTTTAATGAGGCTGTCTCTTGCCCTACTTACCTAGAAGAGTACTAAATTTCTCTTACCTAATGTATCACCTTTTTTTTAAAAAAGGTTGAAGGTGTTCCAGGGAGGTCTTCCTGCAGCTTGCATATGGTCCCCCAGAGGAATCCAGGTGAGCAGTGTCTACTGCCCCACCCACCCACTACCAGCAGGGACCCCATATACAGGCTGTGGGCTGCAGACTTCCCTTGTGGTGAGGACAGTGGTGTACCCACAGCCACCAATCTGTTTTGTCCCTCTCCCTGTCCTGCAGCTCTGTCTCCTGTGTCTGGCACTGCCAGAAGGGAGGCTCTGGGCAAGCACTACACCTCACATCTGAGTTGGCCTAATATATCCAGTGCTCCTGGCCTGTTCTATCCTTTGTGCCAAGGTGCAAACAGCACCCACAGCAACCTGGCCACACCACACAGGGAAAGGGCCTAACTGTGGGCACACAGGGTGGGATAGACAAGCCCAGTCACTTCCCATTCCACATGTTGATGCCCTTGGATTGTACTCAGAAGCAACATCTCCACAGCTCATGGATGGTCTGGACTCTACACCAACTGGAAGGCAACCTTTCTGTTCAGGCAAGCTCATTTTTGTCAGAACTGGTATAGATATCAAGGTGGGTGCTAGAATATGACACCATCATCTGATGTTTTGCACTATTAGGCATTTGCAGTTCTGATTCAGAAGTCCATGAATGTGATGAGTAAGTGGTTTTGTATCTGTGTGTCCCATACCTGCCAGCTCCATCTCCCTTGCACTGAAATGTTTTGGGCTAGCTTGGTCAGCCTTCTGCTTCTGAGGTACATTCAGCAGTTCATAGCTCACACCCCAGTGTCTGGGACAACAAAAAACATGCATAAAGAAAATACAATCTGCCACATCTGTACTAAGATCATCAGGGCTCCAGCACATGTGAATGCATAAATGCATTATCAAAGGAGGCCTAAGAAAAATGTCCATCTGACAGGCCTCCTGGAGAGGTGATGAATGCCTCAAGCCTGTCAGCATTTAAGAGGCATTTGGGCAATGCTCTTTGGGCAATGCTCTTTAACAACATGCTCTAACTTTTGGTCACTTTGAAGTGGTCAGGAAGTTGGACTAGGTATTTCTTTTTGCTCTAGATGTTCCTTCCAGCTGAGCTTCCATTCCATTCATCACTTTACCCATTACCAAATTGGTTCAATGTGTTGCCAGTTAAAAATGCAGGGAAGTGAACAACAAAGATTAAACATCTCTCACACCCCAAGTTTTTTTTTCTTGGGCTCAAATTCACTCCTGCCCCTTCCTCGCCCCACTCCCGAGGGGTGCAAGGCACCAGGGACTGTGCTTGGTCACTATCAACTCCACCCTGCTGCTCCATCTTCCACACACTTTTCCCCTGTTCCACAGTGGGATCCCTCCCAAGAGCCACAGTCCTCCAGGATAAGTCTGCTGCCAGAGCGGCTGCAGTTTTTGCAGGAAATACCCACATGCCCCAGTGCAGGTCCTGTAAAGACCAGTGTGGACCCCAACTCCAGCCTAGTCCCCTCCAAGGGCTGCAGGACAGTCCCTGCTCCATTGGAGCCCTACCCAGAGCAGCAGGGGAATCTCTCCTCTGGTGCCTGCAGTGCTTTCTCCTCTTTTCCTCTGACGTTGCTGCTCGCAGGGTGTTCCCAACTCCACTATGCAGCATTTTGCCACTTGAAACCCAGGCGTGCAGCTTCACCACTGCCAGGCCCAGAGACACCCATTTACCTGCACCATGAGCGACCTTCCCAGCTGCCTGGGAGACACAGGCCATACTTCTACTTTGGAGCAGTGCAGGAAGAAAAGTGAAAATCAGAAGTCTGTGCACAATGCCATCTCCCAGCAGCCATCGAACTACATCCAGATGTGGGTGAGGATCCAGCTGTGGGTGAAGATCTGACAGTCAGAAACAGTAACTCAGTGCCTCTACAGGCCTTTGGGGGTTCACTTTGTGGGACCCTAGAGCACAAACTTTAGGAGCAGCAGCTGAGGCAAGAGGGTTGCTCTAGCCTTGACAAGAGACTTGGGAGACGTCATTGCTCTCTGTAACTACTGGAAAGGAGGTTGTAGTGAGGTGGGGGTCACTCTTTTCTCCCAAGTAACAAACATCAGGACAAGAGCAAATGGCCTCAGTTAGCACCACTGGCAGTTTACACTGGCTATTAAGAAAAAATTTCCTCATTGAAAGTGCTGTGAAGCACTGGAACAGGCTGTCCAGGGAAGCAGTCAAGTCACCATCCCTGGAGTACATATGGCACTCAGGGACACGGTTTAGTGTTGGCAGTGTTAGGTTAATGGATGATTATCTTCATGATTCTATTAAGTGAATCTTGACTGTAACTTAAGACACATGGCTGTCTGCAAATCAGCTCCAGAAAATGCCAGCAGATAGCTTCCTTTTCCTTAGTATTTAGCTGTTATATATACAGTAAGAATTTTACAATGGTAGCAGGAACATTTTACTTCAAGACACAGGTAAAAAGTCCTAACTAAATTCCTAAAAATTCCTAAATTTCTAAAAAAACGTTAATGAACATTCCTATAATTATTCTGTCAGTCTTCATTGGGATTTTAAACAATGAGCTGTCAAAAATTTGTTTCCTGAAAAAAACCTGTCATCCTTCCACCCCAAATAATGAACCAGTGGTTATAAAATATCATTGAAAACACTTAAGTGTTACAAGACATGCCAACCATTAGAAAGTAACTTCACAGGAGGTCCCAGTGTGGAGCTTAAGAGCAGAACCAGGACAAAGCATAGAATAAAAGAAAATAATTTTGAAATCAAAACCATCAGGTTTCGTAATTAACTGAAGTTAAATGGGAAAGTGTTAGATAACATTAGCAGCTACCAAAACAACAAAAAGCATCACAGAGCTGTATACACTCATCTTTGTTATTCCCATCTACTAAAACTATTGTTTTAGTCCACGGGTGCATTTCTGTGCCTATACAAAGAACAGTTGCACAAAAATGTTTCCATTATACACCAATAAATACTTGTGTATTTGGGTGCTACCCAGGTAATGTGGCACACTGTGCTGTGCATTCTCCATTGAGTCATGAAACATCCTCTTGAGCAACACACAAAGTTGTCATGGCATGCTGAAGTCAGATGGCTGTAGCAGTGCTTTGTAATCATTATTAATGTACATTTGCCAGTTCTGATCAGTATTTCCAGTTCCATGAGCTGAAGACAGCAGAGACACCCCGGTATCCTTCTGCCTTCCACCCTTCCATGCTCACTGACAATCCATGACCATTAAATCCCACAGCTGCCTTTCTTTTGGGCTTCATGAATTTTGTATTTATTTGCTTCAGTAATCAGTCTACCCTTAAGCACTCCCTAATCTGAAGTTTCCTTTTAGTCTTCATTTAATTTCCAGCAGCTAAACTCTTTTCCTTCTAAAATACTTAGAAGGCATCTTGTACTCATTACTCAGTTAAAAAAAAAAAACCAACAAAACAAACCCAAATGTTTCCAATTTCTCTAACTTCTCTGGCCAATAGCATCAGAGGACAGGCTGGGCAGTGTGACTGGCACTCTCTTTTCCATATCCAGATGTGTTCCCCAAATCCCCATACCACTTCTGTTGTGCTGTCCTGTTTCTCGGCTCCTCCTCCCAGCTCATTTCCCCAGTTCCCTTCCATCTTAATGCCTCTTGCCCCTACATCCTTACTGCTCTTGTCACTGCACAGGAATATTTCTCATCACACTTTCAATTATGAAGTTCATTTCACATTTTTCTTTTCCCTCTTTCTAACATCTCCTCCACTCCCTACATCTGAAGCTCAAGTTCACTGCAATGTACAACCACTGTATGAACTTCTTCACATCCCCCAGTTCCCATGCCACATTTCTCATTCCTTGCTTCCTAAAGCATTCCACGTTTCAAAAAGGCACTTCTAAGTTGCTCAGTGCTATTATTAATCACTGCAGCACTTGCTTACTTTGCTACTTCTCTCACTTGCTCCCTCAGCATCTCTAATGACTCCAACTATTCTTCTCTTTGTGGGCAAAGTTTGTCAGCTTTCTCAGATTACCCACAAGCATCATCTGCAGTCTCCTATACCTCAATTAAAATAAGAAATTGAGTTATCTTCCTATCACCCATCCCCTTGCCTTGCTCCCTCCAGCAAGCTGTCAACACCTCAAATTCTCAGACAGCAAAAATAATAAAGCAAGATACCTTTCTTCCCTGTCATGCATGTAAGCACTCCAAAATTACTCCTTATTCTACCCTCAGTCTATATGTGAGACTTTTTTCCCCTCAAAGTTAAGGCTTCCCCTTTCTTTTTCTGAACTATCAAGCCTTCCGCTATCACTGTACTTAATGCAGATCTAAATACTTCTCCCTTCCAGTTATGTGGAATTCATGTAAATCTCTCTACATTTTCTGGAAGTCACGTTTTTCTTCTATGGTATGACATTACTCTGGGGTGTGATTCAGAAAGGTTAATAACTTCTTTGATGTACCCATCCTGTTCATGCCCCTCTCCCTGTTCCCTAAATTTCTGTGCCAGTTTCCATCATTCTCAATGTCACACTAACTTCTCCTAAGCCTGTCTTTTCTTTGTGCCACACAGAGTCACACTGTCACCCAAAGCCTACTTACCACTTTAGCAGAAAAACTCAAATTTCCACTTAGAGACCTCCAAAGAATTCACATCTAAAACACTGTACAGAAAAGCAACTCTTTCTAGGCAAATATCTCTGAAGCTTCAGGTGAGTCCCCCCATTACAAATATCGGTGTGCTGTTCCATACTACACAGTATCTTATCTGAGCATTTATTATATGGAAAGTAACAGAATTAATCTGAGACAGAAAAGATACTCAATAAAAAGACCATGAAGAACCTTTATGTGACAAAGAAAAAGGAGGTACAATGGTAAGCATCATACCCATCAATTCTGTCATTTGAACACTGAATCCACAATGGATTTAACAATTCAAACACACAAGTAACGATAGCGTACCTTTATTTTAACACGTGCACTGCACTGATGCAGTAGATACAACGCCAGCAGTTTCTCCTTGCACAAACTACTATCAGTCAATAACTTCTAGGTGGAAGCAGCATTTAGTGCAAAGAATAATTAAGAAACTTCTAATGTTAACCGTATCTCGGGAACGGTTTGCATACATGGCGCAGCAATTACAGCTGCTTCCCAACTGGCCTTAAACATGGAAAACTGATCAGCTACAGCAGTTTACATTTGGAAATTCTAACACAGAGACTTGTTTTTCTTTTAAAAAAATCTACACTACAGCAACAAATAAATAAAGACCAACAGTGTGTATATATTTGCTCAGAATCAATTCAGCAACTTAAAAAAATATAATGTTCAGTGTTTGCTGAATTGCTTTATACTGCATCTATCACTTCAAAACACTACATTTAAAAAAAGTTAAAGAAAAAAAATAATTCTTCCAACTCTCTTCATACCCTATTAGTTGAAAAGCTTGCAAGCACTGCTGCCTCTCAGCTATTAATACGCAATTCAGGTCCCCTGGTCGTTCTGGGACTCTTTACAGAACATCCCTGCACACCCAGCAGCTCCCTGTGCAGTAATGCTAAAGGGAAGTACAAGCCCTGGTACAGTGAGCACATTAAATCACCTTGCAGTTCACAAGTTTCCTTGCCAAAAACCAAACCACTCCCACTTGTTGTGACTGATTTCTACATCTGCCAAGCTCATCCAGGAACACAGATGCTCTGAACTCTGTGTCCCCGTGTGCTTCATTTCACCTACATGAGCAATCACACTAAGAATCAATGGAAATATTCATGCTTGCAAAGTTATGGATACACCTGTTTACAGGATATCTGCATTCATCTGCGGCTAGACAAACTGACTGCAGTCCTGGACCATAAATGAAGAGTCTCTACTATATTATAGGTTATAGTACCAACATATTTTCTGGGATGCCTACAGCAGAGCTAAAACACTCAGGGAAATGTAGAAAACTATTCTATTTAGAGGAAAGCTCTGTTCTTTGGAAGTATTTAGTGATTCACAAGCTGTAGGCCATGGAAGAACTGTGCCCTGTGTATATTCAAGAATTAACATTAACTGTGATAATTTAAAATAGTAAGACTGAAAAATGCTTCTGCTGGCTCTCCAAACTGAAAACATTTTAACAATTTTAGACCAATTATGGACTGAAGAAACAGCAAATTTTTGCAAGTTTTCTAGTATCAGTCTAGAATTCCGCACAGGCTACTCAGATTCCATGAACAGTTTATATATGTGGGATGCAATAAAATTACTCCTTATGTGTGGTTTAAGAATATAAAGGACAGCTTTTGTTTGGTTTGTTTTCGTTAACAGTATCTTGGGGGGGGGCAAATGAACTCTCTCCAATAAAACTAAGAAAATGTGAATACTGTGTGTTGAATGAAACATCATTACTGTTCAGGATTAGAATGTTTAGGGAAATAGTGCATTTTTTATTCTATCTTGGAAAAGTAAAAAATGCACATAATAGTCATATCCCTCCTACCTCAAATGGGATTTTTAAACACAAATATCTTAGTCAATACACAGCTCTTACAAAAATATAACTTTTGACAACATGAGAAACTGCTAAAGAAAAATGCATCTTCTTCCAGAACAGAATCACAATGCCCCCCAGCTTCTACTGATTTTTACACTGCAAGTGAGTCTAACTGAGCAAGAGCCTCACACATTATGGGCCATCTGTGGCAACACAACCAGCACTGATCCTACTGAAGCACACACATACTTGCCCCTCAGAACATTCAGTACAGGTGCATATAAAGACAGATCACATCACACCCACATTTCTTCATCCTCTAAGCCAACCTTTACTTCAAAAATCTAGGGCTTCCCATAAGGCTGGGGAGAAGATACGCCCGCAAGAACCTCATTATGCTCAATTACTTGCACTGGGTGGAATGAAAACCCAGCCTTGATCTTCATGCTTCAGTACAAACCTATTGTTAAATCCATGTCAGAATCCAAATAATCAATATGGCAGCAACTAAAGCATTCCAGGATGTAAAAGGCCAAAGATTCTTCTGCCGCAGAGATTGCAGCAATGATGAAGAAAACTAGGGTAAATAGAAATTTAAGACTGGCTTCCTTCCCTTTACTCCAAGCCCTTTGTTGCATTCTCACAAGATTTTTTTCTTTTTAGTTATGCCCTTGTCTATATGGAAGCACTGCAGTGTTCATTAAAAAAACCAAACAAAAACCAACACCACACAAAAACCCTCTCCCATTTTTAAAAAGCACTATAGATGAAAAATCTACTGGAAAAACAAAACCAACAAGAACTCCATGGACCACCCTTGAGGGATGAAATGCTAAAGATGTCTTTTTTAATCAACCAGTTTGTGAAGATCTACAAAAAAATAAAAAGGATCACATTCTAAAGGTTCAGTGCAGTCAGCAGCTATATAGTTTTGCTGCTTATTCATCTTTAAGTTGACTTTCAAAAATAACACCCTAGCTTGTCAAAATATACATTTTCCATTTGCTTTTAAATTAAAATAATAATAAAAAAACATTTAAAGAATTCACAATCAATAGCATGACTAAGTTTCAGGATCATCTACAGCATATAATTTAAAGGTTCAAAATGCCAATATGCAGCATGTGGCAGGCCTATATGCTCCATGCAGCATGTACACTTAGGATAATTTCAAATAATCTTGATGTTCAGATGTCAGTCTGTTTCTTCCAAATTGTGTAGAATACCCATCTGGAGAAAATAAGCAGTTAAGGAAAAGAAAAGGCAACATTTGTAGTACACTGTTAAAATGTAGTTCTTTTTACTTATATTTAAATTCTGAAAACTTCCAGTAGCTCATAAAGGGTAGGCAAAACACTCAAAAGTGAAATCTCCCTGGATTCTCTTTTTGACTCAGCAGTTCAGGGATGCCTACACTTCAAATCACATACACATTCAATTAAGGTCTGGCAGTTGTAAAGGCAAAAATAACCTGTTTCTCTGAAACCACAAGCTTTTAAGGGCAAGTATCTGTATATCCTTCACATTCTTTTATCTTGAAAATGCGGGGTCAAATCTGAGTTTCACAGAGAGCTGACAATAATGAGAAGCAGGAGGAGCTGACTACAGTCAGTCTGGAGTCAGTAAGGGGTCAGTATGGAGGCTGCAGCATTGAACACTACCAGGGTTAGACACACAGAAGGGAGGCAAAATGAACACATGCAACAGAAGAAAGGCTGTCACAGCATCACATGCTTAATGTATTATGAATAAGCAGATCCTGGAAAGATGTTTCCTGTCAAGAGAGACAGCCACAGCAGGCTTTACCCTGCAAAACATTTCCAGGGAAATCCCATAAAAGCAGTAAACACTCAAGGCAAAATGCAGCCAGCAGAACCACCTTACAGCAGATCAAAATGCTCCTCTCAAGCTAAGGGCTTGAAGGTTAAACTTCTAGCTCCCTATATAACTTCCCTGCTACCCACAAATTGAAGAGATTCTGAAGGACTATTTTTAGGAATGGGATGCTTCTGAGAATATGCATACCCCTCCACTTGGAATACTTTTTTCCAGTAACACTAACTAGTAATGATAGGTATCATTCTCTTCCCCATTCCCCAGTCTTAAAAATCAAGTCTGAGCTGTATGTTCGATATGTCAGACAATATTTAAAGATCTGGATCATGCTAATCTGTATGAAGTTAGTTTCTTATTTTTGTAAAACAAAAAAGAAAATAAGAAGATACATCCTTGTCAGAACTCCCAGGCAGCATTACCCTTATCGAACAGTTTATCCCACATCACATACACCACTCAAGAAAATTAACAAAAACACAGCCTGTTCATGGAAGGTGCTGATCATTTCACCAGCTGTGAATTTACAGCACTTCCAGAAAACAATTCCTACAATTATCCTCAAAATAAAACTGCAGCAGTTCATTTACTATGAAAAAAACAAGTGTTTAAATCAGAACTGCCTTTTTGCTTGAGTTCATTACCTCCAACCAATCTATGCTTGCTTGATTTATTAATACACACTCTTCAGTCTTCTTCAGTCTTTAAGGATACAATTCCATGTAGGAGGGAACACACACAGTTTCTTTTGAAAACTCCACAGGACAGTAAAGCCTGCTAAGCTGTTCTTCGTACAGAGTCAAGGCATCAGTCAGATTGATACAGTTTCCCTGAAGAAAAAAAGAAGTTCCAGTCACAATCAAGCAAATAAGCAAAATTTCAGATGAATATATACATTTTGACATTACTGCAAGGCTTCCACATACTTGAGAAGCAGATACATGCTGTTCTCAATATTTAATATTTACAAGGCAAACAATGAACAGCTTGTCTTCATTCTGCCTACAGCAAACAACAATTTGTATCCTTTCAACAAAGGGTAAGTATGGGGGCATTATCTATATTCTCATTAGCAGAAGGAACCATTATATGAGGGCTTCCAGTTAACAGACCACCATGTGTTGTTTACCTATAACATCCACTCCCTAACCATTTTCTTAATGATTGCTTACATTTTTTAGTAAACAGTATTACAACGTCCAGATTCTTCTGTTATTTAACATTGCCTAGATCTTACAGTGTTTAAATGCACTATTAACAAAACTACAGCCTATCAATTTTAAACAGATTCCTCCACAAAGCACTATGACTAAATACATCAAATTATATAGAAGTTCTCTGACTGCGGGCTACATTGTCTTGAGTTTTCACGTCATGATTCTGAAAAGGAAGTGATTCCTATGATACCGTTTTTTGTCTTAGGGGTGAAACAATATTACCCAAACATATCATTCTTGGAATACAAACACATTGAGGATTACAAAGAATGAGGAATTAAAACAAACAAAAAAACCCCAACACAAACAACCCCCCCCCAGAAAAACCAATCCCCCAAATCGAAACACACAAAAAAAAAAACCCCAAACCAAACAAACCCCAATAAACAAAATATCCACGTCTCCCCAAAAACAACTCAAACAAAAAAACTCACCCAACGCCCCCAGCAACTCTTTTATGCAAGCACTACCTTGTCCCAAGCTAAGTATTAGTAAGAAGCAGAAGTTACTGCAATGTGTATCTGGGATGCCCATATGGAGAAAGCTCTGATTAGAAGACTGAATTCTCCATATCCTGGAGAACACATTTGAAGATTTAGTGGTAACAGTGAGTTCACAGAACACCACACTGAACAAACACCAAATATCCAAAGCAATAAGAGTTATGAAAGTTCAATTAAAAAATAAAAACCTTTGTCAAGTTTCTTGCCTACATAACTGAGTAGACTAGCAAATACTTCACAACCTTAAATTCAATGCTCTTAGGAATGAGTGAGGCAAATACAAGTTATCTGGACACTAATTTAAAATCAAGTGAAGTTGAATACAATCACCACTGCGTGGTCCACAAATTGCTCAGGTTTTTTCCAGGTATGAGGCACTGAATGAAGACTCACCAAAAAAAAAAAAAGTGTACTGTTGCTGTGGCACAGCACAGAGATAATACATTCTGTAATTGTGGTCACAGTGGAGATATTGCTAAAGGCCCTTGGCACACTGACAACCAAATGAATTTATTTGTGTGGTCTTCTATGTCCACCACTTTCCTGAGGAATTTTAGCTCAACCTACAGGCCCCAAACATGATAAACCAACTATGCTGTAACACTACACATGAACAGCAAGTTATATGATGACTATAAATCTCTATTGCCCACACAGCACGTGCCAATCTGGCCATATGCAGGGCAGGATGAGATCTTCAGGAGATACATGTCCCCAGCTTCTCCTAATGGTTGGGTTTACTAGCATGTAGTATAAATGCCTTTTACCTTGATGTAGCACAAAGCCTGCTTTCCATTTCTGATTTCTGATCAGCAGAAACAGAAGCATTAACTAGCATTTTCCAAAGTAGCTCTCAATATAAAAATCATCAAGCTTCCCCACGTTTTACCACTTCTAGTGGAAGAATGTTCGCCGCAGAAGATAAAAAGGAGAACAAAAAGGAAATCTTTATGTTAATGAATATACAGCTCCTAATAATCCAGCACAAGAGCCAAAGCCCCACAAAATGATGGCAAGAAATGCAAGGCACAGAAGTTACATGTTAGTGTCTAAAGCAACCGCCTCCACCCACTGTGGAGTGGCAGGATCCTCCTGCTGCTCTGAATGACTTTGGGAAGTGTTTGTGTGTACCCACAAGTAGACAATTTTGGGGGTTTTTTTTGGTTGTTTTTTTTTTTTTTACTGACCATTGAATGCAGTATCTTGTTCTTCCTGCCCTTCAATAACATGTGTAACTTGCACCTGACTGAACCAGATGGTTCAAATAAGAAAAAGCTAATCTAATAAAAAAAAATTTAGTTCCCTTACAGTCACAGCTTATTCAATATTTTGGGATCTCTAACTCGAAATGAGGACCCCAGGAACCAGGACTTCCTCAACGCTTCCTAAGTGTCTGACTGCCTGTGTTTCACACATTGTATTGCTCTGCTAACACACTGTGAAGCTTCTAAATCCAGAACAGTCTTTAAGAAAGACTCATTTTACTGTGTAAATTCTTTATGGCACTCCCATATTTTTTTAAATAGCCTTAAAATGATTATATGCACACAGGTGCAACTAAAAGTTAATTTTCACAAAGCAAGGAGCTAAGATGAGTTTGAACAAGTACTATCTGTGCTCTTTAAAACATACAACAGACAGGCCAAAACAAGCAGAGGTCACATTTGAAATCAGTACTTCTACACAGCTCCATTTACACTGATTTTTCCATGTAACAACATCAGATGATAACTAGAACCAAAGTGTAAAATGTACATTCTAACTTTGGAATTTATACTATTTTTTACTGGTAGGATTTTTTCACAGTGTATTTAAAACATTTCTATTTCCAGAGAAAGTGAAAAGATAATTAATTCCACCAATCTTCCGCTGAATTTTTTCCATCATGCTCAATTTTTTTTTTTTTTTTTTTTTGGACTGTGCTCAAGTTTTCACAAGTGAAGAAGAAAGCCTCAATTTAAAAAAATCTTAACACAGCATCTTGACAATGCTCTCAGGCACATGATGTGATTCTCAGGGTTGTCCTGTACAGGGCCAGGAGCTGGACTTTGATGATTCCTGTGGGCCCCTTCCGGGCCACAAAATCCTATGATTCCACTCTATCATTCTGTAATCTTTTAAAAAAAATCATGTTTGGGAAAGTCCTCCTTCAAAAGAACTTGCATAAAACATGTTTGATTATAATTTTGATCATATTGCACAAACAAACCTGTACTTGCTTATTTGGTAAAGGAAAGTGGCATGCTTTAGATTGAATTTTTCATATTTGGGTTCAGCTATCAGAAAACAAATGAGATTTGTAAAAAGGTATAAGACTAACACTTACTGAGCACAACAATGAACAGACTGCTGCAGTACAGTTCAGTAACCTGTCATTATCCAGAGGATTGTGGTGGGTTTTTTTGGTTCAGCTGCCCTTTACCAAACATATCATTTTGTTTCAACATCAGACTGAATGCAAAAGGAAACTGAAAAACAACCTGTGTAATTTGAGTCATAAATAGAAACGCTGCAAGGTAATTTACAGAGCATACCACTATTACGTAGGAAGTTGAACAGGATACACAGTGATAGAGAAGTATCCAGTTTCCCAGACTGTTGCTTCAGTATTTCATCATTTCTCCCTTCTCTAGCAAGAGACAAATCACTGCAGACACCATGGAAAACAAATTACAGGAGCAGTGAACATGCCAAGAAACAATTTTTGCTTTTCAAACCCACAACTCCCCAATTTCCAAATCAAGATCTTGCCTAAAGGTTCAGACAACCCACCTGGCTCTTCTATCAACCTTTTTCTTCTGGAGAAACACCACAGGATTTTATAGTTCTGCATTGTTACTATTTTTTGTAACTATCTGGCTTTACTCAATACAGAGTTAAGCATTTCAAAAATCAATTCTACAAAACATAAGGCTTATTTCAATAAAGTTATTGAAAAATCACTATTATTAACACCTTTCTTTAAAAGGTGACCAGCTTTACCAACCAAGGCTACAGTGTTAATAACAATGTCAATCACACTTAGATGTTCTAGTATCACTAGAGTGCCACAGGGAACCAAGCAGAGATCAGTCTAATAACCTGTGTCCACTTTAACTGCCGCTGCCTAATGAAGAGTTATGTGGTAGAGTAATGCATTGTTTGCTCTGGACAGACACCATATTACTCAAACAATAGCTAATACTGAATGCTGTTTAATAAGGTTTAAAGCAGATGACTCACTAATTAAATGTTTTCAGAAGGAAATAACCAAAATCACGTTCCTTTTTCTCCCACAGGGTTCAGTCAAATTTTCAACATACACAAAACCCTACCCAACTCCTCTGCCCAGCCCCGCGAACTTAATCTCTGTTCCACGTCAAACAATTTGACAGGTAAGAACTAGGAGAATGATGAATTTTTTTTTACTCCTTAAGAAGCATCTTTCAGACAGAAAAGTACTTGAGGCGGTTTAAACTTTGAGATTAACAAATCTTTATCCATAAGACCTTGTTTAAGACAGATGACTCCTAAACTGTTTCACAGCCTTTGCATCCTGAGTCTGCTCAGGGCTTGCACTCACTCCAACAGCTCATGCCTGTCTCCCAACATCAGTTTTTCTGGGCTCTCACAAGGCATATATTCTGTAGACTCATTAGTTTAGTTTTTAGGTTTCTACAGCACAATGCACAACACATTTAAATAACAAATACAGTTCTGGACCGACAAAAAACATTCCTTAAAATAAGTAGCGAAAAAAAAAATTGTTTAAATTAACCATGTAAGTTCCAGTTAACTCTGCCCACCTATAAAGGGGATGTGTCCATCAACTATTAACAGGCTGAACTTGGGCCACTATGCTTCCTCCAACCCTCAGAAAGTAAACCAGTGACTTGAAAGCAGGTGAAAGGGTCCCTTTTCCATACTTGTCCATTTCTTACATGTCTTACCCCACGTCATTGGCACTCGACACCTTTGTCTGTGACTGTACGCCAGAGAAGTTTAATTTTTAACATGGGTTTCTGTTTTTGTTTTGCAATAATGTGCAAGAATTTGACATCGCCAAGGTTTGGTTTTATCCTTCCTCACTTCACAGTGACTAATAAGCAGTGAGACACTGATCATGAAACACCTAGCATAAAAGCTAGGCTTAAGTTTGGGGGGACACAGAGGGCTGTTAAGGAAATAACAGAGGCAAACCTGACTGTTAAGTACCTCCACTGGCCAAAAGATCAATTAATTTAAAGCTGAACTCTCAGTAACAAAGGGAAATGAAAGTGTCTGTTCCTTAAAGCCTCTCAAACTACCAAGAAATCACAGAGGCTCACACAGCCATTCTTCCAGCATCCTTTCATGGTTCAGTCATGGAGAATCTTGCTCCCTCGTTGGAAGTGCTAATTAGAAAGCCCACACAGCAGCCAAAAAAAGGAGTCTAACTATGGAGCAACATGATGATTGTCTGGACATTCAGAGGGCTGAGTAGGAGAGTGGCCAGGAAGAGACAGCTTAGTGAAGGGCCACATGTTCATGTGGGAGACACATGATCCCTTGCACCAGGGGTCAGTGCTGTTTACTGGAACCTGTGAGTGGTCTGAGTTTCTATCCTGCCTGGGCTGAACGACCCCAACCAGGAAGTCACAAATTCCTGTTTAGAGGTATTTTTAAAGATTCCACTTTATAAACAGGCTGAAAATGATAGCCTTCTCAACCTCAAAAGATTAGATCAACAGAACAAAAACTTAGAACAGAAAAAGGCATTTTCTTAGCTACACAATCCACTGACACTCAGAAACAACATTACAATCAGTCTCTGCATCTGCTAGACCATGGTTTCACAGCTCTTGGGACAATCCTCACATGCTACTTCGAAGGCACAAGAGAGGGATGGTTCAGAAAACAACAGCCACAAACATATCATCTACAAGAATACATACTCACTTGAAAGAAGTCACTTGGGCCATCTAAAAATCATATTTTTATAAAGTCCAATACTGTAAAAACACTTAACGTGCTCAGAAACAAGTTGCTGGGAAGGTGTATTAGAGATGAAACTGCATCTCAGGATTTTCCAAGGTCTTACATCCTCACCAACTCAAATTTCTCTCCACTGTGATGGCTGGGAACATGTACCTCTAACTGGCTCTGCCTTGGAGAAGGTTAACACCGAGCAGACATGGCCTCATATCATATCATATTGTATCATGTCATATCATTACACATTTCAAAGCACCAGCTTCAGAAGAATGGAAATAAGAGCATGCCATATGACCACTGAACCTCAGAGTGGTGGGATTACGTTTAACAGTAAGTTTTCATAAACAAGCTTCAAGTCTTAAACCTACAGACAGGTTTGCAAGTTCTGCAGGCTAAGGGCCCTAAAGCTCATGACTCTGTGTAGGCTGCAACACTCAATATGGATGATGCAGCTAGAAAAGCAAGGGCATGTAAAGCACAGCTGCTACTCGTACAAGTTTTTGTTCTAAGCTGTGATTACTATTTGCACAGAGAAAGTATGGAGGCATTTTTCCCCAAATACACTCAGACACAGACTTAAAGCAGCAGAGAATGACATTCATTAACTTCCCCTTTTACATCTTTCCAGAGCTGAAAAAAAGGAAGTCCCTCCTGCATCTTAAAATTGGCCACATAAGTTCTTATAACCCCTAGGAATACAAATAAATAGTCTGAAAAATCTTCCACAGGCAGAATGTCTAAAAATCTTAATAAACTGCCAGGCAATACCAGTTACCTGCCTCCACCTAGTGGTGACAGGACATTCTGCACCAGCATTTGGAGACTGCTTTGAGAATCACCACGGAAGGAATCCCGAAGGAACCACCAGGTGTGTTAGAGCAGCATGCGACAAGTAATTCTTTTTACAATCTCAGATAAATTATATCCATCTGGAGTTCAACAGCACTAGACCCTGCCTGCTGAAAATTCACCTGCAGATCAGAACATTTTCTAAAACTTGCGCAGAGCTCAATGAAGAGGTGATGAGCATTTCCCTTTATCTTTCCCAGCAGTGGCATTTAGACAGTCAGGCAGCAATACAGTATGTGAAAGGATGGCATTCTGTGAACACAACTCCACTTCTGGGTAAGGAATTTCTCTGGCACTGAAATAAATGACATCTTAACTAGATGCACATGATTCTGTTCAGGGTGCAAGGGGACATGCTACAAACTACAAAGAACAAAAATTTTCAATGTCAGTACAATATAATGCCAAGGCAGAAGAAGCAACTATAATTACTGGCTAGTAGTCCACAGAACAACAATCCTTTTGCTGCATTTTTCCTATGAGACATTTCCTCATCATAGCAAAGATGAGGCTCTAACAAGTAAGTGGGCATTCCCTCAGCCACTTTTCTTGGTGATATTTAATATTTTTTGGTTTAGAGAACCAAAATGCAAAGAAGGGACTGGGGGGCACATGGAGTCCTGTATTTTAAAAACATAACTGCCTTAAAAGGCACATGATGTCTTCAGCAAGGCCTGCTGGGTAATAGATGCATCCTGAAAGTAGATAGCGGGAACAAAAGTAACTTAAATTCCCAATGTTAATACACAGAGCTGAAACCACTGGCATTCAACAGCAAACAGAGCATTCAAAATCATTTATGAGTTCCCAGTGTGTGACTAAGCTGCCAAAGTTTGTAGTGGTCATGTTTGAACTTCCGACCATAGTCTAACCCAATACTCTGAGTAGCCAGCTTCAGATAGTTTAGTTGAATTTAAATTTGTTTAAATAATTAAAACAAAGTTATAGACAGCTGATTTTCTTTAGAGCACCCTGGTAAGTCTGTTCATCCTATGACCAGACTACTGAGTTGTCTGAGGATGTGGTGGGTTAAGCTTGGCTGAATGCCAAGTGCCCACAAAAGACATGCTGTCACTCCCCTGCTCAGCTGAACAGAGGAGAGAAAATACAGCAAAAGGCTCACGGGCCAACGTAAGGATGGGGAGAGAATACTCACCAGTTACTGTCACAGGCAATCAGACTCACATTTGTATTAAACTCAAGTTCCTCATCAAATCAGAGTGGGATAATAAGAAATAAAACCAAATTTTAGGAACATCTTCCCCTACCCCTCTTTTCTCCCCAGGGTGAACTTTACTCACAAACTGCGCTAATGGGGAATGGGGATTGTGGTCAGTTCATCCCATTTTATTTCTAGTGCTCCTTCCTCCTCCCACACTTCTCTGCTCCAGTGTGGGGTCTCCCCCCATGGGAGACAGTCCTCCATTAAGTTCCCCAACATGAGTGCTTCCATGGGCTGCAGTTTTTCATTAATTGCTGCAGCGTGGGTCTCCTGCAGGGTCACAAGTTCTGCCAGCAAGCCTTCTCCAGTGTGCATTTCCCACAGGGTCACAGCTTCCTTCAGGTATCCACATGTTCTGGCATGGGGTCCTCCAGGGGCTGCAGGTGGATCTCTGCTCCCCTGTGGAGCTTCATGGGCTGCAGAATGACAGCCTCCTACATCTTGGTCTTCATCACAGGCTGCATGGGAATCTCTGCACTGGTACATGGAGCATCTCCTGCCCCTCCTTCTCCACTGACCTTGGAGTCTGCAGAGCTGTTTCTCTCACATATTCTCACTTCTCTCTCTGGCTGCAACTGCTGTTGTGCAGCAACTTTTCACCCTTCAAAAATCTTATCCCAGAGGCACTACCACAGTCACTGATGGGCTCAGCTTTGGCCAGAAGTTGATCCACCCTGAAGCAAGTCTGGCATTGGCTTTGTCAGACATGGGGGAGCCCTCCTCACTCCCCCCCACTATCAAAACCTGGTCAGATAAACCCAGTACAGAGGGTTATTCCATTCTTACAGAGGATTATTTTGTTTTTTCAGGCCCAACTGGGAAGGGGCTACAAGAACCATCAAATGGGCTGGGTAGTATACCAGTAGATGTATCAAAAGCTCTGAAAGCTGTTTGCCCCAGTATTAATTGTCCTTTTTTCAACACTTTCAGGAAGACTAAGCTGCTTGAGAACACTGCTTCTATACTCCAGCCCTTTCATTGGCTACCCATTAGCGACAAGTCCAATTTTAAGCCATGTTAATTTTAATATTGTTTCTTTCTCATCCTGCCATGTACCACCTTGTTGCTTTGGGACCACAAAATATAATATTGCATAGTTTCACAACAGCTAAAACCCACCAGGGCTGGTTCAGAACTGCTGTCCTTTCTTTCTGTGCAAGCAGATGATGGAGAGCCAACTTATCTCCTCCCGTGAGGACAGGACAGGCAGCAGGGGCTGCACCAGTCTCCACCTCAGCTGGTTTCAGCTGACACAAAACAACCCTCCTGTCCTCCGGCTACAGCACAGCCATCATTCCAGCTTTCAGCACAAGCTTATTCTCAAGAGCCCTTCTGCAAAGTCCAAAAAAAACCTGTCCCCAGACATGTTTACCTTCGTCCCAATAAGGCCAGCTAGTCTCACTGTGTATGGTGTAAGTACAGTAACTGCAACACAACTTGCTCTGTTTCAAAAGATTTAGTGTCCTTTTGATATCAAAGTCTGCCATAAATATTTCCACTAGTAACAGGACAGAAATGCCATTAAAATTTAGAGTGTGGTACAACCATGTTAATTATATCTTATATTTTAACCACAAGATCATTTCTCCTGCTCATAAAACCACAGTATTTTAAAACAGAGCAGCATATTAGAATTGCCAGAAACCTCATCCCACAAGTTTTTCATTTCTTTTAAAACCTGCACAATTTTACAGTAGACCAATTTCTTTATATTTCAGAGCTTAAGGATATTATTCCAAAATACAGTACTTAGATTCTCCACACATCAGAAGACTAGTTTATGAGCATGACAAAAGAAACACAACTTCAGAGACTTAGACTTCACTGAACCATCTGCTGGCTCCTGTCACATTCTTGTATGATTGCACACAGCTTTGTGGCACTCCAAATTCAGGATTACATGAAGTATTTTCAGTGGAAAGCTACACCACAAGTCTATTATCTATGAGGTGGCTATATTAATTTTCTCATCCCCCTGCACCTATGCCAAACTCTTACACCTTAATGAACGATAAATTTTCATGTTTTACACTCTACAGCTGAAGACATTAGCTTAAAAACCATCTATCTCTTCATAAAGTACATCTGTTCTGCTTTTCAAAGAATTGTTCAGCTGCAATATTCTGTAGCATGCCTTGCTGAGTCTTACAATTATGCTTTTAAACTCCAGACAAAAGTGCTACATATTCATGAAATAATGAAAAAAAGACAAGTCAGTTAGCAAAACCTAACTTCCATGCAAAAGTGCTTGGTAAGTCATTAAAGGAAGAAAACCAGCTTGTAGTAGATTTTTAGGTAGTTTTGTCTTTTTTTTTTAACTGAAACAGTGCAAATTGCAATACATACAAAGCAGTACTTCATTACACCCAGATATCATACCTGTGTGAAGTATTTTCCATCTTGTTTCAGGACTTTCATTGAGAGGTCAAGAATCAACCGCAGAAATTCCCATGTGGAATCTGCATATGGGGAGTGATTGAAAAACAACCGCACATTATTGGCTTCTTTACTTATTACATATTCAAGACTTGCAAAGTCTTAAAAAAATTTAAAAAATAAAGCCTGGATTAAAAAACCCCAAATGTAAACCATATGCAACAGCAGTGATGGCAGGAGTGCTGCTGGTTTTCTTCACAGGAATTCTCCAGAAGTTTCCAATAAACTCTAAAGTGAGGAAAATTTACTAGAGTATGAACTCCAAATACTTCTCAAAAACTACACAAGTTCATATTATTCTGGAATAAGATTTAAAAGAGTGCTAGGCACATGCTAGCCTTTTCTAATATTCAAAAAATTTTCAAAAGAACAGATGTCTTACTATCTTTTTTTTCCTCTCAGATTTGTTTTTTAAATGGAAAAAATGAAAGCAGTTACAGTGTAAACTGTTATGCAGCAGAAGAACAAATGTTGAAAATTCTCTGGAAGTTTAAGAAAATAAATTACAAGATTTACCTTCTTCTGGAGATGTGGAGATTGGAACAGCTGTCAGATCATTAATTACATAATCAAACATTCTTCCTTCTTTGGCATACCTCTTCAGTACAGGAATACAGTCCTCAATTAGAACCTATAAGAATGAAATACTGTAGCTAGTCTTCAAAATACCCTAAAACTCACCAGGTAAAAGGAACAAATGTGGATTCACAGAAATTAAAAGGGAAAATATCAAAATTAAATACATGTTTAATTTTAGGCTCCACCTTCAACTTTTTACATCATACAGAAAGAAGGAACTTTGTAGGAATTATGACAACACAGGCACTCTAGGACTGAATTTCCTAGATCTGCGACCACTGTTCTTCCTACCAAATGCTGACAACAGTTAGCAGTTCCACGTAAGTATAGTAAGTTATTCATATGAAGGGTCACTGATTTCCACAGTAGCATGTGACTTATCTGTTAATTTTTTGTGTGTTTTTATTAGCTCACTCCTGTAAGTTACTATCTATCACAGCATCTATGGACCAGTAATGAAAACAAAAACAGGCTACACCTGGGCTCATTTTTAAGTGCTGTCAGATGCAGCACAAAGACCTCAACTGCAGGAATGCATGACATTTGTTGGGGTTTTTATTCTTAATATAACAGCAGTGTAATACTAAGGGATTTTGCCTGCAAATTAAAAATAATTGTTAAATGTGTATTACAAATCCGGGTATTTCCAACTGTATAGAACACCTAAGAAATACACATTTCTTCTATCTTTTTAACAGTTTAAGGTTTAACAGTTTAAGGAATGATGTTAAACACTACATTCTTACTGCTATTTCCTCTTTATTTCTAAGTTATAGCGAACGTTCTCCTATTTCACATTCCTTAAAAGCTGCATATGCAATTAATTTTAGAAGTCTGAAGACAGAGTTAAAATACTTCCAACATGAATTCCAGCTATTAAAATATGCACGTGTCATACAAAAGGAAAAAATGCTTCCCAAACTTGAGTGAGAAAACTTGTCCCCAAAACTTTGCCATAGCAGTCTTCCAGACTAGGTCAACATGTATTTGAAATATTACTTGTAATGAAAGAAAAACAAAACATTACCTGGTAGCACTCTCCTTTCAGATTGTCTAAGACATCTCCGCACGTTTTACGCATGTGTTTTCTACACCCGTCAATCACCATTTGGTCAATGTTTGAGGTTTGTCAAGGCATAATACACTCACGAAGTAATAGAGGTAACAGCTTCTACTTCTTCAGAAACAAGTTCTCAAAGAGGTGGCATTCACAAGGGAATAACTGGATGTGTCTATTGGTGTATATACTGCAATAGCCAACCTTACGTTCTGGCCTCCAGATTCAAATAGATTATTAGGAAGTGCTTATTTTTGGTTTTAACCAAAATTTTTGATACTTTAGGTTATCATTACCATGAAACCCTGAAATGTGAACTGTAAAACTACTAAAAACTCCATAAAGTTAAACCAGGTTCAGATTTTAACCTACACTTTTAAGACAATTATTTTTAGTCTTAGCAAAGGGATCCCAAAATCTAGGATGATCAACATTTCATATGGCTAACAGCAGTTTACATTACAAACTATATGAACTACACAATGTTGAAAACTTGATTTGTATTGGTATTTTTAAAACAGGGTTGGTCAATTCATCAATACAGTTCATCAAGTCCTGGCATTCCTATTGATTAAATTTTTTTGCTTCTAGGCACTATTTTTTTTTACAGCTTTCTTTAGGAAAAGAGAAGAACTCAAAAAGGCAGAACTGAGCCCAAAACACAAACTTGACAGATCTGTCTTCTGTTACTAGAGAAAGCATCAGAATGATGACAGAGGCATCCCTTTCCAGCCTTATTTAAACTACTACTCAGAGTTATAGTATGGATTGGGAACCTGAAAGCAGGTGTTGCATAATGATGCACAAATATGCAGTCACTGGTCTCTCTAAGCTGACAAAAAGAAATTTCATTTAAGACCCTATCTCCTCATGCAAATCAGAACCTGACAGGTAACTGTCCTCAGTGCTAAGGTATCAGCAGAAAGCTCTGGTTGATATGAATAACGGGCCATTTGTCAAAGGATATCTCTACCATAGTAACCATCTTTGGCTTCAGTTTGACTATCTCATAGAGTATACCTCCATCACCACCTCCTAGGATTAGCACTTCTTTCCCAGTGTAGTCTTCCTTTCCACTGCCCATTATGGCTTGAGTATATGCCAGGTCACTTTCTGCCAGATCTGAATGGAAGGAAGAGAGAATTGGACAGAAATATTAAATCTTCAGTTGTTCTCATTAACTGGTATTAATCCAGAGGTGATACAATACAGACAAAAGCAAGGGCATCTACAGAAACAACCTGGCTCTCAGAGACAGTGCAAGTAATGAGATTTTTCTCAGAATCCCACACAGGATTTCTCCAGTTCTCCATGTGAACCCAACAAATGGCCACCTCAGCATTCGGAAGTACTGTGTGCCAAAAGAAGCAAAGTAAGAGACCAAAACCATCAGTCTTTGTAACTTGATACTTCAGTGGCTTTTTATCTCAGACTCATCCTGAAAGAGACAGATCTGGAAATTTTTGAAAATACACTGTGGACCCCAGCTAAAAAGAGCAACCTAGCCTAGATGCACACGAGTGGATCCCTGCACAGAAACAAACATAACCATTAACACCCAGGTGCTGAAGGGCCCTGCAGCTTGCCTTCTGCCAGCATCAGCTTCAAAGTAGGCACTAACACTCCCAAGCTGCAATAACAGATCTGCACTACAAGGGCCAAGCTTTGTGCAGCAGCACATCGTGGCATATCCTATCACTCTGCCTGGCAATCACCACCTCCCTTACGAGTGCACAATAACAAAATGAGACAAAGCATTGTTTTAAAATCCCATGGAAGGGAAATAAGTAATGGCATACGTCCCTTTCTACAAGGCACATTGTCACAATGTTCAAGCAAAACCTCATCTCCATATTAAACTCTGATGAAAATTTCTGGCTAGAAGTACTGAGTACTACATTTGATGATTTCTAATACAATTCTATCTGGATTAGAAAATACCTTGCTAATGCATTCAGTAATGGTGCTTTTCAGCTGCCATCTGCACAGAAGCCCTCTTGACAGTTGCAGAAAGCTAACTGAATAGTTAGAGGTACTTCCAATGATTTCAAAAAGCTGTAGTTTAATTCCTTAATTTCTCTGCCATCAGAGTTAAGATAGGTATTCTATCCCTGGGCAGCAACAGCCCTCATTTACCACAGTCAGTCCTTTTTCAACATAAGAACTAAGATTTTACAAAGCACAATCCTTTTGTTGCCTAGATTTTCTAGAAAACAGCAGTCTCCAGTTTTAAAAAACAGTAGTCCCCTTTCTTCTAAGTTCGCTTTCAAAAATACAAAGGTCAGCAGGCACAAAGTACAACACAAAAACCCTCACAAAGGTTGGGTTGCTATTCTGATTAACTTAAGAGTTATTATTTTGAAGAAGAGTCAAAAGATGTTCACCAATAAAGCAGCTAAATGGTTTGAGATACAGCTGCCCTATACCTCACCAAGCAGGAAATTCCCTTAGAGAATCAATGGAGCAGCAGGGTTATACACATACACACATGCCAACTCCCATTTCTTTGTATTTGTTTAGAACTACATTGTGTTTTGAAGACTGACAAAGTAGCTTGTTTTGCTGTCAAAGAGAAGCTCTCAGAAGGTTCGACTGGCAACAAGAGGGAAAAGCTCATATAAAAGAATGGAGTAGAGCAAGCTCTGCTACAGAACACCATCTATTCTCCTCAGCCACTTTCTGCAGCAAAGATACTAACTCTGGAAAAATAAATCTTTTCTTTTTCAACTCTAGATTTTAAACTGGTCAGCCTGATTGACATCCTTAATATAAAGGAACAGATACATGTGTACATGCATAAACAGTTTCCAGCATCAGAACCATGACTCTTAGACATCTAATGAAACTGCCACATCAGGACAGAAAACAACACTTCTGACATTTTCACACCAGAGATCCTTAAATGAGATGGTACTTACTAACATCCCCACTGAGAATAAGAATATTCCCAAATTGTTTTGAATGCAGAATTTTAATATTCTGAAAAGGTGAATCTTCATCATAAACAACTTCATCTATGTCATATTCCACCAGGCGCCCATCAGCTGTGGGCCAGTATCTATCAATGACACCTCCTCTCAAAATGGCTGGCAACCTAGAAAGAAATAATATGAGAAAAAGATTACAAAAAACTGGGATGTTTATTTTTTTTTAAGAATCCACTTTAAATATCCCATGGATTCACCATAATAAGTAATATTTACAAGAGGCATCTAAGAAAACTTGCTACATTTAACACTCAACAGATACAAGAAACCTGCCAGCCATATGTTAAATATACATAAGTTGCTACAGCACAGATAATATAAATGATTCTTCTTTATGTACAACTTCTACAATATACCTGTGAATTTCACTCTATTCAAAGAGATGGAATTTACATAACATACAAGCCTCTGTAGAAGAAACAGCTCATGATCAGAAAAATAATACAAAAGCAGAAGGCAGGCAAAAAAAACCAACAAAAAATCTTCAGTTAAGAATGCCATTTCTTTAAGATTAAGTGCATCTTACTCAGAAGCTGTACTGAGAGACATTTTAATACATAGAGAAACAAAAAGTGAACTATTACAGTGTTTCAAACTGAGCTGGGTCAATCTGCAGTGCATAAGCACAATCCTCGGTATCAGCAGATTGTCTGTATTACTTTTTAAAAGTGGTTCAAGCATCTGCAAAGATTGTTTTGGGTTTCTTGTTTGTGGGTTTTAGGGGTTTCTTAAATTCCATAGAGATGGTTCAAATCAGTATTTCACCTGTAAAGACAAACTATCTTTGAAATGACAGCGAACAATCAAAGGGATTGTGTTTAGGCAAAAGTGCAGACACAGAGTTCATCAGATCTCCCACACACACTTGAAAGAATAAAGGGGGTTTTTTTTCCAGAGGAGGGCGTAGCAGAAGACCAGACAGACAAGCTGTTTCTCAATTCCTTAGTGATTCCCAGTCAACATTCCAGAAACACTTCCTACCCCCAGCGAGCCGCCAGATGGCGGCACACAGTGGGAGCAAGAGCAATCCTTCCTTACCTCAGAACAACAAAAAGGCACGAAAGGTTCTCCAGCTACATTCACCCTACCGCAGCTGCGTGTGTGCAGCTGACACCAAAACGATGCAAAACAAATTTTAAAAAAAGGCACAAACGAAAAACAAGCAAAAAAAGATGCTGAGGAGCATGTGACAAGATCCATGCCAGATACCATGTTCGAAGAGGTTCATGACAGTGACTACAGTAACCAAAAGATCTAGGTCACTTCAGGCAGATGTTTTCCTAACCTGTTTTTAAGAAATTCCTATCACAGGGATTCCACAAACTCCCTGTATCATTTCAGCATTAAAATAGCCTCAAAGCTCCTCCTCAATAACACAGATTGAGGAGATCAATCTATGAGATCATCTATGTTCATACACTGTGCACCTTGTGAGCCTTTACCAGGTTGAAGTAAAGCAAGATAACTCTCTCTGTTTTACATACAACTGTAAAACAAATAATATTCAAGTATAATACCACTTTTCAAATTACTACCATTTTACTTGTGGTCTCTCAAACATCAGATCTACTTTCTGCCATAATACTGCTTAACTGTTTTCCTATTTTGTAGTTTGTTCCTTGGCTTTACTGAGCCTTGCTGATTTTACACTTGCTTTTTACTTTTCTTAACCCATTTTCACTTCTACAGTCCTTCAAGCACCCACTACATCTTCCACCATGGGCATGCCTACAGTAAGTGCTCTCTGGCTTCACGGTATCAGTCACTGCCAGATAGTCACCATGAAGACAACAAGCAGCCACATCCAGTATGAAAGTTATTTCAGCACCAGGCCATGAGCCACAATTTGAGTCCCTAAAATTTAATAAATAGCCTTGAATTTAAACAATCCAAATTGACAGAGGGCTTGCAAAGCCTCCATCCTTGAGTTTTATAATAAAAGTTTGCTACAAAACATATCTATATTCTTGTCAGGTCCCTAAACCACACATGCCCACAGTGAGCACCATGAGGCACACCAGAGGCAGAGAGAAAGAGCCACAGGAAACCTTGTTCAGGGTGGGGTCTCCTCTATGGGCTGGAGCTTCGTTTTAGCTCTAAACCTCAGCCCTGGTTCCTGTGCCAGAGCTGCAATGCAGCTCTATCCCACCTGCCCCAAGTGTTTGGCCAATCCTTGACACCCACCTTGCCCTCAAAGCTGCCTCAGTACTACAGCCCAGCCTGGCAGTCACAGGGATGGGTCTCACGCTGGTCACCATCACCAGCTCACCTTCTCCATGGGCTGTGGGATGTGGCCCATAGGGTACAGTTTATGCCTTGGCCTATTCCCCTGCCACCCTTGGCTGCCCAGCCCTTCCAGAGCAGTCTGTTCCCACTTCCAGGCTGCATTTTCTCTCACTATTTCATGCAATCATCACAAGAAACTAAAAAAATATCCCATCTGTATCTTCATACTCCAGGCTATTCATGCATTACAGCAAAGCACAACTTGCTTATCTTTAGTAACTATGCAGACAAACCACACACAGAAGAAGAGGTACAAACTTACCGTTTCACCCTTTTAATGTTACCATGAAACAATTCTTTCATTCTTTCTTCTACTTTGTTTAGAAGCTGCAAAAAATAGCAAACATGAGGTAGAATTTGTAGATCATCACTTAATGCAAAATACCTGTTAAAATTAGTCTACCTGGAAGGCAATAAAACATAGCACCTGCTATGAAAAGGCTTTGAAATGTAACTAGAAGCCCATGAGTAACTATCTTGCCTCCTCAGCCTGGTTACAAGCAGGATTGTCCATATTACAGCAGCTGTAATACGAGACCCAGTACTTGCAAAAGAGTGTGTGCATTCATGCACTCACGTGTGTACACAACTTCAACAGGTGTTACTGCTCCTCATCAGTAATCCAGGTTTGAACTGACTTTAATATTTTTAATCTTTTACCAAGATAGACTTTGATCGACCTGAAAAAAAAAAAATAGGTGCTCCCCATGCAGTTAGATAATCCTAGTAAGCAGCACTCATACCTGATCAACTTCCTCTCTTCCTTTCATGTGATCATTGTAGCTCTGCAGATCCACCAACACTAATCCATGAGGATGAATTCTCAAATTGGCAAAACTACAACAGAGAGACAGTGATGACAAATTTATTATCAAAAATCAGAGTGAGGAAATAAAATCTGAAACGAGTTATATTAAAATTCAGAAGGCATGTTTTTTCCCCAGCATCTGTAACCATTGGCAGTGACAGCTCAAGTCTTCCTCTGCAAGGAAGAGCAAACAAAGTTGCAAGAACTTGCCTATCACTACACAACTAATAAAACCAGTAGGAAGCAAGGCAGTGAAACAGTGTTTAAGCCACAACAACCATGGTACAATGAGAATATGCTGCTTGCTATTCTCAGTTCTTTAAATAAGGCCTGCTGGAGCAGGTGTGTTAGTTTGGTTTGGGTTTTTTAATTGAAAACAAGCCTTAAGAAAACAACCGGACCTTTTCCTTTTCACTTCTAGGGGTGTGTTTGTTTCATTTTGTGGGGAGGGTGGTTGGGGTTGGTTGTTTGGCTTTCTGCTGAATGGGTTTTTTTTAACTTTTTATAGCAACTATTCAGAGACACTGATCACATTCAAAGCTGAGTAAAACTCTGTGAGAAACAATACACATCCTGGGGCAAACCACAGCTTTCACTGGCAAAGAAATTGCAGCAGCAAACTCTCACTGATGAGCAGAGATGCAAAGTCAACATAACTCCTACTGTATATCTACTTCAGGAACATTTCAAGACCAAAGAGCAAGGCTTCACTATGCTACACACATGAGGTGAACAATGAATCTTGGAGAACTTGCAAGAAACAAAACAAGAGCTAAGGGCAGTGGGGAAGGACACAAGAAGAGAGGGTAGCAGAGACAATATCCTTCCCACTCTAGGGAGGAGAGAATACAAAAAGAAACAGAAAGGCCAAAAGGGGACGACATAAAGGAAATGGAGGGGAAAAACCATACACCAGAAAAAAGGAGCAGAAGAGGGAATGAGAACAGAAATGGCTGAACAAAAAAAGAACGGTATTCAGAAATGCACTAGTACAACACAGAAACCTCGGATAAAGCTGTATCGTTCTCTGAATGCTCTTTTCTTTGCCTGTCTGCTCTTATCACCCCACTCAGCCCCAAAGGAAAACACAGACTAGCTCTTGTTGTGACAATAAGTTTAGATGACCTCCCATCTTCCCACCACTCCCACCTTTGTCTCTTCCAGAGCTCCTTTTGCAAACTGTCAGCCTAATATGAACACCACCTCTCCCATGGTGCTGGGAACTTCAGCCCTTAGGTGCAGTCAGAAATAAAACCCTAATTATTCCGTTTTATCTGAAGACAACTTTTGGTAACTGTAAAATGATCAAATTATGAAAACTGACTGAAGCAATTTAAGAATAAAAACACTCTTGCTGGCTTTGGAACAGCAGTGATCTGCAGCTCCTGTGTGTTACTACTGTCACCCAGTTCTCTTCAGAGGATAGGCCTGGGAAGCCTGAGGCTTTCCTCACGACTCTGCACACAGGTCTTGCTTCCAGGAAGGAAAGGCACTTCTATTTAACACACACACGCACACCCAGAGCCCACAGACTGTCACCACCTTGGAGCAACCCTCCCTCCAACCCACAGCTTCCCCACTAGGTGTCCTCCGACACAGGTTTTTGATGAGGGAACACAAAAGCCTACCAGGATTCTGTTTACATGATGGGTTGGGTTTTTTTAAAGGAGAGAAAGACAAAGAGCAGAACTCAGAAGATGGAAGTACTGGTCACTCCAGCAGGTTTTAGACACAACCATTCACAGCGAAAAGGGTAAATTCCATAGGCCCTCAGAGCTGTGGAACTACAGACAGAAATACATAAACGCAGTTCATATGACAGCTCTGTAATTTGATTCCTTGAAAACTGGCACAGTGTCAAGTATTTTCACTGTTAGAAAAACTTTTTATCCGTTCATTTCCATATTCCAGGAGTTGTTGCTGGCACAAATAAGCAACAGATTTCATTATCCCATGACTCAAGTTCTTTTAAATTAATTTCCTCTAAGAATCACATAGCTGTCATAAGATTTGACAGCTGACATCTTCACTTCCCCTTTGACTCCATGAGAGGATGTTTCTGCCTCCACTTTGAGGTAAGAGGCAAAGAGGCAGAGAGGAGAGTTGCTCTAAAAGTATAGCCACACAACTTCAGATTTGTAAGCGATGTGATGGCATTAGAATACAGTGACAATGGCACTGCAGAACCATCATTCATTTTATCAAATTGTCATCTCTACCAGAATAGCAGGGTCCTGACACCTGGGGAAAGGGGGAAGAGATGAAAGGCAGGCAGCAAGCTGCGTAATGAGACAAAAATTCAAGTTCCAAGTTTCTGGCTGATATTCTCCATTAGTTTATGGTAAAAAAAAAAAACTTGAATGAAATTCATAATTCTCAACAGTAATACAGGTCCAGGTTGGTTATACCTTGGCTATAAGTTATCTGGATGAAAACAGACACCTAAAACAAGCTAAGATGCCTGTAAAGATTTAAACATGCAGCCAACAGTACAAGTGTACTCAAAAAAGGGAACAGTCCAGTATTAAGTAGTATTAAGGCAGTAGTGGTGGGCCAAAGCTGAACCCACAAAAGACTTACTAGCTTCAATCAGCAGATAGCAAAGGCTATGCTGGCTTTTGTCACTTTACATTTGTCTGCTTGGCAGAACATATATGAATGCAGGTTTTTATCAGCAGCAGCTCTTTTAATATGTGGAGGAAGGTTCTTTAAAACAATTATATAGTTTCCATTTTCTACCTATGCAAATACAAAAAAGATTACTTTAGAATCCAAATGAGGGGAAAAAAGTTTGCTTCAAAATTAGCCCCTCCTATCTCATCTTTTTGAAAAATACAATTCCTGTTTCAAAAAATAAACCACTTGCCACACTTTTGGTGTGTGCTTGCATGTAATTTCATAAAAGTAGTGAGGGGAAAAAAAAAGGCTCAGTGAGGAGGTATCCTCTTCCCTTCCACCTGGCAAGGAAATCTGCATCTGAAAAGCAGCCCCCACTGCAATAAGGCTCCACTCTTTGCTGCACCTGCATATCTGCCACATCCTCCAGTGCAGTACTCAAGCTTTTTGTGCTTGTATGCAAACAAGCACCAACTACAGAAACAATTCTACTGAGTGCTGCATCTTACCACCTGATCACCAGGAAACTTCAGATGTCAACAAAATTCCAAACCCCACATATCCAGAAGTAACTGCTGGAAACAGAACTAGGAAGCAAAGATCTAACCCAAAATGCGTATCATCCTACCTTACTTGCACTGCGGAGGAAGAAGCATTGCAATCTCACATATCCAAGAAAGGATTTCCCAACACCACACATCCAGAGAATAAAGCTGGATAGGCAGACAGGTACCTACAAACTCCTATTTATCCATCAAACCTCTGATCTGCTGACTAACTTTGAGTCACTATAAAATAGAATAGTTCAAGTATTTCAAAAACAGCTTGCCACTAAAAGCATCACCTGTCAAACAACTCAATGAGAAAGGAAATAAAAATCTGTTAATATTAGGAAAATATTAAATTTTTTAAAATGGCACAACATTGTTTCCCTAAAACATAGTCTTTTTTAAGTGTTCTTCATCTTAATTACAAAGTACTTGAGGAACCTTAAGGAACTAGGCAATCACATTTCTTCATTATACCATCATTCCAGTTCTCTTCTTACAGAATAGGAAAATTAAACCAGTGACATCGTAGCTGCTGCTGATTCCTACCAACTCCTTCCTATTCTTCAGTCCATTTTTATACTCTGGGTAACTCCACAGGCAACTACAACACTTTACCCTGTAATAAAGAGCTGAAGAATGTTCATCCTGCTCCCTTAAAATATGCTGACTAGCACACAGAGTGGTTAGCAAAAGCCTAACAGAGAAAATAAAAAAGTAAACACACTCCCCTCTCCCTTCACAGTGTTAACATAATCATCAGCATCTCTGTGATATACAAACCAAATGCAACTGGGTAAAGCTTGCACTGTTGTGAACAGTGAAGTCAAATGCCAGTAGGATTATACTTCTCTAAACAAGAATTCAGAAACTGAAGTTAAAAATGGGTATGTGTATAGGGGAAGTCAAAGATTTTCTAAAAGACACTCTTCTACTGTAGAAACAATGACTTAAGTTTCAGGTTTTGGGGGTCTGTGAAGGTGGAACATGACAAAAGAGGGAGCATAGATTCACAAAGGAAAAAATAAATCCCTCATAGCTCTATGCAGTATAACAAAAGACTACTTGCACACAAGCAGTAAAGACATTAAAACAAAGTATTAGTTGAGAAGATATCAATTTCCAAAGATTAGCTTCACTGATTTTTTTCCTTAACCTAGATTTAACACTTCTCAATCTGTTGAAATATACTGGGCACTATACAAAGTACTGTGTACATTAAATAAGACAAAAACTTCACATTTTTTTAACCTAACTTTTAACAGTTTAGTCCAAGATAGTGACATTTCAGTAAAAGCATGCTGCTTAATGTGACCCTAAAACCATCCTGGAAGCAATCTAAAAACACGCAGCTCAGAAAAATGGGACTGCTGGGACCCCAAAACTCAGAGACCCAGCTCCACTCTGGCACATGCTACTGTTTCCCAAGCAGTGTTTGGGCAAGGGGATTGGCAAAGCAGAGAGGAATTGCATCCATCAGCACTTCAGAGGAGAACATGAGTGGCTCAAGAGAGCCATTTCCTGCTCCACTCCAGAGTCTTGTGTTGACAACTCCATTAGTTAAAGGTTTTCAGCTGAACCTCCCTCAATTACGTTCTTTGTCAGAATAAATCACAAAGTAAATGGACCAGGTAGAGTTGCCACATATGACTTTTGCTTGCTTAGCTTTGGACAAAGGAGAATAGGGATCTGTTGCTTTGGTAATGACAATAGGAAAGCACATCTTAATCCCCAAATCAGCTCCACTTCGTTCAACCAGCAAAGTCCTTCATGGGGCTGTTCACGTGGTATCTTCATCAGAGATGAAGTTTTGTCAAAAGCAGTGCCCACAATTCCACCATCTGCAGCACAGGGCTCCCTGCAGGTTATGGGGGTTATCTCAGCAAACTCTGGAGTGTAGACACTGTTTAGCAACACGTTACTATCTCATCTCAAATATTTTTCCCAGGGATTAGTACCCAGCTTTACATCAACCACACATCTTTGTTTTGCAATGTCTCAGTCACCTTTGGCTGGCTAAAAACACATTTGTGTGCACATGCTCCCAAAACCCTTACTCACATACAGCACCCACTCCATCTCTCATTCTACGGAACTTGTGACAAGTGGCAGCCAGCCATCCATCCTTCCAAGAGCTGCTCATGGCATACCTACCCCTCCATCACAATTCTTTTTTTCCATGTTTTACTACAAGCTGCTGGGGGAAATGAAGTACATACATTGTTTTGCAGGGAAGGAGGAAGAATCTGCATGCCCTGGCTACTTTCTGTCCAATTGCATCAGGTAATATTTTTACGCTAACTAAAAATGGATGATATTTTAGGGCACTAAGATTAAGTGCAGACAAACTTGATGGTATTAAAATACAGCCCATTTAGTTAGTATGAAATCCTCCATATGCTCATCAGTTCAGTCTTACAACTTGTGAAATGTGTTTGTTTTGCAAGGTTTTTTAACTGTCCAGTCTGTTGAGTTTTATGGGTTTACAACCTCATTTGTTTAAGTTAACTGAAACTACATCAAACAAATACAAACAAACTACACTAACAGAAATACACTGTTTGGGGCTACCTTTAAAAAAAATATTCAGGCTTTTTCTATAACTAGAGGAAACAAAAGTGCTGAGGTCCCAAAACACAGAAAGTTCTGCTGCACACATGTTCCCTAATTGGGAGCTTAATGGGTCTGGCAATGCACAAAAAATACTTTAACTCCATTACAGACAGTAAGTTGTCAAACTGAAGTGAGCCATTTTCAAGGAAGATAAATCCAGTATGCACCAGAGTTCAGACAGCAAAGAATATACTGAGAGAGCAATAACCATTCTCTATTAATTATCATTTAACACTGCACCATTAAAAAAAAAAAATGTTCACTTTGCAAGTGCCACATTTGAAAAGGTAACTGAAATATACAAAAACTTCCCAGAGCACAATTGAGAATGATAAACATAGAACTACTCATATCCTCTTACTTGTTACCTTAGTTTGGATCCCAAGAAACCCCCCACAAAAAAATCCCAATCAAACAAACAACCCACCAAACAAAACAAATCCAACCAGCAAAAAACAAAAAACAAGCAACTCCAAAGCAGCAACTGCCACCATGATGTCCAGAACACGTAACTGAATAACTGCAAAGAACCTAAGTGCAATAAAATCACGGTAGTTACTTATAAATAAACCAGATTAACGTATACCATAATCAACTAACCCTCATACTGTGAAGCAGCATGAGGAAATAAAGTGAATGTAGTTTTGTTTTTCAGTTTGTCCCAGCAGTCTCAGCTTTTGTGTCACTAATGACACCAACCACCCTTACATGCTGTTAATTACTTCAGAAGCTGCTTGAGAATCTGCAGCATATAAAGGCGTGTAAATGCAGACAGAGACACAAAGCAGTCATTGTTCACATGCTAAGGTTAGACTCCAACATGTTTAGACATATTTAATGGTCAGAAAAATTACAAATACATTGAACTGACTGGAGCTGTCCTGCATCTGGAAGGACTAGTGCTGAGACCAAGGCACCATTCTATGGTACAGACCAGACTGATCAGTTCAACCTTCTGATATCCAAACTGCAAGATGACATAGTCCAGATTATGAAAAAGATTCTGCTTTATCACAGCTACTTCATACACAAGGCTGATAAAAGGACAGCTCACCCTGTCAACACTACAGGAGGTCCAATAGATGGAAAAATAGATATTTTAAGGAAAGATAGTGGGGACATAATCTAGAGGAAGAAAATCCACTCACCTGCCATTTTTTTTGATGTAGGTTACTAAATAACCATGGTCTTCCCAGTTATGAACTGTTTCTGTCATTCCCTGCTCCTGAAAAATGGGCTGTAGAGCTTTAAGAACGGCATTACAATCAGCTGCAAGATTAAGAGAGAAGAAATAATCAGTGAAGATTTTCCACTCAAGTTACTTCTGCCTTTTTTTAGAGGCTGAAAAGTTTATCCTGACAGATTGGATTAACTTTTCTTTAAGTACCATGTGAACAATCTTTCATTTCCTCTTCCACCCACCCCATTCTCCCTAGAGATATTTCTCAGTGCACGGGTATCCAAACAATTTTCTTTTAAATCAGTTCTTACACCTGAGCAAAAATGATTATCTACTATGGATGTAATGAGAGTATTTTAATTACAGCTACTATTGGTCATCTACTGTATCACAATCCACACAAGTCTTTACTCATACAATTACTTTTAAAATCACTTAACACACAAACAGCAATCCAAAAAACCCACAGCACTGACAAAAAACTCCAAAAAAATGTTGAGCTGTAGTACTGGGAAATTACAAAGGCACTGAAAACTAACCTATCCACTCCACCCCTACACAAACAGCCTTTTTTCTAACATCCAGGTGAGAGCAAGTTCCCAGTTGAAATCTTCATGACGCTATGGAAAAGATCACTCAGAAGAGCACACAAAAACTCACTTGGAAATAACTGACATTACTCTGGTACAATTACCTTCAAAAGCAAGGTGATAATTTGTCCGTAAAGGTATTTAGTCAGTCAGAATATGCTGAGTTCAGAAGCCTTAAGTTTGCTGTACAGTTTTGTGGGTTTTTTGTTACCCACAACATAGCTTAAATGAACAATTTTAGTTTCTTCAAACAAGTGTCTCAAAAACAAGTTGCAAGTTTTGCCTGTTTATTTTGGAATTCACAAGGTGAATTAGTGGAGGATGCTCCTAAAACTGCACTTAGCAGAACAGGAACAAAACTGGAAAGACTATTATACCAGTGTCAGTGAGGAGAGCTAACATAACATTCATCTACAGGCCGTCTCATTAAGGCAACTAGCATAATTTCTGCTTCACAAAACACAGAACTAAGCCACTATGGTCAAGCAATATGTCAGCAATGTAACCAGGATTTAGAGTATATCTACCAGAGAAATCAGCTGGCACAGCCACATTATGGAGGCACAGCTTACAACCAAATGCTTCAGCACAGACACAGTCTTCCCCATCATGACTTTCCTAAGGAGTTATTCCCAACGTATGTACTTTGTTTCACCCCCTGCTCCCAAAATGCATATACACTGGAAACCAGTAGAAGTAGTCTGAAGACATAATCAGAAATAGTTTCCAGGATAAAATGGAGTTGTACTAGCTACAAAGAACTGAAAAAAAAAATCCTTACCAAATTACCACTGAATGTTTTAACCAGACAGACTGAAGTAACTGACAGTATTTACTTTTCTTCAAACACAAAGTCAAGAGCAAGCCAATTCCCCAACAGCCAAGATATTTAATAAAAGTTGAAAGGATTTGCTTATTGCTTATATTATCTGATCTTGATGCCTGTTCTGAGATAGATTTATTTTTCACCTTCTACATCTCACTCATAACTCCATGTTGCAAACTAAAGGAAAATAGAACCAACAAAGCTATTCTGTGAGACCACAGTATATTGTTTAACTGTTGGTTCCTTCTTAGTCAGTAGCACCACTGACAAAACACCACAATCCACTACCATCATGAAACTTCTTCCTTTCTCTACCTTCCTGTAAAAATCTGCATCATCTGTACCAGCAAGATTTTAGGCTTCCTATCCAGTGTCAGGTTCTACCATGGCACAGGCAATAATTAAGGCTCAGAGTACAAAGCTTGTCTGCCCAGTGGCCATGGTTACAGTAGTAATAAGTGGGCCAGCAATCAAAGCAACATGTTTTTCAGACATTGAAAGAATAGATACATGGGACCATAACTATGAGCCACAGTTCTTAAACTGGCTCTAATCTCTGCAGCCTTGCACGGGGAAGGGAACTTTGCAATGCTCACTTTAAACTTGCAGCTTCTGTCAGGCATCAGCACTTTTTGGAGAAGGTAGGAGCAGCTGCTCCAACTCCAGTACATTCACAAAGAATTTGTCACTTCAGACATATGCTCCCCACTTCTTTAGTAGCATTTGCTTCCTTGCCCAACTCCTTTAACTTCTCTGTCTTTTTCAAAACAAACACCTATTTCCATCCTTTACTTATGTCACTACCACAAAACCATTAAAGAACTCTGTTTACTAAAGCTTGCCATACCCTCCCAGGGCCAAGAGTAAAATGACATGAAACCCAAATTGAACTAACTAGTGTCCAACCAACCCCCAAACCACTTCACTTCTGCAGGTCCTGCAAGATAGTAGGAAGATAGTGAACAGACTGAAAACTGAAGTGCCCATACACATTTAGCCCATTTTCAACAGCTTCAAGGAATCCTGCTAGGTGCATCTTGGCAGACACTGAAGGACAAATCACCACTGGTATTTTTCTGCTTCATGAACATAACAACCCCTCACATACTGTTCATCACTCAGCAGTAGAGTTCTTTGCTAAGAACCCAGGCACAAGCTTGATTAAGCTCTTCCTATTATGCTATTAACTTCAGGAAATTAAAATAACAACATGCTCTTTCATCAGGTATCCTTTCAGTTATACCACACAAGATTTGCCTTGGAGGGCTAATTAATTCTCCAAAGTTGGAGATTCCTTTATAAAATGTTTGAGGTGTAACTGGTTGCTTGAAGGCGTCAGGAAGTTTCAGCAATCTCAGAATCTCTCACCCAAATCCACTTGTCACCACCTCACTCCAAGCTCAGATATGCTCTTATCAAGCATTGATAAGCAAAAAGGACAATGGTGATTAGAACAATAGGAACACCTTTGAATCTACATCTACGTGTTTATTCAAGTAGTCAATTTTTGTTGTTGTTCTTCAGGAACAAAGGAAACAAACTCTGGATACCAAGTATAAAATACTGGTTTAGGTGCTTGATAATTATTTGCCGGAAGGAATGAAAAATGCCCAGAGTTTCACCTTTAGAAAACAGGAACAAAAACCACTGTGTATAGGATTTGAGATATATGTATTTTTCAGGAGTTAAAGCCCAGTTCAGCCAGAAAGTTTTTGAATCCCAGCACATTTGAAGAGAAGACTTGCAGCAGTTTCAGATGTTCCTCTAAATCTGAGCAGCAAAGCAATCAGTACTTGAAAGTAATCTGTGAATGTGATGCCAAAGTCTAGAGTCACTGTAAGCACCAAGTCTGGGCTCAAGCATCACACTGGCTAGTTCTACCCTGATACTTACACTCAGTGTTGGAGCGATCTGCTATTGAGCCAGACTATCTCTAAAAATATTCTGGTTTAAGACTTCTTCATGCCCTATGATTAACAAAATTTAGTAAGCTATGGAAACCGATTAGTAGTTATTCGAAAATATTCACCCCACTTCCAACTTCAAATTTTTCTTACCCTGATTTTAAATAACTTCTTCTAACAAGCAAGAATATAACATAACCAAATCAATAGAACACATTATAGCACTTATATATGATTCTGCATCTGATGCATTTTTCCCTTGGTAGCTAAATATTCAATAGAGAAAGGTGAAGAAAACAAATCAAATTAAGTGTTTCATTAAGAATACGTTAAAGAGTTGGCATACATTAGGAATCAAGATGCAGAATATGCTAAGAGTAAACAGCAACCTGAGCTGCTGGCATATTGTTTCAGTTTGGAGCTGTTTAAGTTGTTTCAACATAGTAAAATCCTTATGTTTTGCAAGTCTAATATTCTTGCACACAGGCACTATTGATCAACTCCAATCTTCAAAAATCTTACAGGAAAAGGAAATACAGAGACAGGGTGGGAGGGCACTACATACAAATGATGAAGGGAACACACCTGATAGAAGAGATTCATTTCTAGGCAGCTGAGGTCCAGGGGCAGCTCAAGATGAGCAGCAGGAGGTGCCTTCAACCTGCTACAGCTGCACACCTGACTGCTCTGGCACTGAGCTCACTACAGTGAAACTGGTGGCCCCCTTCACCACCACCTCTTAATGAAAGTAGTGTCCTCAGGCTCATAGGTGTACAGGGAATCTCTCATTTACAGACTAATCCAAGGCATTTTTCCAGTGCCAATATTGTATCTCAATTTTAACCACAAAAATACTGCAGAATTAAGAGACGTGCAGCAGAAATGTTTAGTGAGCAAGTTGTTCATAATTAAAATCCAGAACCAAGGAGAAGCTTCAGGCTTCTATGTATTTTCCACATCCTAGATTTCCTTTAGCACTAGAGAAAATAGAAAAAAAAACACAACAAAAAAGCTAAAAGTCACAACAGTTTATGGAAAGTCAACAGCCACCTCCTCCTCCTAGGTCCCCCTCTCCATTGTACATGGAAGATAGAGCAGTACATAATAGTTTGCAGATAACTTAACACCTAGTCATCAACATCTGCACAGCAATCTTTTTCTTAAAACTAGAAAACTTAAGAATTGTACTACTTTTGTCCTAGTTAAAAGGATCTGCCTGCATGGAAAATGAGTGAGCAGAGCACACTGGTATTTGAAACAGACTATGTAGAAAAGTTTCCACAGCAGTATCGCAGGCTCAACTAAAGTCAGAATGCCAACAGTTGCCTCAACAGGTCCTTGTCCAACAACAAAATACTCCCATGCCTCACAAGAATGAAAGTATCCCCTCCAAGCACACTTCAAGACCCTGCTTTCATTACTGCCCAGAACAAAGCAGGTAGCTTTTTCCTGACATGCTAACAGATGCAAATGAAAAAATGGCTTTAGCAACAAAGACCTTCTGAGTATTAAGTTTCAAAGTCTCCCATCAGAACACACACACGGGAAGAATCCTTTGTTTTGTCCTTGCCAGCTCTGCAAAAGAAGAAAACACGAGGAAGCAGAAAACTATACTAAAATTACTCCTTTCAATCAAATTGCACCTATGAGCATCATCTTCATCATATTGGTTTAGACACAGAAGTCAACAAACCATGTATGGCATGAGGCTTAAGGGGGGAGCAGGTGGAAATAGTCATCTACTACTCATCCATGAGAAAACAGATCATCGAGTTTCCTACTACACTCATTCTATTGCATTATGTATTACACAAAGTTAGAGTAGAAGGCTGCTCTTTCCAAAAGTTTCCACAGAACACTTGCCACACTCCTAACTTTTAAGGATTTCCAGCTACATGTGAATACAGGCAAATCCACCTACACTGTCACATCAGCAAGTCCATGAACTTACTGGCACTTCCATGTGATCACCACAGCCAACAGGAGTCATTCTGTGCATCCAAGTGTCCTTTAGGAAATTATGGGTAAAACAACTATGAGTCAGAATGAGCTCTCAAAATGTTAAAGATACCCAGCTACAGACAAGAGAATTCAACCCTCTCTCCTCCCCAAATACAAATAATACAAAGGTAGGTGCACTACCACCACCTCTGTATTAGTGCCCTAATCACCTTCAGGGGAGAATTCTACAGAAGATCTCAAGTTTTCAGCAAATACAGGTCTATGAGATCCATCCACTTCCATAATGGAATAAATACACTAAAAAGAAGTTATTCCTTCATCCTTCCTCTACATGATTTGTTGTATTAGGGATATCAAAAATCTAATTTACTGTACACAAAACCAAAACTGATCTTGTGTACTGAATAACCCATGTTGTTTTGTGAATCTAAAGCTCCTGAAGTCTTCTGTAAACTCACCTCAATAAAAATACATTCCAGTATCAGGTTTAGGCAATGCTGTTGCCCCTTGAGACATAAAATTCTAGTTACTGGATTACAATATTAAAAACATCTACTATCAAATTGCAGAATAAACTAAGTACCACCAGTAAGCACATATACAGAGTAAGACTAGTCTGAAACAGTTTTACACACAACAGCCATTACTAACTCTGAAGTCCACTTTGTAAGGGGCCTTATAACTTGACATTCATTGCATGAAAAGAATAGGTTTGGCTCCAAATCCTAGTATAAGTGATGTAGCAAAATGCTTTCATTGGTAGCAATATTCCATTTCCATCTAGTATTTTAGGCAAGAAATTATTTTTTAAAAGGTTAAATTGTGAATTTCTGCTACAAGGATAGATAATGCAGTTACAAGAATGATTTCTGTACTTTCAATCAAAAAACACCTCAACATGGAGTTTAAATCTGGGAGAGCTGAACATAAGGTTTACTAGACTATGCCACAGCATTCCCAATCTTTATCTGTATCCCACAAATTTTCAGTCAAACACATTGTAGGGAAGAAGATTGCTTCTAAGGTTGCGTAGTTTAATTCATCATCGTGTAGGACCTCTGATACAAATGCATTCTTAAGAGATAAGAATCCTTGTATCAAGGAACTTTTATTACTTTAACATCACCTCTGCTGCTTATACTTGCAGCAAAAGCTGAGTACCTTCATTAGAAAGGAGAGAAAGCATACAACAACTTTCTTGTCACTGTCTCTGAGCAAATCCCAGATACCTGGCAGCCATGGTCATGGTTTGGTGTAAAATAACCATGCTGTTCAGTGATTCTGAAACACAGCACAGGGCAAGCAACCTAGGTAGAGGGTACAGCAGAGACCAGACCAAAAGGGAAGAATGAAGTACTCAAGAAACAGACTGTAACAGCTCCACAAAACACTTTTTTGTTTTGCCTTCCTCTTCCCAGGACAGCAACCCTTCACATGAGCCAGACTGAAAAGTAAAGCATCAAAATAAAATTATGTTCTCATTCTTTCATGTAAAGCTGGTCACTAAGTCAATGTAAGTGTTATCTCAACAAATAATTTTGATGTTTGCATAAAACACAAGCACATTGCACATGAAGTTAAGTACGCTAACAAAGTCTTTTCAAGCACAAATGAGGGCCTGTCACTGCACATACATATTGAAAGAACCAGAAGAAAGCACTTGCTACCAATTCAGAGCTCATTTACACTTTGAAGAACAATTTAACATTTGCTGTGAAAATGAAAACACTTAATACATTTTATAAACAGAGGCCATTTCCCCCCCACCCATCAACCCACAGACTGACTTCCTAATACATGGTTCACTCATGGGAAAAAATCAGAGCCTTACTGAAGGCATTTTGCATTTTAAGATCATTCAGGATGGATAAATCCTACTGACCAGTTGAGGAGTCTATGCAGGGGACTGTTAACACATATTGCCATGCACTTGTATGCAGATTATTTTATTAAGTCATGTGCACATTGACTCAAAGAAGGCCTCAAACAGCTCAGTTAAGTGAAGCAGCTCAGCTTTATTACTCAACTTTTGCGACTAGTAGTAGGAAATATTTACTAGTCTCCAAAATTCTGGTACCCAGATCTTGTACCCATGCATTGGACAAGGCACACCAGCCAGAGATCAGAACAGGGCCTCTGCATTATGCCATGGTCCTGCAGAGACACCTGCAGCAGCCAGGATGCATCCTTTACAGGACTCTCTCTGAAAATCTGTACCAGTACAAATAGATAAGTAATCAGAGGCAGCTCAATTATGAAGAGGAGAGCTCAATTATGAAGAGCATCATCACTCCCATTCACTCTGACATCTACAAACCATTTCTATTTTTGATAAAATAGATTAAAAGACGTTTTCTATATGTGGCATCTAATTGCAGCTAGTTATGATGTAGCATCCTACTACAGTTAACTTTTTAAATGCCCATCGTCTGGAAATGTGCACAACATATCACAGAAAGTGATTCTCTGGTACCTCTGGAAAAAAACCCAAAACAACAACTTATGGCTCCACTTGAGCCTTAATATCAACAAATGTGATTTTAATGCTTCAACTCCACTAGCTACATTTGTCTCCCAGTAGCACACAACCAAAGTCCATCAACTGGCATACAAACCTCATTTTATTTCTCCCATTTTAAACCTTAGCATCTTTTGGAATACCTGCAGCCTTTCCACCCAAAAAAACTGTAAAAGAGAAAATACGCTTGGTAACAGAACTCCAGCATGTCCAAATAATATCAGCTCTCCTGGTCACTTACATCTTTCAAGCCACTTTAATTACCTATGACCTGACCATCTTCTAGAAACATGTTAAGCAAAGTGATTAGTACTTGTCCTAAAAACTTTCCTCACCTTTCAAGGATTTTGGTATTTAAAACGCATGGTCAGAGAAATGTATCTGAAATAGGAAATACTGATGTGTCAAAAGCAGTCTTCATTTCCTGCAGGAATTTGCTCTACAGCCTCACACCAGAGCCTCATGAAGAGTATCTCCCACACTGTTAAACCTTCACCTTTGCCGGTGACAGCTCCTTCATGCCTGAGCAAGCAGCCATTGAGAACTTGACATCATGCTGGAGAATCAGATAATTATATTTTCAGAGTTCCAGTCACAAAGCATTTTAATCTTCCAAACTAGAAACCAACAAAAGCAGGGAATGAGTTCATAGCAGTCCTTACTGCTAAAAATGGAAAGCTATTAATTCCTGTATTAACACCTCCTGACAAGCCCCATTTGTGCTCTGACACTCAGCAGGGCAGTTCTCGGTCCAGGCCTGTCAGAACTAGACAGTGGAGACCTGCAGGGCTCAGTTCACAACAGCCCAGACAAAAGCAAAGACTGAGCCCACGCCACTCAGGAAGCTGCTAAGGAAACATAACCAAAACAGACCCATTTCTGAACTGCCAGTTGCAAACACACCTTTAGCCAAGGTTGATAACACAGTTGCAAGCTCCAGATATCTGAGCCTTGTTTAATCCTTATTTACATGGTCTTCACATACAGATCATAGCTAAGGAGTCAGCAAATTTTGTTCACATACCATAAATCAATAAAGTAAAGAGATAAGCCTGTCATCTGCATGTTATCACTGCAATCAGATGTTTCAGCACTTCAGACAATCCAACACTTGACACAACCAGTCAAATTTAGCTACAAGGATCAGAGACGCCATTCCCTCACAAGAAGTTCAAATATACTTAATGTGTTTTTACAGCTAACGGCAGCCAGCTACAGCCACAAAAGCAGACTCCATCTCATAGGAAAAACAAAGCCCTAGCATCTCTAGCACAGCAGGCAACAAAAGCACCCACCAGAGAACATCAAATTAAAAATAACTCTCTACACAGGAAAGTGCTCAAAGGTTTTACTGATGAGTTTCATTTATAATTTTAGGCTTAAACTAGTACTGATCTTGACAGTTTCTTGCTCTTTCATATACAAGATTGACTTACTTGAGAAAGAAACCACAAGTTTTCAAGAAAAATATCACGTTTTCAATGCCAGTCATCTTTTCCTGCATTCTCTGCTATTTCCGCATTTAGTATGGAATGAACAATGATTCAATATCTAGAACTGCTGATTATCTGCTAAATAAACCAAACCAGCACCAGCTCCAAATTGTCTTTACTACAGCAAGACAGCTCAAAACATGCAAGCAACTGCATTCATGCAGCATTTTCCCAGGTAGAAATTCAGGTAGATGGTGGCAAGAAAGAGCCAACACAGCACCTCCCCCTCAGCATTTAGTTCTCTTAAACACTCCTCTTGCTGGGAGATTATCCCTTCAGAAAGCCATTTTCTTAATTAGTTCTTAAAGTAAGGAAACTCAGCAACAAGGCTTTAAAAAGCTGCAAAACTCAAAACCTTGTCAACTCTTTCCCCCCCCCCTTCAAAAGTTTCGATCACCACAGCCAAAAATAAGTACATAAAACTGTAGCACTGCTCTATGAAGAACATTAAGACTTCCAATCCAAACAAAGACAAGAATGAAAATATTAACTGCATGCAGTTCAAATATTTAACAATTTGACAGCGTAAGTAAAACCTTCAGTACTGAAAGAATATTTAGTAGAGTAGCTCAGACCATCTGATAATTAAGACTTCCCTCCCTGCAGTCTCAGAATTGAGCAGTGGACCCAACTCTGCAGACAGGACCAAAGCTACTGACAGAGGATGCTCAGCCCTCAAAGGTCATTCCCTTCTATCTCCATGAAAACATTAATTTGAGGAAAACCAGATCGTGTGCACACAACACATTCACTTACAATTTTTCTTTAAAATTTAAGCATTGCCCAACCCGCACTCTCTCTAAGCCCAGCATTCCAAGAGTGTGTAATTTATCCAAGAGCTTACTAAGCATTTGTTTTAGTAACTATAACAGCTCAGGTAATCACTGCTCTCCTCCACCAACTCACTTATCTATGCCCTGGCCCTAAGTATTATGGGCACCACTGTTTGTGCCACTGTACCCTATATACCATGTATAATCCCCCCAGCAATAATCCCAAATAGCAAACATGCAGACAATTCAAACTGATTTCTAATTAATTTGCCTTTCAAAGCAATTTTCTGAAGCAAATAGAAGAACCCAAACCTCACAAAGAGTCTCCACATTATCTCTCCTCCCACTCTTAAGAATAATCTGAAGAACATTAATCAGTTCAATACTCAACAACCAAGAAAACTAAGCTTATATGACACATTCACACACGGATGGAAACGCTCCCATGTGCAAGCAGACTTACAACATACAGTAAATCTAAAATCAATTCTGTACAGGTATAAGGCATGAAATATCTATATACTTTCATAATAAAATCCTCAGAATAAATAACTTGAGGAGTCTCAATTTCATCTCTTCTGACTAACAGAAAGACAACTAAAGCTTTCTGTGCCCCAATTAAGGTAGGCCAGTGATGTGTGTCCATTTTTATAAATGTTAACATAGTCTTCTTGTCTTTTAGGATTGGGAACACTATGCTGTTTGCCTGCTAAAGTTGTCTGTTTATCTGCAGGGTCACAGATAAACAAAATATTTCTGTTCAAAGGCCTGTGCTCTACAGTTACTAATTTAATCAGCTCTTGAGAAGACTATCACTGGAAGTCAGGCTATGCTATCCAGCTATCAAAGATTCAACCCTGCTTATATTTAACTGACTACTATTATTTCTAAAAAACTAATCAGATGCCTAATTAGAGTAGATAGTTATAAGGACAGGCAAAAGGCCTTTTTCTCTTTTGACTAGTATATAGATTTTTGTAGTATATGAAAAAATTTATTGAAAAGATTGAAAAAAAAGGCAGCTTTTAGCAGAAGTACATGGCTTCATTCATCTCATGCAAATCCATTCCCAAGGCAGTACTGTGTCCCCCCATCTCAAACCAATACAAAAGGACTTATTTTCTCTAACTCCCCAGATCCATGTTTTTATTGACATTTGCTGGCATTACCAACAATCTTACAGGAGTGATGACCGCAACACTAAGAAATGGCTACATAACAAGTTATCATTCTCAAGATCCTTACTGAGTACATTTGAGTCCTGAAGAATGTACATGACAAGCTCCAGAGTCCAATACCCCAAGACAACTGGACTGCCTGAAAAAACCAGAGCTGTTAATTGAAAGGGTTTGTAACATGCCAAGTAAGTCAGCTAGTGAGAACAACCCACCAGAATCCACACCATTCTGCAGCACAAGCAGTTGCTAATAGCTGCACAAGTATTAACACTTGACAAAATCCCATCTTGCTCATGCAGAGCTGTGTCCTGTGGATCTTCTCCCTGCCAGCAACAAAGACAGCCTCCATCCTTTACTCACAAGAGAAACTCAGAAGACTGAGGATAAAGACAAGTCACACATACCAGAGAACAAAGTAATAAACAGACCCCAGAGAATTACTAACATCTCAAATACTATCTCAGCCTTTATAATCATCTTCAGTCTTGATGGTAGACAATTACAACGATGCCTTTGGATAGCTGCTATGTTAAAAGTGAACAGTCAGAAACATATACAGATTATTTCAACCATGTATAATGGCTCTCAGACAAGCAGAATTCTTAAAAAAACCCATGTAGTTATTGCAAGATGCATTGCAATGAAATGAACTATTGTACAACCCTTCTACAAAGTACAGATGGCATTTATCTGGACTTCTTGTAAAGCCTTTGACACAGTTCCCTGCAACATCCTGGTCTCTAAATTGGTGAGAGCTGGATTCAGTGCGTGGACTGTTTGGTGCAAAAGAAAGTGGTTGACCATCACATCCACAGGGTCGTGGTCAATGGCTCAGAGTCCCAATGGACATCAGTGACAAGTGGTGCCCCTCAGGGGTCCTTACTGCCACCAGTGTCATTTAATATCTTCATTAATGACAGATTAAGGGAGCAAGTGCACCCTCAGCAAGTTTGCAGGTAACACCAAGCTGAGTGGTGTGGTTGTCACACCTGTAGGATGGGATGGCATCCAAGGGGACCTGGACAAGCTTAAGAAGTGGCCCATGGGAATCTCATGAGGTTAACGAGACCAAGTGCAAGCAGCTGCACCCAGGTATGGGCAGCTCCTGGTATCAACAAAAGCTGGGGATGAACAGATCAAGAATAGTCCTGCCCAGAAAGACTTGGGGGTGCTGGTGGGTGAGAGGCTGGACATGACCCAGCAACAGGCATTTGCAGCCCAGAAAACCAACAGTGTCCTGGGCTGCATCCAGAGCAGTGTGGGCAGCAGGGTGAGGAAGGGGATTCTGCCCCTCTGCTCTGGCAAGACCCCATCAGCAGTGCTACACTCAGCTCTGGGGTCCCCAGCACAGGAAGGAAATGGACCTGTTGGAGCCAGTCCAGAGGAGGACACCAAGATCCTCCAGAGGGATGGAGCATCTCTTCTACAAGGATAGGCTGAGAGAATTGGGATTGTTCAGTCTGGAAAAGAAAAGGCTTTGAGGTGTCCTAATCACAGCTTTCCAGTACCTGAAGGGAACTTAAAAGAAAGCTGGAGAGAGACTTTTTCAAAAGGCCGTGGAGTGACAGGGGAGAATGGCTTCAAACTGAGAGTAGGGTTCAGTTAGATGTTAGGAGAAAGTTCTTTACTGTGGGGGTGGTGAAGCATTGAAATTGAATGCCCAGAGAAGCTGTGGATACCACATCCCTGAAAGTGTTCAAGGCCAGGTTGGATGGGGTTCAGTGCAACATGGCCTAGCCCAAGGTGCAGAGAGGTTAGAAGTAGATAACCCTTAAGGTCCCTTTCAGCCCACGCCATTCTATGGCAACTTTAGTTATATTAATACCTACCCAAAAATACACATTTGTCAAAAAGCAAGGACACAGTTATGTTTTGAGGAACAAGATTGTGCATTTACCACGTTTACAGATTTTGCCTTCTCCAGAACGCAGAGACGCAACAGCTTTAGCTGAGACCTAGAAATAACATGTTATCCTCACAAGATCTGAAGATCCAAAACCACATATTTTACTAAATGCCATTTCATGGCATTCCAGACCATTCAAAAGTCTAACTGTCCACCTAAATTGGGGGAAAAAACTCAATTAGTTGACAGTCTATGATTAAGCTTTGAGGTTTAACTTCTGTGACACAAACTACACATGCACATTCACTGATATGTCCTATTTAGATAACTCTTTGTGCTTCGGACCCTAAACACTAGATGAGGGGAAAAACTCCACATAAAAAGTACAAACCAACTACTGAGCTGTCACGGCTAAAAGAAAGTTCTTCATGTTTCTTGACGATGCCTCTTGCGCTAAGACAAATATAAGAAGGGAAAAAAGTTTCTTCCCTCCTTTGATCTACACAGCAACACTTCTACAGTTGGGCCCATCACCCCACCCCCATTTAGGTACATCCATCTTGGTCAGAAAGACCTTCCCCAAATGTACAGGGAAGTGGAAAAGCCTAACTAAACCCAAAGCAATAGTTAAGAATATTACTACATTCTCTTTACAGTTAACGGCACTGATTTTTATATCACAGAGGAGCTAACACACCTATAGCCTATTTTCAATACACCTACTTTTCTCCCCAAAGCAATTTTGATCCTTCTGCAGAAGCCAGTCACTGATGTAACTCCTGAACCCATGATAGTTCAGGGAACCACACAGGCAAAGAGGTCATTGTGGAGGCTGGTTGGTTTCCATGAAACTAGTTTTTACACTAATCTGTTTTACCAATTCTGCTCATACTAGATTAGTCAAGCATAAGGAAAACAGCAGGACTATCTCATTTGCCATTAGGTCACCATTAGTGGCTAACCTGCCCTGAAAAAAACTCAGTGTAAAAGGGAAACGGAAAGGTTTTCACTGAGAAAATCAGAGAACGCTATCCTAAAGCACACTATCTGGGAACAACTGCAGTAACACCTTCCCCTCCCTGGCTCTCAGAAGTGCACATGTAGCAGTGCCACAAAGGGCACGGTTCGCAGCAAAGCCCCTGTGGTCAGGAACCTCTTTCTTAAACCAAGCTTTTAACAGATTTTGTCTGCAGATGCAGGGAACTACCTTCACTGGAACTACCAAACTGGGAAGGAGAAAGGGGTTCGACACAGGAGGCCAGGCCGGCCCCGGGCCCCAAGGGCGGGCGCCTAGAGCGGGAAGGCCACACCGAGCCCGCGGCCTGGCTCAGCACTCAGCGAGGCGCTTTGGCGCCCACGGCAGCTCCCCCCTTCCCCCATCAAACCCTTCCACCCAGCTCGGCCGCTGGGAAACGTGGTTGTCGCCGCGGCCCAAACGTGCCCCCTACAGATACCCGCGGGGTCAGGCCTCGCCACAGCCGGCGGCTCCAGCACTAATCGCGTCCTCCACCAGGTTCGAGCAGCACCGCAGTGACACCGCACTCCCGCGCCGCACCCGCGCCTCGCTCGGCGGCAGCCGCCAGCCCGGTTCGTCGCACCGGTCTCAAGGGCGGTGCAGGGGCGGCACAGCCGCAGCGCCGGGGCGGCCTCACGGGTGGCCGGGCCCGGCCGCTCGCCAACAGCCAGGCTCCCCTTCCCTTCGCCCGGCCCTGCGGTTCGGCACCTCCCGCCCCCCCTGCCCGCACGCGGAAAGCGCGCCCTGGGGCCGCCCGGAGCCGCCGCGACCGCCCGGGCCAGGGGAACCCGCACATCCCCCCGCCCCCGGCCCGACCCCGCGGGCTCCCCCCGGGTCAGGCAGCCCCCGGCGCGGCGGGCTCAGGGCAGGAGGCCGCAGCGGGCCGCCCGCCTGCCGGGGAGCAGAGGCGGGTACCAGGGGCTAGCACGGCCCGGCGGGAACGCCGGGGAAAGGCCGGAGGGGGCGTCCGCACGGGCCTCATCCTCGGCGGCCCTGGCGAGACACCGACACGGGGGGGTGGGGAAGGGGCGCGCCCCCACCGTCTTCTAGCCCGGTTACCTGTGGCGCCGAGCAGGAAGTCCAGGGTGCTGTGCCGCGCTGCTGCTGCCATAGTGAGATAGAGCCTTGTGCCATACCTGGAGCGGCGGCGGCAGCACGGCCGTGTGGCGGAGCGGCCCTATATGCGCGGGGGCTGCGGCGGCGCCGCGGGGGGGGAGCGCGGCGGGGCGGGGCCGGGGCGGGCCGGGGCGGGGCCGGGGGAAGCGGCGGGCCCTGAGACCCCGGGCTGGGCCGCTCGGCATGGCCGGAGAGCGCTGCGGAGCTCCCGGGGGTGCGGCTGACCCGCACCTACCCCCTGAAACGCTGTAATGGTGCCCTGGCGCCGAGGCCACGGAGCGGTCCCAGCGGCAGCAGCGGCGGGGCTGCTGCGTGTCACCTGCTGCCCGCCGTGGGCACGGAGGAGGCCTGCTGTCCCTCCCTGCAGAGGGACCACCACCAGGGAGTCTTCAAAGCCTTTTGTTTAAAGTCTTTTTTATTCATAACGGATAACTGTAAAACAGTGTGCTGAAGCCACAAATTACGTTAATCACATGCAGTTACCAACCCAGAAAAATAGTATCCAGAAGTAGTTAGCTGTAAGACTGATCACAGAATCACAATATCACAGAATCAATTATGTTGGTAAAGACCTCTGAGATCATGGAGTCCAACCTGTGACCGAAAACATCACCCTGTCAACTGGACCGTGGCACTGAGTGCCACATTGAGTCTTCCCTTTAAAACGTCCAGGGATGGTAACCACCACCCCTCTGAGCAGCCCATTCCAGTGTCTAACCTTTCTGTGAAGAAATTCCTCCTAATCTCCAACCCAAATCTCCCCAGGTGCAGCTTAAGACTGTGTCCTCTCGTCCTGTCACAGGCTGCCTGGCAGAAGAGACCGAGCCCCACCTGTCCACAATCTCCTTTCAGGGAATTGTAGAGAGCATAAGGTCACCTCTGTGTCCTTCTCTCCAGGCTAAAAAACCCCAGCTTCCTTTGCTGCTCCTCATCAGACTTGTGCTCTAGACCCTTCCCCAGCTCCGTTGTCCTTCTGTGGACACGATCCAGCACCTCAATGCCCTTCCTGAATTGAGGGGCCCAGAACTGGACACAGGACTGCAGGTGGTGGCCTCACCAGTACCGAGTACACAGAAAGATGTTTGACTGTCAGTTACTAGGACCTTTGCCAGCTGGCAAATTCCTTTCATTTTATTGCATGAATGAGAGTGGATTTGCACAATGCCATAGCATCAGTGGTTTCACATGATTCCTCAATTAAATGAAAAGATTTACAAGTAATTGTTAGTGTGTAATCTAATGTGCCACCGTGATTATTTCTATAACTTTCAATAAGGTTTTTTTCAGGGCAAATTTACAGTATCCTTGTTTTTAACAGTTACAGTTCCACATAGGCACCCTGAGCAAAGCAGAAACATTCACTGGAGGTGTGCATCAGAGACACACAGACATCTGCAGGTCTGTAGTAACTACACTTTTCTTCAGATGGTCTTCATTTGACACAAGTCATGCATGAGAGGCTGGGGGTTTTTATGATTAATTAGCTAAAATATACAGCTTTGCAGATTCCCATTCAATATCTTTGATCCAGTCCTGGAGATTATAGGGGATTACATAGTTCTGTTTGGGTGGCTTGTGTATGCTTGTTGCCGTTCCATCAGGAACTCCGATTTTTCTTAGTGCCATCTATTTTTTATTTTTATTTAAACAAAATAATTGCTTCCATACTGCTGACTTCAATCTCTCTACTGTTTGTTTGGGGTTTTTTTTTCCAGATATGCAGCTGACACAAGACAACCAATAACATCCCTGCAGTTTACAATCTCTTACATCTCAGCTTCAGTTGTGGCTGCTGCAGTGGTTTCAGTTACCTCATTCCATAAAGGATTGATTTTGACTCTCTTCAGTGGGAGCAACGCCTTGTGTTCCATTCAACCTATTACATTGTCTTTCCACTGTGGAATAATTGGAAGAAGGTAATATCAATGCTGCCACCTAAGTACCTTCAAATGTAATTGTTCATACATGCCAAGTGCTTTGCTAAATTATGCCCTTACAAACAAACAAACATCTTTCCTGGGTTTACAGGGGGGGAAAAAAAAGGAACATCAATATGTCATCCAAATCTTTTCCTGGCATTAGCTTTGCAATTTAAGGTTGACCATTCCAGACTGGCACTTAAAGAAAGTTGAAACATCATCTTTTCAGTTAAATTTGCTGTGGAAAAAAGAACAGTGGCCTTACTGTGTCCTTTTTTGTATGGATGAGAATTTTGTGGTTTAGTAGTAGGTTGAAGAGCTGAAGAGGCTAATGAATTATTACAAAGAACAGTATGAAGCCTCTCTTTCTTAAACTTTGATTTAAAGAACAGTTATTAGCCATAAATGGCTTTTGCAGCTGCTCGTTGGGCTAGGTGGAACTGGGAAAGCTGGCAAAACAGCATGAGCAAATTCAAAAAACAGCAGAAAAGAAGAGGTTCATCCTGGAAACTTTGATAGAGCTGAAGGAAAACATCAACAAGAGGAAGAAACCTGCAATATCAACATGTAGGAACGAAAGCAAACAGTAAATTACATATGGTTATACAGAAAAATGTAACAACAAAGCCCACAGAATTTAAGCCTCCGTGGGAAGAATCCCATCACTGAGGAAGGAACTAACAGAATTCTCTTCCACTTCTTTGGCATGAGTACTCTGTGCATACTACTTAACTAGGTCATGCCTGGGATATTTTTGGGAATCTTCTTGTTAGAAAATTACACCGAAGGGAATTTTAAAAAGAGCAATTAAAATAATTAGAGAGATGAAGGGATTGATTTATGAGACAAGATCAAAAGATCTGGAATATTAAAACATGTTTCACAAATGCTGTGGAGTTTGGATGACATCATGTTGTTAAGATTAGCACAGACTATTTGGAAAGAGTTTATTCAGTGTGAGATTACATGCATATTTTGAAACTAGTAGAAACTGAAAAAGTGGGAGAGAAAAAGGTTGAGGCACTGGTTTTTGAAAAGCTTTGTGCTGAAAATCAAGGGCAGAGACCATACCCTCTACAGGTAGATTGGACAGATTAGATAAAGATACCAGCTGATGGGAACAATCTTGCACTGGCAAATAGCTGGAACAAAGGCCTTGCACAGTATGCAATAACCTGCACTAGATGTGTGCTTTTGGCTGAATAACCTCTGTTCTTCATACAGGACCACAGCAGGCTGAAATAGCAAGTGTTTCGAGTCTCAAGGGGTTTTTTTAAGCAGAGTGTAATAGCATTTTCAACCACAGGTTCCCAGTTCATCCTCTCTGACTACATCCACCTCTGATCATTGTTCTGAAAATACTTCACTTACAACTGCCACAACCCAAAGTTCACCTAGGGAATGAAAGTTAAACCCAACTTCTTCTCATAGACAGCTAAGAAATATCCTTTAAGAAAAAGATTTTTTCCTCATTTTTACTGCCTGTTCAGAAATTCATTAACTTCAGGTCCTTCTGAGTCCAGCCTAGAGTTCACTAGGGTTGCTTAAGAATAGTAGACTTTTTTCCTGAATGGTTAAAAAGTTTCTAAAGTGATGACACATTTAAGACAGGAGTTCACAAAGGCTGTGTTAGCCCTTGTTTAGGAATACTTGTGTATCTCACAGATTTATCACTGAGGAATAATGTGGACATTTCACAATGGGAATTGAAACCTTGAAATGAAACGTATTTATTTAAAATATACATACACATGAGTTCTCCCTCCATGCCTGGTTCTGTATATTCAAAGTATTGTTAAACATTAGTGCAACACAATTAAATAAGCAGAATAACATGTGCAAACATGTTACCCCATGCTGAAGTGCCTGCTAGAAGATGGTACCAAAATGGGAAAAGCAGGGGCTGCAAACAGAAGAGGCGTAGAACTTGATGCAAACCCTTGAAAGTGCCTTCATCATCTTCGCTGTTTGTCATCTGGATCAGTTTTTCCCCAGGAATTTTCTTTTTTTGAGCACAGCTCTAGTCCTTAAGTATTTGCTTATCATTGACAGAAGTCATGGTAAATTTTGAGGGGTAGGAGAGGGAAGATAATACTTAATTTTAGAAAAATATTGGTAGGGTGGGATGGGAAAGGATCTTGTAAGTTAATGGTTGTTTTAGAAATTCTTTTGAGGTAATAATGTGGTATCACAATTTTGACCAAACATGAAATTCACCACTTTGCAAAACAGCATTATCTTACTATACAAGACGAAATTAATGTTTTCTAGAGGTGAATAACTGTTTAATACAGCTAAGAAAACTAGAACTGATTGTTGTAATGAATTTACTTCTTTAATTCTTATTTCTACTTTTGTGCCTGAGCATGTTTCTGTTTACTAAAACAAATACAATTTATCTCCCCTCTCTTGGACGCTTTCAATCTGATATGTAGGCTTGCTGGGGCATAGCTCTAGAGGCTTAAGAAAAAAAAGATAGAAAACTGTCAGTTTCAAATTAAATTTAGGCAGTGTGGAGGCTACATCATAGTGGAAATTATGAGAAAAATCTCTAACTTTAAAAACAAGCATATTGAGTTCAACAGGAAACTTACTCAGGTAGATTACAAGGTGAATAAAGACTCTTTTCTTTTTTTCTTTTTTTTTTTTAATTCTGCAAAGAAAGACCCAGGAGAGTCAAATTATATCATAGGATGTAAGAGTTCTCACAGAACAAGAGAACAATTTCAGGAAGTTAGCAAACTCAGATAAGAGTTGATTACTTAAATAAGTGCTACTATAAATTATAGCAGCTATTATACTCTCTGCTTTTTGAGAACTCTCTGCTGGATTTCAGCCAGAGTGCTGTGTGTGAACCCTTGGGATTTCCTTTGGTCCAAATAGACTCCAGTGTGTTCTCTTTGTGCAGAGGTTATTTACCACAGAGGTGAGAGCTCAAGTCCAGTCATCCCAGGATCCTGGTCATCCTGCACATCTTCTTCAGAGACACCTTACTTGTGTTAGAACACTCGCTAATCAGGTTTCAATCTTGACAGAAACTAACAAATTATTTTGATAACACTGAGAAGTAGCCACAGAAACCACTGACACAGAAACCCACAGAAACCCTTCCTTACCTTTGCCTTCCCGGCAGTATCCTCTTAGCTTAGCCCAGGCCATGCCTCTTAACCTGCACATAATGGGAGGTTTGGGGTTGGGGTTTTTTCCTAACTGCCAAAATGCCACAGACGCGGCAGAGTTTCTTTCTGTGTTTCTCTATAGATGTTTAACCATTTGACAGAATTCTCCAGAATCCCAATAAGTATTTCCTCACCCCCAAACCAAATACAAGGAAAGGCTAGGTGAACACTGCTTTTCCATCCCAACCACAGTCTTGCCTGTGAACTCACCACATGATGCAGCAAAATTTGATCAAGCTTTTCCCTTAACACCCATACATCTCTCAGAATAATTATATCCTCTAAGAAGTCCCTCTTGGTGTTTGAAAACAGCCTTTGAGGACCCTTTTTTATAACTCCTATCAGATTATCTCCACTATTAGCTCTTTGTCCCTAGTCATCATCTGATCCCATGGGCAGCTCATCAGGTGATTCCCAGTAACACATCAGATGATCATGATCTTGAACAGCAACCAAAGGACTTGCCTGGCTTGTCCACCGTCTATCATGCCTGTCACATTGTCTGGAGGCACCTCCTCAGGCATCGATAGGGCTTGCCAGTGCTAGTCTTTCTTTATGACCTAAGCTATAGAAGTTACATCTGATGGCTGCATCAGCTTGTTAGAATTACCTAAACCACTCCCAAGTGGTGACTTACAGAGTACAGGACAGGACCTGTGGTTCACAATCAAAAAGAATATAACAGAAAAAATTGGATTCTGTTGCCTCATTTCCCTTCACACAAAGCAGAATGATGGCAAGCTCAGGTGAGGTCAGAAAACTAGTGCTGGGGGTGGCTGTGTGTGACATGGTTGGAACTTTAGGATAGCACTCATTTCCACCAGCAATACAACAGAATCTTTTTTCTTTACATTAAGCTGGTTTTGTTTGTTTGGGTTTTTTTCTGTTTTCCTTCTGCTTTGTATCTATTTCCTAATAATTACTGTCACAAAACCAGTCATGCACTGGTTTCCCCTGTTACAGTATCTTGTCTATTGATTATAATTTCCCATGGTATGCAGGTGACTTCAGGAAGAGGTTATCCCCAGATATCAAAATACACTGAAAAGGTAAATCTCTTCTTTTTCATCACAGCACTCTGTATCCAGTGGACACCATTCTCCTTTCTTTTCGACCAACATCAGCAGCTACAGTCGAAATAATGTAAATATTATAGCAAACCAAAAGCAACCTGATCAGGGTGAAATAATTTCTTTTATACCTTGTAAAACTCTTTATATTATGGAAAAATATACATGGGGTGGTAATTTGTAGTCCTAACCTCTCATAACATGAAGATAATAATATTCTTTCTGATCAAAGTGTGTTTATGGAGGGATGGAATCCCTGCACAGAGAAGAATGGATGGTAAATTGATTAAAATTAGAGTAATGAACTAATCCAGACAGCATGGAGGCAGTAGAACAGATGAGCAAAAGAGAAGCAGTGTAAAAAAAACCCACCACAACAGAAAAGATGTTTTACCTTAACTAGATATCAGTAATATGTACTTTATATGCATGTTTTACAGTATTATTTATCATAAAACTGTTCCTTTTAGTTACCTTTTCCAATTCTCTTTTGAGAGATGATGCCTCAGTATGCACTCTCTGAGAAATGCTGATAAATTATAGTGTGAATTTTATTCTCATATCTGTATTATATATATTGGATTCAGGGCTTGCATGAAATTCTGTTGCCACTGAAGTCAAAGAAAGACTTAATGCTGACTTCAAGAGAGCCAGAATGTCAGCATTTGTCTGGTGTACTGCAGACAAGGTTAGACCAATACTCTTTGTCACCTGGTCATTTGACTTTCCAGGCAGAATTGTATGTAACAGCATTCAAAGTATAAAACCAAGGAAAATGAACAAAATGCTTAAATACATGCCAGTAACTCATACTAGCTACAATTTAGTCATAAACTCAACTTAACCCTTCAGAACTCTATAACAGGTATTACTTTATTGATGAGTTCAGCTTTCTTATTATGAGACGAGGTATTACCATTATGCCTGTGATAAGTGAACCTTTTGGTTGCAAGTGTAATACAAATTCCAAATTAGAAAATGGTCTCTTCCTCAAAGGGATTTCCAGATTAAAGAAAGGTGCCTGTCTAAACAGGACAAGGTGCCAGTGCATAACAGCTGCTGCACGTCAGCCTCTCCTGTGAGCCCTGCGCATGAAGCTCATCTCCTCTAACTCAGATGTCTACAATCCAGAAACCTGTCTTTGATCTGGTTGTCTTCACTGCATTCAGAACCAGCAGAGAGCCAGTTTTAAGATGTAGTTCATCACATCTGCATTTTCAGCCACAGCAGATAAAATGTGTTCTGGTTCTATCGGTTGTCTATGGACAGTTCAGGTGAATTCCACATTCGTGGAGTGCTTTAAACAGATTGAATGAATTCCCTTCTATTCAGAGATACTCTCAGCATGAAATAAGAATTGCCATGTGGGGATAAGAGCCATGATTACTTTTTTTAAGTTTTCTCCTTAGCAGAAACTTTTGCACAAACTTCTCCATTTCCTATTGTAAATAAGAAACAGCATGTGCTTAGGAAAGAGAGATGAGTTTTCCAGGGGAAAAAAACCAATACTGTAAGATAATACTGATCCACTCAGCTGGCCATGATCTCATTTTATTGGCTGTCAGACCATCGTTGAGTTCATTAAATAACATCACAGAAAAAAGTTGAAAGACTTGGTGAAAGACTTTGTGGTTTTTCACAGTCAGTTCCTCTAAGAAGTTGTCATGTAACATCTAATTATAAATTTGTATGGTTTTTAAATGCAAGGTAAATCAAAATGTAGAGTCAAGAATATAATCCAAAGTGATTGATCTACAGCTCACCTAAGTACTTTCACAATTAGAGCTAAAGTGCATAAAACAAATTTGGAGAAACAGACAAAAGTTTAGTAGTTAATCCTCCAAAACCTGTGTAAAATATTGGCCCTATTGACAAGGTAATACAATAACAATGTATTGCAATCTGTTACCAAAAGTTCACCAGAACTCAATAAAGTAATAATTGGCAGTAATTACAGCAAATTGCCTTTTGGAATTGACATAAAAATTTTCAGCCTGAAAGAGCCTGATGTAAATATCAGAAAATTTGTGTGTCCTTGCAACCCAGAAGATTGGCAGATAACATATACTGATTGTAGAAGTTAGGTACCAGCTCAGTCTTTACTAAAGTGCCTCTGCTGATGCTTTGAGAGGAACTAGAGCAGTAGCTTAGGAGTCAGGAGATCAGTGTTTTAATGCTTCAATTGCTAATGATTATTCCACACAAAAAGAGGTGATAACAGTACTTTCTTTCTCTATTAATTTGTACACCCATGAGGATGAAAACTGTTTCAGCTGTGACATTTTAAAAAAATACAAATTCAACAGGCAGCTCTAAATTCCTCTTGTGAATAATGTATATGGTATTCTACACAAATTTCCATAATGGTTCTTTATTACTTGCGTTTTATTATCTGAGCAATTCCTTGCACAGTCTTTAATATATTCTCCAATTATTTATCAGGTTGGTTTAGGTTTCTTTTTTTAGGTTTTTGTCTTTACTTTGTTAATTTTAAACTGAAAGAACTTCTGGTGAACATAAAATGGCATTGTCAGTGAGCAAGCAGTTGTTCAAGAGATAACAAATAGTTTGTTTAGAGGTTTTGGCTGCAACACTTACATAATGACTACTATTGCCAACAACATTAACCTAGAGTACAAGAAAAACAGAAAAGTAATCAGATAGGAATACTTACCATATGCAAAGTTCAAATGTAGGTGGTTTTTTTTCCTCCTAGCATCAGAATTCTGGAAGGTTTTCTGCAAAGTGGTGAGAGGTGAAAATCTGGAGAGGGAAGATTTTCAAATTTTTGAGGGGATTTCCAATAGAACCTGCAGCTGCTGGTAACACCTGAGGATAATTTTCAAAGGTAGGACTTTTGAGTACTGTATCTATTTTGACTTTTGGGCTGAAAATGGTGAAAGAAATGCAGACTTGGAGAAAGAGACAGAGCAAAAAGATTTCTTATACAAAATTCAAATTGTCATTAATTTCCTCTGTCTGGACAAAATTTGAAGCAAAAACCTCCCTTGATGAGAGTTATGTCAAAGCATAGGCACTGAAGATCCCAGTTGCTTCAATAGACAAAGACTGTACAGATACACAAAGGAAGGGTATTCATACAGGGTTCTGTAAACTAAGGACTTCAAGTATCTTATGGAATAACATGGAATTGTATTTTCTTTATTTTAAAGTAAGGGTCTTACTTTTGTGAGTGCATGAATCCTAAAAAAAAGCAAGTAGCTATTTTGTTTCCTGTCACTTCCCAATCCCAACTTTACTAGCATGACATGCAAAATTAAGAACGTCAGTAATAGGTAATGTCATTAGAACTTCTCGTGGGGAAACATTTTAATTTTTCAATTAAAACTTCATAGAAGAGTTGGTTTTATGACCTAAAGCAAATGGTTGGAAATTTAGTTTGGTCTGGCTCCTATGCTTTCAGTATTTTGGGATTGCTACTATGCAGGGGTTAAGCTGTAAGAAGAAAAGAATGTATTGTCGTACCTGCAGGATTCTAGAAATCCTGGTTAGGTTTCTCTTCTGATCTAGGCAGTGATATGGTGGCCTTGCTTTTGTACTCTGATGAATTCAAGCTTCGGTGCTCTGAGTGCTCACTACTTCCTGACCTTTTTTCTATTTTGCCCAGTTTTCAGGGGCTGTCATAATCAATGATACTGTGTTTCATTGTGCCAAAAGAGCTCAGTTGGTGTCTTGCCAGTGCCAAAAGACATGGATTCAAAAAGATATTTGAGAATGCTGAAATGAAACTCTTGGATTATATTTTCTTCCTGATTCCTGTTTTAAATCGTGCACTATTGTATTTGTCTTCATCACGTACTCAAACTGACAGAGCCCCATGTAACAATAAACAATACTGAACTGCCAGCCTTTAACTTTTACTGTTTGCTTAGGAAGTGTGCGGGAACTAATGAGAAAGTGTATGAATTCATTTTTGGATCAACGAATGCTGAATAACAGATTTTGCAATAAAAATGGCTCAGGAAAAGACAAGATACATTTTCTGTGTGACAGCCACTTTTGGGTATCTCAAACAAAGCTGTAAAACTTAACCAATATGTCATGCAGACTTCTTGGAACAAATTATGCAGTTGCCTGACTCCATTCTTTCAGAAAACTTTACCACAGATTTTATTGCACTCTGACATGGTTTCTCTGTGGCACTGAGAGCCACTGACACAAGGAGCCCAGGGCTCTCCTGGTGGATGGGACCACTTATCCTTTGTGTTATGGGCAGCTCGGTGCAGCCAGACTTAGTGTGGAGCCTTTGCTGGCTGCAGCACTGCAGGAGTGTAGGAGCAACACCCAGCTCTGCCTTCCCACACACTCTCCTGCATTGAAACTATGTAGACGGATTAAAAGACTCGGCCCTAAGAGATGACAGCTGATCCTGTCATAAACCAGGCTTGAGTACTGATGTCGGGGTCCCTCTGATCTGCAGTCACGGTGCTTGCTGTAGTGCTTCCTAGTGGTATGGAAACAAGTCCCATGGGATCACATGGCTGCAACAGAGCTGCAGGAGGCAGTCAAGATTGTCAGAGGAAATACTAGTAAGCACCTTACTCTTAAGTACTCTGCTTCCCTGGAAATATGTTCTTGTCAGCATTTCTACTGTTGGATCCCTTCTAGTTATGAGACCACATGATTGTAGTTCTGCCAGGTAAACCCAAGGGACTCTGAAAAATTTCTTTGATATATGGACAAGACAGTAAGCCCATTATCACTATGCATTATAGGACTGTTTAGACTACTGACCACTTGGCAACAAATTGGCTTTACTTCCTATTAGATTTATTTGACGTGCTGGAGTGAGTCCAGAGAAGGGAAACAGAGCTGATGAAGGGTCTGGAGCACAAGTCTTATGATGAGCATCTGAGGGAGATGGGGTTTTTTAGCCAGGAGAAAAAGAGGCTCAGGGGAGGCCGTCTTGCTCTCTTCAACTATCTGAAAGGAGGTTGTAGCCAGGTGGGGGTTGGTCTCTTCTCCCAGGTAGCAAGTGACAGGGCAAGAAGAAATGGTTTTGAGTTGCACCAGGGGTGGTTTAGATTGAATATTAGAAAAAATTTCTTCTGAAAGCATTGCAAGGCATTGGAACAGGCTAGCCAGGGAAGTGTTAGAGTCGCCATCCCTAGAAGTGTTCAAAAAACATGTGGGTAGGGCACTGGGGGGCATGGTTTAATATTGAACATGGTGGTGGCACTAGATTGATGGTTGGACTTGATGATCTCAAAGGTCTTTTCCAGCCTTAACCATTCTATGGTTTTCCTATTGTTTTTCTTTCTCATTAATGAATAATATCAAGCTAAAAACACAATATTTTTTTTTTCCTGTGTTTTGTTCAAAATGTAAATGGTACTTTTTGATGGGAAAGAATCCATAGTTTTCTGCTTGTAGGTGATATTTCTGGTCAAATTATATGTTGTGAGTAGCATTAGCTTACTTTTGTTAGTAAGCCTCACTTCTACCTTTATAATAATTAATGAAGCTCAGCTTTAAGGGACAGTGCATGTGCTATTGCCAGAGTAGTCCTATTCATATGGCATCCATCATGCATGGCATATTCCATTTCCTGGATTATATGCAGTCTGTCTGAATGGTAGCCTCCAGTAACATGTTTACAGTATATCCTGTTGAAAACAACAAAAAGCTCTATTTATAAACTGTTTAGGAGTTAAATGTCTCATAAATGTTCCAGCCCTTAAAAGCAAGCATTCCCACTTCCAATGTATTAGTGAAATGCACACATTTATTCACAAATCATTCTGTGGGCTAGTTTTATCAATTCTAAACCACAGCTGAATTGATGACATTTTCTCCCTTCCTCTGGCTTTCAGTCAAGCCCACAATCACTTTCCCTGTGTGCCTTGAATATTTTATTGGTAAACACTGCAGGATAATATTTAACTACAAAAAAAAATCTATCATTCTGCAGGATAATATTTAACTACAAAAAAAAACCTATCATTACTGCCATATCATAAACACATAGGGAAATTCCAGTTTAATTTTCTGAAATTGCTTGCTTGCAGCACTAAATATGTGGGATTAAACTGACTTTGAGAGAATGCTAACTGAGAAGCAATAAGATGCTTTTGGCCCTGTGCTGTTTCTGAAGGCTTTGCAAAGATGCTATCATGCAGCATTTCAGTCATGGCAGGAATGAACTGGAAATTTCCTGAGAAGAGATGGTGGGTAGGTAAAAGGTTGCTATAAAACCTTAAGCCTCCCCTAAGGTCATATTGCAAGCTGCTTGAAATAACAAAATTAAAAACATGTAATGCAGCTGTGGTGTAAATATATAAAGTGCTGCATGAGTAAGAAGACAAGGAAATAAAAAAACCCCAAAATATGAGATACCTCTAAATGAAGGAGAAGTAATGGCTATCTATATGACCCCTCTTTAATCCTTACACTCTTTCTGCAGTTTCAAGTTCCAGTCATCTCTCTCATTCCCACTTTCAACTTCCTGTCTCCTCAGTTCCATTCTCTCTTCTTTCTTTCCTGTGATCATCACTTAAAATCCTCACTTATTCTTCAGTGCTCTCCCAATTATTTCCTCTATTAACTTGGTTTTTCTTTTGCTGCATACTACTCCAGACCTGCTTCTGTCTATAGCTCTTTGATACTTAATTTACCTTATTATCTTTCATTTATCTTAACATCTTTATCTGTTATTTAGAAATCAGCAGAGCTTTCTCCACCTTCCCACTCAAACTGCACTTTTGCCCAACCTGTTCTGAATGCAGCACTGTTTGTTCTCAGAGCTTCTTCCTTTCTTCTTCTCAATCATACTTGATTCTGTTTGATACTGGTCATTTGCATCCCCTCCTGCTGAGTCCTTTGTATGATGTTAGTTCCATCAGTTTCTGATTTCTCTGCTGTCTGCAACTGCCTTTTCTTGTTCTGCTTTCACTGTTGCTGACTTCCTGACTGAATTAATTTTCAAAATGCATCCTGCTGTTGGGGTTTGGACTGTGTGACAGGGATCATGTTTAAAACCTAGTATCTGTTTTCTAAAAACCAGTTTTTCCAGTGCACACTACTTTCAAACCATCTTTTTATCAGTACTTGGAGCCCCTCTCTCCAGAGAGTTATATCCTCACACCACTGCACTCAGAAAAGGGAGTTTCTACACAGAGAATTTATGATCCAAATACTGAAAACAAAAGGGATCAGCAAATCACCAAAACATTATTGCTCCTGTTTTACACAGGCTGAGCTGAAAGTTTAATTCAGATCTTGTAAAACTTAGTTCAGTTTATTAATGGTGGAAATATTCTGTAACTCAAACCATCATCTTTCTGCTTCTCCAGGAAGCAAACCCAAGCCTGGGCAGATGTGGAGATTTTCTCAGCACTTGCTGTAGTTACTCAGCATCACATTTAAGGTGCTGCTGATTTTGATGACAGATATATTGCAGGCTTTACTGTGAAGTGCAGTCATCCAGTAGAAACCAGTCCAAGGCACTAAACCAGGCTGCTATTATTTCAGCTGTCCAGGAAACTAGTGTGATTGCATGTGATAATATGGTTAGTGCCCTTACTAGCACCTGTCTTCAGTTTTTCCCACCATTTTATTTTTTATTTCAGTGGGAAGCAAATCAGTCACAGATACAAATGCAAATATAAGTGCGTGGCAAGCAATGGTTCTGGTTGGCTCTTTTAAAAAGACTTCATTTTCTGTTCTCTTGCATTGGTAAAATAAATCCTTTAGATTGAGAATTCTAAAAATGTACCCAGATTCAGTAGTCACTTTCCAAAATCTTAGCTGCATCTTTACATGATGCATGTAATGCTTATTCACTGTAAAAATGTCTTTCTTTCTAAAGCAAATCATCCTTCAATGTGAATCCAGGTTTTTCCCTAATATCTCTAATGCCCTCAAGGGAGATAAAGCATTAAGCAATAGATTGTATGAAAGTATGTAACCTGGTATATATAAGCTAATAATCTCTGGCCAGAACTGCAGTCTTTCAAATAGTTGCCACAGCTGGCAAACTGAACATAATTACATTGGGAGTCATCTTTCTCTAAGCAGTCCTTGTCAATTGTATCACCACAGTCATTTCTTTTGAAGACATGTGAAAACCAGAAAGTCCGACAAATATATTTGCTAATTAAATCCCCAGCTAAATCAAGAGTAAAACACAGATGCCGTGCTCCTCCTTTGCTTCCTCCTGACTGTATAGGAATGGCTTGTTGAGAAATTATCACTTTTTCATTTAAAAATCATGTTATTACTGACAAAACAAAGGCAGGCAGATACTAATAACTCTGCAATGTGGTTCTGAATTTGTTAGTGAGAAGGTGAAGTCAAAGTGAGGAGGTGGGAGAGGTGCTGGGAAAGGCAGGAGGTAGAAAAAACACGGGTTGTGAATTCAGTGTCAAACTGGTAATCATAGAATCATCAAATGGTTTGGATTGGAAGGGACCTTAAAGATCATCTCATTCCAACCCCCCTGCCATAGACAGGGACACCTCCCACTAGACCCGGTTGCTCAAAGTCCCATCCACTCTGGCCTGGAACACTTCCAGAGACATCCCCAACCTGGACAACCTATTCCCGTGCCACACCACCCTCACAGAATTCCTTCCTAATACACAATCTAAATGTAATTAATTGTAAATTTGCAACTTAAACCCTTTTCCCCTTGTCCTGTCACTACGCGCCCTTGTGAAAAGTCCCTCTCCAATGAATGAATGTGGCAGTCAGCCGTGACAGGGAAGTTGTATCTCTAATTGGCTTTCCAGCCTTGAGGCTTGGTATTGGCAGAAAGATAGAGAAAAGGCTGGTGAACAGTTCTGAAGGTAAAAAGTGATTATTTACAACGACAGCAGAGATGTATGGTGTGGGAGGTGGACAGGGATGATGTGAGGCCACACATGTAACTGAGAATGCCTGTCTTCAGGCATACATTTGGCTTATTTCTAAGCCTGTTCTAGATAGGTTGGTTTCTAAATCACTGTCTTCATCATTAGTACTTTTAAGCACTATTGTTTACTTTTGAAACTCTTTTTATTGTAATTGTTACTTTAAAAAATAAGAAGAGATTGATAGTTCCAGATACCTAGCAACTACAAATTATTCATCATGTTTCAGTGGTCTTAATGACACCCACATATATAAGAAGAGATATTGTGTTACTAGACTGAAATATTTTAAAACTGTGAATCATTAAGACCAACAGTTACAGTTTTTAGAACATGTTCTAAAACATTCTCTAGAGGAATATGGTGTGCATGAATAAAGACCTTTTGAGTACGGTAATCAGCCACAAGCCAGTTTATTCACACCAAGCTTTTTATTTTTAAATGTGTTGTGGACCAAAGAAAGAAAGAGGAAATAAGGCAGTGTAGAAACCAACACTCATTATTCTGTGCAGGTGCTCTGAGCAATCCTATCTATTAATGTAGTCCTTCTGCAACATGGCTGTGGAGCAGGCTGTGCCCAGGCTGCTCACCCAGGCTGGATCTGTAGTATGTTGGGTGAGAAGCAGCCCCAGAGCCTGGTGCTCCTCACATGGCTTATCTGTGGTGGTATATCTGTCTTTATTAACTCTAGAGAGAGGCTGGGGTGACTTTCCAAATGCCTACAGCAAGTGACTCAAGCTAGGTGGGGTTCAATCCCTGAATTCCTCTCCTCATAGCAGGAGCCTGTTCAATCAACAGGCAGCCTTGAAAGCTTGTTACAGCCCAAAGCAAAGAAACCTTCCAAATTCCATTTGATTGCTACAGCCTTATGCTTCAGTACAAAATAACTTTTACAACATGTGCTTGAAGAACAGGGCTATGTCTTGCACTACAGAAGTAAAGAGCTTTGCAAAATGCATCAAGAGAAACCCCTTCCTTCATTCTCTAAGTTGAAGCAACTGTTTTCCTCCTTCAGTAGGTCCAATTCTGACACTGTTCATTAGGCCATGCCGCTTTATTCTGCTATTGCTTTAACACTTGATACTCCCCCCCATGTAGGGCCAGGATGTTTCCCACTAATGTCAGTGTACAGTGGTGGCTACACTGTCTGTGGTGAATGAGGATGGAAGAAAGGAGTCCTTCACATTTTCATATTGATAACAGTCTTATTGCTCGTGCATAACTTAGCTCTGTTTTCACATGCATATCATATTCAGGGTCTACTTCAAGGACTCCATTCAATTTGGACCTGCAATTTCCTGGTATCAGGTCTAATTGTCTGGCTGCAGTGTTAGATTTCATAGGAAATAGCATTCCAAAGCCTGGGATGCACAAGCAAAAATTTCTAATTTCAGATGCCTGACTGACTAATAACTTAAGCTGTTCTTAAGACAGCTGGCTTTCCTTACAGCTAGACAACTGCAAGCTTTTATCAGCACCAAACTGGTGCTGATACAGCAAAGTCAAACATTTGGAGCAATTGAAGAGGAGACAGCCCATTTCAAAGCTCCTGTGTTCCTAAGTTTCCATGGCCCAAGCTGCACACTTCCTAGACTTGGAAGAAAGTTAAAATGTTTTCTTAAACATTGAAAAGGTATTTCAGCAAATACTGTAGAAAAGCAGAACAGCTTTTCAAATATTAAAGCATTTTTATTCTCTAAAATAAAAGCATTTTCCCCTAAAGCTTAAAATTGGCAGTATCTCTTTAACATTCCTCTCCAGCAAGAAAACACCTCATTCTTACATGTTTGGTATGCATCTGCAGATATAGCAAAGATTAAAAAAAACCCAACAACCAAGATACCATTTAAAACATTTCTGGAAACTTTGTGGCTCTGTCCTGGAGATTTTAAGTAGGTCCTTGCCAAGACCTGGAACTCACCCATAGTATTACATAAACTGGCCAGTGGTTCACTAAATAGACACTGGATTGTACACAGCCTGTTTCCCATCTGCTGTATCCTGCTCCCACCCCTGCACACAGCATTTTCAAAGACAGAACTAATGGGATGCTGGATTTAAAAATTCCTCACTGAGACGGAGTGCCATTGCCAGACCCCAGCCTGGATGTTGTACCTGAGCTCTTCTGCTGCCAGGGCTGGGCACGTGCAGAAGAGCTTGGGGCTATTTTGGGTAAAAATCTGAGCTTGTTCTGGAGGACCTTTGACCTCAGGGCAAGAAAGGTCTTAATGGTGGAGCTTAGTGAGCTCTACTGGCCCACGTCCCTGCTAAGGACTGCAGGTGCCTTTCTGGGGCTGGCCCCGAAGGGTGCTGCAGATCACACAGGGAAGCACAATGGGATGGATTCCCGTCCTGCAGCCTGGCCTCACAGCCCAGCCCCAGACAGAGCTGCTCGACCATTTTTCTTCAGTGCAAGTTGTGTTTTATGGATCTGACAGTGCCACTTCACTGCAGCCACGACCTGTATGGTTCACAGCCTTCTAAGGCCGCTAACACTCATTATTTTTATCTAAACTGATGCTAGTGCAGGCCAGCAGAAGTTAATCAAGTGCTTATCAAATTCATATCTCTGTATATACACAAACCCATGGCAGAAGACAAGAGGTTTATTTTGCCTTTTAACTCCTTTTTGATCTAGAAGAGGACCTTCATTTAAGGGGCTTTCACTCCCAATTTATTGTAATTAATAATAAAAATTATTATTTTTTTAAACTTGTGTGACCATTAATTTTTTGGATTATTTTTGCTATTTTATGTCAGAATATGACAGATTTGTTTTCATGACCATATAGATGAAAACAGAGTGATTTAGACATTTAGTATCACTTTGTTAAATTATACAGTTTTATTTTTACACCATCATTTGCATGTGCTAAAAGAGAACCCCTCTAAGTAACCCTGTAAGTGAAAGCTAAAATGTTCTCTTCAAAATGGCTTTTGATATTTTCAATCAAAATGAAAAAAAAAAAGTTAAAAAAAAGTGCCGTTCCAGCTAGTTAAATTCTCAAGTGAACAATAGGTTTCTGCATGTTTATGAAAAATTATCATTTGATAGTATGCTGAAGTTTTCCCAACAATGACAGTAGTATTTTAACTTCTGGTCTAACTTCTGGTTCAGCTACATTTAATTGCAGAGGTCAATGGTACACAGAGGCCAGTTAGGTTAACTACTGAACTGCTCTTCTTAGGAATACCTTTGAATATAAATGCTAGAAAAATAACCAGATCCTTCATTTATGCCAAAATAATCTTATCTGTGTTGGTTCACTAAATGAAACAGTGAATTCTGTTGTAAAAAAGCACACTATGCAAGTTTTTGCGTTGCCCATTTTTCCCTTCCATCAGCACTGCAGCACGCTGAGCACTGCACGTGCTTCACAGAACATTTCCAGGTAATAAATTCAAGCATCTAATAAAGAGCAGTAAACAGTCAAAGTGAAAAAAAAAAATTAAATTTGTTGGTGGTAAAACCAGTGGTAAGTACCCAGGAATTTGTGGTTTATAATGCACATTCATAATCTGTCTTTGTTGATTTTGCAGCAATGATAGAGATACAGGTGGTTTGTCCAAGTATCTGCCAGTTATTCAAATAGCTGCAGGAATGAAAACAAAGCCAAGGGGCAAAACATTAAAAAAATTTATTTTCTTAATAATTACATCTGTAAGGTTAACTCATGCTGAAGGGAGAACGTGGAAACAGAAGGAGAAAAGTTCTGACTTTGCATCCAGACTACCTGAAAGTCAGATTGGTCCTGATCCTCGGTCAGGGAGAGGGACACAACTCCAAAGTCTGAACACCCTGAACTGATGTCTAGAAGGATTGGCTTTTATTGCCCCTCTGATCTTACCACCAATGTGTTTCTACCAGTGATGGAAGTTTGTTAGTTCTAGTTGCAGGTCAGCTCTATAAATGCTTCAATGAAAAAAAATAGTAAAAATGCTTATTGTGGAGTTATTAATGATTCTGTAAATGAACAAACCACCTCTCTCTATCAGTCTCTTCCCCAATTTTATCCTGTTCTTAACTGTGTCACAATTTCTTTTCTTCTGCAAGTTAAAAACCAGACAAATGCACAATTATGGCACTTGGCTGAGATGATCACAGTCCCCTCACACAGCCTTATCTCTACCTGGTGCCTCCACAGCTTGAGACTGATGGGATTTTCCTTATAAGATCCACCTTCCTTTTTCTTGCTGTAGGTAAGGCAGCAACACTAATTTCTGCTGCTTCCAAGTGTAAGGTCAGTGCAGGAGGACAATGCATGTATTCTGCTAGCCTGACTTTCATACAACAGTCTGGATCACACTATTCTGCATAAACAGAGAAGCTTAGATGAATTTTATGTCAGATATACTCACTCAAAAAGTCTACTGTAATTCATGAGCCAAAAAGAAAAAAAAAACACAAGGAAGAAAAGGAGGCTGTTTGGCTTGATTTGTTGCCCACGTGTAAGCATCTGGTGTGATACAAAATGCCCTCAGGTACCTTTCCAAGTATCCAGCAGCTGGTCCAGAATGTCTTTGATCTCTAGTAGGGCCTCACCCACATCTGCCAGCCCCATGTGTAGATCTTAGAAACCCTAAGACTTACCCACCAGGAGACAAAAGGAGACAAGTGGGGGATGAGTTTCAAAACGTTGTTTCAAGTCAGATTTTTAGCCTAAGAACACCTTAGGATATCTCAGATCACACCAGATGCCTGCGTGGGCAACTGAATCAAATTCAGTCGGTTTGGAGAAATTAAAAAAAAAAAAAAATCTAGTAATATCTTAATAGAGGTCCTCAAAGAGGCATGAGAGGGAAAAGGACAGGAACTTTTGTAATGCAATAGCAAATAAAAAGGATGACATTAAAAAAAAAAAGAAGGGAAAAAAGTATTTCAGTTTGAAAGATTCCTTTGAGGGAGAAATAAAAAAGGATGTATGACCATGTGTTTTCAAGACAGGCAGAAGTGGCAGTGACATAGTATTCAGCCACTAATATACTTGCAAAGAACTAAAAAGAGGTAGAACTAATCATAAATGTAGAGAATATGATACATAATTGGTAAAAATATCCAATCACATTTCAACACCACCAGAGCCTTAAAAGTATGAAAGCAAACACCAGACCCACATCTCTCTGAGGTAAAAAAAGGGGAAAACTTTAGCTACACTAGTTTGTGTGCTTAGTCCTCATAAATGTTGTGAATTCTCCCAGTTTACCACCACAACATTAGAATCAAACCTTAAATTGTACTTTGTTTATTAGGTCACATCAAAAGATCATAAAAATACTTTAAAAAAGTATTTAAGTGAGTTCAGTGCATACAAATCTACTGCAGATGTTTAGGAATGCCTCTGCTTGGTGGTTCAAACTGGTATGATCAGAGGAAGAATTATATTTAGCTTTCTATATAAAGTTACCAGCAATAAGACTCATAGATACAGGATTTCTTTTTAAATCTTACCCTGAAATTACATTAGTGAAGAAGGCAACATTCCTCAGGATGACATTAGGATATAACTGATTGTTTTTTCAGACTACAAGAGGAACATACCTAAACACAGTAAAGGATAACATTTTCAAAACCAACTGAAAAACCTCAGAACTCTCCTAAAAGCTTACATGCTTCAGCAAAAAAAATATGCTATTGTCTCTACCTTTAACATGGGTAAGAGGAAAAATAAAAGGCATTTCCTCATGCCAGAAGAATGCAATTCAGAAAATTGCAAAAACTGCATAGCAACCTATCTGGGAAATCCTACCAATGTGTCTGATCTGTGCTTTGTGCCCATTTCTCATGGTAATCTTTTATCTGGGAACAAAGCCACAATTGCTGAAACAGCTCTGCTTGTATAAAGTAACAGCGTGTCCAATAAGCAACAAAGGACAATTTAGTTCTCAGAACAAATAACCTGGCTGGCTCCAGATGAGCTCGCTCAAGAAACAGAGCAGCAACGCTTCCCTCTCAAACAAAGCTGAGGTTATGCTGTGCTAGTGGAGCCCAGACACCACGTGGATACTGAAGGAAACCTGTCCAGAACCAGCCAGGGAACATGCCCAGCTCTGGGCTGGCCTGGACAAACACATCAAAGGTAGTGAGATGTAAGTTCACCTGTGAAGATCTGACATTTTAAGTTCTTCACACAGGACTGGCCAGAGCAGTGGTTTTGCTTACCTTGACAATGACCTCCTGTATCAAATACTTCAACTATTACTGTGACAAACTGATAAATAAGGGAAAGTAAAGTGATAGTTATTATTATTTTTAGGAGGTGGTCAGACACGAAAAAGAATGGTGTATCTTGTTGGTGTATCTTGGCAGAAGGAATATGAATCACATATGAAGAGAATGAGAATATATGAGAGAATATGGCAATTGCCACTAACAAGGAACTATGTCACTCTACCTTATTTTTACAAACAGACTTAAGCACATCAACAATCAGAGAATGAATTTATTTGCAGGATACATTTATCATACACAGAAAACAATATTTATTGTTTCGTTAATTAAATAGAGAAAAAAGGCAAAACAAAACTACAATACATTATTCAGTGTTCCATATATTTGTTAGCCGACATTTTCAAACTGAAGCTTTCTTTTTTTTCCTTTTTTAAAAAAAACCATGATCATGAACAATGCATAGTGGGAACAAAGGGTCTAAAAATCTAACATTCCACAGCTGTGAGTCAGTGTGAAAAATAAGGCCATGTAGAGGAAAAAAAAACCTACAGTGAATTTCTAAACAATACATATTCTATTGACAGGCTTCAGATAAGATCAACTAAGTATATGAAATCTAAAAGCAATGTTATGTAAGGAAAAGATGAATTTAAAATATCAACAAACAACTTGGAAATAGATTTTTCTAGTGATGGCTTGGAAATAGCCTCCAAACTTTCAACCAAGTATCAATAAAGATCAGTTATACTATGATGCTCCAAAAACCATCCCAGGATGAACATCTAGAGGTGAGAAATATCCAACTCCATTTAAAAAAATAAGCTACAGCTACCCATGCTACTTATTCAGCACATGTATATTGAAGGAATGAAAAGTGTTAAGAAAAAAGTTTGATCACCACTCACTGAATGATTCAGTGAAGGGCTGGAAAACACATCTTCCTGCTCTGAAATGTTAATTACAAGTTCTTTTCAGGTTTCATGACAATGTAAATGGAATGAATGGAATTGCAGTGTCATATCCTGCTCTTTGTTCCTGTCCTTTCACACCGGGTCAGCAGTGTGAAAGTTTCATAAAGCTGCCATAAGCTGAAGTTCTTCACTGCCCCTAAACACTGCCATCTGCTCTTCACATGATGGAGTGGATGAGCCCAAGCCAGAAGTCACAGAGCTGCTGTTTTCTGGCAGTCCTCAGTGCGATGTTCCCAAATGCTGCATTGATGCAGGGTGTGTACCCCAGGTAACTCAGCCACATTAAATAACTAATCAATAGAAAGCGTTACATGAAATTCAGGATAAAGAAGATATAAAATATTTGCCAATATTGGATCTTACCTGTGTTAAGATTCAAGGTTCCTTACTCACAAGATTGCAAGAACAAAGCTGAGGAAAGACTGGTTGTGGAAAATGGTCTGAATGCAAGTGTACAGAATGCATATTTTACAAGTAACTATATCTAGAGTTTAGCTCTATATATAAATAGAGACTAGGCTATACAAAACTTTATAAGCCTTCTTCATCTGTCATTAGTGATATCCAGATCTGTATTGATCTCTGAATTAGTAAGATATACATAATTTATTTTAAAAATATTCCTACAGGTCAAATGTATGGGAAGCTATGGGAACGCTGCGATTGTGCTAAATGGAACAAAATATATCCTTATTAAAAGAAAGCTGAAACACCCTGCCTACCATGGAGAGTTCTGTCCTGAAAACTATTTCTTCAGTATGGTCTACACAGTCTTGTTCATCCCAGTTATTCAGAACAGCACAAACAGCAGCAGTAAGAGGGTGATGCATTCCAAGGCTGATCTCTTTTAGTGGCCCTGAAAAAACTGTGTTTACCATGCTTGTAGCTGAGGCTTCACAGAAAGTAAGAACCATATTTTAAACATCAGCTGAACAAAACTCATGCAGCTGTGGTTACATCATGTCCCAATCACTTGTCTTCTGTTAATAAAGAAGTTAAGAATTACTTATGGGGGAAAAACATAAGTTTCTGTTTTCAAATCCAGAGAAAACCATAGAGAGAATTCACAGAGAGAAGGAAAAACAAAAGCCTACATTGCAGAATATGGAGGACTGCTCTAAGTTATCCCTAAAAAAGCACTAATACATCCTATGGCTATGTACATATTTGTTATACAAATGTATGTATACACACACATCCACAAATGCAGAATTATCACTGAAAGAATCAGTATCAATATCGTTGGTTGTTTCCTTCTAAATAAAAAGGATGAGTTAACAAATTTTCCACTGTGGCTCATAATTTGGGATGACTAATCTGCAAGTTTGTCTACACTTTTTCTAGTGAAGCCTCTTTCATTTAACTTGTACAGAAGCAAGCTGGTTTTAATTTCCTAAGTTAGCAAAGAGCATGTAACATCCCCCATGCTAAGGAGTTTGCCATTTCCATGTCATATAATGCATTATCAGAACATGCTATGTAAATATTTGCTGATATAAAAAATTTAATAAAAAACAAGTTAGAACAATGATTATAATTATGGAATTCTTCTGGAAATTTTCAAACAAAAGCTAAGTATAACATTTCTGAATATTAGACATTACTTTTTCCATCTGATACAGATTTAAAATGCATAGTATATACATAAATAGTAGCAGCCATCCAATCTTTAAGAGTGCTGTGTTTTATAGTCCAGTCAATACGCCCTATAATTATATTGATGGACCCTGTATTAAAGATTCTGAGGGGCTAATTAGACTAAAATGTAGAAGGATTTAATTTTAAGGAATGATTTCCTTTCTATTTTTACAAAAACGAAAGACACATCACAAATACTCCAGTAAAATCCAACACACAAAAATTACCCTGTACTTTTGTGTTTTCTCTTGCTAAATAAATGACCAAAACCCCAGGAAAAATCCTCCCAGTAAGTGTATGTATGGCCCATGCTTATCAGAATGTAATCCATATGTTAGGATTATGGAGAATGAAATGGATCCACTGAACAACTTCTTCTTCAGAGAGTGGTCCAACCTACCTATTACCTTTGTCCACATTAATCTAAGATGTGCTGGGTCACCATTCATACCCAGTTTGCTTAAAGTCCTGATTCTTGTACATACCTAAATCAACCCTTACTCAGTAGAATTTTAGCATATGGAGAAATGGACTCATGAATTACTTTTAAGCACTTCTAGTACTCTCTCTTCCATACAAGAGATCTAGGGTCTTCACAGTGCACTAGTTTGTCTGTTTTGTTAAAGCCATGACCGATGTCTTATCCACCCTCTTCTTGCTTATGAGGTCAGACACAGACTGAAGTTCTACTTGGTAAAACTGTGGCCTTCAGTGACTGTGTAAAGTAAACTGGCTTTAGCTTCATTTGATAAAGCTGCATGTTTTGGTAGCACAATAAATAACCAGGAACAGCCTGCCAGCCTCATTGTAGAAGATGAAATTTGTGCATGCCAATTCAGAAGCTTTGGGTTCTTCTAAATCTGTTGCCTACATCTCCATGAGAGGCACTATGCTGAAGGATTGTTCCAAGCCATTGTAGTCAACATGAATAAATAAATATCAGACTTGACATGTTTTGAAAGTAAATATCCTGCCTTACTAAATTACATTAAACTTCCAAGTGCAAATTCATTTTTTGGAATGTAGATTGGATGAGACAGAGGAAAGTGTCACAGAGCCATTGAAAGGAAGAGCTCAGATCAGTAAACAGCCACTGAGGCGAGAGAGCAGTCTGGAAGAGAGCCTTAGAGCCAGGCCTTGGGCAAGGACCAGGCTGCTCCTGCCCTCCTGTCCACAGAGGGATGGCAGAGTGGCCCATCAGAACGGCTACTCTGAAACCTCTGTATGTTTCCAGGAGTGATGACAAGTTAGACTTACAGGGTGTAGTTTGTTTTTTCTTTCTTGCACTTTGTGTTACTTTTAAAGGTCCCCAGAGGGACGAGCTCACACTAGATTGGAGGATTTACTCTCTCCTACCAGGACCCATCCCAATTTGCCTGGGTTGAAATGACTGAAAAGGAGAGGCACAGGCCAGCCACCCCAGAGAGGTGAACTTCAAGTCCACCCAGCCTGTGGCAGCACTGGAGAGGGATGTAAACCAGCCAACAACAAATAAATAAACATGGTCTCTCATTACTGCTTGCATCATCTTAAGAAAGGAGTCCATCTTAAGTGTGAAAACTACTGTGCAAAAGTACACATCAGTGGGCAAATGCAAACATCAGTTATGAATCTGTGCAGTAGCACCAGGAACTGGGCTCAGCCCCACTTTGAAATTACCCAGGCTTTCACCTCAAGTGCCAAAAGAATCTATTTTACCTGGTCATGGATGTTTCAGTACTCCCTGCAAGCCAGGATCCATGAGCTTAGGTTCCACTTTAGCTCCTGACGGAAAGGCTGTTTCTGTAAAGGAACTCTGAGCTGCAGCAGCTCCTGTGGGGAGCACTGTATGAGGCAGAAGTTGCAGGGTATTTTCTAAAGTTTCCTATTTCAAATATTGAGGCTCCTGAACTAAAACATTTTTGTTTAAATATCAGCCTATATTGAGGCAAGGCTCTGATTGAACCTGTTATATATAAACTAGGCAATATATCACAGGAGGACAAGACATTCAATATATAATCCTACTGGGTACAAAATACTACAGACTTAAAGGGCTTCAAAGCATGTCAGACATACTTCAGTCAGTAAAATACTGACTGTTCTTCCACTGTTCATTTAAGAACAAAGATATGGTCTGTATTCATCTCAGAAAGCAAAGCCAAATATTTAAATAGTTCAAATCACAATCATACTCTTCCTCTAAATAGTTCATATGTAAGACCAGCTTCAGCTAAATATCTTTGTTAGTTATCTTTGAACAGAATGAATCCTAGCAAAGGAAAACAACCCTTTGAAATACAGAAAATCATCAGTGAGTTACTGTACATATTACATGCATAGCATTGGAGGACAGACACCATAAAAACAATAGGTTTCACTTTCAACTGTGAACAGGTAGAATACAGTATTATTTTCTGAGTAAAACACCACAAACATTACGTATCACTTAGGAAAACTGTGCACAACATACTTCAGAATACACTCAGAAACTAAATTTCAGTTATTTTGTAGCTATTGCTGACAAATATTGCCTTTAAAAAAACTTCAGCTGCGTATGATAATATACAACTGAAAGTGTAAGCAACACAAATGTGGGCTTTGTTATCCTCCCACATGCTTCATTTCTAGCAGACATTGGCACTTCTCATCTACATCCTGAGGACGACGTTCCTCCAGTCATTTTGGCCAGGTGAAAAGGAAAGCCACTAACCCATATGGCTGCTCTCCCCCATTAACACATGCTATGCATTTACCTAGCTTTTCCCCATTTTGAGACCACACTTTAGGGCTTCTTAGAATCCAGTTTGGTGGAATACCAGGCTAGAAAAGCCAAAACAAGTCACTGAAGACTATGCTGATTGAGAAATGATCAGAGCCCACACAGATCTTCTGACAATTATAAAATAAAATTAAATTTAATTATTAATTAATTATTAAAATTATAAAATAAAACTGTTTTTTCCTCCCACTTTACAAATGTTTGAGGCAAAATAATTCCCTTATTTCAAGATGTGAATTAATGAAGTCTGATTTTTTCCTATGAAATCTTAAAATGCAATTTCTCCAAAATTAATACAGTGCTTAAAGAGTAAATAAAAAGGCTCCTACTTTTTCCTATTAGATTTCCCATGACCACAGGCATGGTGTTGTAAAGTTTTAAATTAAAACAGCAACCACCAGTTGATTGTTCTTTCAGTGTCATTTTAAGGGAATTATTTCAATCTCAGTACTGGACAAATTTTAAAAGGCAATGGATTCATTATTTCTGTGTACTTTGAGAACTGATGGAAGAATATCCAATGTCCTATCGTGCTGTCACCATCCAAAGTCCCAGTGCAACATTGGCAGCCAAAAGTGCACTTCCAGCAAGCAAAATTAAAAAGCCAACAAGCTCTCTGTTTTGTTTTTCTACAATTAGGGAGCTCAGCGTGGCTTCCAGGAAGGAATTTAATATCCACTGACCATCCAAAGCGAAGCAGGGTACAGCATTGATAACTGCCAGTGCTCCTGATAGTGAGATGAGGTACCTGGTTCAATTTAGTTAAGGTTCATAAGAATATCTGAGAAAATGTAAAAAAAAATGTAAAAAAAAAAAAAGATACATGTATTTTATTTCTAGTATGCAGAGAGAGACATATGAAGGTTAATTTTCTAGCTGCCATTCCACAGAAATTATATGAGTAAAATTAGTTTTACACCATAACGTACCTGCTCAGAGAATTGCCCTTACAGATTTTTATTTTTTTAAGAGCTAAGTTTGGATATATAAACCTGCACTCTTCACAACTTGAGTGAAAGCAGGAAACAGAAAAACCACCATCTTCTTTGCTTGCTTTGTGTGCTTCTGGAGGAAGGTTATAGCTCTGACACCATGCCTGAACTAAGAAGGTATTCTATACCCAAGTATGAAATCATGATTAGCAGTATTTTCCAAAACACTCCCTAGTAAATGACTAGAATATAATCAGAAATCTGACCTATCTCTCCTACTTACCTGTCAGCCAGAAATCTGGGTGGATTTCTGTACGTGTGTGTGCACGTGAGAACGAGGCATGGGTAGATAATTTTTACTGTTGGTAAAGGCTTGCTAACTGCAGTACCTACCTCCATCCTCAGTGGCCAGGCAAGAATACATGAGTCAGAAAGCAGCTGGGGCAGTGTGAACCCTGATGTGTTCCCAGAAAATGAGAGCTTATGTGGTACCTTTACTCTAGTTCTATGGACTAGTTATTAAACTGAACTACATAGTTTAATTATTCTATAGCCACACATGAACATTTCAGTTTCTAAGGCTAAAGGTTCCAACATTAGCCACATTCAAGTCTACTAATCTATATGTATGTGTATATATATAATCTTGTTCACGAATAAGCAAGTGTTAACCAAATTATCCTGTTTTTTGAATAGCTATTTTCTTTTCTCTTGAAGAAAAAAAATAAAAAACCCAACCATATCCTGTTATTTAGTTCCGTATAATGACACAAAAATAATAAAACCCTGACATTGCAATGCTAGCAAGAACATCTAATTTTTCCTGACTTAAATTCAAGCTTACTTTGGCTCTCTTGTCACATCTGTTAAGGCTCATCCTCAAGAGTTAAAAAAGCACTGACCAAAAATACGCTCTTAAGCTCAAGAAAGTTAGAGATTTCATTTTTAGCTTGGCACAGGGACAATAATCAATGCAGAGATGGGATAAAGATGTCAAATGTCTACAGAAATATTTCACGGCATCCTGTCTAGAATGATATCCAACTGAAATTTCGCTGGGTCACTAAACAGTTCCCTTCTTACCTTAAAAGAACAAACATACTTCAAAGGATACTTGCAAAACGTCTCTATCACCACAGGCAGGTCGATACTTAGAAAGTTTTGTCGTGGTACAAAACTGCTGAGACTTACTGAAATGAAAATAAAAAGATACACAAAGCATGAAAAGTCATTCCAGGGTTAAAACATTATGAGCTTTAGATTTTAATTTTGCAGAAAAATCACATGTGAAATGACCTTGAAGGACAAATAAACAATAAGGGTTTGCTTGTTTTTTGTTTTTACAAGACTGCAGCTGTTACATTTTTCTTAAACATGGTCACTATCACGGTAAAGTCACTACACAAAGCACAGTTAGTATTTCAGTAAAACTAGATCTAAAATACATATTTTCAGAGGCATCTTTAGTCATAAAGACCCCACTGTGTGATTCCAGTACTTTTCAAAGAAAAGAGATTATAAAAGTTACCAGACTTTTTCAACATGTGCAGTCCACATGCATACTGTGGTTGCACACGTGTATTTTCTCTGAAGGCCAGAAAAATCTTCCCTTGCAGTACCTGCAGAAGATCTCCCTAACCTGAGGCCAAGCTCATGGTGTACAGGAGTAGGGGAGATGGGGAGCAGAATTGTGGAGTCCATCTGAGAAAGCAAAGGCTACAAGGGAATGCACAGCTGCATCACACAACACCAGTCAGCCAGTGTGTAAGTGGCTTCTCTTCTGTGTTCAGATGGTAAGGGACTTCAAGATAGAACTTGGTGCAACTTAAAAACCTGGGAGAGGGGACTTGCCATCCTTCTTAAAAATAGTGACTGGAAAATTGCAGTGTCAAGGACCACAGGATCTTGAAATACTTTATTACTGTACACACTGTTCCTTGAAGGTGTACATGAACCTTCAGTTGACTGCATGTCAAATGTTTCTGAGAGATTCTTCAAGGAAAGTGTGGTGGTTTGAGACCTGCCAGAAGGCACTTTGTTAGTAAAGGGCTGTTCCATCTGGGTAGCAGTTGGAGTCTGCCAGCACCAAGGACCGTTTGAAACCCTCTGTGACAGCTGCAGGAAGGACACCTTTCCTACTAAAAGGAAGGCACAGAGGAGTCTAATCCCCAGAAGGAAGAGGTTAGGGTAAATTGAGGCAGAATTAGAAAATCACCTTGATAATAAACTTGCATGATACCACCAATACTCTTGCTGTCTTTGAAGTACAACTTTAGATGTGAGTTGCCAGCCACAATGGCCTGAATTTTCCCTACTTACGTGGAGAAAAGTTATAGCCATAAGAAATACATACCTCCAGAGAGATATTTGAAGGCAAGAGATCAAACCCCACTCAATACAAACATCCCTTGGGAAAGGAACAGTTTAACTGACCCTTAGAGAAATTTTAACCATAGGCTAAGAGAACACTGGGAACAGAACATACCAAAAGTGCTGCTAAGTATATCTTACTTAAGAGTGAGATCAGATTTCTTCAGGTTTGATAAAGAATTCAAGGACACAGCAACAAAGGTGAGGGAAAGTAGTTCTAAAGTCACATAAGGCAGAGAACGGTCCATTTGGTCACATAAAGACATTTACTTCTGTTAGCAGATGCCCTTCTGGTAAGTCCAGCCAGCAATCATACCATGGGTTGGAAAGACATGGATAGCAAGGAGAACCGAAAAAAGAATGGGTTTGATGTGGCAACAAGCAGAGAACTTTTCAGTATCAAAATTGCCAGTGCGCTTGAAAGTCATGTTTTTTCTTAAAGCTTAAGACCAACCTTTGATTTAAGGGAACTGGGAGAAAATAAATCTGTTGGACAACTGAGTGAAGAACACAACAGACAGAAACCCTGGACACTACCCCGATCAGAAAGTCAGAGGTATCCAAGTCAATCACAGAATCATAGAATGATCTGGGTAGGAAGGGACCTTAAACATCATCTTGTTCCAATCTCCCTGTCACAGGCAGGAACATATTCCACTGGACCAGGTTGGTCAAAGCCCCATCAAGCCTTGCCTTGAACACTACCAGGGACAGGGCATCCACCATTTCTATGGGCAATGTGTTTCAGTGCCTCACCATATTTATTGAAGAATTTCTTCATTGTATCTAATCTCTTTCTAGAAGAAAGCCTGTATGATGAGTCACTGATTATAAGAGATACAACTACAAAGTTCTTTGAAACATTCTATGTGTTTGTCTAGCAGTATTTAGTATCAAGCTATGACAGTAAAAATATAGTTGAACCACAAAAAAAGCCCCAAAGATACAGTATTTTTCCTTTACATCTATTCTACACACAAAATTAATCAACTAAATGCAATATTTTATTAAAATACTTATTTAGCCTTATTTTAAAAATTACACTGGTTAACCAAGCAGACACCACAGCCTTCTGCAGCTTGACACAGGAGCTTGCCTGAGTGCAGGTGCAGAACCTTGTACTTGGTCTTATTGAACCTCATGAGGGTTCTTTTCAAGCTTCTTCAGGTCCCTCTGGATGGCTTCCCATCCTTCAGGTGTGCCAACAGCACCACTCAGCTTGGCATTGTCTGCAAACTTGTAGAAGGTGTACTTGATCCTGCTGTGGGGAGGCTGTGTCCCAGCCTGTGGGTGGAGCTGCCCTATGGGATGTGCTCCCCTACCTGGGAGGGCAGCTTCCCAGGAGCACCCTGAGTTCCATCCCCACACAGCCGCACCCTGGCTGCCCGCTCATTCCAGGGCCATGAGGTCACACAGGCCCAGGGGGCTCCAGCAGCTGTCCATAAGCACCCTGAGTGCCAGCCCCATACAGCCCTGCTCCCTGAATACCATCCCCACACAGCTGTGCCCTGACTGCAGGGGCCATGAGGTCACAGAGCCCCATGGCACTGCACTGGCCATAAGAACCAACTGCTCAGCCCCCATCCCTGACTGTGTGGTGGAAAGGGGACCATGGCGCTTGTCCACCGTCTTTTCCTCTTCCTCCTCATCCTCCTGATGGTCCTGCATCCTAGGGCTGCCAACTATGCTCCACAGAAATCACAGGAAGCAGGTAAGCTGCCAGCACTGGTGCAGCCTTTCATGGGCTAGTGGGGTCTTCTCACCAAGAAGATGGTTTTTCCTCCAGTGCTTTACTGAGGGTTTCCTCTCTGTGAGCGCTCTCCTGCTAAGAGTCCCAAGTCCATCTCTCCTCCAGGGGTGTTGCACATTGTGTTCAAAGAGTGCTGAGCTGCCAGCTCAGAGGTCCCTGGGTCCTCCTCTGCAGCTCTGTCAATCCACTGACATCTGGCTCCCACGTTGTTACCTGACCCCCCATCCAGTGCTTCTGCACACAAAAGCAGAAGATCCCAACATGCAATGGAAACATTTCTCTGTGCTTGCTCCTAGCTGAGTCTCTAGCTGATTCTGTGGCAGCTTGGCAGAAAGATGGTTTGGAGCCCTTGGGCGAGCCCGGAGCAGGTAAGTTCTCAATGTTCCTTCCTTTGAAAGAATAATTATCACCAATGTGTCAATAGCTTAGTAATGAACAATTTTCTTTAAGACGGCTTGCTGAAATCTTCAGTCGTCAAACATATGCGTAATCGCACAGGTAAGTTAGTTGGAGGAAGATACATTTAGCAGGCTCTTTCCCCAGTGCCTACTCGTGCATGTCACATCAGCAACTAAGCTGAAAGTGTGTTGGGTTCAAGATATCTGGATCCCATTACAGAGACAATGAGAAACAGGACTCTTGCACAAACATAGCTCCCTCTGTAGCTTCATCCCAGAGCTTGCCCTGAGTACCCAGATGACCAAAGCACAAAGGTAGCTCCGAGCAGGATCCCTCTCATGAGCTGAGGTCCAGATCAGTGTTCTGACTGCATATTGGGCAGGGAAGCTAGAGGGAACCTCCCCATCCTCCTGTGTCCTCCATGCCTGAGCCATGCGGAGGCTTTACCCGTGTCTGCTTTTTGGCAGTGCTGCCAAAGTCCAGAGAAAAACAGAATGAGAAAGCTGCTGAATCTCCTCAAGCAGACTCAAAGCAGTCAGGTACTGAGCAGTCCTGCTGGGATCCCTTATGGGGAGACACATCCTGAAACGTGTGAGTGGCTGCAAGGGGTGCTCATGCTGGAGAAAGGGCAGACAGGGAAAGCAAGCTTTAAGTGTCTCCTGTGAGGGCCTGACTCCATCCCATTGGGGTGTGGGAGCTGGCCCAGAGAGGGAGAGTTGCAGGTGGAACTGCCTGATGAGTTTTTGTCAAAGCAGTGACTGGCCAAGCAGCAGTGCTCCCCACTGTGCTCTCCTCCTGACCATTTGAGCTCTGTTCAAGGGACAACCTGTCCCCAGGGGGTGGGAGTGTGCCTCCAGGACCAGCACTGGGGAGAAAACAAGAGAACATTCTGGTGATATCAAATGTGCTGCAAGTTCACCAGTGGTTAACTGGCAGATGACAGGCTAACATTTGGAATTGCTCTCACAGAAAAGGCTGGAGAAATGACCAAACAAGTTCCTAATGCCCGTGAGCACATCGAAAGTATTTTCTGTCATGGAGCAGGCTGTATGATAGGCATAGTGATAGTCCTGGTTGCCGTGCCAGCTGGGATACTGATGTGTTCTCTCGCAATCTGCTGGTGGTGTGAGAGAAAACGGTGAGTCACAGATCCCCCCACAGCTCCTGCTTCCTTCAAAGGCAGCTCACAGCCACAAAGCATTTCTAGTCAGGCTGCTGTGCAGCAGCTAGTGGTTGGTCGAAAAACTCCTCTGAGGCTTCTGCAGCTGTCAGCAGCTTTAACTGGCCTCTTAATTTCTGGGTCTTCTCTTGGGGAGCCTACTTGGACTGGAGCCAGTGTTTGCTCAAATTGAGCCTGCCTGGACAAGAACAGCTTGCATGAGTGTCAGGCAGAAGCAAAACAAAGTCAGGACGAAAAAGAGTGAGGGGTGATATTGCTCTAGAAAGCAAGAGATGCATTGGCACCTGCTGCAGACCAGTGAACCTGCCTGGAGGAGTATCCCTGCTTGGTGGTGCCCTGGCCAAGGTGTGCAGCGGTGAGCCCTGCCAGCTCTGGGCCCTGCTGTGCAGGAGAGTCCCTGTGTCTCACCTGCAGCTTAGCCACCTCCTCTCTCCACAGGCGTCTCTCTGGAGATCAGCAGGAACGCACCGGCCTGATCGCATGCTCAGACAGCCAGCCCAGTTCACCTGAACCTGGTCTGCCACTGTAGTAGCCCTGAGAAACTCACACATCTGATCCCTGAGCTGTCCTTCTCCTGCCCCTCCTCGGCTGCCCTTCAGCAGCTGTGGAAACTGCCCAGCCCCAGCCACAATAGAAACAGCCACCTCCACCCCCAAACCTGCTGGCCCAGCCCTCCAGACAAAGCTGAAGGGGGCCTCCCAGGGTAGGGGTTGGGCTGACAGAAACATGACCAACAGCTTCAGGGATCAGCTCTTTTTGTCTGAATAAAAGGGAGAGTTTTCACACAAGTATTTGCACAGTATCAGAATATCCAGAGCTGGAAGGGACTCAACAAGGATCACGAAATCCAACTCCTGGCCCTACAAAGAACATCCCCAAGAGTCACACCATGTGCCTGAGAGCATTGTCCAAAAGCTACTTGAACTCTGTTAAGCTTGGTGCCATGACCACTTCCCTGGGGGCCCTGTTCCACTGCCTGACCACCTTCTGGGTGAAGAACCTTTTCCTGATATCTGAGCTAAACCTCCCCTGGCACAGTTTCAGCCCATTTCCTGGGGTCCTGTCACTGGTCACCAGAGAGAAGAGATCAGTGTCTGCCCCTCCACTTCCCCTTGTGAGGTTGTAGACCATGATGAGGTTTCCTCCAGGCTGAGGAAGCCAAGTGACCTCAGGTGCTCCTCAAATGGTTTCCTGTCTAGACTCTTCACCATCTTCGTAGCCCTCCTTTGGATGGTCTTTAATGGCTTTTACATGTCTCTTATATTGGGGCAGCCAAAACTGCGCCCAGCACTCGAGGTGAGGCCGCCCCAGCGCAGAGCAGAGCAGGACAATCCCCTCCCTGGCCTGGCTGACAATGCTGTCCCTGATGCAGCCCAGGACAAAGCTGACCCTCCTGGCTGCCAGGGCACTGCTGGCTCATGTTCAGCTTGCTGCTTACCAAGACACTCAGATGTCTTTCTGTGGGGCTGCTCTCCAGCCTCACATTACCCAGTTTGTCTGTACGCACAGGTCAAGTGATATCCAAAGCAAACTTGACAAGTTGAAGGCTGGTATCAGAACATCTGATGAAAACTCCTGTTCATGAGCCAAAATAGCAAAATGGCTGAGGCACCCAGTGTATTCAAAGGTTTCAAAAGACATACACTTCAAAATACTGTAGTTTCAAAGCTTGACTGCCTCTTGACAAACACCTTAATGGCCACTACCAAGTCACCATCCTGAGCCTGGAGTTATGCCTACATTGAGAATGGATCACTGATCTTCCCATTTTGTTACAATAAACTGTTGTCACTGACAGCCACTAGACATGGATCTAAACTCCAAACCTTACTGCTGAAGCAAGCTTCAAACACAAAGAAACTTCAGGAAGTTGCTGGACTGAGCTCTAGAGACTGTAACATGAGGCAATACATTTACTGGTTGTAATGGACCAAACCTAATGGCAGTAGGTGAATTTGTCCTCTGAAGAATAACAAAAGAATTACAGAAATTATGGTCCCCAGGCTTGTCTTCAAAAAGACACTGCTGGGAAGAGGTGAAGAGCAATGAGCGTGGGTAAGAGAAAACAGTCATTGTTTTCCCACTCTAATTAAACAATTCTTTGACCTGGAAATAACATTTCTTTTGTTGGCTAATGCTAGATGGTGTTGGCAAATATTGAGAAGAATTCACAACAGATACAATTTTAATTAGAAGTGACTTGAAGACTAGGTTGACCAAAGACCTATTCCAAACTTCTTTGTGGGGGAAGGGGCATGTACGCTGTGGAAGAGACAGACAGCATGGCATGAGTAATTCCTGTGTGGTCTCCAGAAGAACTGTATGTTAAACATGGGTTAAAGGCAAAGAAGGACCATCCTCAGCAGTAACGAACAAGCATGGAAATGCTGAGAGAACAGGCTGTACCAGAAAGGCCTTCATCATGGGTTATGGCTGTTGTTGCTCATAAACATCCCCAAAGCCAGGAAGTGGCTTTTTTTTTTCAGAAGACTCGGATACAACAGAAGTAGGAAACTGGTCCATCTTGAGGAAATTATCTTCTAGGTAAATTCTGTCTTCTTTTCATGAAGGAAATCTTACAGGTTTTGGTCCATGATGGACAAGAGTAACACTCAGGGATATGATGTTTCCTCAAGTAGTGTGAATTCCCAACACAAATCTTAAGTCACCAGACTCTTCCCAACCAACAAGGGCTGGAGAAGGAAGCAAAAATGTTGCAGTATTAGAAATTACAAGAGGGAATAAAACCCCTCATACATAATAAAGAAGAAACACTGCAAATTTGCATGGCAGTACTGACAGGGCCCTCCATTTCAACCTTACATATCAACTGTCCAACACAGGAAGAGCCTCTAGAGCATAACTGGGCTGCAATAAGAAAAGTTTAAAAGACTTAATACCATGTGTATTAAACCGACAGTATGAATTTATATTGGATAACATTAGATACTTTTTACAGAAAGAATGCTAATTAAAAGCATTTATCAATGTGTCTGTCCCAAACAACATGCACTCCTAATCATTTTTCTGTTTTAGTTTTGGCCAAATCTCTGTCACTGTAAGTTCATTTAGGATTATAATTCTTTACAGTTTTGCTATTTTTTAAATACTGGAAACAAGTGCTATATATAGCCTCCATATCAACAAAAAATATTTTTGCTAGTATACTTTAATTTGAGACAACGGAAAGATTTAACAGAAATAAACTGTAGAGGCTATATCTTCTAAGTAGCTAACACATTTTTTAAAAAAATGTTATCTGGAAGTTATCTTCAAATGAAAATACGAAATAATTACTGTTTCTCCATAAATCAGGATTAACATGACAACAATATAAGCCTAAGCAGAAAATAATACATGCATAATCTTAGAATGTTATTCAAACATTACTTTAGTGACATTTCTAGAGAAAATAAAGTCATAGTGCTAGTACTACAATTCCTGTATCGTGTTGAGCGTTAAATGTAGCACTACTCTAAAAAGTAATGCTTCCTGCAGGCAGAAAGATCACACTAAAGAATAAGGCATTTCATTTCACTACAAAACATATTCCTATTTCAAAGCTCACACAGTAGCAGAAGAAATTATATTTTATTTTAACAAAAAAAACAGTTACCACATTCTGATCAGTCACATTTGAAAAAAAAAAAGCACACCAAACTGGTTGGCCCCAGTCAGTATTGTACAGTGCAAAGCTAAGTCTGAAATATTTAGTTGTTCCATTGGAATCCATGAAACTCTATGATTGTACAGTGACTGCCTGCTACCCAAGCCACGGTCCTATCATTTTAGGTCTGGTGTTTTTCCAAAGGGAACATAGAGCACAGATTGCATTTGCGGTGAAGTCGGTAATAAAATCAAGCTTTTAGCTTTCAAATTAATACATTCTATGCAGAATTCCAAGAGTAAATCACCTCACAATTATATTCCTACATGTATGCAAACAGTATTTTTACTAAGTAACTTCTTCAAGAAGAACTACCACTTTAAAGGTAACAACATTCTTTTTCAACTTCTGAAAGACCGGCAGGTTCAATTCTTCTGCAGAATTACTGTTCAGGAGCAAACACCAACGAAAATGCCACTGCTCCAATGTATTAGCAAATGTTGTATGTTATTTAATTTAGAGCAGTCAAATGAAAAAATAAATAAGGAAAAAACTGTTGTGAAGACACTTGTGGCTCAGTAGTCACAGCAATCTGTCGCAGATACTTGGTTATTAGGTACAATTTAAGCAGTCATTCTAAAATTCCAGGCAAGGTGTTGGAGCAAGGTGCCCTACAGATTTTACAATAGCATTTTGAGACATTTATGTGTTAGGAAAATCCTATTACTAACCTGAATAAGATCTATTCTAGAAACAGCCCTTTCATACTTTTCTGAAAAAACAACCATCTCATACCACACATGGTTTCTATTACCTTCGTAACTCATTGCACTGTGCACATTTCATTTTAGGCCTGAGTAGTCCATGTCTCTCCACTGGCTGTAACAATAAATGCATTCTGGTTTAAACAAATCAACTAAGAAGCACTCCAAGACTTTGTTTAAGCAGCCAGGCAAAGAAAACCATATTAGAGATTGTTTTCGCTAAACTTTCAATAAATAATACCAACCTGTATACTGAAGATGCATGGGGTGTCCTACATATAGCATGTCAATATGGGGTGGATGCTTTACCCTGATTAGCCTTGTTTGGTTCTCCAAAGAAGGAGTTACACAAAAGCTTGGAACAAAGTCCTTATGGCAGTCCACGTTGGTTCGACAAACCTTGCTGGCTTCAATAACTTTTCGTGCTGGCAGACAGGCATACTGCAAAGGGCATTTAAAAATATTATGAAAGGTAAAGGTATTTTCCAACAGATCAAAATAAAAGGAACTATATGTGCCTTTTTAAAGCAAAGACATGTCTCACTGATATAAGCCAATGAAGTGCTGAAATCTGATTTTTTCCGAGTTTTTTGTTGTCAAATCCTGAAGAATCTCTACCTGATACATATTCAATCAGTCATTCCATATTTTGTGCAATGTGGAAGGGAGGGTGTATACATATACCAAAATAAAAGCAAACCAGAATTTCTAGAAAGATACACACATGCACAACAAAAAATCATGGCATCTAAACATAGTTCAGTGATTTCTAAAGGACAGAGCCTGTATCAACATCCTAGTGACTTACCTGTTCAAGCTGAAATTTTAGCAAAGAAACCAACAAATCTACCAGGTGAGTGATAGCTAAGAAACCATTCTCAACTAAGATGAACACAGGATGTTCAATGCAGCGCTGTGCTCCAACCCCTGCCTGTAACACTCTTTCACTCTGTAAGTCTGACAGACCAGATCTTTCTTGCTCCCCACAGGCCAAAGACAGTACAGCAGAAGGGAACAGGAAATTAGTTTTCCCCTTCACATCTCTTGTAAAATCTCAGTGACACTTTTCCTTTTGTTCTAAAAACAGAAACAAGGAATCCTAATCTACTGTTTGTCTTAGGAGGAAAAAACCAGTCATTTCTACCTTCTCAGCCTGATCACTGCACTCCCCATAAATGCATGAGTGTCAGACCCTCACCATTAACCTCGACACAAACTCCTTCTAATCTAGTGAGAGGGAGAAGACACACTTCAAAAACTGCTGCACAGCTTGCGAAGACCATTTAAAATAATTTTTCAAAACCTCACAGCCAGTCTAAGGACACTTGAAAGCCACAAGGTCTCAGGCTTCTGAATGTTTTTATTTCTCCTCTGTTTATAAGTAGCAGCTATGAGCTCAAGAATGCAAAAGCTCAAAGGGATAGTGATGTATCAAATCTTGCTGCCACTGCCATATTTCCAATGAATTGCTGGAATGTGTTCAATTCTTAGTGGTTAAGTACCACAAAAACACCCTGGAGTGGGAAGTTTACCACTGTAGAAACTGTAAACATACTAGATTTGGAAAAAATTTATTTGAATTTCTTCAGGTATTTATCACTAGAGTTCAGAAGAATAATAAACTGGTACATGTAGAAAAGTTTACACAGTTGATTCTTGTACTCTTTTGCTTATAATGAACAGAAATATTCCAGCACTGTCAGTATGGAACACGTATTTTAACAAACATTTCTGTATTTTCATAGACTCATAGAATGGCTTGGGTAGGAAGGGACCTTAAAGATATCTCATTCCAACCTCACTCATAGGCAGGGACACCTTTCCCTAGACCATGCTGCTCAGAGCTCCATCCAGCCTGGTCTTGAATACTTCCAGGGATGGGGCATCCACAGCTTCTCTGGGCAACCTGTGCCAGTGCCTCACCACCCTCACAGTAAAGGATTTCTTCCTAATATCTAATCTAAACCTGCCCTCTTTCAGCTTAAAGGCATTTCCCCTTGTCCTATCACTACATGCCCCTGTGAAAAGTTTCTCTCCAGCTTTCTTGTAGCCCCTTTAGGCACTGGAACGATGCTAAACCCTTTTATAAGGGAGTAAGTCAAAATCCTACAGAGAAACTTTATGTTTCTATGTGACAAGAACATCAACATGGTGAAAAAATATTCAAGTATGGCCCCTCATTTTGAGAAACTGGGCAATCTCTAGGACCTTCTCCTGCATGTTTTTATTTTAATTTAGGGAGTAGCACTGCTGGCTTCAGACAAAATAACTGAACTGAGAGTCCAGGGCTTTGCTTTCCGTGTAGTGCTCAATACCTTTAAAGACTGAAACACCAAAATAAGCAATTTCACCTTCTTCTCAAAAGCTGTTTTTTCTCACCAGTATTGTGCATCCAGAATACTGAAAATGACGGAGGTGATCTTCTGCCTAAAGGAATGAGGTGTCTAAGATTTTTTATGATTCTTCCAGAGACCCCCTGTTTGACTATGGGAAAAATCAAAAGGAGTATTTTGTGGTTTTTTAAGCTATAATTGGGAGAATAGTATACATGTATACCTTTATTACAAACTGTAGATATTCTTGAGTATGCTGCCTAAGTGTCAGTAAATATTTCTAACTTAATATAAAAAAATTTAGATTTACCAAAGAGAATTAGCAGTTTAAAGTAACTTACCAGATGGCTGTCCAACTTATTGCTGTATGAAAAGCAAATGTCTGTGAGGCTGTTGTTACTACAACACTCAACTGTGCCATCAAGTCTTCTGTAGACTAAATAACATAGGCATAGAGCAAATAATCAGTATTATAGTAACTTCCTGAAAAAAATTAGTCTCTGAATGAAGTAAAACAATCATCCTATGGCCTTCAAGAATTACAGTAATTCATACAGCCTAGCTGAGGCTCAGTCATAACTAAAAATAAAGCTTCACCACCAATATGTGTGAATGTTACATGATTTTGATCATGTCACATATTGATTTTTTCACCTTAAGGAATCTCCTTGAGATACTGGGGATCTAATGCTGCAATGTTTTGAGCATTACAAGTTGCAAAACACTTTTATATCCATTGCCCCTAACCTACACCAACGTTTGGAATAGAAATTTGTTAGCTACTACTGTACTGATTTCACTGGCTGGCTATGGAAATGGCCAAGACTCAAAACATACTTTTTAAATCATGAAAGCCTTTACAAGACATAGATTCTGAAAGCTTTCCAAGCCTTGAAGGCTGCAGCAGTGAATAAATGATGTTTTAAACCATGATTTAACTTGGTAAAGAACCTTTGTACATATGCTCTTTAAATGAATTAAGCCTAACTTACTGTCCAGCAACAGCTTAAACACACACACACAGAGTAGAATGGTCACAGTAAGGATCTGTATCACAGCAACTGTAGTCCCTTCCTTAAGCACATCAAGCCTGGGATACTGGTTGCTGATTTATCACTGCATAACCTGAAGTCCACTGACACGGAGCTGTATGCCTGGGGCTTACAGGTGCAAGCACTGTACTGTACAAACCTTTTTTCAAGTACCCTGAGGCTAAGAAACCACATATATTTTTGAATAGTGAATGACCATGATATTAGTTTCCTTATAAACTACATTGAAAACACTTTTTTTTTTTTTTTTTAATTTCAAGAAGATCCTTAGGGCACTGTTTTTTCTCTAGCTTCATACTCAGATAGTTCACTCTCCATTTGTTTTATGGTCAACTAGATGGAGTCCATTTGCTATATACATTTTTATCAATATTCTGTATTTATGTCAAGTTGTGAACTGTCAAGATTTTGAAAAATGACAGCTGCTGGAGACCAGAGTTCTTTTAATTTCAGAGGAATATTTCTCACTGCTGGAGGCTTATGACTCCAAAAATGTAGACAGACTGGTCTGATTAGAAGGCAGCAGTGAGGACACTGTGCTGCTAACACAACACAGCAACCAGGCTTGGAAGCAATATTGAGTCTCCAGCATTAAGCCTCTAGTATCTCACTCTAAATGGGATTGGTTCATCTGCAGAATATGCAGTTTTATTACCCATGACTCTGAAACTGCACTTCAGAGAACAGCAGAATCTGAGGAGATATATACCTACAGCATCTGAGAATTGGTTCTTGCCATCCCTGCCCAGCTGCAAGCAGGTGCCAAAGTTGCCCTCCTCTTCAGGGGCATAATCCAAACTGTCAGATCTCTAAAAGCAGGTTCTTACCTATACTCCACTAGTTTCCAGTTTAAATATTTATCTTAGTACCAGCTATAAGATCACTTTCTTTACGTACTAAAAAAAAAAAAAAATTCCTTTTTCAGCCTCACGAAAGTACTATGCATCAAAACCATGGACAGCCGAGTTGCCTGACCTGCTGTTTATTTCCAGTATGATGGAAAAACGCAGTGACAATTTTAAAGCTCTGAATAGCATCATATAGATTTTGCTCAGCAACAGCCCCTTACCTTTGGAATTCAGTTTCCATGAATGCTTTCATGAACGAAACTTTAGAGAGCTTCAGAGCATGTCACAAGACACTCAGTCAATTTAACTTGACTGTTCCTTTTTGTTCTACTTGATTTTTGTTTATTGTTCTAGTTTAGTCCAGTTCTTTTTTTTCCTTTTTTTTTTTTGGTTTCTTGGGGGTAAACCCTTACAGCAACAAGCACTCTAACGTATAAATGGAAACAGAAGGAAGTAGACTGACTTCCAGAAGCAGTATGTGCAATCCAGACAAAACTGAGTTTATGGTCAATGACATAAAACCCTATAGGGAGACATATCTGAAGAAGTGACCATAATAAAGCACATCATTGGGTTAAACCATACAATTTGCAACATCATGCTGATCAAAGCTGTGAGGTAACCCGTGGAATTTACATCTGCAGAAGATCACTGAGTTGATCCATTTAACAGAACTTAGAGGAGATAAGAGATAATTGTACTACTGCTGAGAACCAAGTCCAGCAATATCCTGAAGAAGCAAATTTAATTATGCAGATCATACAGGGTATTTGTACAGAATGACTGAAAGACAAGAGAAATTCCTCTATCTAGCCTTCCCTCACTTTCAGTTTCCACAAAACAGCATGGCACATTGGTAACTGCTTAAAACAGGACAGCAGACTTCACTTACAAGAAATCTGACCCCAACAACAAATTCTAAATCCAAAATAGTCTTTAAGACATGGTAAAATTAAAATATAAATTAATTAATATATAAAATAATGAGGAGAGCACCTTAAGTCATACCTCTAGCTGGAAAGCTTAATTGCTGTAGGGTGGCTGCACTTACACAGTAGCCGACCTGTGACTTCTCTGAAATGTCTCCCAGACAGGAATTCCAGTCTTCCACATTATAAACTGGGCAATCTTGTAGGTTAGTGACAAGGTCTCCCACAAAAAGACCTCTCGGTCCATTGGCAGGTGAATCCTGAGAAAAACAATGAAGTCAGTCTTATTACTATAGTTAAAACCACAAGGATTTGTTTACAGTTCTACTGAATACTATCTTTAGGTTAAGGCACTAAAAAATGGTGGGAAATAGAGGGAAATGGGAGGGAAAGGGAAGTCTCCAAGTATCCTGGAGACATCTTAAAATTTGAATAATTATTTTCATACAGGTTAAAATGGTAAGAAAAATCATAACATATTAAGTTCAAGTAACTTAAATTAATACTCTGAACTTTTCAAGAAAGCAGGTGTACCAATACTTTCAAAGGTAATATTACATAATAAATGTCACTTTCTCCCGAGTTTTATCAGTTGACTTTCAGATCCAAGAAGGATCATTTCACTTCCGCTATTCAACTGTGCTGTATTTGATTAAGTCAGAAAAAAATCATGCTTTTCCAGAATCCCAAAAGTCTATCTCTACTTTGCTTTCAGCTGACCAAATAAGGAAATCAGCTCAAAATAATCTTTAACATTAAAAACAGATAGCAGTAACTGGAGTGATAATGCAGTTTCCGGTAGATTTGCTTTGTGCCAATACTGAAAAAGAGATAAAAAATCCCCAGAAATAAACCTGCAAACTCATCTCAAATGTCTCAACAGTTTTATAGTATGCTGATTAGTCTATCATTATTCACACCACGTTCCTTTATTTACTGATACTAAAATACATGAGACTGAGAAGAAAACTTACAGCAAGAAGTTCAATATATTAGATTCTGCAAAGTGCTGCACTGACCAAATCTGATTGTGACATTAAGAGATACAGGTACATTTCAGGTCACAAAGCATATAATATAGAAACAGCAAATATCTCTCTTACCTCTGCGACCTCAGTGACAAGTGCCCCAACACCCGTGTAATAGAAAGGGAAAAGAATGGCCGGCAGCAGAAACAAAACCATGAAACTTGCAACAGCAAGAACAAAATTATGCCATACCCCTAAAAAGAAGGCAAAAAAAAAGTTTCTAAATAAACACTAATAACAAAAAACTGGTTTTGAAATGATCCTACAGCTGCCTTCTAATTAACTTTCCTGAAATAATTACTGCAAGAATGACTTAAAAGTTAATTTGTGAACACAGGCATAAAAGAAGAGTACACAGATTACTTTACAAACTTTAGCTTCTATGATGGCACATTGTAAGGGAGTTTCAGAGAAACCTCTAAGCCCCTGAGAATTATACTATGAAAAAAGACAGGGGAGCAGTACATCCATTTCTAAGGTGTCACTCCACCAGGATGAGAGTTCATGTACCACTACATTTCTAAGTATCAGAGGGCAGTGTACCCAGAAGAAAAACTGGGCTTCTGAATCAATTATTAAAATACAGAATGAAATGTATTAGGTGTTACCTTCTACCACAATAAACTGTTGAATTTAAGAATCTCAATAAATGGGCTTATTTTTGAATACATACTGTTTGTCCTAGAGAGTAAGATGTCTGAAATTTACTTGCAATTTAGTATTTGTGATGGTAATCTACATTATTTAAATTAAAATTATTACATGTATATGTGCCAAATGAATTTAGAAAATTATTTGGAAAAAAGGCTTCTTCTACAAGAAAATATGGACCTAAAACCCCATCAAGAAACTAAGTTGTACAATCAGCATTTCCTGACACATTATTTTGAGGAACATATTTGCAATTGCCATCTTTACAGTATGTGGTTCTCCATAGGAACCAATGAGCCACTATCATAGGACACAGTTGGCGTTCACCATCAAAGCTTTATGGCTTTCCACATTCAGCACTACACAAATTTTCTCATTTAGTTTGTGTTCTCAGACAAAAACTTTTGTATGAACAATGCAGGAAAACTTTTCAATGTTGAAGAGTCTTTATTTCTTTCTTACAGGGCTTCATCTTGTTAAGAGGAGTTTATTCAATTCTATATTTACAGTGCAGTTACAGGGCAGGAATTGAAGTAAATATATTTAAAAATATATTCAATCTTTCTTGCAGTGTATATAACACAGACATCATAGCATATGGCAGACTTATCTCCCTTGTCTATCTCTACATCTCATCTGGTCTTCTTTTACACTTCTAATGCTGCAAAAATGAGAGACATTTCTGGAATTCTTGAAGTAAGGATTTGTTGCCAGTTCCATAGTAGATGCTTCTTAAAGTTATTTCTTTCTATAGTTTTAATTGTATCTCATGGAAAGGAACTCAGATAGAGGAAATGTTTTTGTAATCAGTTTTCCTTATTTCACATAGACACATTTATGCGCAAAAAATCCAGAAGTACTGAGTAAATATTTTAACTTTATTGTTTTAACCTTTTTATCTTAAAAATATTTTTTCAGCTTAACAAAAGACAAAAATGTAAAATGGAAACAAAATTATTTTCACCAGTGTGGCTGCTACACAAAATAAACTGAAAAAAATCCTTAAAACAGTGGTAATAAAAAAGAGGTGATGGAACTGCTAGAGAGTAACAAGGAATACTTTCAAACATCTAGGAAACATGGGCCTTGCTACCAAAATCGACACCATTTGCTGGGTGGAATACAGCAAAACATCTAAGATAGAAAGGTTTCAGACTCATCCCAGGTGATCCACAGAAAAATGCTCAAAATGAGAATACCTGTAGAGGCACATTGCTCAGTTTACCTTCAACTTCATCTTGCTAAAACAGCCTCGTTCTCGGATACCTAATTCCTTACATTTAAAAGGGACACTTTACACAACCCTACCTAAAAAACCTCAAAATAATTACTATTAATTAAAAAAACCCCCCAAAATTATTTAACTCCTGTTAAAGACAAGATGAAATGTATTAAAAATTATCTCAGAAAATAATACAAATATTTGAACTAATTGCAAGAAAGTGCTGCACAGAATCAGTTTTCATCTATCTAGCAGGCATGGAACTATATATAATTATATATATCTATAACTATAAATATCACAAGTCTTACAAGAACACTCATTTCCTGTTCTTGAACTCATGATGCCATCTGCTGTACAACAAATATATTTTTTAATCTCCAGACTATGGCTGGACTGCAAAAAGACTGTTTGGAATTGGCCTCTAGTCTAGCTCTGTTACATAGCTGCCATACAAAAATCTGAGAGTGTGTCTCTCTAAATTCAAATTTCTGAACACCAGGAATTGGTTCATCCAACTGTTCTGACAAATAAAACCAAATTCAGTCGTTTACTGAATATCACATTTTATCATTATCAAACATCCTAGTTCTGAAACATATCTATCATAAACTGTAGAACAATGCACTTATTTGTTACACCTAACTGAAAACAAGCCATTCATGCTAACCAGTCTTGCAACATGTTTGCTCCTGCCTTGTATTCCCCTATTTCAGGTTTCCCAAGAAACATGAAAAATTATTATAGGTGTTTGCTTGTCATCAAACATGCAAGCAATTATTTTCTATTACAGCTTAGAATTCTATTTTTTCTGATAATGTCTCAGGAATCTATCAACTCAGGTTCAATGCACTACATCAACCCATTCTGAAATTCAGAATGCCTTTTCTTTCAGTTCTGCTCACAGTAGATGGAAACGGAAATAGATTAACAGGGCTTCATAAAAGGTAGCCTATTGTAGTGAATGATTTTTGTTGATTAGGGTATTTGGAATACAGATATATTTACTTACCTAACATTTGTAATTATTTACTTGATTTATGAAAGTTTGAAAACATGCTTGCTAAAGGGTTCTGTATGTCCACCCTCTATATGACGTTTTAGATACAATAGTCAAGAAACAATGTTGGTAACTAAACATTACAACAGGCTGGCTGCCAGCCTACTGTGCCCTGCAACAGAAAAACATCAGTATCAAGAACTAAACCAAGATGGTAACCTTTCTATCTCTATTTCAGTTCTTTGGGAACCACCTTTGTCTCTAGAAATAATCATACAAGTGGTTCAGGCAGAACAATACAGTCTCAGTTTGACTTTTCACAGCAACCAGGCTCTACTTCCCAGTAGCCAGAGACCAAAAAACATCAATTCAAAAATATCTGGAGATCATCTGGAGCCACAAGGTATGATTCTCTTTGGATGTTTGTGTTTTAACCTTTATTTCCTCCCGATGGCAACATAAAAACACGGTGACCTGTACAGTAACACAACTCACAGCTCAGTGAAAACCACTCACAGTACTACTGAAAATTAGATTGCTCCTACTGCAGAAAATGGTAGTGAATTGCTCAAGGATGTTGACCTGTGATAGGAAGTCCTGGTCTCATACCACCATTCTGGCTGAGTATTTCCCAGCTTGTGTGCTCCAAGGTTTTGCTACTTAGGTCATATGATATGCAGAAATATCCCAAGCAATACACAAACAAAAAAGACAGAGGAACTTCTGCACCTGATGTCACAGCTCTTTCTAATGAGAGGAAGATCAGAAACCACACTTTTTCCCCAACCACACAACTGGAATTTCTTATGCATGACTACTCTGAATTGGATCTAGATTATAATAATATTTTTCATGACAGGAAATTGGTACTCATTTAAGATCCTAGAAACCGACATCTCTAGCCCAGAAAGCAGCTCAATAAGGACAGCAATGATTAAATGATTTTCTGAGATGCCAATGTAGGTTCAGAACAGAAGGATCAGCATTAGGTAAAGAGAAGCTTTCGTACTTATTCATTCTAAACCTTAAATACTCAATCAAAGATTCACAAATGATGCCTTAGAAAAAGTAATGGTGCTAAGCAAAGATTTAATAAAAAAGCACAAACTATTACCTGCACAAAATATCCTTAACTGCTGGACAGGAGATATCAGCTGCAAGTGAGTTGTGAAGAGGTCAACAAATGCTCCAGGATAGACAATGAATATAAAAATCCCAAATCCATTGAATCGTACTTGTTCTCTTAAAAAGAAGAAAAGAAAAATGAAGTAGTGTAACTGCAAAAAAACAAAAGAAAAACTGAAGAGATTCTACATAGCACACATTTTTTGACAAGAATGACTAAAATTTTATTATAAAACTAATTTATTTTTGATACTATCAGTAATTGAAAGATAATTAAATGAAAGGATGTTTTCTGCAGTACTTGCCATTTCTAAGAAGTATACGTTTGTATGTTTGGTAAAAACATAAAGGATAAGTTCAACTTCTTTTCTGTCTCCTGGTAACAAGAACACATAAAATACTTTTTAAAAACCCACCCAACCTTAATGTTAAGATATATTTCAACGTTTGGGGTAATTTTTCTTTTAGGCAAAAAAAATGGTAATTTGTAGGAAGCAGTTTCAAACCCATCTATGTAAAAATATTTGCAAGAAGAAACTGCTTTCCTTTTAAAGAAACACTTCCACAGTTCTGGAATTTTTAATTCCTCTGTTTCTCCTAAATGGAATTTAGAGTACACTGGAAACTAACAAAAATGTGGGAAATGTCATCTGAAAAAATGGAAACAAGTCAAGAGGTTAAAAGGACAAATGCTAATGCCCTTCCAAACTTTAACACTCTACGATTCTATTTAAAAACATTTGTAGCTGACACTATTATACAGATAATATCTTTTTTTTTTCAGGGGTTTTGAAATTGTTTTTAAACGGATTTTTTTTTAAAAATTAAATTTTTGAAAAATCAAATTAATTTTTGAAAAACATTAAGGTTTTTTGAAGCTAGAAATTGCATAAGGGACTTAAGAGAAGCGTGGCACAATCATGTTCCACGACAAACCAGGCACAGATCAGCTAATCCCATATCTTTATTGAGACAATACACTGGGTCTAACATTTTATTTATTCACATTTATCTATTAATATGTATATACACCAAAAGTAGACAAAGCATTATACAATCTATTCAGAATTAAGTCACACACTAATACTCATCCCATGCTACCAATTAATAATAGGCAGTTTAAATTCAGGATTTCATGACTTGGGTAGAAGATACACAGGGAAGACAAACAAGACATTTTTGGTACAAGCCTTGACTAAGCTAAGGCTCAAATATTTAAGCTCTTGTAGTTCACAGCTAATGCTCTCTTGAACTGAGGTGAGCAAAAGTGTATTAGATTTCAGGAGGGCTAAGTGATTTGCCAGAATAATAAAGTTTGCCCACAGCACAGCTTTTTAGTAAAGCTGAAACCCTGAGGATCTGCAGTAACAGCACTATAGACCCAACCTGTGCTAGGAGGAAAATAAAAAAGTCAAGCAGAAAACAGCAGCAGCAACACTGGCTGCCAAGGTACATTGGAGCAACTAATTTCTCCTCTGGAAATATCTGGGAAACAATTTTTTGATGAAAACGTAACCCAAAATTGAACATTCAAAGTTTTTGCTCTAGACCTTGAATAAAGATATCACACCACTAGGATACAAGAATTATTCTTTCCTTCTGCTTAAAAAGAGCTCTGTAGTAACACCTAGCTTCTCTGCAGTCTGCCAGCAACATGTAATAGAAAGAAAATTTTGTTGCTTTTTCCTGTGATGGGATAAGCAAAAGGTTCATCATCCACAGAAAACTCCCTGTGAATATTTGAGGGAAAAAAGCTGAAACACAAGCAGAGCATGTGAAACACAGAGGGTCCCAAACCACCCCTTTGAGTGAGAACTCTTGGGGTTGTAAAAAAGGTAGTATATGGGTTAAAAAGAAGTCATGACTCCCTACACTCAGGAAAATCAGAGAAACAACTTAGGGCTTCATGCTAATAGGACAGATAACGATGCTGTCAGGGAGAAATGCAGAGGACACCTCACCATCAGTCCCAGAAATCACTGCTTAACCTTCTTATGCTGAAGTGGCATTTAACAGTAATAACTAACCTTGTCAAATAACTTTTGTGAAGTAATTATCACACTTAAGGACGTTAAAAATACAATCTTTGATCAAAACTAATACATCACTGCGGTTAACAGGGGCAAGTCACGTTTGACTGAGTTACTGCTTCAACCTGTTCATATGCTGTTTCATAAGCTATGGTTAAACAAATCAATTAAACATCTGTTTTAAAGTATCACTGTGCAAGAGCACAAGTTCTTTTCAAGTGCCACAGGTGCAGAAATGAAAAAAATAGTATTTTAAACCTGATGCTATATTTGCAAAGCCAAAGTCCTTTCTCATGATCTATACAATAGACACTGTATTGAAACTCTTCTTTAATTGTACACCCTTCCGAACTTCAAATCTAAGGAAGCTAAGAATTACAGACTACACACTCTCTCTGGATAAAACAAAGCAGTGCTAACAACATTCACGGGTGAGTAAGTGCTCTGGAATATTTGGCTTTGTTGTCAGAGCAGGAGAAAAGCGATGTATTACCGAATAGCTGCCACCCCATGGCCGACTTCATGTATCACACCGCTGATGAGGATTGCAGAGAAGAAATAAGTCAGCTGGCTGACGGGCAAATTGACACCAGGCACCTGTTGATGTGGGCATGACAACAAAACAAAACATAGGAGGAAAACAAGAGGTACAAAGACAAATCATTCTGCTCCTAAGCTTGCTGCTCTCACTCAGCTTATTCAGACCCACAACAGAACAGGGGCTGTTCTCATGCAGTACTATCAGTTTGTACCTCTTTTACCAACTTGTTCGGTGTATTTTAAAGTAGATTAAATACATATTCTTTGATGAACATTAAATAGCTCTCTGGGCACAAAAGCCCCTCTTCCTATTTATTCACCACAGCAATGACCAAATGTGTCCTACTCTATATTAAGCTCAAGAAGTTTATAAAAATGTACACAGACTTCCACTCAAATGAAACAGGTTTGGCGCTGTGAGCATTAGTTTATAATTTCCTGCAGCCCGTCATGTAGCTATAGAAAGGATCCTCCTTTCCAAATAAAGTAATAAAAACTCTATGGCACTTAAAACAGAATGAACATGAAAAGTTCAAAAATGAGTTGACAGCTGAACAGTCAGTCTCCCTTCACTCTCCCTATACAAATCACAAGATTATCCCAGTTTACAGGGTCAAAAAGAAAAAGGTAATTTTCATCTGTTGTTCAGGTTTTGGTAGTCTACACATGGCAATTTAACCTTAAAAACCCCCACCTTGAAATGAGTACACTGTTTTTATTTACCTAAGACACAATAGCAGGCCCCTCATACTCTTCCTGTTGCTGTGGATTCCCACCACTCCCAGGTCTTTCACTGCGCTTCTCATGAGACACCAACTGCTTCCAGACAGGCTCCAAAGTGGCCACTAGTCAAAGCATAAGGACCCATCCCCTCCTTCCTCCTGATGGACCTTCAATAACGCTTGGTTCCATCCCCCCTCAGCTCCTGGGCTGCAGTGGGATGATAAGGCCACTTCTGCTGCTTGCTCTAGGACATTTCTCCTGTCAGGTCTACAGCTTTTTCCACTCAAGGCAGGCTGCACTCCAGTATAGTCACTAACAACTGATGTGAACATAACTTGAATTGCAATCCAGTTTCACAAAAGATTGGCCTCTCTATAGAACTCCGTAAAAACCACCCTTGTGGAAAACAAAAGGCTGCATATCCCAGCTACACAGGTTGAATTCTACCTTTGTTCAGTCCTGCACATTCCCCACTAAAATGCATTTACCTACCCATGCAGCAGAACTTTACAAGAGGTTGTTAAGACAACCTAGCTAAAATAAATCCTTCAAAAGGATTCATTAATGTTAATCATCTCACAAATCTGTCCAGAGTGTGATCATAACCAAGGTATCCACCTAAACTGGCTCAACTGTGGTACCTCACAGCATGAAAGACAGCTACACTTTATTTGTTAAACATCATTGCTTGCACTACAGCATCAGCTGGTGGCACTAATGCATCACTTCAGTGGTGTTGCCTCTGCTATGGGAGGACAGATGGCAACAGCAAGAGTTGCTATCTCAATTCCACCATGACTACAGCCTGCTAGAACACAGCACCAGATGCTTTCAGACTTTACGTCAAAGAAGCTATTTTAAGATTCACCTAAAACAGAAGCTACCTCTCATGAAGGGCTCTGAAACCAATAGCAGTATTTTGTTAAAAACCACACTGTCTTGTATTTGATGGCCTTCTGGAAATGCCTTTAGTACAAGAAGATCCTTTGCTAGTAACTAATCTGCCTCTTTCCTACTTTTGTCAGTAGGCAACCAACACAAGAGGGGGCAGCTGAAGAGAAACAGCCCAGTTACCTACAGACAGGTATTTTAAATCAAGTACATGACTGAACAAAATAGGAAGTGTACAAAAATCTTAATAAGATATAATCAGAACTGTTTCTCCCTCTCTCCACAGGCAGAGGCTAAAGGCTAAACAGGTTTATGCCACAGACTAAAATTAAGTTTAAAAAGAAAAAGTGGGGGTTTGTTGTTTTTTTTAACTAATTCGCTCTCTTCCAGGCAGTCAAATACAAGTAAATAATTTAAATGAGAAGGTCCTCCTAAGCCGTTCTTCACCTCTTTCCAACCACGTAAGTTTCTTTTTGGTGTCAATTTATACTAGCACATTCCCCTTAAAAAGAACATTGAAACTCGCTAAAGGCAAAATTACACAACTGTGACCATTCAGAAATGAAATAATGAGCTAAGAAAGGAAGAGAACCACAACTCAAATTAGGAGAAGTAACGTTATCCACACACATGACATTACATTATCCCTATAAATTAAACTGTTTTCAGTGCCAGTCAATCCTTGGTTTGAATGCAGTGATATTGCCAGTAGGCAGTCACAGAGGAAATAATTCCACATTGAACTGTGAACATCATCCTGCTTTTCTGCTTTCATTGTTCCAGTTCACACCAGATTCATTCCAAAGGCTCATCTTTACTTTGGTTGTGTCTGTTGTTTCCTCCAAAAAGCAATATATTGTCAATGACCACTTTACTCTAGTGTCACAAAAGTGGATGGATCCATATAATGATCTTAGGAAATGAAGATGTAAAGGCGGCTTTCCTTACTCCAGAATGGTTAGGAGAGATCCTGTTGTAACGTAAATTACAAAATTTTCTGTCTCATCTTCAGCTCGTGCCCTCCTGGATGCACAGACTACCCACTCCTATCTGCCCCTGGAGGTAATTCAGGAGCAGGCTCTGGACAGGGGATAGCAGTGGCAGTGACAGTGGTCCTCCCTCAGGTCTCACTGCCTGCTTTTGCCAACACATACTGCACTCTCTATATTCACCCTGCTTGTGTGGAACAGACCCAACCATCCACAGGCACTGAGTTTATGCAACATGCTAAATCAGGCTTCCTGCACTCATGCCATTTTGTAAGTCTAGCTGCATGCAGTCAGTTTAGCATTTACAGGAAGGTCTGTTTTGTCTGCACACAATTCTCAACTTCTGTTCACTAGAATAGCTGAGTACTTAAATAGAGTAACATGGCTGGGCACCTCTGCTCTAAGCCATGTAGCAGAAGGCAGAGTAATCCCATAAGACCTTCTGAATGTCTGGAAAATGACCATACATTTTGGCCAGACTGCACTCTTGGTATAAAAAAGGTGACTAGGAATCCTTCCAGGTTAAAACTGTTGTATGGCAATGTCAGTTCTTCCATTACTGCCTTGTGAAGAGATTAAAAAGACAGCATTTGCAGTCTCTCCTATCCTGTGAAATACGTACCATTCTAAAACCATACAATATATTGTCCGTAAAACAATTAAATGTATCATTAGACTTCACGTAGATATTGCCAGAAGCAGCACTTGAAATTTCACATTGTAAATTAAGTCATAAGTCCTTGAAGAATCAAAAAATACTTCACCACTAATGAATCTTTGCTTCTACTATCACACAAAGCTTTTTGCCCTTCTTTCCTTTTCCACTGCTGTTTTGTATTGTATTAAAAGAAACAGAACTTGTCTTTTCTTGTCAATTTGTATGAGCTCTGCAAACGTTAGGGTCACTAGAGCCTCTACACTGCACAGGTCACAGGAAGTGAGTTCTTAACTCAGTTTTATATTCTTAGTACTATAATTTAGGGCTTTTCAAAATTACTATCAAATTCCCACTCCTCAGAATTTTTAATATAAACTCTTCCACGTTTGCCTTCATTTGCCCTTTTACTATACCCACTCCCCCATTTTTAAGGCTGGTAATACACCAGCACATTTTCATGGAGATGAACATCAGGAGTTGGGTTTTTAAGGCTGGTAATACACCAGCACATTTTCATGGAGATGAACATCAGGAGTTGGGTTTTTAAGGCTGGTAATACACCAGCACATTTTCATGGAGATGAACATCAGGAGTTGGGTTATTCTTGCATGGGAATATTTAAGCATCTTATACCCCATAAAGAAGCTGCTTTAGATCTGTTCACAGCTCTCAAACAAAGACCCAAGGAGGGAACACTCACCACAACTTGCAGCATTCGATCATTTTGGGCTTTTGGAGCCTCAGTGAGCATCTGGGTCAGTGTTTGCAGCAGGGTCTTTCCCAGCAGAATAACAGAGCCAAACATGGCAACTATTCCAAACACCATTCCTATGCTGAACCTACACAGAGAAGCAAATAGTTCAACAATGCACAGCCTCAAGAAAAAAAGGGTATAATCTCTGCTTTATAGCACAAGTTAGCACACAAAACACAGGGCAAAACTTCCATGATGCAACCACAATTCATCAACACCCCAGTACAAAAACACTAGATGAAACTAGTAATAATAATAAATAGTAATAACACTAACAACATACATTGTCCGTGTTTAATAAATGTTTTACAGCCAAACCATATCCTGATCAATTTTAAATACTTTTATTCAGTTACCCAATACATGTAACTTGTCTGTAGCTATGAATATTTAAATTTATATGAATATATAAACATAACTAACAATGTATAATTGACCATGTTGCACCACACCATCACATATTTAGAGACCTGGATCAAATGATAGGGCAGCTTATGTACTTATATATATAAGCTTCTTCGGTACATTTTGCATCTTTTTCACAAACAATAAAAGGGGCTAAAGAACAATAAATGAGACAATCTGTTTTAAAGAACAACTAAAAAATACAACCGCAAGACCACACTAACACCAATTTCTTAAGCTACATTGTTCTTCTCACCAATTTATTTTCCATTAAAATCAATGTTGAAAATAATTTCAATTCATGTCACTCCACCTAGTGACAAATTTTTATTCAGCATTATTATTATTCTTATTTTACACTGTCCTATAGTTGAAGGATGTCATAACTTTTTTTTATAACTAAAACACTTCACCACCAGTCCTCCTTCCTCTCACAACACTGTAAGAGTTCTCTTATCATCCTTAATGGAGCTCACTGGGAATTAGTAGATTTATTTTAAGCAACATGTACTTGTAATGTTAATTAAAGAGACTAGTGGAAACATTATACTGTAATAAATCATACACATTAAAAATTGTAATTGATATAGAGCTATTTCAGACTGATTATTACAAAATCATTACATACTAGAGAAACCAATACGAAGCAGACCTCTCTTTTATTATTATCTCACTGAGGGTAGCAGTACAGGAAATGAAAAGAAATTCAAACCTTACTCACTTTATATTTTCAGAGCAGATACAAAGTAAAGCTAGGAAAGCAACTGAACAATAGTTTTCTAAACCAGTCCAGGCGCATCCATACTAAACCAGCCTACTTATCTACCCATTCCCAGCACTATGCAACCTTAGCATGGAAAGGTGCAGGCAGATAAAGACAGAAGGTGAGCAAGGTGCTTCTGAGCAGGTATCGTTGCTGAATGTCTAACTGCAATGACTAACTGCAGGGACACAACTGTCTCTGAGTACTTTGTAAACTCTAGTGATTGGGAAAGCTAAGTGTACGGCGTTGGAAGTGATTTAGGATCCGAGAAGCTGCTTTCAGATCTACTTCTGTATGCAGTATTGCATGTAACAGCTGTACTCTTCAGAACTACACATAGTTCAAACCACAGGTACAAATAGTTTAAGGATTTCTAGCTTTATAGTATCTCAATATGCAACCTGTATTACAACTATGTATTTTTTAGCAGAGGAGAAAGACTTACACTGGCACAGAACAATTAGAGCAACCACTCTAATTGGTTTTATCATTAGCCTATTAAAATAACCATGTCTATCCACTGCCCTTCTAATGCTGAAAGGCACCAGTGTGGTTCAATTGTTGACTCTGTATTTGACAGAAGAAAAACGACACAGAATTTATACCATAAGTAGAGAAATCTGGGTCTCCATCTCCCCCAGTTGTAGAACTGGCGGTTGAAGAGCGCTGTTTGCCACCGCAGGTGGAAGGGAGAGACGCTCAAGCCGTACGTCAGCAGCCACTCCTCGTACGATGCCTTCAGAGAGTTGGAGGACTGCAAAGCAATGGAAAACCAGTTTAACCAAAACATTCTAGGAAGATTTTGTAATGTGACCAAGCAGTAAATGTGATCTGTTTATATAAAAACAGATGTATGGCTTCAGATAAATGTCCTACACATTATTTACATTTTGACAAATAGGTAGATGTGACATGTAACACGAAAAAGTTATGCCACTGTTTTTATGTCATTTGCAACAACTGTAGGTTTGTGAGAGAGATCGGGTATCCAGAGTTATCTGACAAACAAGATCTTCCATCATCTTTCCTAGTGTTAAATCACTTTCAGTAATTCTGCCTTCTGGATGGAAGGCTACAGACTGTTGATGCTATTCTTTCAACATGAAATTATATTCCAATAAACATTCTAAGAACTACAATAATGAAAAATACTTCTTTTGTCTTCAGCTGAAAAAAACTTTCTAATACAGGTGAGATATGACTCAGTATTGCAGATACCTGTTAGCAAGGATAAAAACGAGGTCATTTTTCAAACACAGTAACTAATCTTAAAGAGGGTCTGAAATATCAGATTGTGCTAACAAAGAACCACAAGGAATTTAAAGTTATCAATCTGCATTGCAAGAGCAATTTCACTATAGTAACTTCCCAGCATTTCAAGATACTTCTAGTAGTTCCAAAGATTTCTCTTGATGAGAAATGTGACCTGTAAACCACATGATGAATACTTATCTGCAGAATTATCTTGAATTACAGACCAGTAGACATGGTTTTTGCAATTGCTAACTTTACATTATATGGCGCCTGCACTCTCAGTAGGCTTTAGTCACCTGCTTCATGGAAGCTTGAGTCAGAAACCCAGATGAAGGAACGCTTTCCTTGGAGGAGAAAGGGGAACTCAGAGCTCAGGAAAAGCACACATGAGCTTTGAGCCTTCTGACATGGGGCAGTTCCCAAAGCAGGAGTGTCTCTGACACAATCCAGACAAGTCTTTGGAGCTTTCTGAACTGGAACATTGTTCCCAAGGTTCCCTACGAGCAGCAGCACCTACTGAAGACATCCGGAACGTGCCATTCACAACAGGCTCCCTTCTCCTCCCCCATGAGGAACTTCACAAGTTTCTGGCTGTTCTTCGTGGCTCTTTGAACAAATTTAGAACTTGCCAATCCCTTGCATTCCTCCTGCCCTGCACCACAGTGCTGGTGGGGATTGAGGATCTCATATTGCACAACTGCATTAACAGCTTTTCTCATTTTGTCAAATTAATTAAAACTTGAACACTAAAAGTTTATTTCAAGTAACAAATTTCCTCAGATGTGAGACCCGTTTACTTGAGTAACTGTTCATGTATCACCTATTATACCATTTATTCTTTCTGCCAATATATTTCTGTGTCACTTCCTTCTTCTTCACCCTACTGATTTCAGCCACATTTTTCTTCCATCAGCTGAGGGCACCAACAGGAATTTTCACTGTAATGCATTCCCATCAACACCACTCACTCCCTATGACGCCCTAAGTTTAGTGTCCACAATCAGATCAGCTTTTGCTAATTTCAACAGAAGAGATCACAAAAATTATTAGACTTGCACACAATTAGTGAAGTATAAGCCAAGGAAACCAAGAAAAAGACCTCCTCATATAATCTACTAGATAATTAAGAACAAAAATACATACATCATTACATACCTCTGATATGAGAAACTCTCTTTTGTGAATTAAAAACCCCCATCCTAGTCATTCACAGTCAAAAAAACCTCAAAACCACCCTAATACATTACTCTAATAAAGTTAATCATGTATGTGTTGTCAATGTAAAAATACATTGACTTGGCACTTGAAAATGTGTTCCTTTTATTACATGCAAACCCCACTCTTTTTCCCTAGAAATGCCACAAATTCATCCCTTCAAATTCATTCCAACAACATCAAAGCCCCATTGTATTAGCAAGACATAAAAAAATATTAAGTTTTCCATGAGAAATATGGAATCACTGACCATACAGTTGTCAAATGTGGAAAAGAAAGGTACCAAAAGTTTTTTCTTTTGTATTTTCCTCACAAGTTGTGAAAACATTATTCATGATCACTAAATGACTGCAATCCTTAGCAAAATGCACTAAAAAGTTCTTTGCAAACTTTTGCTCCTTCTGTCCTGATCCAGTGGGATCACCACATTATACACAGACCTTCATGCCTGCTGTGCTTCATTTCAAGCTGCCTTCACACACGCCTTGGCTGTGCTTCTTCGAGATCTAGGTGATCTTTGCTATATTAGTTTTACTGTAAAAGCAATACCTATTTATTTATGCAAGCCTTCAAAATACCAGACATCTGCTAAACACTCCAGGAGCTCCACTGGTATGTGCCAGCAAGCAGGAGTCCTTTACATTCTTCTTTACTGACAAAATCTATTCAAGAGCTCTGAATCATTTCAGCTTCCTGATCTCAAAAGCTGAGAGCCAACCTTGACTGAATGTGTCTAACGCATCCAGTATTTCTCACAGCAGAGGAGGGACAACCTTCTACTCTTCCCTCATTCCTGATCCTTCAGGCAGAATGAAATGTGATGACTTAGGATGCTGGGGAGAAGGAATTTAGGGATCTGAGTGATTCCTCTTCCAGAATCCAAGCTTCAGTGAAAAGGTTGGTGGCAGTGGTAAAATGAGGAGCAACAAGAGGGACTTAACATCCAAATTCCAGTTTGATTTGGTATAGCTTTAGTTTCCTAACACAAGTGTATCTTTTAATTCTAGCAATACGATAATATGTGGATTTATCTGGGCAAAAATACATTTATACACAGTTATACTTCCTATACTGTAGTCTAAGAGTCAGACTGCCAAATAAATTATCTAAAATCTGAACAAAACCAGTAAGGTAACAAACTGAGCAAAAGACATTGCACATTGAACAGGTTTACAGAATAAACACTAACTGCAAGTTACAGCACGCATCCTTCTCTCACCAAAAGTATCAACAGGAACGTGCATGGCAAAGTGCTCCTACGTTACTCTTCACTCACGCTCTGTACATCCTCTTGGTGTAATTACACTCAAAGTGATCTGAGGTTTAAACAGGGCCTGCCGTTTGCTGTGGTTGCTAGCAGCCTTGGGCTGTGACTGTGGTAGGAGATTTACAGTATCAGCAGAAAAACAAGCAACCTGAGTTTCCTAATTACATAAGTCTGGTTATTTAATCCAGATTCTATTTCGACTGTGGTACTCACAGTGAAACCTACGATTGAGATGTACAGCATGAGATCTACCAGTAAGTTCACTGAAACTCAACAGCTCCCACGTAATTCCTGATGATTAATAACCTTGGACAACTTTTAGTTAAAAGATCAGAATTAGAATTTAACTCCTGGACTCTCATGCTTGCTGTAGAATTCTAGGCATTCTCCCTTCTTTTTCAACATAAATCAGGCATTAAGTAGGCTGCAATGTAGGGTTTTTTTCCTCCCTTGCTGCTGCAAGAAATGCAGTGGCTCTCCTTACTTACAAAAGAGAATTATTTTATGGTCTAATGCAGAAGGAGGTCTTCAGAATCTCAGAGATGCAAATTGTCTCAGCATCATGGCACAACAGGTCTGGTACCTGAGCTCAGTTCTTGCTTCACAGCCCAAGATTCTTCACCAGACACAAAGCTGCTGCCAAAAGAGAAGCAGCCTCCTGGCTGACCTTCCTGGTGTGTCTCACTACAGTCACAGCACGTTCTTCTGGTACCTGGCCAATCTTCTAATGCGTTTCAAAACAATTCTGTATTTTTTTTCCAAATACTTAACACAGACTTGCTGTAAGAAAATTTGAGAAGTCTTCAGGTAAATGACTGTATTTATTATTGTCATTATGCACAGACTAATATTTTGCAATTAACAGCTCTCATGATTTACAGAGCTACATTTGCTCTCCAGTTAGCTGCAGGGGGAGACACTTTTCCAAGTTTTCTCAGCACCTGAATTTTCTTGTATTTCTTCCTATATTTTACAGGAGTGACAAAATGAACATTTTTTACTTTCATATCACTATGTCTTATCTGTGTTGGCAGAAACAGAAGCAGCTCCTGGACTGCAACATTAAGAACCACAGATCAAACCTTTTGTTCTCTCTCATATTTAACCAGCACACAGTTTACTTTGCATGCATTCTTTGTAATTTCAGTCATGTCTTAAAAATCATACCTCTGAATCTTTAAAAAAAAATCAAAACAATGCCACACCACTTAATGAAACTTGAGCAATGCACGGATGCATCCCAGATATAACAAATTATGTCTGGGTGTATTTTCTCTTTAAACCTTCCCCCTACATCAGGAAGAAAAGGACAAATTCTCCAAGGATCAAAATTTATTTCTTTAAAAAAGTAAGCGTATCGAGTTCTGTCTCAACTTATTTTTCTCACTAAAACTAAAGACATTCAAAAGAAAGAAATACACATTAATTTTTACATTTTTAGAAAAATCATCATTATAAGGCACATACTCCACACCACAAACTTACAAGGTTGCCTTTTAGGTCTTTTAAGTATAATAACAATTCAACTCCAGATAACACATTAAAATGCCACGGAACTGCTGAAGCAGTAGATTAAAAGCTGACTTCCTTAACTTTCGGCAGATTTGGTCCTTTAACACAGACCGAAGCCCGTGCAGTCTCCTGGGAGGCGTTTTGAACCCAGCGCCGGGCGGAAGCAAAACAGGCGCTGCCTGGGCCCGGCTGCGGGCGGGGAGGCGCGTCTGGGCCACGGATCGCCTCAGCAGCCCGAGACAGCGCAGCAGGCCCGGGCACGGCAGCGGGGCCCGGGGCCGCCGGGGGCTCTCGGCGGGGTGGGGAACGGGACTGCTTCTGCCTCCTCCCGGCCCCGTCCGGCCCTGCGCCCTCGGCCCTCACCTTGAGCAGCGTGTCCGCCAGGTACACGGCGCACCACCCGCCCAGCACGGTCACCACCACCGGCACCGGGATCATCGCGGGCCGGGCCGGGCCGCGCCTCAGCGGGGCAGCCCCGGAACGCAACCTGCCCGGAACCTTTCTCCGATCGGCTCTACTGCCCGGGCGGACGCTTCCGGGCAGCGCGTCGGGCGAGGGCAGGTGGCGGCATGACGTCACGGCCCGGGCGCGCGGCAGCGTTAGGGGTCGTTAGGGCGGGGCGCGTGCGCAGTGGGGGCGGGAGGGGCGCGGGGCGGGGCGGGGCGCGGCTGAGGGCGGCGGGGGCTGGGACACTTCCTCCTGCCTTGGCTGGATTTACCCCAGCTGCGGCGCCCTGCGGGTTGTTTGCGGAAGATCCATTGACAGCGATCCGGAAATTGCGCGGGAGAATAAAAGTCGTTTGTGGTGGAAAGATCAAAGCCGGTTGTGGAAGTGCTTCAGTAACGAGAGAGGAACAAGATTCCCTTTAACTGGTGACGTTCTGTCAGAAATTCAGCACCGACCTCGTTTCACAGTAAAATCATTCCATGAGGCTGCTTGTGAGAGTGGCTGTGTTTCCTTCCCAGGCCACTGTGCTAATTCTCCGGCCGTGTGCCGGTATTGGGTCTGGCTGACATGGAGCTCATTTTCCCACAGCAGCCTCACATCTTTCAGGGGTACCTACAAAGATGTTGATAACACACCGGGGTTTTGGCACAGCTTCAACACTTGTCTCTCCAACATTCTCCCCACCAGTGGGCTGGGGGTGGGCAAGATCCTGGGAGAGGATACTACTGGGACAGCTGGCCCAGATTAACCAGAGGGATATTCTATGCCGTGTGGCATCAGATATAAAAACTAAGGAAAGGAGGAGGAAGCATTTGTTATTTGTTTGACTTCTAGAGCAAGTGAGGGAACACAGCCCTGGGCAGTCTCTCATCATTGGCACTTGCAGGTGCAGAGCAGTAATTGATCTAGTAGTCGATGCTGGCTTTCACTTGTTCTGTTTGCTCAATTTCTTTGTCTTTCATCTCAACTCAGGGATTGTCTTCCCCCTACGTTTAGATTTTCTATCATCCTAACAGCCCTACTTTTTGATGGAAGCTGTTCATGTTGACTGATGCCTTTTGAGAACTTTGGAAAGACCTTCATTTGGACACAAAAGCTGACTAATTACAGGAAGCGCATCCAGCCCTGCATGCAACGGGATTTGAGTTTATGCACTGACATAGATGACTTTGAGATGTGCCCAGCATCTAAAAGGAGTTATAAACAGTCACAGAATATTGAGATCTGATAATGATTTTTTTCCGCACTGGTTCCCAGTCTAACAAATGCAGCAAATCATGGAGAAATTATGCAAATATGGTTTATTCTACACCTTATTAACTGAAAACTCAAGTTGTTCCATAGTCCAACATGAATTTAATATAAATGTACAGACTCTAAAGCAGTGGTGGACTTCAGAAGCAGTGGAGAAGAATTGCATTCAAACAGTTGAGAACACAAGTACTTTAACTAGCGTCATACCCTTACTGAAATAAAGCAAACTAAAATGGATGTGTTTAAATGAACCAGTTGATAAACAGGTTTTGTAGCATTATTGTATTTTCACTTCTATATTCAGTGTACCATAAAAATACAGACTTGAATTTTGTAGAGTTTTCATAGAAATTGGAAGTGCAACTAAAAAAGGAATGAAAATAAAATACACAGTCTATATTTTATTGCTGGAAAGTTTATCTCCAGAAAATAAACAGAAGTAAGAATTTTCTAGAACACAGAAGATGGATATTCTGAGTGACTGCCAGCCCCAGAGTTCTGACTTGGGTAATTTGAGCAGATGTTTTGCCCATGGCAGAGAGGCAAAGTTTATCCTTGGTCCCATGGAATTAAATTGTTGTGGACTGTGAAGTGTTACGTGGAGTGGTTGCATTTTAAAAGTAAAGGTATTCAGGATCAAAGATTTCCACTTTAAAATGGTTCAGGAGGTAGCACAGATACTGATACACGCTTTACCCCTGCTTGGTTTTACTTAGAGCCAGCTATTAAGCTGGAGCAGTGGCCAGAGCAGAATGCCCCGCAGTAACCACATGAGTGCCCAGTGTCCACACGCTGTTACAGAGCAGTTCAGCTGTCAGAGTTTCAGGGGTCACAGCTGAGGGGTGCATCAGGGGAGGGCATGGGCGGACCTCAGCAGGGCAAGCATCAAGGATTGTTGGAAAAGCTTAAACATCAATTATCATTCAAGAGTATGTAAGTCCATGCAAAAAGGTTAGACAGAAAAAATATACTCATAAGCAATACTACTAATTAAACATAATTTCTCAAGTAAATACCAAACCGAATCTGTTAATAATACAGTAATTAAGATATTATCAAATTCGTGATTTAATATCATAGGTATCTTTTTGTAGACATGGTAAATATATCTATCTTAAGATTAATTATCAGTATGTCTAATAATTAATCTCTTCAACTTTGATCTGTTATTGAAGTAGATATGTGATTATTCAGATGTTACTACAGAAGACACATTGCAAAATAAAAGTAGAACTAGCCTGAACAGCACCATTAAAAACCCTGATGTTAGAGGAGTTTGCAGGGTTTCAGGGAAATTGTACCCAATTGCAGTTCATCACAGGCTGAGACCTAAAATCAGCTAAGATGTTGATTTTGTCGAGGAGAGGTTGTAAATTTTGTCAGTTTGAAGGCACTACAATCAGAACATGAATTGATTGGATAAGTGTTTGAGCCTCAGGGAAAGAAAATGGGATTTTAGATACGTTCTGAGTAGTCTTCATCTCTAGATGGTTGGGCATGGAGATGAGCTAAGGACAGGAGAGGACAGCTGGGATAAAACGGGACTCTGCAAATGGTTATGTGCCAGTGTAGCATAAAGTGAAGGGGGGGTTTCACAGAGTACATGAATGTTTCCAGAATGAGCCTCCAAGCCTAGCTTTATTTAAAATACAGAGTAGAATTTAAAGTACAGACTAGAATGCATGAAAGAAGGAATCCATGGGTAAAGATGAAATGGATGGTCCATTAAGTACTTCTGCAGGGTAGGAGATTGCTTCTGGAGGAAATAAAGAGATCAGAATAAAGAAATATGAGACACGAAAAGAGACATACAGAGACTGGCACACTACAGAGATGTGTAGTATCGGTTGTAAAAGTATGAAGGAAAAATAAGTTTTCATTATCTTACTAATATTACTGTATAAAAAAATCTCTGTATAGGGGAGTAACAGGTAATGGGAATTATGGAGATATGTTGTATGTATGATCTTTTAAACTGAAACTCAGACAAGACAATAAAAAAATCCTTTCATCTTTGCTCTGCTTAAAAAACATAAGAGCAGAATGTTACACAATTTTATTGGTTTGGGTGCTTTCATGTTCCAATTACAGTATGAAACAGTCTAGCTTTATTTAAATAGAAATGAGGTCAAAATACTCTGTTGAGGTTCAGGATTTGTTTGCAGTATTTAACTTGGTTACCAAAAACACTTGCTGGAAAGGTGGGATTTTGATTCTCAAAACAAATGACATTTTTTCTAAAGTCACTACCCATATGAAAACATAGGTAAAGGAGAAGCACAAGTGTTCCTAGAAACACACCTTTACTAGATTATTCTGCAAAACACAGTAGTCGTACATGCTTTTTCACCAGTTGTTTCACGGTGTTGGTCTATAGCAAAACAAATGATAGGTTTTTCTTATTTGCTGTCAGTTTGCAGCCTTTAGCCATCTGTTAACTCTGTTAGGCAAATCTCAGCTGGAATTACATCTAAAAGAGGTTCCTCTAAAGCTGTTGCGCTCCAAGGAGAAGTAAGTATCAGACTTTAAAGAAAAGCAAAGGAAATGGTGAAACTTGAGACATGTGGCTTGAATATTATTCTAGAGTACATTTCCAGAGGAATACTAGTTTCAGGCTTATACTGACCATTTTAGATTATAGTCTTGCTTGTACCCTCTGTAAGCATTTAGAAGTTATGAATGAGGAAAAGCATGGAATATCTACTGGAGAACAGCTCTTCAGCATTAGCTCTTATGTCGGGAGCCCTTTACAACTTTAAAAGTCTATCCATGAAAGTGAGTTTACCTAAATTACAGGAAATAAAGGGCTTAGTGAAGGAGGAGAGTATAAAAGGGCATAATATCAAACAATTGTTTCAAGGTTTGGGGGATTTTTCTGCTTTAAATTACCTGTAAAGTTCCTATGGACACAATCCCCTTATTCTACTGCAGAATGCAAAATAAATAGAATAGTTTCAGTCTAACAGGTATTGTTTCATGCTTACTGTAACCTGAAATAAATGCACATGATAGCGTTAAACCTATCAACTTTTAACCCCAAAACCTGTAGGGCAGCCTTAAACCCTAGGAAAAGAAGTGGCCTTAGCATGAAAAGTCAAAGTGAGGTAACAGTTTGGGACAAAGTAGTTCATAGTTTCATAGGCTGTTAAAGCCTGAAGCATTTCTGTTCATGGAAGCATGGATAGGGTTGGGTTGGGAGGGGCCTTAAAGACCACCTAGTTTCAATCCCCCACCATGGGCAGGAACACCTTCCCCTAGACCAGGTTGCTCAGGGCCCCATCCAGTCTGGATTCATCTATGCATGTGTGATACTTGGCTGTCTAACAATAGGAATGTCTTGCACAGGATGAGCCGGTGAGGATATCCCCGTAACTGTCCACTTGGACTGTACAGATGGCTGAAGGAGCTCCTGAATTGCTTCATCATGCAGCATGGCACTCAGTTAAACCAGCACTGATTTTGTTCTACCTCAAGGACAGAGGTGAGCAGCTTTGTGATTGCACAGCACTGCACACAGTGGATAAACTAATTTTAACTGGTGTCCCAGTACTACAAATCCACTCTGCCCCTTGTCAGCCAGAGCACCGGAACTATCCATGACGAAAGAGTGGGTTTGCCTTACAGAGACCACTTTATGTTAGGAGCATAAGCTAAGAACATTTCCTTTCTTACTAATAAAAATAAATGGTTTGAGAGTTGGCTGCAATAAAGCTGTGAACGTCTTCATGGATACTCTAGTCAGGGCATAAAGATAATGGCCAGCACCTCACCAAGAGCTGGTGGGCAAAGGAAACACAGAGCGGTCTGCAGTTCTCAAAAGTGATTTCCAAGACAAATTATTTTCAATCATCACTTTTAGCTCCAGATCTTGAGAACTGAACTGTGCTTTGAAGAGCCACCCCTGTGTTGCACAGCCAGAGGACACAGAGTGAAACAGCTTAATATAGTTTATTTTTCCAGACTTGTTTCTATCCTTGTATAGAAGATATTGCCTGTCCACAACTCTAATTCATATGGGTGTAAAGTGAGATGTGAAGATTTTAAAAACTCCTTCATGTAATTTCCTAAGAGAAACACTTTTTAGTCCTGGAGATTTGATATTTTATTGGAAAACATCAATGCCCAATGGAGCAGTGGGAGGAATTGTCTTTCTGTGCTAACACTGAATTCTTTTGGCAATTTCTCTCTGAAAATCTGCAATATTTGTATGGCAGAGGCCTCAGATAATTGAAGAATGTTCCTGTAGCAGATTTGATTTAATAAAAATAAGGTTAATAGAGGTCATGTTTGACTACTTGATAGGTAGGTATAACTAGTAGATTTATTCATGTGTTCACCATAGAGAGCATTCCTTCTTAATGCCCTTATTTTTTCAGACCTTTGGAGGTGTGACAAGGTAAGGACTTTTTCCTTATGACTCTTTAGAACTAAGGGAAGTGCCCTGATATTGATTCAAACTTTAAAAATCTTCACACCCATGATTTAACCATCTTTGTCTTTTATTTTCTGTTCAGCAGGTACAAACCAAAGATAGCAACTGATAAATCACATATAATTCAGCAGGTTGGTGAAGTTGTCCTTGAGTTTGGTAATTTTTTATCTAAAGGCAATAATTTATTTATAATGTCCTTGAAATTCTGCTCCTGCCCATTTCCTCATCTTACTTGTTCTGGGTGCATCTTTCTACCAGACAGATTTTTCATGTCTCAGACATGTATTTCTTTCCTCTCAATATGCCATTCAGATGAGAAATCATCAGAATTTAGTCACTGTTCTCTTTGTTAGACTAGAGATGATTGTGCTAACAGAGGGACCATAGCTGCAATTTTTTGTCATGGTTTATTTCAAAAGGTAAATAAGTTACTTTCTGTGGTGCTGAGTCCCCAAGTCCTCTGGTATATCTGTACCTAGTTCTCATATGTATCTCTGGGTTGAGTCAACAGCAAAACGCCTTGCTGCAGTCAGGTAAGGTCTTAATCTGACAAGATATACTAGTGCACAGCTGATGTGATCAACTGATGGGGATGGGCATCAGCAAAATAAGTGTGTGATGGGATTGAAAAAGATAGTACATGATTACTTGAATTACTCTGATCTGTGAAAACAATTAGTAGTCTCTCTGTTGAAAGTTTCGACAGTGATTGTCAGTTCCTATTTTGTCAAAATTGCTTGCTGAGAACAGTATCTCATGGTGCAGTGTCGTGCTTTTGTTTCTTTTCCAAATAATTGTGAATCGTTACAGTAGACAGGATGTTTACAAAAATCAGCATGTAATTTAAATTTCATATTCAAAATCTGCCATTAGCCTTTCTCTTTCTTATGCTATCAGCTCTGCCAGATACACTGGTTAAAGCTGACCAGGAGAAAAGTGGAAACAAATTTGTTGCTTGTATATCATCATCATCATCATCATCGTCGTCATTATAATCATCATCATATTTCAGTTACCAAAAACATTTAGGTAACTAGAGGTTCTACACAATACAAAGGAACAGAGAGTATGGCTTTTGGGTAATGGTGGTCAAAGCTATGATGTTCTAGAATTTGTATGGGTTATATTCATAAGGCAGTTTTCAGAAGTTACTACAAATTCGTAGATGATGCTAACAACACTATTAATGATTCTGTAACTCTGAAATTCAGAACAAGGTCACTGCGCGCCTTTAACGAGACCATCTCCTTAATACAAGGCTAATTATTTCTCTATGGAACAGTCTGTGATAATAATCATCGTGCTTTTCTGTGGAAAAGAAAGAGAGCATGCTGGAGTTTAATTATTATTTAGTAGCCTAGAAATGCCACAGGAACAAAATAAGCTAATTTAGATTTGTATTTTATTGATTTCCTGCCTATTAGACAAACACTTTTGCATGCTATTTTATGTCATTCATTATTTAAATAACTTGATGTTATTGTTGTTGGCATAACTATACAAGCAGAAACTCAAGAGCAAGTTCTTGATTTTTTTCTTGATATTAAGAAATAAAGATTAGGCAAAATGGGGAGAAGTAAACAACCAGTAGATGATAGTTCCTCAAACAATTTTTCTTCTGACAAAATCACTGAGGTTTGGTACTCTTTCTGCAAGCTAGGATTCAAAGTTGTTTTCTGTTAAAACCAAGTATAGGAATGGTTTGTGATGCTTGGGAAAATTGGTAGCTCCACTGTATTTTAAATTTCTGTAGTTCTGTCTGACTGCATGTGACTGGGTACCATTGCTAAAAGGCTCTGCCTTTCATCAAGCCTATGGGCCAAGTCATTGTTGCATGGGTGCATTTTTACTAAGGGGAGAGAGCCCAAAAATACAAATAAAATCTGAGTGAATTAGAAAATGGGTGGTGAGTTTGGGTTTTTTTTCACTATCCTCTGCATTAGTCCTCTGATAAATTTGTCTGATAGCAGGTTTCTTATTTTTACATCTTAGTCAGTAATTTAGGTGTGTTGAATGAAAAGAATAGTTATACTGGTTACACTGCAACTTTGGTTTTCATATTCTTTATCAAAAAATTCAGATGACTGTAAAGATAGGAATTAATTAGCCAAATACTTAGTATCGTGGACTCAGTATTCTTACCTAATAAAAAACTGTAATTTATGTAGCCAAGATTAAGACAGAGAAGCAAAGTTTTGCATTGCTAAAGGTCTATAATATGTTGCTACTACATGGTAATTTAAAGCAAAACTCCAGAAATATATTTTTTAGCTTTTTACTTTAAAAAAGTCTTACTTCAAGTGAGCTGAGGTTGTGACTTCTTATGTGTGGACTTGAATTTTTAACTGTATTACACTGTTTGCATTACACTAAAACATTGTGGGCTACAATAGAAAAAAATTCTTTTGGGATGCTCAGGGAAGTTTTGTCTGTGCTCATGAGGTTTCTCAAAAAGCAAAACATTTATGTGAGTGTATTAAGTAGTGACAGGTTTAAAAAACAGTTCTGACATTATGCAGTGAAATATCTCAGTGGAGAAGCAAGACACATACACATTTCTGTTAACCATCAACTTCACTTTCAAAACTAGTAAGTTGTGCCAGGAAGCATATTAATTAGACAAGCTTCTACCAATGCCACGGAAGTCTATTTTTAACTATATTGGGATTTTATACTTCACATAAATGCATTTCTACTATGTCTGTTGTATCTCTATACACAAGACATAATAATTTTATGCCGTGTGTGTCAATGTACAAGGCCTAACTTGCCAGACACTGAATCCATCATCTGAAATGCACTTATGCCTCATTATTTACTTACAAATTCATCTGCTGCATGTATTTAACAGATGACTCTGCAAGTCATGGGGCTGTGCATCCTAGAGGTTATTCAACGGCAATGATATGCTGCAAAATAATGCTAAGAGTGACTATTTTCCCCTTCAAAATCTACTCAGATCTGCATTTTCTGATATTAGTGATAAAATTTGAGTTTACTCCTTTTATCTCCACAATTTAATACAATTCAGGTGTGATAGTTACTGGGTGTTAGGTAGGTGACAGACTCTTTTCCTGTTTACTCATCACTAAGACTATTACTTGTCACTGCTATGAAAATTTTTTGAAGGGAGTAGTGTTGAGCTGGTATTTCTTAGGCATATTTGCAAGATGAAGATTGTAAAATCTAAACAATGGCCTACCTTTGCTAAATTAACAACACATGGAAGAAAGAACTCTGTGTTCAAGAGCTAGTTTGTAATATTACTATTGTAATATAAACTGAAATAAGTTAAGGTACAAGACCATGTTACAAAAACATATTGCCTCTTCCATTGCCTTCTGGTACTTTTGTTGTAAATATGAACCTTCAGAAGGAGATATGTAAAGTCACTTACCTGATTCTGGCTTTGTTTTAATGTGGTCTCGACCACTTGAAAGGCAGGGCCTTAGACTGACTGCAGACGCCTCTGTTCTAGCCAAAGAACAGCTCTGTGAGCCCTGTTGCGACCTCCAGCACGTTTCAAGTGCAGTGATCCTCTCATGCCTCAAAATGTTTGACAACAGCCATAATCGGCCTTACTGAGGAATATTCCAAGGGGTCTCCTTGGACTGAGCTGATTGCTATATGTACATCCATCAGTCCTGACCTGCACAAATGAATGTTGTGCACCTAGTTCTGAGTCATCCATCTTATTGTGGCGACTTGGGAAGGGGGTGGCTATAAGGAGTCAGCAATCTCCCAGGGCAAGTCATCAGCTTTATTGGCTTCCAGATGACAGCATTTTTGGGAAAGAGGGCAGTGGAGAGTGAGCCAGGCTTAATGAAGCAGCCTGCTTGGTCATCTTCCTCTCTGAGATACTTGAAATGAAAAGAATCAGTGATCAAATGAGTTAAAGGGAGATCCTCTCTGAAATCGCTATCCCAGACATGAGTTGTTACAACTAATTGCCACCCAGGGGGACCTTGACAGGCTTGAGAGATGAGCCTGTGCAAACCTACTGAAGTTCAGCAAGGCCAGGTGTAAGGGCCTGAATTGGAGCAATCCTAAGCACAAGTATAGGCTGGATGAATGGATTGAGAGCAGCCCTGGGAAGAAAGGCTGGAGGTGTTTGCAGACAAAAAGCTCAATACGACTTGGCAATGTGCCCTTGCAATGTGCCCTTGCCCTTGCAGCCCAGAAAGGCAAGCACATCCTGGGATGCATCAAAAAAGGTGTGACCAGCAGACTGAGGGAGATGATTCTCCTGCTCTACTCTGCTCTTGTGATATCCCACCTGGAGCACTACATACAGGTCTGGGGTGCCCAGCATAAGAAAGATGTGGACCTGTTGGAACAAGTCCAGAGGAGAGTCTCAAAGTTGATCAGTGTGCTAAAGCACCTGTTTCATGAAGACAGGCTGAGAGAGTTTGACCTGTTTGGCTTAGAGAAGAGAAGGCTCTGGGGTGACCTTCTAGCAGCCTTTCAGTACATAGAGTTGGCTACAAGAGGAGAGGACTGGAGAGGGACTTTTCACAAGGGCTTGTAGTGATAGGACAAGGGGGAATGACTTCAAACTGAAGGAGCGCAGGTTTAGATTAGGTATTAGGAAGAACTTGTTTGCTGTGAAGGTGGTGAGGCACTGGGACAGGTTGAGAGAGGTTGTGGACTCCCTATCTCTGGAGGTGTTCAAGACCAGGCTGGATGGTCTTGATGAGTAACATGGTCTAGTGGAAGGTTCCCTGCCCAGGGCAGGGGTGTTGGAGCTAGATGATCTTTAAGGTTCTTTCCAAAGAAACTCCTATGATTCTGTGATTCTTTGATAAATGTCTTTGGCACTAATTTTGAAAGTTGTTGTTCTCCTAAAAGTGGCAAGTAGCAGCAGCAAGTGGCCAGTACAGTATTGCTCATAAGGACGCTGCTCTTGTCACCATTACTGGTGTGGATCTGGTGGAGAATAGGTACAGCAGAGGAGTGAGGAAGAGAGAAATTCATTCTTGTGAAGATGCACAGATGACCAGGAATCTGTGCTTCTGGAAGTAGAAACCTCAGGATATGCCCCACACACAACTTTGACATCTCCATCAATAGCCCTCACTAAGACAGTACTCCAGCCAGCACGAGCACAACTGTGTGATTCACGAACACACACACACACACACGCTCTTCCTTTGGCTTTTCTTCATCCCCATGCCTACAGGCTCAGCAGCTGGTCACTATGGCCTCGCATGCTCTGGAGCCCTCCCCTGTGAGCAGGGCTGTCCTGCATGGGGGAAGGCTCTGCCAACACCCCAGGGCAGCTGCTGTGTGAGCTTGCTCCTGAAGCAGCAGCAGTACGGTCACGTTGGTGTGTCATTCACCTCCCCTAGATAGTTCCTCCGAGGTGACTTCTTCATAATTACGTCTCCATAATTATTTCCTTCTCCAGTGTGGCGTAGGCAGGCACGCACTGCCCCAAATGCCATGGGAGGAGTTGTGCATTACCTACTACCGCTGTATGCCTGGCACTTGGGAAAAGCCTGGAATGACAGGGAGAGGGAGGGCAGGAAAAGGACCTAAAGGTGTGTTCCTTCAACACCTCCTGCTTGACAGTTGAGCCCTGCTTTTACCATGGTCAAGTGCCACAGGGGACCAAGTTACAGGGTGAATCAAACTCTATATTTAGGAAGAACAACTGGAAGCTATGACAGGAATTCCCTTTTACACTTCGCTCCTCTGCTGAGTCCCGCTCCAGCCTGGAGCAGCACTCAGTGCCGTCCAGGCTGAAAGCATCGGAGCTATTTCAGACACATTAAAACGGTCACAGTCAATACCTCAGCTGGTAGAAGAAGGTATCTCTTTCAGCATCAAAAGGAGGTGTGCATACTCACTTGACGGTTTGGAACTTTTTTTGTATAAGTAAATAAATTAGCTAATCTTGAAGGGGTCAATTAAAGTCTTGAAAGACCCTTATGAAAACTCTTTAGTAAGTGCTCTGAGTTTACTGCAATAGTTGCGGGTTTCTGCCTATTTTAATGTTTCGTGCAGTGTATCAGAGTATTCAGAGCAGATTGCTATTGCTTCATAGTCTGTGGGGATCTTTAAAGATTTTAAACAGAAAGTCACTTAAATGCCTCGTGACTCATAAGAACTGTGTATGAGCTTGAATACGGTAGTACATAGGAAGATGGTTGTTGTTTTCTCTATGTTTGTTATAGTTAGTGAAATATTACATTATGGTTTTGATGTAAGAGAGGTTTCTTTCGCTATTCTTAACAGGCAACTGTAGCAAAGATTATTGTGATGTATTACAGAAAATGTGACCACATTTGCCTAGAGCTTATAGTAAGTTTTCATGTAACAGGCTGAAAGCTGCAGGGTAGCTTTCATTGTACTGTCTGGGTAGTGTAGTTCCTGTCAAAGCCTTTTAATAAGATAATACACTGCAGTTCTGTCTCCAAAATACCCATTGTGCTTGATGCCGTGCATGTGGCAGGGGGAGAGGACAGCTTCCAGCTGGGGCAGGGGGAGGGCTCTTGCTGTTGTCTATGTGGTACTGTACATCTCTTGTGTGCATTACAAAAGATGGCATTATGATATCTCATCGTATTTAAAGCAAATTGAATAAATCAGCTTATTATCTTGCTGCAGCCCTGTCAGAAATTATTTTTAGCAGAGAGACAGAAGATAGGTTCCTTTGTTTTACAAAGTTTCGCTTCAAAACACTCATTTATTTCACTGCACTAGTCCTGTATTTCACAAGTAGTCCTGCTCATGAGTACTTTCACTGCAAATCAAGGGAATTTGCAAGGGAAGTCTGCCATAAACCAGCTCCAGACTGAGCTAACATTGCCACTGCTTTCTAAGTTTGGCTCAGCATGCAGCCCATAAAAGGTAAAAGGTAAGGTGTGGGGTGGCCAAAAAGACACCGGGGAATACAGGCTGCCTGTCTACGTTTCTCTGCTTGCCAGAGATGTGAAATCCTGCTGTGGAAATAAGGGTGAAGTGCGATTTTTTCAAGTTTGCAGAGCTGATTGGAATACCAGAAATAACTTAATACAATCAGTGCAGCACTCTTGACTCTCTCTGAGACACATGGTGAAAGAACAAAGGAATTTATAAAAATTATCTAATCACTTCTGTAATGGGTAGTTCTGTAATCTAAGGTCTATTTTCCTGTGATTGATGGTCAGTATTGCTCTGTAAGGAAATTCAGGGAAGGGAGGCAAGGGGAAAGAGCCAGAGATCTATTTTTACTCAGTAGTGTGCTGTTGTCCTGATTTCTCTGGCGGTAATGAGGACAGCACGGTCTGGTAGGAAAATCACCTCCTCCAAAAGCAGTCCTACACAATTGTATCATGCATCCATGTTTAGGGACTGGTGTCTGATTGCAGTAATTTTGAACACTGACTGCTTGTGAACCCAGAGCACCTCGCTGAGGAGCACTACTGCTGTGCTTGTTTTAAAGCTGAGGTTCAGGGTAAATCCTTGCCATTTATCTCTAAGTGGCCCAAGAGGCTTGTATGGCTGTTTTTGCAATGCACAGGCATGCAAGATGAAGTTCATCTTGGCAAGAATTTCTTTGTAGCAGTGCTTGGGAAGTAGTTCCACTGTGTTTTAAAATGTTTAATGTTGTTTTCCTGTGCTTTTGTTTCCATTTTTCATTCTGATTAAAAAGATGAAAAGTTGATAAGAAAAATTAATTAAACATTCCGTATTATGAGTCCTATCTTCCCAGTCACTTGGGGGATTGTTTTTTGTTTATTTTGGAATACAGTCACTGGTCAACAGAGCAGTTATTTATACGCATATAAAGATTTTCAGAAAGAAAGGAGAGTGTAGTAAATCCTTTTGTGTTTCTGAAATTTGTTTGAATTTTGTCATGAAGGTCAGTGGCCGAGATTGCATCCCCTAAAGTGAATTCTAAAGTGTTTTAAACTCCCTCTCATTTTAAGATTGTATATGTAAAACCACAATATAAAACTCATTGAAAGAATGCTGGTTTTATTTTGCACAGTGGGATTTTTTCTGATTTATTAATTCAGTAGAAGAAATTTAAACCCAAAGCAATTTAAGACCATGATTGTCCTCTGACGGAATGCTTTGTTGGTTTGGACAGCACTTTTTGCAGCTGAGGGTGTGACCAGAGGGAGACCTCTAATGGCAGGTCATTTGTACTTTTAATTCTGCTCAGCACTGTACACAGACTTAAAACCGATGTGAGAATATGCAGGAGAGGGTCTTCCAGTCAGTCCCAGCAATACAATCAGGCTCGTATTCCAAGTTGAAGCCAACCTACAATTCATCCATATATTTTTTTTGATACTGCCTCATGTGACAGTTTTACTCTTTGGAGTACCCAAGTCTTTGACACACTTTAAATTTCTCAGTGTAATTCTACTATTCTCTCCTATGTCATTTATTTCTATTCTCATTACTTCCCTTCCTATCTCAGGTTAAATACAGTATAAAAAATGTGCTGTAGTTTGTGGTGATAAGTGAATTTCTCTGGTGAAATAATTTCTCAGCTTTTAGAATTACTACCTTACTTTATATTATAGTAGCTAAATAACTAGACTTTGATGAAAGTCTAGTCCAGTTAAAACCTAACTTCCCAGTGAGAGAATAAAAAGCTAAGATGGTGTTTCAAATAATCTGCTAATAAAATTTCTTTCTTTTTACTTTGGTGTATTTCCATTTGCTATTGTATATTGATACTGTATCAGTCCATATTTCTCCACCTGCACAAAATTATATGGAAAAATATGTTATTTTTGATCTTATTGCTAAAGAAAATTGATTAATCTATATGATCTAAAACTTTGAGGAGGGGCTACTTTGTGCACTAGCAACTGTCAAGGAGGATTTTTCCATTTGACCATCTTGATCACTTTCAGTCCACAGGTATTAAAGTTTTGCAAGGATTTGTGAGTCAGAAAATGGTTATGTCTGCATTTATCAATATTTCCTAACAAGTTATGCTTTATTTTATTTATGCTTAAACTGAAAGTTCTAATAATTCCCACATACATACTGTGACAGGGCTAATCATACATTGTCTATCCTCAAATGCTTCCCTTAATTCTTACTCATTTTACAGTGCTGTTAAGGTTTGAGAGATTCCTTATCTCTACTCATTATTGTTTTTAATGTGAAAGAGATAGCTTCATTTGTGGCTATGAAAGATTAATTGGAGAAGCTCAGGTGTTCTGTCTCCTTCTGATATTCAGAAGGAATAACTAAGCAACTTGGAAACTGAGATGGAAACAGGAGCTGGGCAGATGAAATGGATGCCTGTCAAGAGGCAGCGTGGGTTAAGTTCTGGCTTATCTTCCATAGCTATCAGAATGTCAGAGCCTGTAACACTTTCCAATTTTGCTTGCAGGGATAAGCCTCTGTCATAAAAATGTCAAAACAACCAGCATCACATGTCAAAGCCATTCAGGTAAGAGACAGCATTTATGTTTTTAATATAATAAAATGATAAATCTCAATCTCCATTGCTTGGCAGACTGTATTTTTACTTGGACAAAGTACCATAGGAGTGCTAGCTGGGGTTCTTCTGTTAAAGTGAAAAACTTAGTAGACATAAAAGCACTGAAAAAGTGTGACCTGGAGATCATCGTTTGTTCTGAGCTGATAAAAAAACTGGATCAGGTAAGTTCATTAATCACTTGTTTGCACAGTCTTTCCAGTGTTAGGTTATGCCTACTGGAGGATCATCTAAGCAAAACATGGTAATGCATCTGCATAACTGTTAAGTTAAAATAATTCCTGTAACCGTTAGATTTCCCACAAAGCTGATGTAATACTGGGAGAATTATAGGCTAAAAAGATGGCATGGGTATAGTGAAGTTTTTTATGTCTGCATTCCTTAAGGAGAAAAACCCTCAACTTTGAATAATTAAGAAGCATTTTATTTAAAAGCCAAAGTAAAATGAGAGAAATGTTGATCTTTTAATTTGAAAGATTCTTGTTTCTCACATACCTCTTCGATGGTGCATGATTATAAGGATGAAGTCGATTGTTGCATACTTGTAAAAGAAACAGCTAGAGAATTATCCCAACATCATAATGAAGTAGTATCATGAAGAATGTGTTTAGTTCATGTTATCAATGATTCTTGTCAAGAGGCAAAAATGTCTTCTGAACTGGAGAATCTTAGAGAGTTCTCATGTATTTTGTAAAATGCACTTCCAGAGAAATTTTGCCATGAGTTCAGTTGCCTTACCTAAGAAACACAAAATGGAATTTCTGAAGTCTGCTCTGTTCTCTGTTTCCTTGAGATAATACTAGTGCAAAGATTGGGGTATCAAGATTAATTACCCAGGGGCTAGGCAGCATACTGAAGATCAAGGCACTGTAAAAATGCAGATTCTCTTTATCATCATCAATTCTACTGAAACAGGCATGCAAACTACTGTACTCTAATTCTGTAGAAATTAGAAAAATTTTGCCGTTTTGCCAGAATATTGATTTCACTCAGTTCAAATTTTCATGCCTCTTTTACAGTGGCTGTAGAAATGTTTGTATGACTAATGAAAATATATAGACATTTAGTAGCTCAAAAATATTTATTTCCATTTTACATTTAAACTCCATAGGCACATACAAACATTTTTAAGGAATTAATTGGTTTACATTTTTTTCTTAAAGATGTAATGATATGCTGCATTTTATTTTTAGGATGACTTTCCAACTTCTAAATGTAAACAATGTTCCTAGGTTGTTCATTTAAAAAATGCTTTAAATTTAAGCACTAAGTTTAATATTTTAAGAAAATTTAATTTTTGCGAAGGTAATTTGAATCATGAGAAATAATTACAGCACAAATTTTAAAATATATCTATTAAGCATTTTGTCAAAGGTGGTTCTAGTAGGGAGACTTGCACTTGAATTGATGCTTTTTACGCTTTGAGCACTCTAAGAACAAAATGTCACATTACTTTTATACACTGTGATTCATATATTATGATCCTTTGCTATTGTGTGGTGGTATAATAGGACTGACGTGCCCTAGAGAATGTACATCATGCTGCAGCAATGGGAATGTAATGGCACCTAACTAACTGAAGCATTTCTGGTGTTCTGTGTCTGAAATGTCTTTTTTCTCACTGTACGAGATGTAGACAAAAATGTTCACTTGCCAATAGCTACTAGATGTGTGAGAGTTAAAGGCAGCAACTGGTTCCCAAGAGTAGTACCAAAGTACTGTTAATTCCTTTAAACAATTGCTGACCTCCTGATACCTTAGGTTTTAACTTTCATATTTTTCAAATCCTGTGTTGCCCAGCGTGTAACTGAAGTTTCTTGTAGCCTGTTAATTTCTGCTCTCTCATCCTAGGTAGACATAACCAAGCTTCTCCAGGCCTGCTCTCCAAGGACACTCAGACCATCCTAGGCCCAAAAAATATAAACCAAAAGCCTCTAAAGGGGGGGAAAGCTTGGGGAAATTACATCATTAACTGAAGCTTTAATTGGAGAATTAACCCTGATATGCAAATGAACTAAACCTATAAAAGTGCTAAGAACTCCTGACTTGGAGTCCATCTTGGGGTCCATCTTGGCAAAAGCCTCTGGACTCCCCAGGGGGTAACTTTGAAGGCCTTTCAAATAAATACCCACCTTTATTCTCTTACTCCTGTCTAGTCTCTGTTTCTACGAGGCCTCTTAAGACATCACTCCCCTTCTCAGTGTGTAAAAGGCTGGGAACAGCTCTGACTGAAAATTATTCTATCTTTAAACACTCTTGGCTTTCCCCAGAGGTAAGGGTGAGGAGATTCCTGGGGTTTTTGTTGCTGTTGGTTTGGTTTGGTTGGTTGGTTGGTTGTTGCTGGATTTCATTCAGTTTCCTCTTTCTTTCTTTCTTTCTTTCTTTCTTTCTTTCTTTCTTTCTTTCTTTCTTTCTTTCTTTCTTTCTTTCTTTCTTTCTTTCTTTCTTTCTTTTCTTTCTTTCTTTCTTTTTCTTTCTTTCTTTCTTTCTTTCTTTCTTTCTTTCTTTCTTTCTTTCTTTCTTTCTTTTTCTTTTTCTTTTTCTTTTTCTTTTTCTTTTTCTTTTTCTTTTTCTTTTTCTTTTTCTTTCTGTCTTTTTCTCTCTCTTTCTCTCTCTTTCCTTTTTTTTTTTTTTTTAATTAAATATGTCTATACAAAAGTGTCTTTCCATATTACTCAGTCATCCATCTGGACAGCCAGGAATCGCTGTGATGCTGTGAAGGACTTACCCATAACAGTCCTCAAGTCATGCACAGCTGCATCAGTTGTAGCCTAATCTGAACACCCTCTCTCTATTAAACAGAAAGAAGAACACACAAAAAATTTCTCTAAATACCAGTTAGAGAATAGCAATGTATTAGTATGCCATTTTTACAGGTATTTTTCCTTTGGTTTATTCAGAATGACCTTGGTAGAGTACATCAGTGCACATACCTACCTACTCATTATAAGAACTGCAATGGCACACAGTATGGTAGGCCTTTCAAACAAAGGAAGAGGCAAACTCAGTAGTTTTCATAATTAGGATGGTTAAACATAACAATCAGACCTAGAAAGTCTGTCTAAAGCAATTAAAATTTAGGATTTCAGAAGTCTGGAACAGAAAATTTCCTATTTAGCATTTTACTGGATGGAGATCCCCAGGGGCTATATCTCCATCTCAGCTTGCAGGTGACATAAGCCTTGAAACGTATTTTTAAAACAAAATTGTGAACTTGTGCTAATCACAGCATGAGTCTTTGCAGAGCTATGCTGGTGTACAGAATTTGGCCCACTCTTTACACAGCTGCTCATCTGAGAGACAGAACCAACATTGGATTAAGAGAGATTTGCAGCTCAGGACTTTGGTACCTCTGCTCAGAATTGTTTGGAAATGTCATACTTTCATTTTATACTGGAAATATTTTAATTTACAGAATCTGTTATCAGATCCAGACAGTTTTTAACTATGTCTCAAAGGATGCTCATTTTACCAAGTTATTATGTCATGATTGTGTATTTCTTGCCCAAACTCTGACGTGAATGTCCTTACTGCAGATAACAAAGTGCAAACTGCTTTTGTGTGACACAGATTACTGGGAAAGTGCTGAAGCAGACCAAAGAGTGGTTTATTGAATTTAATTAGCAGCCTGGAACTTAGAGGTTCATTTTTGTTTTCTGAACCACTTTTAGTCACATTGACCTGTCAATCATGGTGGAACATGCAAGGGCTGTAGTGTGCCATGGGGGGCTGGCTTCTGCTTTGACTATCTCCAAGGGAAAGGAATGTCCAAGTTCAGGATGAGCACCAAAAGGAGAGATATCTCTTAAATTTTCAACTTTGCAAACTTGTATGACCATGCTAGCTGTAATTTGCAGAGAAGTTTCCCAGTCCAAATATTGAAGCTGTCTGGAGATACCAGCACTTGGCGGGGCAGTAACTTAAAATTAGAAATGGCAAAGCTGGTTTTTTTCCACCCATAAATGAAATGATGAGTTAAGAACTGTGAGACTGAAAATGCCCTTTTTCCTGGGAACTTACGAAGTGCAGGTGAAAAGTTTCATGATATCTAAACTAATACTCAGTGAAAAAGCTTCATGAAACAAATACCTGGTTTTCTGTAACCCTGCAGTTATTTGGCAGCCCTGCTGAAATTACAGCATCATCTTGCATAAATAAGATAATGGGAAACAGGTAAGTAGAATACAGGGAAAAGTACTCATTTCTTGGCAGATGTGTTCTTAATTTGCTCGTCATTTGATTACAGCCGTCAGAACAGTTGTTACTGAAAACTGTGGGCTGTTTCCTGTGGTTGCCCAAGTGGGGCATGATCTGCAAGACCATAACTTGAGCAGAAGGATGAGATTATTCATCTCTGTTTAGTGCAGATCAGTCAGATGGTAAAGGACAAGAACAGAGCTCGCTGTTAGAAGGTTCTCTGCTTCTGCTCCATAACATTACCAATTCACCCCCTGGTTTTACCAGTGGGAGCCATGGTATTTTGATGACATTTCCTAGGAGCAGCTTCTCTTCTGAGATCACGAGATAAGAATAAGTATAAATTGTGCATTTAGTTGATCATGCCATTCGACTTTTAAAATAATCTGGGCTTGGTCACATTTGGAAATGGATACTTTTCAGATGTTCTTTCCTAAGCAGTGTTTTGTGCCATTCTATTCCCCAAAATCTTTATTTTTAAGATACCTATTATCAGCCCCAATTACATTATGGCTACTGGCTTTCTGCCCCAGTTAAAAGATCAGATTGATGCAGTTGTGTGGGTATCATTCTGGAGGGAGTTTGCTGAAGCCAGGGGCCAGTGGTCTGCCCAGTGTTGGAGCTGGTTCAACTATTCACAGTTTGTAGCACCCGTGGGTACATTTTGTTGGTAAAATCACATTTTAAACACTTATGGCTTAAGCTGATTCAGGGCAGGCTTCCCTTCTAAGCTACCTGTGATTAAGTGAGGTGAAAACTGGTGTCATTGGAGAATGGAGAGTGGTCCAGTGATCGTGTGTTATTGAAAGATTTGTGTAATTTTCACTTAAATGTTGCTTTTGGCGCTCACTTTCTGTTTGACCTTGACCAAACTGAAGCAGACCCAGGTGCCTAAAGATGCTTTAGTGTCCAGTACTCATTTTTTTAAAGTCCAGTGAAATTAGGAAACATTAGTCTAAAATGCAGTACTTCACTTTCTAGTTTATTTTTTACTTTCTGTCTTTAAAATGGAGATGAAAGCACTTCTCTTTCCCAGGAGTGGTGTGATGTGCATACATTGAAGGCATAAGTGCTTGGAAACCATGATAATGTCTATATGCTTGTCCCACTCCAAGTTTTGCCATTTACCAACAGTATCTTTATTTATCAGTCACTATTATATACATCACAATTTCCTTCTCACAGGCTAATATTAACATCCCAATGGGAGCATTTCGACCTGGTGCAGGCCACCCTCATAAAAGAAAAGAATTTACACCTGAAGAAGTGGAGGAGGTAAGCAAAAAAGATTTTTTTGATTTTTTTTTTCCAAGGAGAATCCCTGCCATGAAATGGAAGAAAGCCTTTAAAGTGATCTTAAAGCTCTGCATACCAATCTTAGGTACCACAGTTGAACATGCACTGATATTTCATGGAAATAAACGGCCACTTACTAACACTTCATGTATAAATAGTTCTGCTTTGTGTGCCAAGGACCCTATAGGAATATAAACTGTTTCAAAGGTGTGTAGCTCTGCTGCCACAGCGGGATAGTACCTGCTGTCAGGAGAGAGAGTCAGGATTTCCCGAGCAGCATTTGTCTAGATAGGACCTGGTGAGATACAGCAGGAAAAGTTGTAGCAAGGCTTTGGAAGACTTTGCTGCTACCTGCCACCCTGTGGTGTGATTTATTGTTACAGCTTTACAGTTTTGGAACAGGTTTTCAAACACAACGCTTTTTGGAAGGTTTATCAACAAGAAGTTGCATGTGAAGACACTTGCAAGTTAAAACAGAAATTCTGAACCCATTTGCCTGTCCAGGGGTGAAAAGACTCCATTTTAGACTGAATTCTGCATTTTCATGCTTGTATTTTACAGGGAGTGTTTAGCACTGAGTTTTGAATATTAAAATCCAATTTATACCTTAACTAACATTGATCACAAAGGTTATGAGTAAACACAGATATCATATTTCTGGATGATATTAAATTATCGTATTTATCATTAACTTTTATAATAAATGAGACCTAAAATCAGCAGTGGAAGAAAAGGTAGTGGTAGATACTCCAAACAAGATAAAAAAGATGGGTGTTCTTGGTTTCCTGGCCAGTTTACTTATTTTGGATTTGTAATCCCCACATGAGAACTCATCCTACTGGTCCAGAGCTCCCAATGCTCCTCACAGCTAAGGGCAGGAAAGGCTATGTAAGAGCTAATTCTTCATTTTCTGTCTCAGTCATATTTTTTTTTTGCCATATTTTGATATAAACAGTGCTCTGTTTACAGAGAACTTTCCTGAAGTAATCAAACCTAGGCTGACTTAGCTCTTAAGATTTAAAAAAGCCAGATATACAAAATGACCTTGAACATATATTGTGGCTTTTTCCATTGGAAAGAAATCAAAGCATGTTCTCTGCGCAGTAATTAAACGGGTGAAGGAGTGCATGTTATTAAGCAGAAACTAATATAGCATGTGTGAATTCTAGTAGTGTTTGAGAACTAAAATAAATGACTGGTGCTGATAATTACATTTGTTTGGGTAATTGAATGTTGCTTTGCTTCTCAGCTACATGAATACTATATATAAGACAGACGTTATGGAAGTTCTTGGCCCAGGTTTTATGGCCAGTACTCAACCAAACCGATGGGAGTAATCACTACAGAAACAGGTCTTGTTACAGGAATAGAATACAAATGCCACCAGTGAACTTGTCATTTCAGTTGTCTCATCTTGTTAGGTTTTTCCATACAGGTCATGATTTTTCAGAGCATTTTTAGACAAATGCAACTTTTGGTAACAGTGAGTAATATTTTCCACTGTATTTTAAAGCCTTGACAAAGGAGATGAGTGGAATATGGATGTTACTCACAGGGGTGGTGCAGTCAGGTGGGAATGTGTATTTTTGAAGGTCAGTGGAGCAAACATGTTAACATGAAAAGAAATGGAAGGTGGGAATTACAGAAAATAACTCTTCATCAGTCAGAGCATTCCCATGCTTGTATTTGTTAACCCTTGTTGTATATCCAAGTCACTCTTCAGGCTTCCTTCCATAAAACTGAAGGCCATAGTCTGATCTCAGCTGTGCATTGCACATGGAGTGAGTGATATAGGGAGGGGTGAAGTCATAAATAGCACAGACCTGATGTTGGAAGAGCAAGCTGAGCACAAAGTCTCCAAAACATGGGCAAAGCTTGCACCATTTGTTCCACAAGAGGAATGGTATTGCCATGAGTTGAAATGGTATTTTTTACATAGTATCTGCTATGTACTGATAAGAACTATGGAGTTGAGGGAGTGCTTGTTTCCCCTGATTATTCAGATTACCTAGGAAAACTGTCAAAGGAAACAATACAAGCTCATGGCATCTTTGACTACTGATACAATTTTGTGCATCCTTCCAAACAGCTTCTGTATCAGTTTACTTACTCTCCTGCTGTGCTTTGCTACTGTTTCAGGATGTTAGATCATTGAGCCATATATCAGACAGTACATACAGTACCTGGGGCTGAATTACTGTCTGGGATTTGAAATGATCTAGCAAAAACAATATTAAAATATATTATTAGTATTATCTTGTATTAATTAATAGTGAATTGGCTAAAATGTGAGAAAAGATAATACAAGTTTACCAAGCCAAGCAATGTAATTATCACTTCAGTTTCCTTATGTATAGTGGTCTTAAGAAAGTCCTTAAAGATCAGATAGGAAGAAAATGTCAGTTTTCTACAATGCCTTGTTTGTTTGCTAGTTGATATTGCAAACTCTTCTTCCTGATTAGCATGTAGTCCATTAGTCAACAGAGAAAAAAAAGAGGGGTTTACTGGCCAATAATATTTGACAAGTAATGTTGGAATCTAAAAAATGAAGTTAAATACTAAGAATTCACTGTTCACAGTTATTACAACTTTTCAAAAAGGGTGGCTAATAAATCTAAATAGTGGTTGAACTTCAAAAAGTCCATCACAGGAGGACATTCACAGAGTAATCAAAAAAGAAAAAATATTTTCCTCATTAAATTATTTGCAATAAAATATAAATTAATCTCTAAATGTACTTGATTCCTCATGTATGCCAGCTTTATAAGATACACAGCAAGCTGGAACAACAGTAATCTCCTGTCTGGAAATCTACTCCTGCAAAACATAACCCAGTCTAGAAATGGTCTAAAATACCTGTTCTACTCACCTAGAAGCAATAGTACAGCTGAGGAAGTACCAAGGGCTGAAATACTCTGGTCCATTGGGAAATTATCTGAGTTGCTCACTATTGCGTAAGTGCTGTTATTTAACTGGTATTTTTACAGTGTCAGCAGAATAGCCATGCAGCACTACCCTAATTCAAATATAAAATGACAAAAACCCTTCTGGTCTTGCAACTGAGGTCATGAAAAGTTAAATTTCAACTCATGTTGATCTTGCATGGAGCTTTTGGGGTACATAACCTACTATCATAGCTCTTCCCCAGAGCTGCAGACATGCATAATGGTTTTCCTCTCCAACTGTCTGGCAACTGTGAAACTCTCAAAGGAATTAGATGATAAAAATGGTTCTACTTTTTTGTCATCTAAAATATGAAGGACTTGGAGTTGCCTTTAATTCTCCAGTCAGTTATTTTCTGCTAATGGTCTGGCTCTGTAAATTCTTACCCATTCTTATCCACTTTCCTCTACAACTGAGCATCTTCTATTCTTTTGAGAATGTTTTTAGACATTTTAGACAAAAAAAAACCAAAATAACTTATTTCTTCCTGGCTCCACCCCAATTTCCACTGGGAATGCCTTTAGTATAAAAACATCCTTTCCTGTTTTTCAAATAACTGATCTATGTTCATGTTCAAGAGATTGCTGTTGCAGCAGGAAGGTCACTGTGTCCTTTTGTGCAGAATGTTCCTGCTTCAACAGAGGAGGAGAAAGAGAAGAAACGCCTCCCAGGAGCTAAGAAACTTCCAGGTCCTGCTGTCAACTTGTCAGAGATTCAGAACATAAAGAGTGAGCTGAAATATGTCCCCAAAGCTGAACAGTAGCTGGAAGAAGCAGGTGAGTGAAAGAGAGATTCTTTGCATGGCTCTAGGAGTAGTAGGCTGATCCAGAAACCTCTCTAAGTAAAAAGATGGCTTTTCAATTACTTCAATGGACCTGGAGTTGCACCCCATAATTCAAAGAAAAAATACATGAAGTCGTAATCCTTAGGATTTTCTGTTATTTCAAACATTGATCATGTTGGAGACTATATCCAATGATATATGGCACCCATCAACCAGCCTAACAAGTAGTCTATTCAGCATATTAGGAATTCAGTGTATTTGGAATATCGAAGCCACCTTAAAATAACCTATTGCTTCATAAGCACAAGTTCCAGTTTTGCAAAATACAGGACTTGTACTTTTACAATCTAACTACAAATGAATGATTTACAGTGCAAATAAATTTATTGCAGCAATGGACAAGTAAGTCAGAATTTTTTTTAGAAAGCTCCTTTGGAACATTAGTTATTTGATATTAATTTATGTAATTCAAAATTGATATGCTAATGGTTCCATGTATTTGGTCACGCAAACATACTCAATGCTATTTGTGGCACCCAAGGACTTGCTGTAGTCCAGCACAGGAAGGACATAGACCTGTTGGAGTGAATCCAGAGGAGGGTCACAAAGGTGATGTGTGGGGCAGGAGCAGGAGCATCTCTTTATGAAAGACAGAGCGAGGTTGTTCAGCCTGGAGAAGAGAAGGCTCTGGGCTGTCTTCACTGTGGCCTTTCAGTACCTAAAGAGAGCTTATAGAAAAGATGGAGACAGAATTTCTAGTAGGTCTTGTTGTCATAGGATAATGAGTAATGGTTTTAAACTTGAGGACATTAGACTAAATATAAGGAAGAAGTTTTTTACAATGAGGATGATGAAACACTGGACCAGGTTGCCCAGAGGTGGTAAATGCCACATACCTGTAAACAATGAAGATCAGGCTGGATGAGGCTCTGAGCGACCTGGTCTAGTGGAAGATGTTCCTGCTCATTGCAGAGGGGTTGGACTAGATGACCTTTAAAGATCTCTTCCAACCCAAACCATTCTATGATTCTATCATTTTATTTAAAAGGAAATATTCATCACTTCAGTGCCAACTTCAGAATAATTTACATCTGATTTCAAATAAGACCCATAAACCTCTGTTGTTCTACATTCTGAACCTTAAAGAAATTAATAATAATTTCTGTCCATGAAATTATCCTCTGATTTCCTTTGAAAAGCCTGAGTCAGTAAAGATGCATCAGGCAATTACAATGAAAACTCAGATGTACAGAGAAGTTTCAATACAAAAAAAAAAAAAAAAACCACCCTGGCTACAGTAAGAAAAAGATAGTTGTGTCACATAGTCGTCACCTGAATTGCTAGTTGTGCATATTGACTGATAAATCCTTTTTATCCTGAAGAGAGGCAGAGGAGTTAAATTGAGCAGGAGAAAATAATCTGGAATTTACTGCATAGAAACATAAATGAAGAACAGAGGAAAACAGAAAGCAATACAAAGGGGTTCTGGAAATGCAGAAGTGCTAAAGACCAGGAATCCTAAAAGAAATGGCATATAATTTGAGTGAATTGCCCCAGTGCACACTGCATCATTAACTTATTTTTTATGTACAGCATAAATACACCATTTGGAAGGAAAGAGCATTTAGTTTTTTCTTGCTTTTACCCTGCTGTGTCATAATGTTCCTGATATTTTAAAGAAGCAATGGAGTCTTTCTCTTCAGGAAACTTGGGGGGGGGGGGAAAATAACATTTTGTAAAATGAAAGATTTTATTCATTTCACTAAAGCACTGCCCAGAGAAATACGAATTTTTAATGTGAGTCTTTAAAGAGGCTTTTTCTTGTAAGAGCTATTTCAACATAAATTTAACCCCATATTTATTCTCTAATGATTGCTATTTTTAACATTTAAAAGGTTTTTTTAATTACATTACTGAGAATCTGACAGAAACATTTAGGGCATGCTCAGATGTTCACTCTAAAGAAAAATTTTCTACAGAAAGGTCAGCAAAGGGCATCTCGAAAGCAGTGAGGTTATTATGAAGTCACTTCCGTCTCTCTCAGGTTCTGACAGTGATACAGATTTCCAGTTTGTGAGTAGTGTAGTCACAGGCCATATCTGAAAACATAGTTTCTACAAGACTTGCAGGTACAGTACTCATTGGAGCCCGGGAATTTGGGTTTGGAAGTGCAGAACTAAGCATGTGCATGAATTCCACATAAAATTGAAATGTAAATTAATCACATGCCACATCTAGCAGCCTTGAATTATACTAAATCTAATGACTGTCCCCTAGAAGAGGACATTCATCAGTTCCGGTGTTTTAGTCGTGGCCTGCAGCCTTGTATAAAATGTGATATAGTCAAAGAGCTGGTTTATGATTGGTCATGCAAATCCTGTGAAGATTATCTTAGTCTGCAAGAAATTCACCCTCACATGTGCCTGATACTTTGCTCCATCTACAGGAAGGGATTACAGATCATCCTTTGGAATGGTGAACTGACTGGTCAATAGAATTTGCCTGTGCAGAGTGTGTACTGATAGATGAGGGTGTTCTTTGGTTTTCACAGTTAAGAAATTAATTCTCTCCTACATCAGTACTATAATCTTCTCAGATATTCACTATTGAGGGATTTCTCTTTGATATTATTTTTGTCTTTCTTGTGGTACTCTGTAGGAAATACCTACTTGAAACAGTTAGAATAACTCCAAATACTCCGGATAATTTCCATTATTCTGTGATCCTATAATATGATACAATAAAAAATATCAAAAGTGCACTTTAACATGTCAAAAATATCAAAGCTTTTACATCCACAGCAGTTATTTCCAACTTTACCTCCTGTATTGTCACATTTCATGGTTAGTTTCAGTAAATTGCAAGCTAACATGATTAATTGTGTTTTAATTTTGATCCGTTTTCTTGCTCAGTTTAACAGCATGCAAACCCAGCAGCAAAAATAAGAAAGCTGCAAAGCAGTAGGTTGATTCATTATTTGCAAACCCATTCCTACATAATTTGCACTTTAGAGTAACTCCTGTTAAATATCTTTGGTCTTGCTCTTTGCCAGAATAGGAAACATGAATAGACTTGCTAAGATCATAGATGTGAGTGTAACAGTTTGTGGGAGGAATGTAATTAGGGAGATGTCATGAAGCTGGATCCACTGAAGGTCATCAAGTGCTCCTAAGTTAAAATATTCCTGTAGTCATCCCCTGATGGGGATCTGGTCTATCATCTGTAATTAGATAATTAGCATACTCTCTTGTCATAAAGATTCTTTTCTTCCTCACCTGTAGATGATGTGTTAGATGCAGCTAGTTTTAATATACAATGTGAGTTATGATTTATTTCCCCTTTCTCCATCTACAATTTTTTTCCTGCTCCCTTCACATCTGCATATTTCTGCATGCGCAGGAGTGAAGCATATGCAAAATAAAATAGTAAAAAAATACCACACACTAAAAATACATGCCCTATTGAATAAGTAATGGTAGGAAACATTTAGTTTGTGACAAATTAAGCCTGCTGTGGCTGAGATATATCGCTGATTGTTGTGGTATCTCCTGTGATAACTAGTATGGTGATTGTACCTGAAAATGGGCCTGAGCACAAACTGGCATTTCACCAGAGAATATAGATGATGGCAGCCAGTTACTTCATGCTCATTCTTCATTCTGTATCCCTTCATGTTTTGTGTCCTGAAGTGTGGAAGGCTGTGTAACAAATCTTTTTACAGTGAAGGGCCATGGAGTCTGAATGCTGGACTTGGGTTTTGGAGGACCTAAACCTTCAGCTAAAGTGGTCTTGTCCTTTCCTCTTGAAGGAGACTTTCTTAGTAGAAGAATTTCTCAGAAGGCAAAAAAGGAAATTTACTGTCTTGAAGTTACGAAACATAGGGGCAGCACTCCCAGCACTGTGTTCTGGTTGTGTTTGGAGAAAGGGATCAGGATCCCCATCCCCATCCTGAAGGGTCAGGATCCCTATCACAATGTCAATGAGATGGTTTCTCACCATCTGATGCAGTACTTGTAGAAAAACTGTTGTCTTGGAGCTCTGCTGGGGAGGGTGGTTTGATTGCAGAAGGTAGTTCTCTTGTCAGTTTACAGAAGCAAGGGAACTATATTTTGAAGGCTGAAGAACTGTCAAAACTTCCTAGGGCAGCTTAGCCTTTGCATTATGCAGGGAATTCTGCCCTGCCTAAAATGGGAATTCCTGTCAGCAGAGCAGCCTCTGAGATTGGCATCACTCGGGGAAGAGAGAAAAAGGGAAAAAAAACCCTAACAGAAGTGCCTTGGGGAATAAAGCTCTTATATCCATATACACAAGATGTTCCTTGGTATTGCTATTAATTATTTACATAAAAAATTTGTCAAATCCCAGGCTAAAAATGCACATTATAACTTTGCCCACTGAGTGCTGAGGATTTAATTACAGTTTTCTGCTATATACTGGTCTTAAGCTGCACCTCAGTTAACAGCAGCCATTCACCTCTCCTGCTGTCCCTGCTCTGACACACAGTTTAGTGTTTGCATCTCATTCCTGTGCTCACATGGATCAGGGGTGTACAGTTAAACTTCAGTACAGTTAAAAGCAAGGTTACTCCTTTTTTCTCCAGAAACACAACAGTGCTTGCTAGAGGAACTCTGATGTGCTGTGAGCTCTTTAAAGAGCACTGCAATTTTAGGAAAGTGTGTTCATTTGATTGAGTCTCAGCAGCCAGAACTTGTGTGAGAGAAGGGAATCCTGCATCCAGAGGATGCTGAGGTAGGTCAGGAGATAAGATGTCCTGGAGTGGGAACTGTGGGGTGAAGAAGGAGTATGTGCATCAAGAATTTCTGCAGGACTCTGCTGCCAAAGTCAGAGGGATCATGGGGGGATCTCCTTGGTGTGCACAAGTACCTAAAGGCAGAGTGCAAGAGGACAGAGCCAGACTCTTCTCAGTGATGCCCAGTGACTGGACATCCCTCAACATACTCACTGTGTGGCCTGTGTTAATTTCAAAGTGCTTCTTGTCTTCTTCTATCTATGGTTTCCTACCATCCTGCTGTCTTTGATTCAGAACTCCCAGACCAGCAGCACTCAAGGATTTCATGGCCAGCCATCAATTTTTTCAGGTCCCTTCTTCTTGTAAAATTGTCCTAAGAAACTAGGTAGTTGAAGGTTTGTAGGATTTTTTTAATAGTATATTTTAAGTTCTTTTGGTTTGCCTTCCAGGTTTTTTGAGTCTACTTATGATGTGCTTTCAGACTTTAAAACAAAAGAGCCAGAAATTTATTTTCAAAGAGAAAAATGGAATATCCAGGACATAATTTAATATCAGAGTAACCTTTGTAATTCTGTTACCTCCTCAAGCAAGAAAAAAAAGTTATTCATGTTTTTGTTTCCCAGAGTTTCTGTCATCAGAAGAAAAAATTTAGTTGTCATGTTTAACCCCAGCCAGCCACCAAGTACCACACAGGCACTGGCTCACTCCCCCACCAGCGTTGGAGGGAAGAGAGTTGGAAGGATAAAAGTGAGAGAAATCGTGGGCTGAGATAAAAACAGTTTAATAGGTAAAGCAAAGGCCATGCACACAAGCAAAGCAAAACCAGGAATTAATTCACTGCTTCCCAAGGGCAGGCAGGAGTTCAGTCATCCCAGGAGAGCAGGGCCCCATCGCACGTATCAGTGACTGGGGAAGACAACACCATCAATCCAAACATCTCCTCTTACTCCTTCTTCCCTGCACTATATACTGAGGATGATGTCACATGGTCTGGAATATCCCTTTGGACAGTTAAGGTGACCTGTCCCAGCTGTGTCTCCTCCCAACCTCCCATGGACCCCCAGCCCCCTCAGCAGCATGGCAGTACAAAAAGCAGAAAAGGCCTTGGCTCTGTGTAAGCCCTGCTCAGCAGTAACAAAAACATCTCTGTATTATCAATCCTGTTTTCAGCATAAATCCAACATTTAGCCCCATACCAGCCACTGGGAAGAAAATTAACTCCACGCCAGCCAAACCCAGCACAATTGTGTCTAACATGGCTTGCTGCTGTCTGTCCTGAATTGAGTCTCTACCCCCGACACAATGCAGTGGTAAGCCCCAGCACGTCATTCCTCAGACCTTTGCAAGTCAAGGAGAGATTTCCTTCTTATTCTCTAGTTGAATAGTGGAAGAGACAGAGGAGAACAGACTGGAGAGAGTCTGTTTTCTAATTGCCTAAGAAAGCTTGGAGGTATGTATTAGGATGTTAATTTTCCCAAGTAAAGAACAGGGCATATTCTTATAAACCACAAATGCTTCTACATAAACTAGTTAGGAAAAGATTATGCTTTGTGGTTTAGAAAACTGACTAATAACTTCAAAACAAACACTGAAGAATCAGAAAATATTTTGCTTCAAAGCAAACTACAAGAACAAATGCTTGTATTTTTTCAAAACAAAAATATGGGGAAAAAAAGTATTTTATTTCCAAACTGTATGTTTAAGCAGAGCTGGTTTTTTATTACTGAAGAGACAAACACAAAGTAATAACTTGAAGAAGTCTCTCCTAGTTTTTAGAAGACAAGCATGCTACTTATCTATCTGCACCATACACAAGAGAGTTTGCAGATGTGGAGATGAACAGGCCTCTACACACAGACAGGAGAAATGTCTTCATTGAGCCTCTCCCTTTGAAACATTAAGGCCCTTAAAGTAACAAAGTACTTCCAATGCTAGCAATGTGGACCCACAAATCTCTGCTCCGTTCTCAAGTGAGAACCATTTCTGGAAGAATGGTCCAAGAATTTTGTTTGAAAGCTGAATATTTTCATTAAAGCAAAAAAATGTCACTGATATTTAATAACTGCTTCCCTGTGGTCATTCTGTTGATTACTTGGTCCTGAACGTTTGTTAGGCTCTTTTGTAAAGTAACCCCTCTCTTTCCATTGGTGTTGTTCATAACAGAGTTTCATAAAAACTAAACTTTACACTCAATTGCCTGAGTTAGATGCAATTTCTGGGGTGACATCCCTCAAAACAAGCACAGAAAGGCAGGATGCCTCGTGGAGATAATGGATGTGGAGGGATCAGTGAAGTGTGAAGATGGAATACAGTCAACAGGCTTTTTCTTGCTTATCTGTGCTAGATGTTTTAAGAGTTAGCGCATAAAGTACAGCATCGAACAAGTACCACTGAAATGTATTCCTCTGGGAAATGTCAAAACAGGGTATCAGGAATCCCTAAAACTTCAGTTATTTGCTGTGTGAGCGGGTCCAAGAATTTAGGAGAAGGTCCTGTGACTTAAAAGACACCTATCCCAAGTCATACGCATATAAATCCATGCAGAACTAACTGTAATGAGGGAACTGTCTGCATTGGAAGCTGGAGAGCAGGAAGATCATACTGATCACTGTCAGAGTCACCAGTGAGACGAGAGCGATGCTGTTTCTCTGTCCCTGGGAACTGTCCTGCCAGTGTTAGGTATGCCTGGAGCAATCAGACGCTGTCATGACAGACATCACCGGAAACACAAAATAATAAGCAATTCCAGTCATTCCAACTTTATACAGTTCAAAATGTGTTCAGCACAAGGTTTTCAAGTGCTACGTCAGAGTGAAAAGGCTAACTGCTTTGGAATACATGAAGTGTGACTTCCCACGTTAGTAACAGCTCAGATAGTTTTGTCAAATCTACATAAATTCTAGCCAATTAAGCTGACAGTATGATCTGAAATATCGCAGCTCTGATGTGATAATCAAATGAATTTTCTTCTAAATTTAGTGCCTCATCATTTTGTTTTATAGTTTTTATTCATTTCATTTGATAGAAGACTACCTAATTATGTTCTCACAGCCTTGTGCTCAAAAACCACATAAATTACTGCATCACTGCACTTTGTCATCTCTTGCAGAACTGGCTCAATGTGGCATGAGCCTTGTGACCCCTGTCCAGGAGCAGGCCATCTACAAGTGTCAAAAGCCGTGCTTTATACTCAGGATTACACCTTCTTCAGCCACCAAATTGCTCCTGGTGTGCCTTCTTTTGAAAATGTAGCTCTTTTAGTGCCAAGGCTACCTGTGTTTCATGCTTGTTTGCAAATTCCTCCTGAGAATAGCATTTTGTAGTGTTTGAGCTCACTGTATGTGGGTAGAACATCATGTGTAGGTGGAGCTCACCATGGCACTGATCCCAACATCCATTGCCCCATCGGCAACACTACTGAGGACATACTAAGCTTCCAGTGTTGTTGGGTTTTGCTGTCACTATCTGCTGCTGTTTTAACCTCCTAATTCTCCTTTGATTTGCCACACTGGTCTCAAATACACTGTATTTCCAGGTATTAAGAAAACAAATGACACAGCAGAAATGAGCATTTTCCTGCAGAAATATGTATTAGTTTTACTTTCAGTGTTGGTCAAAAGTTTACAAGTTTGATTTGCTGCAGGTTGTAGCTAGCTGAAAGGGGACTCAGCTGATCTAACCTTTACTTCAACTTGAGAACAAGTGTAATGCCTGGTTTGTGTCCTGCTGTTTACTGGTTATAGCAGTATGGCTGTATTTGTTTCTGACCACAAATGACTGAGGTTCATGTACAGACATGGATTCCATAAAAGCATAATAAATCCCTCAGTCTTGGTGTTCAGAACTTACTCCCCCACCTTGGTAAATTTGATGTAGCATTGCTTTTAATTTAATAATTCAGTTATTCAATGGATAAAAAAATAAATTGAGTCCTTCAGCTTTTAGCTCTCCTGAGTCTTTGTTCTCATTTGTTGCCTTGGAGCACACCTTGTCTTAAAATTGCTGTTACTCCTACGTGAACTCGCAGAGTCTTTCAGGGCACAGAAAAGCAATCTCGGAGCAAATAATGGCTGTGGCCGTGAATGCACTCAGGGAAGGAGAGGGCGCTGGTCGTGCTTGCCCTGCTTCCCAGCAAATGAACCCCAGGAGAGGCGGGGCCGTGCCCGCTGCCCTGGCAGTGCTTTCTGCAGCCGTGGCAGCAGAAATGCTGCTGTGCACAGAGAAATTGTTTTTACTGAGGAAACAGCAGAGAACAAAAAGCTTCCCCCAAAGCCAAACTGCTCCTATTCTGAGGTAAGGATGATGACAACTGGATATTGCTGTTTCAAAGCTTTGAAATGTTCTGCCTTTATATAGAAGATGAAACCAGCACAAAGTATGTACTGAAATGGAAGAAAATGCATATCTGAAGACTTGAAACCAAATATTTGAGCTGAAATAGGCAGAATACAGAGAAAAGAACACCTTCAGTTTTTCTGTGTTTACAAATCACGCTGCTCTTGAGTGCAGTATCCTTTCCAAAGATTGTTAAAGACAGGGTAGAGTATGTCCTCTGCCATTAAATACTTAATGAAGGATCTCAAACCTTTTAATTTTGAATTTCTCGGTTTCCTTGGTTTTGTGGTTTTGTCCAAAAATATTTGAATTTATCTGTCTCTTCAGGCTTTGAATGGAAGCATTTATTTTGGAAAAATATATAATATTTCTCTCTTTTAGTTCTCAAGACCAGAAGAGATCTCTCTGTGAAGACAAGAGGCTTATTTTCAATTTTTCAGTCCATTTTGCTGAAAGCAAAGTGAGTCCAGATGGGTATATCACACATGTACCCTTTTTTTAGTTTAAGCCCTTCATTAAAAAGTAATGAATCAGGCAATAATGTAGTATTGCATCCCTTTCCGCTTTTTATATGCTTTTAAAATCTTTATTCCGGCACAGAATAGATATGCTATCATGTATGTGAATAATTACTCTGGGGCAAATTAACTCTGCAGCTAAGTGTTGTCTGTCTCCAGCTACTACAGCTTAACACATTAGTAGACAACACCTGAGCCACTGTTGAGCTTGTGAATGCTTCAAAGTCTGTCACAAACCATGTTCATGTTCTGCCTTATGTGTGTAGAGAACAAGAACCTGGCCAAACCTGTGTTAAACCTGGCTGAACATCACAGCTCAGTTGACAAGCAGTCGCTTGCTGGGCCATGTCAAAGTGTGAAGTTATTGCAGTTTAGATGAAATTAAAAAACCCTGTTTCCCTAAGGCAGGATGACAAATAGAGCGATCACCTCCAACTTCTTCAATGCCTTTCTTTAATAGACACCATAGAGGGGAGTGGAGGCTGGCTTTTAGAGAAGCTTGTGCTGACCTGAGGCTAAAAGCCTCATTTTTGAGCTAAAGATTGACCATCATGCAGCAAAATCAAGTCCTTGGGTCTCCATCTGCAGGGAGATTTTTGGCATCTTTAACATTTTCATCAAGGCAAGCTCATGGTGTGAAAATCATGTGCAATGGCATTAGAGTACCTTGAGCCAATGGAGCATTCCTTCACATCCCTCAGCAGTGTCTGGAATTTTATGAACAGCACAGGGACCAGATCCTTGTTGAGCAGTGATGTAGGCAGCTCCAGTTAGCCACCAAGGATGGCAGAACAAAACATTGCACTGCTGTGTTCTCATCTGCCTCAGAGGGACACTTCATGTCTCCTAGTGCCCCCCTTTGCCATGGAGGTGATCCTCTTATCAGAGGGAACAACTGCCTGAACTCCAGCTTCTGTAAACACCTAGTGGCTGGCTGGCTTCATCACTAAAGAGGGGAGCTGAAGTGCCTCAGACCCTGAGGGCAGGCAGGCAGGAGTGGAGAAGAGCTGGTCCATACTATGGCACTGCCTTCTGCCTTGATTTCTGTATCCCAGGGGATGGATGAAGGCCAGCATTGTCCTCCCCTGCCAGGGTGCTCTAGCATTGCTCAGGGACAAGTCCTGGTTCCTCCCAAGAGGAAATCGGCTGTAAAGACTATAGAGAGAGGAAAATGGAGGCAGAGTCCTGTCTCAACCATAGTCTCTGGTCTCTGATCACACAGGTCCCTTCAGAAACTTTCTGCCCTGCAGAAACCCACACTTCTCTCATCTCAAGAAGATGGTTTTGCATATGCTGTTAAGAATCCTCGAGACACTTCTGCAAGCAGCATGGTGAGGCTTGTGTGGAGAGCTGTTTAGACATAGCTAACAGAAAAAAATTGAAAACAATCAGATTTTTTCCCCTGGGGCTTCAGCAATGTCCTCAGTGAATCCAGGAGACATTTCCCATCACCCTGGATTTACAGTGTGAGCTGTCTCCTCCAGATATGCTCCAACTTTTTTAAAAGCAAGTAGAAAAATTTGCAAACATGCAAGAGAAGGGATGTGCTGGTAGCGCCTCCCTTCTGCCTTGGCTCAGTGATTATCACACATACCCAGCCTGGAAGCATGAATAAAGCAGGTCAGGTCCTTCTTTGCCTCAAAAGGATTAAAACCCACAATTCTTGCTTCCTTGGAGACTGCAGACTACCTTGGCAGGGGGGCCCTTTCTAGAATTTGAGCTAAAGCTCGGCTGCTGTGCAGAAATGAATTAAAATGAATCTGTAGACAAGTGAGCCTGATGGCAGCTTAGCAATGTGGAGCTCAACTGGCAATAAGGAAACTTGCTTCCATGTGCCTTAGCCTGTGGATTGCTGTGTACCATGTCTAAAGGCTAATTTGTGTAGCAACAGTCTCCTCAAGCTGTAATTTGAAAGAAACCAGGGTGGCTGCTGCTGTGTTTTTGTACAAAGTCTGGTGCAATTACGTAGGTGCTGAGGAGGAAAGTCTCTGTGGAAACTCACCAAGCTTCTGGGTGCTGCTCAGGTTTACACATCTCCTGGTTACTCAGATGAGCAGGTAGTTGAAACTCAGGTAATTTAGATGGGCATGAGCACAATTTGAGGTTATGGTGTAGTTGGATCATGATTTTGAGGACCACAATTTTGGATTTAAGTACCTGCATCCCATTTGCACCTTAGGCATCCAAATTGCTGGGGCTGTCCTCCAGAGGTAAGGAGCTCAGCCCCGAGGCCACTCAGTGGGAACTGTGCTCATAAATCACTTAAGCACATCTCAAAATCATACTCCAAATTTGAATCTTCAAGTTTCATATTGCTCACTGCTAAGAGTGAATGGGGCTCTGTGTCTCTCTGCAGTCAGATCCAGCACCTGTGCTGGTACAGCTGTGTGAGTGCTCCAGCAGGAGCTGCTGCACACGGGTTCCGGGAGGAGCCTTTCTGCCCAGCTGAGCAAAATAAATCTTTTCCACAGAAACTGTAGATCACAGCTGTGCAAATTCAAAAACAAAATATAATTGGTCTCTGGTGCCTGTTTTTTAACAGCAGGTGATTCCTCTCACCTTTCCCTTCTATTTCTCTGTGGAAACATATTTCTTTTCAATTTTTTTAGTCAAAAAATAATTTTGTGTTTTGAAGCATGGTGCCGTGAGAATGTTTAGTTCTCCCATATGTCTTCCAGTCAATCCTAATAACTCATTTCTAAATGCTCACCTGCCACAGATTGCAAATCAAGTATTAACAGTACAGACAACATGTTGTAACACTTCCATTTATGTTTTGAAGAAACCTGTCTATTCCTTGGCAAAAGATGGGCTTATGTTTGAAACTCGAATAAATTACAAAATCCTACAAACACAACATATATGTGCATATATATATATATATGCATATATATAGGCTACTGATGTGAAAGAACTACATGTGTATTGTAGATTTATGTATCAAATGTTAAGCTATTTGTCAATGGACAAACTGCCCTGCTACCTGCAGTAGCTTTGAAGAAACGAGATAATGTGAAGAATTAAGCATATCCTGCAGGGACCAGATGTCAGAATACACAGTTTTCTAATGCAGTCAGTAACATGTCAAATTAGCAGCCTGTATATGATGTCTTGGCTTCATGCTTTTCCATCTCTGAGGAGATCCTCTGGGTTAGGTGCAAGACGGCTGTCAAATTTCCCAAGCTAATTAAGAACTCTCACTTTTCCATAGCAAAGGGGCCATAAAACCTAGGATGAGACTTAAATATGCAGAAGAGGCTCCAGAGAATGTGGGTTATGGAAAATGTGGGTTATGGAAAAACTGTGTTGGGTTTTGAGTAGGCAACCATTTTCTTACCACCCTTTCCTTTTCCTCCCATTTGCTATATTTTTTCAATATATTTTGCTTGATACAAAGTGCTAAGAATTTCAGGAAATGTATTTGCAGAGTGCACAGAGACCACTAAGTCTCAATTTAAATGTATTGAAAATAAAACCATAGCCAGCTTCTGTCTCATCTGTGAGTGTATTTGCAGGGGTGTGACCATTGTCTCAGGCTCTCTCTTTTTATTGCACGTGCCAGAGTTATATTGAAAGAAAAGAGGTGGATGATTAGTACCACAATTAATCACAGTTCAGTTGTGCTGTGATGTTATCTGTAGGCATATCAGATGTACACTATATTTATATGGAACAACACTCACTCATACATTATGAATTCTGTGAGAAGAAGCCATATGACCAGGAGAAAGCAGCATTTTTAGAAACTGTAACTGGAACAGAGAGTCAAATGTGGGTTATTTGCAGTACAGACTGGGTAAGGTGGCAGAAGAGGCAGAATTCATGATGAATAAATTGGATAGTGCTGCCCAAATAGAGATAGATGAGATTTCTGTTTTCTTTCTTGGAGAGGAGCCTCTTCTCACTGTCTTCAAGATCACAGAGCTTTCTGCTAATGCCTTGAGAGCAAAGAAATCAGTCTGAGAGAGCTTAGGGATAGGGATTGCTTCAGGTTTGGCAGCACTTGGCTGGTCCCAGCCCCAACACCACCATGCTGCCCATGCTTGTTCCTGCAGTGGGGCTGCACTGAGGAGCCACCTGGCTGCACACCAGCCTCACGGCTGAGAAGTAGTAACCTCCCCTGCCTTCACAGCCCAGCAAGGACCACTAAATGTCACTTCAACTGACTGGGATCTCTGGGCACATCTTGTCTTTCAGTAGCAGAGCAACACACAACAGTGTGTGTTGCTCTCACAGAGCTTCAAACTGTCCAAGCACCCATGATATCCCTGAATAGTCCTGAAAGAGCAGAAATTAGAACAGAGCTATGTCCCTTTGCTAAGGCTTCCAAACAAACACAGATCCTGATAAAGCCCTCACCAGTGTTTAGCACAAAGAAGCTTCTGAAGTGAAGTGGGACAATTCTCTTTGTAACTTTAATTGCAGTTTTGTTTTAAAGGGGGAGCACATCAGGCAGCAGCAGGGGACAGTCCCTCCTCCCCAGGGTGGTGGGTCAAGGGGCAGCAGCTCTCTGTTCAAAAAGGGCCTGTAGAGGTTACACTGCTGCATTTTTCCCTTTAGCTCCAACAGCAGAAGCAGGTAGGTTGTGCTGCTGCCCTTCTGTGTTTCCCTGGCTACCACAGAAATGTGGTTGTTTTACTTCCCCCAGCCTCTTCTCAATAGTAATGCAAAGGAACAGTGTGTCCTTCAGCTGCTTCAGCAATCTGAAGTACTAAAAATGCAAAAGACTCTTTTCTGACAGTCGTTTGTCTTCTTGTGCTTCTGGGTTTGCCATTAATAAAGACTGGTTTTTTCCCAAGCACTAGTTTTCAAATGAATTGTGGTTTTGTCAACTCTATTAATATAATGATTTAGTACAGAACATTGCCCAGAGGGTTAATGGTGAATCTAGTTTATTTACACTGTTGATTGTTGGTAGGATCTGCGTTTGGGAATTTTTTTTTTTTTTTTTGCTGGAAAAAAGGGGGAAATAATTGTTACACTGAGATAAATCCCAGTCAAAACATATCGGTAAATACTGTATTGTGGCAGTAACTCCTAAGGGAAACTAGAGGGCAAGCTTCTAAAATACTTTGAGCTCTGTAAACCTGCAATTAGGTATCTCCTCAGCTTCCCAAGGAAACGCTAAGTGCCTCACTCCTAGGGACTTGCATGTTTAATCAGCTAAATGCTTTCGAAATACTGCCCTGGGAGGGCTCAGGAGGCCTGCTGCATAAAATAATAGTCATTGCTGTGTGTCAGCAGTCAAGCAGCTGCTATTGTAAGTCTGCAGCTTATTAGACCCAGTATAACTGAGTTGTCATTTACCTATCCCCCCCTTTGTTTCAAATTTTTGTGCCATGAATTGTGTCTTATTGTGTACTAGAAATCACTGTGGGCCAAAGAGGGTTTTATTATTATTGTTATCATTATTGTTATACTGTGAGTACTGCTTAGCATCTGCATGGGGCTTGGCCCATTCATAAAAATAACTTTTCACTTCTTATGGGCCAGTCTTTGAGTCTGGGGGAAACTGGGTATACAGTATCATTTTTAGAGCTTGTAGTTGTCAAAATGCACCTTGAAGGGCAGCATTGAAGTGTTTGGCATCACACACCTGAATGAAGGTGCAGATCAATGCAGCAGGAGGCTGAGATGAGGCAGAGGCTGTGGAACCAGTTTGTGAATGCCAATGTTATGTTGTACTGCAGATTTGGGCCCTGCCCTCAGCTGAACCACAAAGGAGCAGGAATAGCTGGGGTTAAGCCATAATACACAGTTTTAAAAATTATGATATTTCTCCACTGATTAGAGAAGCTCTCTTCAGCAACTTCTGAGTGTTAGGAGTGTTGAGCAGGGATTAGGGTTATTGAGTCTGTCAGATCTGAAGGTGTTGACCCTATGAAGCCCCCAAAGTCGAAGAGCAGCACCAGCCTCCTGGGCAGCTGCTGGGATAAAAAACTGGCCAGATCAGTCATGCTCAATGCTCATGATGCATCAGGAGAATAGCTGAAAGCAAAATGTTTCCATAAAAAGTTACATTTTCAAAGCACAAAACTTTCCCAGTGGAGAAATGTTCCATGAGAAAAATGTTGGACCATTTTGACTCTTGGCATACTCTAAGGTACAAAATCTCATTGCGTTTTAAATAAATTTCAGCAGCCTCAGCCCATGCCAACTCTCAAGCAACAAATCAAGCAAACTCAACTTTTTTTCCAGAAATTACCCAACCTGATAATTCTCTTGTCATTTCACCCTTTTGCTTCATGGAAGGAAGAAAGGGCGTGTTTGCAGTACACCAAGATGCTGTTTGCTTCCAATTTCATTGTCCTGGAACTTGAAATTCATAAAAAGCCATGATATAAATATATATATAATTTTAATCCCAAAGTAAGCATATACAAACAACCCCAAAAATCAATCACCTTCAGGATACACATGATCAGACTTTGTTTCATAAAACATTTTTTTTTTTTTTAAGTAGTCATTTCTAAAATCAACATTAACTGTGCTTTTTTTTCAGGGACAAACATAAGGCAACTGTCTGCCTTGCCAAAGTTTGAACACATGGCTTTTGAAAGTCTAACCACTCAACACCCAGTGCTTAGACCTTTCTCCTCAACCATTAAAGTTGCACGAAAATGGAAAGTATTTGCAATAAAAAATGAATGGCAGAGCTAGGATCCTGGACAATATGTGAATTCTTACGGGTAATGAAATAAAAATCTTCAGACAATATTAAAGTCTGATAGAAAGTGAAAAATCAGGCAGTATGGAAGCTAAGGGTGAGTGTTTATATGTTAGTCATTGCACATGAATTAACATACTGTACAGTCTGCCTTATATTGTGTTGCCTGAATTTTATGATTCATAACAATTTCCCTCATACCATCTCATATCTACAAATTTGGGTAGTTACAAAACAATGCACAGCAATGCTGAATCACCTTTTCTACATGCCAGTAAGTTTCTGAAGTAGCCTACCTCACTTTAAGTATAGGGGAAAGAAAACTTGGTATTGATACCTTAATATTTGAATATGAATAACCACTATTAGGCATGTTCAGTCTTGACTGATTAACTGATGCTTATGTGAGTCATTTATCAACTCAATATTATTTTAATATGTGCTTTTTATCATTAAGTTCCTCAATTTTTTTGAAAAGGAAAAAGCCATTGACTCCACAAAAGTCAGCTGTCAACAAAGATCAATGGCACTTTAGAAATGCCATTAGTGAGGGACTCCATAGGAATCAGCAGCGTGCCAAATATTTCACTTTCAGGGTCTTCGTCCCTGCAGCTCTACCATCTACACAAAATAAAATTTCTTAATCTTTTGCTTACCACTTTTAATTAAAAAAATACAATAACACAAATAAAACAAATAGTTTTTAAACCCTTCTCTGTATGTGAAAACCATGCAGACACCAAGCAGTGTTGCTTAGCATGGGGCATGTGTCTCTGGAGAAAATGCCAGCTTATCAGGAGTTTTAAGTGGCAGCCAGCATGACAGTAACAAAAGACATGAGCATTCAGGTGTGAAATCATAGAGCCTTTCCAGCAGCAGCATTTTGCTGTGTGATATGTTGCATTCGGATTTGTGAGAATGTCTCGTACATAATTTAGGGTAAATCTTTAATATTTGATTGGAGAGCCATCACAAATGAAGTGCCAGCGTAAAAGAAGTCCAAAGCCAGTGCCTTCCTCCAGAATCTCTTTTGTGCAAAACAACTTGAAAATCATTGTTCATAATTTGATTATGTAGCACAGCTGTGCATTTTAGAGTTCATATGGCACGAGGCAGCACAATCTTGAGGGTGATAGCCCACCCCTACAATGGCTTTTATTGCACTGTTTGAGGGACTACAATAGGACTGACAAAAGGATTCACCTGGAAGAGTCTTTACCCTACCATAAAAATGTCAGTAAAAATAACATCATCTTTCTCCAAATTTCAGCCTCCCCAAATTGAATATTTTTCTAGAAAAGCAAACCTAGGTGGCCTGAGTTTTCCCAGAAAAGCACAGAATATCTGTGGATTTTCAATTTCCTGAGAATGAATCCAGATTTTTAAACTAAATTAGGCGCTTTTGTCAAGAAGCTTTGATTTGTTAGATTTCCAGCTCCCTGTCCACCCCAAATAACATTTCTAAGTACTTCCAACAGCTGTTGTTCTGCAGCTTCAAATCCTTGATGCTATGGGTCTGGTGCAGACATGAGCCATTAAGATCATTATGAAATTTTACAGTCCAAGCTACTGAGTGAGGATTTACAAGGCTGGGAGATGCCTCACCAAACTCCTCCTTCGCTGCCAGGCACAGCTCCTGCTGTTGGGTCTCTGTGTGCTGAGTGCCTGGCCAAGGCACATGCAGGGCTGGTGGGCTGAGGCTTCCACTGGAGTGAGTGGGGCTGCCCCGAGAGCAGGCAGCAAAGGTTTGAGAGGTGCAAAATGGCTTTGGTCCTCCTGATTGTGCTGCCCTTCATGGGACATGAGAGGGTTTGGCTTTTTGGAGCTGTAATGCTTCTGGTGGGTTCCTTCCCGATCCAGCCTGAAGGCTCTGGCCCCCACAGTCACAAGTCACTTTTGAAGTAATCCAGGAATTCTGTAGCTTAGCTGTATAATAATATTTAATCCAGGTTAGAGAGCTCAATACCAATAATCATGTTCTTGCCTTTGTACTTTAGCTGCAGACACCTCTGAGGCATTTTCCTCAAGCCACCTCTGTGTTGGCTGCCAAGTCCTGACTGCAGGGAGCCTCTGCAGCAAGAGCACTCACCACCATATACATTTTCTCCTAGCTGGGAACTTTGTTTTCAGAGACATACCCTGGCTGAGAAACCCCAGTCATGCAATTAAATCTCAGAGGGTGCATTTCATATTGCATCACCACTCTCAGTACAAGAAATGTCCCATTGTTTTAAATGTCACAGCTTTTTTTGACTTCCTCTTTTAATATTTTTATTGTTTGGTTTGGTATTTTTTTTCCTGTACTGAATATTTTACCAATCATTATTTTACTTGTAATAAGTGCTTTTTCTGGTCCCTTCTGTATAGAGCTTTATCTTGTAGACATCACAATTACCAATCCATAAGGGTTCCCAGCAATTTCTTTTCTTTTTCATGCTACACCACCACCCAGGTGCATTGCTACTGGCTATTTTCCACCCTGTGCCTGCAAGCAGCTGAGTGGTTTTGGTTATCGTTGGAGAAATCAATAGGATTTGTTGCACCTCAAAGGAGGTAATAAACACTTTGCAAGGTCAGACATTAGGCTTTGGCTTCCTTACTGATGAATTTGCTACAATGATAATTCCTGAAGTTTCACTGTCTGCTGTTACGGGGAATGAAAATGAAGTACAACTAAACTGACCAAGAAATCCCCCTCTAATGTCAGCGACATAAATTTTTTGCTGCTTAAGCTGTTCAAGTCACTTGGATTCATGAACACACTATTTGGGTGTACCTGCTAATATGGTCTGGATGATACCTTCCAATGGGGATGAAGCTCTTGAATGAGGCCTACACTGGAAATCAAACCCTTTTGAAAGAAGAAAATGTATAGGTGAATAAGAACCACTTAACATAAACTCAGAGAACATTGTTTTCCCTATACTAATAAATAATTGCAAAGAATAACAATTATAGGCACACACCTGCATGGACTTGGCACACCTTACTAAAGTGCTAGAGAGGGAAAGCTTTTTTTTTCTCTTCAGAAGACACTAATTTAAAAGGCAGAAAGTGCTGCAGCATAGTTCTCATTAACAGAGGTAGAAAGAGTCTCTGCAGCTCCTTATCAACAACTTTAATCACAGCATATGGTATATGCTGCTTAATCTTTGCTAGCCATTATGAATCACAAATAACCTCATGCAATCCCAAAGCAACTGAAGATGGGTCTGCAAAATCTTTTTATAGGGGTGACACTTTAAGTTATGAGAATTTGTAGTGAAAATGTTAATGAAAACCAAAAAACTGAAATGAAAACTTGAATTTAATGTGAGGTAAGCATCTCTTACAGCCACTGTGCTTTAAAACCTGTACACTATGGAGAGAAAATATTAAGGGTAACTCCAGAAAAAGTCATTGCAGAAGTAGTAATACCAATAACAGAAGGTATACCAGAATTTATATAGGGTTTTCTTTGTAATAACATTTCAAAGTGCTCTGCATAATCAGTCCTTTAAAATTATGAACTACTCAGATATGATAAACTTCAAGATATGCTTCTCCGGCCTTAGGAAACTGTTGTTTTTTTATCTTTATAGACAATGTATTTATATCAGCGTTTGTAGTGAATCCATAAGCTAAGAAAATCCATGCTCATTAAGGTTCTACTTCATGTAAGTGATAACTGGCAGCCCAGCATAATATTTTAGGCAGCTTTCTGATCTCAGCCAAGAGATGCCCAAACACGAGTAAATTTATAACCGATAAGGCTAAAGAGATCTAAAAGTTCAGAACACATTTCCATGCTCTAGAGGTTGTAGTGTTTGTAATACACTACAAATCCCAAACCTCTTGAATTAGTACTAGTCAAGATGTAGGGATATTTGTTAATTTTTCACTGGAAATACTGATATCTGAGGGTTTTTTTTCACTTTTGAAACTGCTACTTATCGCAACATCTTGGACTGTCAGGAACCACATACATGTGGATCATCAGCATCTGGGTTCCCCTATCAAAAAAAGGCAATATAACACATGAAAAGTGTCATGACTTTATGGACATTAGGTCTTCCAGAGAACAAAAATTTAGAATTCATGTTGATCTGAAAGACTTCTATTTGACAACTGTCATTTCAGAACCACTGAGTGGAATTGGGTCTCTTTTGCAAGTTCCTTTGGTGAAAGCTTTGTGTCAGTGTAGGTAACAAGAAATTTTGATAAATTTTGAAACACAAGGAATGTTTCCACCTGATTTTTCTTGTCTTATATAAAAGGGTCTATTGTGTCTGCCTAGACCTGCTGTTACACAGCAGTCGGCTGCAGCTCCTTTGTGTGTGCACTACTGAGCTGCAAATAGTGAAAGGGTCAAAGCTGCCCTTCACTCTCCATGTCACACTGTCTGAACTAAGATATAAATTAGAGAAAGAACATATACATGTCAATAGGAGCATTTGGCTTTCAATAATTTCTTCATAGTGAAGATGGCAAAGCTTGAAATTAAAAAGATTCTTTTTGCATTTTGTTGGAAAATATTTTTTGCCTAGCATTCTTTATCAGACAAATTGAAGGAATAAAAATTCTGACCTTTTTCTTTTGGTTTTGAAACCCTGCATGTATGTGTATGTGCATGTGCAATCTACATTTCCATTTTCAGCTGCTTTCTTACACATTTATATTGACTGTAGGAAAAGTGCAAAAAAAAAAAAAAAACCACCCAGAGTTAAAAAAATAATTAAAAAAAAAAGGCATAAATGTTAATCTTTCCAGTATTTCACAGGGACAATGCCCAGAAAATATAAATGAGAGAAAACTTATCTTAACAGACATATGATATACACTCAGCTCTATGAGAGTTTTCTCATTATCCTGACAGAAATATAACAAATGTGTGGAAATAATTTGTAAAAAACCATGCAGGAAAGAATAGTTTAATTTAAAGTAGGATCTTTCATCTAGTCAACCAGATATCATTGGAAAGGAGTCAAGGGATGAACTCCCTCCCCTTTGCAACTTAAAACATCTCTCTGGCATCCCATCATAGCATTAATATGTTAACCTGGGGCACATTTGACTTCCTACTGCTTCCTCTGGCATCTGTGTGGACAGTGATCCCGATATGATATAAATATTAAAGTAGTTGCATGTGAGAAGCTGGTCGTAGCAAGTGCTGCCCATCAAAGGGAAGTGAGAGGAGAGGAATTAAAGCAGATTCACTGGCACTCCAGGTTACTGTCTCCAAAAGGTCAAGGCTTTTACCAGATGTGCAGGAGAATTAGAGAGTCTAAGGAGATAGTCTGGCTTTATTTCACATTGACAATTCACTAGAGCAATCAAAGAAGACATGTCCCTGGATTTACCTCTTGCCCAGGTTTTTCCTTCTGTAGAGGAGTGTGTTTGTAATTCCAGACTAATTCTGCTCCAGACTGACAGACATTCATGACCTCTGTCCCCTTCTTACCTTACTGTAACTGATACCCTTTTCATTCCCAGTGTGCTATTTGCTGGGAATGGCCAGATGTCTTTTAAATGACATCATGGGAACAAAACTCTTTCCTGGGTCTCCTAATTCCGTAAGAAGTCATTACCTTCATTTACCACTTGCACTTTTGAAGGGGCATTTTTTACCCCTTTTTATCAGTTTTTCCAAATGGTGCAGAATTTTCTTCAAGCAGCCATACCTGTTGTCCATGTGCAATTCACATGGTATGCAATGAACACTTTCAGTAGTTTGGAATCTTTAGAGTGTAGTTGACTTAAATCATGATCCACAGCCTGGCTAAACAGTATTGTGAAGACAAGGGCTGGTTCTCCAACTGCAAGTTCTCTGTCTGCTCCCAGATAGAGTGCTCCTTGCTGCCTCTTTTTGAGGGTTGCATTTATGACTGAGATAGTGGTGAGTAAGAGATCTATAAATGGGTTCTGGTGAGGAGTAAACATCATGTGGTCGTTCACTTTGGAAGCTTGTTGAGTGGGAGGCATTTACTGAACCTTGGTGCACTTGCTATAATCACTGATCTTCCTTGAAGTGCTAATGTCTGTTTTCTCCTGTGTAAAGTTACTTCTTATAGAAGATGATGCCTTAGCAGAATTTTGGGGTTAAATATATAGGGCTAGAAACCATTGAAATAATGAAAATAAATTTATTTAGTGCCTAGGTGATTCATGCATGGTCTTTAGTTTTATAATATTAGCACCAAATGGGGTCATTTTATTGCATATATGGAGATACAGCAAAAATCTGGATGGATTTAATATTTCTTCTTCTTCCAGCTATCATACTCTACAAGAACAGAAAACACTGGCAATTGGAATTACTAGTGCTTTTTTAAGAATAAATCTTTTATCTGCTTGCTGTTAACCAGTTGGGTGTTTTCAGAAATTAAAAGGGAGATGTAGTATTAAAAACTGTAATTTTGAAAAAGAAAAAAAAAAAAGAGATTTTGCAATTCATTCCTTTATTTGCATTTATTTTTGAAGTTGCATCTGTGTTGAACAGCACATACATTAAATAATTTCTTATATAAAAATAGCTATTGCTTTGTTCTCTGGTTAGAAACCTCAGGGATCCAGTCTGTTTTGTTGCAGAAGCTGACACTGGCATCCAACCGACTGTAGTCATAGCCCTGCAGATTCTCAGTCAGGGAGTGGAGAAGGTCTTGAGGGCTGAAAAACCCTCTGATTCCATGTTTCAAAGTGCTCATAAGCATGTGCTTATGCCCACCCTTAATCAGGACAACATTTAAGCATTTCCTCTCAAGTATATCCCTTGTTTAAATGGCCAAGGGTTGATCCGTGTAAGGTTGATTGGAGCAGCGAGGGAGTCTGGTGATAACCTGCAGCAGCTGAAAGACTCACCAGAGAACATAACTGTGAGGATTATTAATGTACCATAAGCAACCTATTTTTGAGTTTACAGGCTCCCATTGATCTCCGGAGGAGTTTGTGCTCTAAAAATAACGTGCCTTTGGGAGCTGGAACAGGGAGAATTGGAGCTGGCCAGTGGGAGGTCTGAGTGGATTAGAGCATCACAGGGAGATAATAGAGGGTCCACTGACTGCAAAGGGAACTCAGGTAGTAATTATAAGCAACCAGAGTGCAGAGAGTATACCTGAAAGAAAGATAATATTGCTACCAGGTGTTAAAATAGCACCACTTGCAAGCAGCATGCTCTAGACAAAACTTGAGAACAGTGGGCTTGATTTTCCTCAGCACCTGAGCCCTGAGGAAAGATTTATCATCATGGCAATTTGATTTCTGCTTCTTTTGGATGGCAAGTGGCAGAATTCCTGGGAGCAATGTTTTTTTATTGCTCCTCCTGCTAATTAGCTACTCTTGTAGGCACATTGTCTCCTAGAAGGCTGGATCCTTTGGTTAGAGCTGCTGTGTCTCAGTTGTGACTGGAAGAACTGGACACAGCAGGTCTTTTGGTGGGTCCACTGCCTGGTGAGAGACCTGTGTCATGGAAGGGGGGGAAGAAGAGGGGTGCTTGCTTGGCTGGATAGAATATGATGCCAGTTTGGACTTTTCAGCCCTGAGGTCATAAAGGTATTAAGTGATATTAATATTAATTTCAATGGGAGATGAATGACAAAGGTCTAGGAACCATGAGGAAACAAAGAAAGGACAAAGAAGTATTTGAAAAATGGAGTGTGTGAGTAAAAGTAATCCATCAACCAGATTACTTGGCTTTTTAGCAACACAGTAACACAGTGTATAATACCTTGCTGTATTAGTTTGTAAACTCACTGATGGCTCCACAGCCAGGCAGGGGCAAGAGGGACCTTGCACATGGCCCATGAATCTACCTTGGCCCTCATGAGCGGGGGACAGCTTCCCTTGGGACAAGCAAAGGCGCTTCCCGGATTTAAAGAATGCCTGAGCCTTGAGACCACCTCTGGAAAACATCCAGTCCAATGCCCTGCTCAGGTCATTGCTCAGGGCCATGTCCATTCAGGGTTTGAATATCTCCAAGAATGGAGTCTCCACAACCTTCCTGGGCAACCTGGACCAGTGTTTCTCCCTTCTGATGGTAAAAGAAATTTTATTTCCTATTTAGATGAAATTCCCTGTATTTCGATTTGTGCCTGTCTCCTATCCTGTCCCTGGGCACAGTGAAGAAAGTCTGTCTCCATCCTTTTTGTACCCAAGGGCTTTGTACCCATCTTCTTTGTATCACCACAATACTTGGGGGCTTGATATGCCCAGCACAGGATGGCTGTCATGAGGAACTCAGGAAGTGAGGAGAGGCTAAACTACTTAAAGAAGATAAGCATGGAGCTCCCATGCAGGGCAGATGTCTCCTCCAGGGAGACAGAAAATGCAGAAAATACAGCCTTACAATCTAAGAAGCTGAATCTGCTAGAAAGGTACCAAAAAAAAAATCATGTAATCCTAAAACCCAGAATGGTAAATTTCAGATGTCCATCGTGCCACAAACCTGCCCACAATGTGTTTGGAGGCAGAACCTGTCACTGGTGCCTTTCAGCAGAAGGATCAGAAAACACTTGTGACACCGGGGACCACACTGTGCTCAGATTTGCCTGCTGTGCCCTGCACACTCTTTCTCCCAATCCCAGGTTTGAGCCCTTGAGTTCAGTCACAGCCAGCAATGTTTTATTCACACACCACTTGACAACAGCCACCCTGTGATACTCAGGAACAGACACAGAAGAGTTTGAAAGAGAAGACAGAATAATCCCGAGTGCTGAAGCACATGGAGAGCGTGTGTAGGCAGGAGGTAATTATATAGGACAGGATTACACATGCCTGCATATCCCAGGGAGCCATCAAGCACAACCTTAAAGTTGGATTTTGGTTTTTAGATCAGAAAGAGAAATACCTAAAATTACCTGATTGGAAGGAAATTTCAGCTGAAACAGAACAGTGCATTGCCTTACTGAGCCCAGCTATGAGATGGCCACGTCGTTTGATTGCTAAAGGCCACAGAGAGTGTTGGTAGCACCACATACGGTGTTATGGCCGCTTCACTGTAGGCAGTGACACCCTCTCACTTTTTTTCAAGACAAGTTAATTAACATTTGGCTTCTTTATTTAAAAGTTGCCGTCACTTTCAAGCAGTCGGTGTAAGCAATGCAGGGTTTCTCTTAATAGCACCTCTCTTCCCCAGGGAAGAGTTTTTTCTGAAAGCTAAGCAATCTCAGCCTTTTGAATGTCCCTCCAGTGTTTGTCCAAATGTGCACAGCCTGCATGTGTTCAGGAGCACAGCGAAACTCACTTTTTGTAACACATCATGAGATATAGAAAGTTGTCATTTTTTGTTCTGTCCTGTGACTTTTCTCTATTTTCTAAGCATTTATAAAAGGTTCATGAGTTCAACAAAATTTACCAAAAGTAGACATATTTCTCCACCTCAAATACTTATATCTTAGCTGATTAAACATATATGCTGGGACAGTTAGTGTCTTGATCTTTTGAAAATTAATTGCAAAACCTGTTTTCTGGTTTTCAATATTGAGCTGTCTGGAACCACTGACATCAATAGCAACCATGGTATTCCTTAACTTCAAAGAGAACAGAAATAGGCCATTTTCTGGGCTTCAAATTAGCTGTGACTATGCAGGAAAGAGTCCCTGTAGACAGGTCAAAAGAAATTGCTCATCACTCCCCAGACAGAAGCTAAGTGCCCCCCCCCGCCTTGCTTTAGATAAATAAATAAATCAGTGGGATTTATGAAAAGAACACAGAAAATGCTTTGCTACTATGTCTAGAATACTGTCCTCAGTGCTGGTCAATCAAGAGAATTAAAGCAGAAATAAAAGAGAAGTGGAGCTGTGACAAAAGTAGTTACAGGAAGATATATTCTACCAAAAGAAGAGAGGCTGAAAATTCCCCAAGACTTTTCAGTTTGGATGGAGTCTTACCAGTAAAGACTGTAATGGGCAGAACAGAAAAGGCAAGAGAGAAGGATAGTCAAAGTAGTTGAAAAAAAAATTTAAAATGCACAGAAATATATGTATATATCAGTAAGTAGTATTTACTGGTAAAATTAAACACCGTTTTGGTTTTTATAAATTGATGCATCTCTAAACCCTGCCACATGGCCACACTGCTGGGCACATGGCAGGATTTGCCCCCTGTGCCTGCTGGAGCGGTGGCAGGGCTTTCCTGGGGTTGAGTCCCACTCAGGGTCTGTGTAGGGCTGGACCCTGCCCAGTGCCCTGCGCAGCTCCCACACTCTGCTGGATGGGCAGATGGGGTGGGGCAGAGCCCCAGCACCCTGTAGCAAGGGCAAAACTCAAGGCTTTAAAGGCCTGAGGTCTTGACAGAATCATGAAGTTTCATCAGACAGAGATTTGGAGAGTAGGTGGGAAAAGCTAGTGGATCACAAAGATTTGTATTCCCTGACTTTGGCTGTAAACAAGTGCTGTCAGCAAAGGAAAAATTGCAGGTGTGGGGAGTGTCCTCCCCCTCACAGCTTTTCTGCATGATATGAAAATACCCACGAGTGCACTGATAATGATTAATTTCTGGTCTTGTATTTGTTGCACAGGTCTGACAAGTGAAACTGAATGGATTCCAATGAATGGAGATAATTTCAAGTATTTTATATATTTGTATGAAGACTATGAACTTCCCAACTCTTCAATACCCCATAGGAAGTATCTTCTTTGTACATTTATATCAATGCTTTCTTGTTGTCCATTTTGTTTAACATAGGAAAGTACTGCTGAAATAAAACAGAACAAAGCAACTAGCAATGAATATGTGTGTGTACAGGGATGATTTTGACCTGAGAACGGGGAATAGTGTAATTTGAAGTTTGAGCAAAAGTAGAATAAATACTTCTAAAAAATTACATCATTATTTGCAATTAATTTGGTTTCTTTCTTTTTGAAAAATGTCAATGCGTATAAAAAGAGTTTTTAAATGACTTCACAAAATGCAGAATAAGTGAGGAGTGTAAAATCTTTTATGTCCTGTTGTGAGTTCCTGGTTATAGAAGAGGAATCATGTATCATGTGTAATAAAGGAAAGGAAAATATTAGAAGCAATGGTCTTTCTGGTGAGTTGAGCTAAATTTTTCTTTTGTTGTAGAGACAAAGTGTTTCTTTTTCTCCAAAATCTAAAATGCACTGCTGTTCTGATACTTATGCACCACCTTTATACAATGAATATACAAGATGTGAGGTAGCTGACAGAAAACCTGCAACCTTTATTCAAATAAACAGTCATCCAGCCTTGATGGAGCATGTTCATGAATATAGCTTGAACAATCATTATCTTCAAAAGCTCAAATGAAAAGGGGACATGGGAATATGGATGCTGGGCAAAAGTAGTGTATGATCACAGCAGCTCTTACATAGAGTGATTAATCCTTGATACTAGGGTTATATGGACTGTACATAAAAGAAGACTGATGCCTATTCTATTTTTGGAAATGAGATCTTATTGTTAGAGAAATTTAATAGACTGTGTCTCCTTGGTCTCTTTTATGTTACTTACTGTAAAGGGATATGAGGAGCTGTTTTTAATAATATTCTTCTAATGTTGATTGAAGCTATTCTACATACTCTGAAACTCTGTGCCTGGCTCTTGTTTATTCAAATAAAATAAAGATAATTATTCTGGTTAGAAAACAGATTTCAAGTTGAATATTACTTACAATGACATCCATTTAATTCTTGTTTGCTCTGTCAGATAATACAAAAGCTAACTGAAATGATTTTTGAATTTTAAGTTTCCATATATTTGCATTACTTTGTACAGGAAATTAGAAAGGAGCTGTACTCTCTGCAGCTCAATTAAAATGACATTCTTGTATTTTTTACTTTGAATATTCAATATCAACATTGCTTGATATCCTGCTTCATCCTTATATGCTCTGATTTCCCTTAATGCATTTCTTGGAGGTGAACATCCCTGAAGGACAGGTTGAAATGGAAGTGTCAAGAGATGGAATGCATCAGGAGCACCTTTCATTTACGTCCCAATGAGATTAACATGTCTGTTCCATCAAAAATTAACAATTTTCCCCAAGACTGCATTATCAGTCACTGATACTGGACTGCATTGTTCCTACCAGTATGGAAATGATAAAAAGGAGAAAACACGTAATCCCTTGATCCAAAAGCATGCTGAAGGTGAGATGAGTCAGGGCCTTGGATTTTGTTTTCTTTACTCACTTAAAACATACTAATTTCAGAGAACTGGGGAATAAAGCCTCATTCCCCCCTCCTTTTGTAGTTAGGAAACTTTGCAGTGGAAATTCCAGGGGATGGAGTGAGTTGTCCATCTTCACATCCCAGTCTTCACACCTGAATGTGTAAGTGAAAGAAAAAACCCCATCCCTGACAGAGAAGTGTGGTTCTTTTGCCAGATTTCAAATCCTTGCTTCCGAATGGAGGGGTACCACCAGGGGCCACTGAAACATCCTCAGAGTGCGGAGGGACCAGTCAGAGGCAAAGAATACTTATTCTTTGTTTTTATTTTAAACAAAAATTCAAAATATGTATAATTTTAAGCTCCCTTGAGGCTGACAGCTAATGAGGAGCAGGGATCAATGAGAACCCTGGGTTAAGTCTTAGGACTACAAGAAATCCTTAACAAAATGTGAAATTAGCAACTAAGTACTAGGAAAAAAGGAGGCTCTGAAGACTCTCTGTGTCTTGCTAGCCAACTGTTTACAACTGGTCTGAACCTTCTTGTGGTAGTGAGGTTTTTTTTCATCTAAGCCTCATTAAAGGATCTGACTGTAGGGCACACACAGACCAATGAAACATTCCCCAAGCAACTCTACAGTCTAGTACTTCTGGCATGGGAAACTCTATGCCCAGACGTTAGATTTTGGCACAAATTTAGGGAAGAATTGAAGTCTTACAATAAAGAATGAGCACAGAAATACATAATAACAGATCATGCTAAAATCATGCCGATTTCCTGTGGTCACATGGGAGTCTTTGTGGGTATGAGCCAAACTCACTGACAGGTGTGTATTAACACCTCACTAATGACCACCCCTAGAGAGCGACCCCAGAGGAATGGCTGCACTGAAGCAAACACAGCTGAACCAGAGAGATAAGCTCCACTCCACCCCATAACCCCTAACCTGTTCAGTGGGGGACTCATGATAAAAAGCAAAATATGTGGATTTCAATGTCATCCCTGTGCCCTGGTCTCTGTTTGGTGCTGGTGTGACAGTAAATCAAAGGGACAGTATTGCCCCCATGTCACCAGGCACTGGGCATGAAAGGTGGGGGAAGAGGTTCCTTTGTCAACTCCCTACCCAGTACTCTGTGTTCTAATTTTGTTTTTTTTTAATCCTAATGCCAAAAAAGGTATTTTGTTAATCTAAGAGAAATTGCTCAACAATGTTGTAGCAACATGTTCTGTTAAAAAAACAGAAATAGGTATCATGCAGTGCCCACAGCAAAGGGTTTAGTCTAATGGGACAGCAAGACCCCAATACATTTGGGAAGAGAGTTTTAATCACTGGCCAGTGAACAAAACCACACTCTAACAATTTTTCTGATCATCTGCACAGAAAAATCCAAACACATTTAGTTTACAGGTAAAGATAAACATAGAGGTAAAATAATAATTACCGTTATCTGAAATTTTGGGGGAGTTTGACTGTATCTCCATTTCTTACTCTGGTAAGTAATCACTTTCAGTTAAAAGATTATATTGCTTCTGCATTTCTGATGCAAACAGTGTTATTTGTCTTTGAACTCTGGAGGCTTGGATTTATGCATTAATTTTAATTATAGAACTAAACTGGCAGTTTTGTCTTTTCTGTGATGGTGTAAGCTAATAGTAAAAGCAAGTAGTTAAAAAATAAAAAAAAGGTAGTAAAAGCAAGGCCTCACCATACTGCTTTACATACTGTATCGGTAAAACATCTGCAGTTACATGCAACTGGGTTTATGGATGTGAATTCCCCAATCAACATCTGGAGGCACAGTTCACTGAGTTCAATGGCATCTCACCAGGACTGTGCTCAGTGTACTCATAAGGGTGATAAAGAAGGTCCTTTTATTTATCTCTTGTTTTATGCAGTCTGTAAGTTATTTATGAGAAGGCATAAAAAAATCTGTCAGCTTGGCCATTTTTTGTTATAAAAAATTGGTGTTGAGAGAAGAGAATCACAGAAGATGGTCCAAGGAAAATAGTTGTATCTTTTCTTTAGCTTTAGGGGCAAAATATTGAAACAATTTTCTTTTGCCCTTGTGACTATGTCCCAGTTTCTCTAATGTGTGCATATTTAATTTGAATAAGTTTTTGCAGATTAAATAATGTCCTTGGAAAAAATACCTTAATTTTGGTGTATGAACTGCCTAGTACAACTGGTGCATGAATAATTACAAAGAAAACTTCCCCTAAAGCCAGTTTTTCAGTCCTCAAAAATACTGCAGCCCCAAGATAAAATAATCTGTAGAGACAAAAAAACCTGAGGACTGGATATAAGATCAGTCAAACCTGGTAAAATCCAGTTTTCCTGTGTCTTCGGAAGAAATTTAAAGCTGTTTGTAAAATAAGCACACCTATTCATATGTTGTATTTACTTCCCACTGCATTACTTTGCAGTAATCTATGAGGTGGATGCTTTCAAAGACATTCTACAGAAGACTGGTGACTGACTGCAAGTGCAAGTGAAGTGAGAGTGCTCTGGCCCTGATACCAACTGTGGGTTTCTTAAGAACTGGTGGATGGTAAATCTTGTCTGGTGACTAATTGAATTTGATTCTGTCTGGATGTCGTAATGTGAAAAGTGATTTAATCCTTTGCTGTATCTTTAGTGAAACTGGAATTAGATTTGTCTTTCTTACAGATGCTGCATCCATAGTAAATGTTTTTTACAGGTACTGCAATAGTTTCTGTTGAGAGTAATCTTCATCCAATACAGTGGTTCTTCCTTTCCATCTAATACGTTCCTAGTTGAGCAATTGCAGGGTCTTAGTGGTCCATAACACGTCTCCCTTCCAACAGAAGACTGACAATCCAAGCCCCGGCACTAGCAGAAATGCAGAAGTCAACATGCAGCTGAACTGAACATTGTAATGGCACAGTACACAGTATCTTCTCTCTTTAACACGTAGCTGTCAACCACGTGAGGCAAGTTTGGACACAAGGGGCAGAATTCACACATTTTTTTCGGCATGAGGAGGATCCAGATGAGTAGATGTCTGTTGAATTTCCTGCGTGTTCACTCGTCGGAGGAAATAACTTTCAGGGATGGGACTTTGCAGTTACAGGAATTTATTGTCTAAAATAACAAAACGCATCAGTCAAGGTGTGAGATTTTACAACACCTCCGAATAATGGCGACTAGTCACAAGATTTAGGGTTACATCATAATTTATAACTTTTCAATCCAATAGGCACCTAAAACAACACTTTGTTTTGGATTTATGACCTATCACCTGTGGCACTTCTCACTGCAATGCAGCTATGTCTTGACCAATAACTTCTCGTGTCACGTACACACAGATGTCTCTATCATACCATCTACATTCTTAAACTATATAAAATCACACTATTATATTTAAAACCCTCCACCAGAGCACCCAGCGTAGTTTTTACTTATAACTATAGCAACACAGGCTTGTAATCCTTTTGCTTAAGATGTATAAATCTCTATCAATTAAGCCAGACCTAGTCTCTTCCAGGGCTGTAAATGAAAGCCTCCTTTAATTGCAGGAGTTTCTACTCCTCTGTCTCCCACAGATGTCATAGGTTGACGCTGGCCAGCTGCCAGGCACCCACCAAAGCTGCTCACTCATTCTCCTCTGCAGCTGGACAGAAGAGAGAAAATATAATGAAGGGTTCATGAGTTGAGATAAGGACTGAGAGAAATCACTCATCAAATACCATCAAGGGCAAAACAGGCTTAACTTAGAGATATGAGTTGGATTTATTACTAACAATAATAATGAGAAGTAAAGTAAACCCTTAAAGGCACCTTCCCCCTACCCCTCCCTCCTTTCAGCTCTAGCTCCTACCCCAGCAGTGCAGGGAGATGGAGAATGGGGGTTATGATCAGTTAATTTCCTGTGGCTTCTCGCACTGCTCAGGGAGATTTGTTCCTCTGCTGCGCTGTGGGGTCCCTCCCATGGGAGATAGCTCTCCGTGAACTTCTCCAAAGTGAGTCCATCTAGGAGCAACAGCTCCCTTCAAACTGCTGCAACGTGAATCCATCCCACAGGCCACAGTCCCCGTCAAACCGCTGCAGCGTGGGTCACTTTCATGGAGTGCAGGTCTTCAAGGACAGGCTGCTCCAGCCTGGGAGCAGGGCACCTCTCTCCATGGGTCTCCTACAGGATCACTGCCTCCTCTCAGGCATCCACCTGCTCCAGTGTGGGGCTCCTCCACAGGCTGCAGGTGGACCTTTGCATCCCTGTGGATCCCCATGGGCTGCAGGGGTACAGCTGCTTCACCATGGGCTGTACCATGGGTGGTACCATGGGCTGCAGGGGAATCTCGGGTCTGGTGCCTGGAGCACCTCCTGCCCCTCCTTCTCCACTGACCTTGGTGTTGCAGTGCTGTTCCTCTCACGGGTTCTCACTCCGCTCTTCTCTGGCCGAAAATTACAGCTGCGCCACAACTTTTGTTTTGATTTCTTCTTAAATATGTTATCACAGAGGTGTTACTACCTGTCATGGTTTAGCATAGTTTGGGTTTTTAGTTAAGGAGGGCTCCATCAGTCACGGAAGTGATTCTTTGCAAAGAGGTGCTTACAGCTTCCTTTAGACTCAATAGAACCAATCAACTGGCTAGTTTGAATACTGGCAGCTTTTTAAAGCCACTTAAGAAGCTTGACACGCCTCTGTGATCCACATTTAAGAATGAACAAACCCCAGGAAAGCTCTCTTGCTTCCAGCTTTTGGACAGGCAACTGGGGACTCGCGGCGCGGCCCAGCGGGGCCGGGCTGGGCCCTGCTCGGTGCGGCCCGGCCGGGTCAGCCGCGGTGGGGCTTGGCTGAGATCTCAGCCGCTTCTGCTCGCTGGACACCCGGCACAGCCCCCTCAGTGCGGGCCAGGCTGGCCGGGAGACCCTAAAGCCCCCACAGCCCTGCTCCTTGCAGGCAGCCCTGCGGTGTGGCCAGGCGAGGCCAACCCTCACCCAGTTCGGCCAAAACTCATCTGAGGCCGCTGCCCCGCAAAGCTCATGTGACCAACAGTGAGAGGCGAATTCAGCTGTGGGGCCCGGGTGAGATTAACCCTTCGAGTGCTGTAAGATTCTCCAGAAGAGATGAAGCCTGCAGACACCAATCCTCTCCCAAGTCAGAGGAAAGGTGAAGGCACGTGAAGAAAACACCATAAAGACTCCAAAGTCAGTGAAGAAGGAAGAGCTGAAACCCCAAGAGAGGAGAAAGAGGAGATGCTTCAAGCCTAGAAGCTGAAATTCTGTTGTAAAGCTATGGTGATGGACTATGATACATCAGAGTACCTGTTGTAATTTCATGAAAGCATGGGGGGTGGAGCATTCAAACTGCAATGGTGAGCAAAAGTACCTGTGCTGAAACAAGCAGATGATTGTATTTGTGAGCAAAAGTACCTGTGCTGAAATAAGCAACTGCTGAAGCAGCTGTGATTTGATGAGAAGCTTGAACAGAGAGAGATGAAAGTGATGAAGACCCTTGCTCCCAGGGAAGGAGGAGGGCCTCTGTTCCTGGAGCTGAAGATGCTCCCAGAGATAGGTGAAGAGAAACTTTGTTTCTGAACAGCTCAACCTTAAAATGGACTCAAGATTGAACCCTTGAAAGCAGTTGTGGGGAAAGCTGTAAGTCGAGGGAAGGGACTTTCACATGCGAGCAGAGAACCAACCCGGGCGCCTGTCTTGCTGTGACACTGAAGCCATGAGAGAACTGTTTCTTGTGGAGATATCTCCATAGCATGAGCAAGAGAGACTCCTCTCCCTAAGTGAACTGGAAAAGATTAATATAGAGGTGGTAAACTGACTGGAAAAAATCTCAAGGGTTGTCTTTTTACATGGTCAGTGGGAGAAGGGAGAAAGGTGGGGGGAGGAGAAGTGTTCTGAAGGTTTAGTCTGACCTTTTTCCTGGCTTTTAGGTCTGTTAATAAACTTCTTTATATTCTTTTAAGTTTTGTGCCTGCTTTGCTTTCTCCTAATTCTTGTCTCACAGAAGGAAAATAAGTTAGAAATGGATATTTTGAACCAAACCAGTACACTTAGTTGGTGTTTCTGCCCAGTTTACAAACTGAACTTGCTACACCACCATCTCTAATTGGTCTAGGCTTTGCCAACAGTATGTCCATCTTCAGAGCCATCAGGGATTGGCCCTGCCAGACATGGTGGAAGCTTCCAGAAGCTTCTCACAGGAGCCATCTCTGTGGCCCCCCTGCTACCAAAAACCAGGCCGTGCAAACCCAATACAGTAAATCAACTCATCAGGTGCAGGAGGGTAGTGAAAGTGGGATGAACTCATAGAAAGTAAGATGTGGAAGGTGGGGCTGAGAGGCTGAAGACAGCCTAGGTGCAGGTTTCTGCTTTGAGAAGCAGGTCAGGGAGAAGAGTGATTTCAGGTCTCCCGTAAGGCAGATGAAATACTCTTATAAGCAGCTGGGAGAAGTCTCATGATCACTGGCCCCTTTTCTCATGGGGGCCTTCAACTCACCAGTTGTCTGCTGGAAATACACCACATCAGTGAGGAAAAAGTCCAGGGGGTTCCTGCAGTGTGTGGAAGATGACCTGACACAGCTGGTGAGTGAGCCAACCAAGGGAGGTGCCCTGCTGGGCCTGTTGTTTGTGGGCAGAGGACTTGTGGGTGATGTGATGGTTGGATGGTGTCTCGGGCAAAGCCATCATGAAATGATATAAGTTTTTGATTCTTGAAGAAGGAGGGGGGTCAGCAGAACTGCCACCTTGGACTTCCAGAGGACAGCTGGTCACAAGTGGTAACCAAGGGCTCAGTTTTGGCACCAGTCCTGTTTAATATCTTTATCAACTCAGTCAGTTTGCAGATGACATCAAGCTGGGTGGGAGTGTTTAACTGCTGGAGGGTGGAAAGGGTCTGCAGAGGGATATGGACAGGTTGGATCAATGGGCCAAGGCCAGTTGTATGAGGTTCAATGAGGTAAACCACCAGGACACAACACTTGGGTCACTTGGGTCACAACAACCCAAGGTAATGCTCCAGACTTGGAGAAAAATGCATGGAAAGCTGTGCAGTGTAAACTGTGCAGCCTGGGGGTGTTGGTCAGCTGAACAGCTGCTGAACATGAGTCAGGGTGTGCCCAGGTGGCCAAGAAGGCCAATAGCATCCTGATCTGTGTCAGCAATAGTGTGGCCAGCAGAATCAGGGCAGTGACTGTCACCCTCTACTTGGCACTGGTGAGGCCACACCTTAAATCCTGTGTCCAGTTTTAGGCCCCTCACTACAAGAAGGACATTGAGGGGCTGAGCGAGTCCAGAGAAGAGCAACAGACATTGTTTAGTGGTGGACTTAGCAGTGCTGGGTTTTGGGTTGGACTTGATGATCTTGTCTTTTCCAACCTAAACAATTCTATGATTCTGTGATTCTAAAATCCCTGCTGCCATACCACTCCTTTCCTGCCAAATTTTCAAACAGATAGCTCAGCGGGTTCACCCAAGCAGGTCCAGCAGGCTGGTGAAAGATATGTGCTGGACTGAACCATGAGAGATAAATGCTTAGAGGAGGCCAAAGACTTGAGGACAAATTTTAAGGCCCTTCAGATCCTTAATGTTACTACACTTAGGAAAACCATCTTTCTCCTTGCTTCGCCCCAACAGTCCTGGTGTCTGCTGAGGTGCTGATTTGGAGACGCTGGTGAGCAATGGAAGGGAGGCAGGGTTTGAATAAATAGGGCTCTACTTCTCAGTGTTGCTGGTTGCTGTCATCGTTGCTGATAAGCCTGGTCGTGGCCTGGTGCCTGTACCTAGAATTATAAAGGTCAGGAGAATATCCAGATTTGTGCTTTCCTACAGAAACTAGGTAAGAAGCACAAATTCTAAAATGTCTTCTAGAAATTGCACACACAAAAAACCAGATAAAGCAAATAAAGTCCTCTGCCCTGTCAAGCACATAGTGTCCTCCTCCTCCCTATTTCCATGACAGACACATGTCACTGGAGCTGGGGTATGGTTTACCAGCTGTCTGGCCTTCACAATGTTCTCGGCACTTCTTGCATACTCCCTGCATACACATCCATACGCTCATCCTCTGTTTTTATTGCTGAAGGTTATCAAGGGTAAATGAAGGCCTCCAGTGCCACTTTCTATGGCTAGTTTAGATCTCTCAGATAATCTCCTGTGAGGTCAACCACCTCTTCTAAATGTCATGCACGCATGTGATCCGAAGGCCTTCACAGTCTGTCCTCATGCCTAAATGACATCCCAGTGACTCAGCCACTAACACCTCTGAATGAGGCCACCTCTTAACTCCCTGCTATGGCTGTTTCTCCAATAAATGTTACTGAGCATCCTCGCACTAAGAGTAATCAAGTGGGGCAGTGCGAGGGGTAAGAGCTCTGTGGAGATTGGGAAAATCACATTAGTCAGCACCACATAGTTGAGAAAATTAATTCAATGTCAAATTCATATAGCCATGACTCAAATGGGACATGGGGGCTCTTCCCTAGCCCTTGAGAGGAGAGGAACATGCTCTGCCTGTGCCACACGTCCAGCAAGGCAGCTGAAAGCAGCTGTGTTCTGACCTAAACCCAAAGGCCAGATCAGCTGCAGGTGTAGGTGAAGCTGTGCTGGTTTGCACCATGGATTTATCACCAGCCCCCACCTGGAAAAGCAGCCCAGCAGATCATGGGCTCTGGAGGAGCCTGATTCAGAAGAACATGAGGTGGGACTACAGCCTCCAAAACTCCTTCCTGCCGGGGTGGAGGCAGGCTGGGGGGGCTGGGAGAGAGGACTGGAGGCCTCTCCTTCCCTTCTCTTCCCTCCAGAGGACTCAGGCTCTGCTAGCCTGGTCTCCCCTGGGATTGCTCCCATCTGGCCTGCTTGGTTGAGGCTTCCTGCCTTGCTGTCCTTCAGAGACCTCCTCACATCTGTGGCAAAAAATCCCAGTGCCCAGGATTTCTAGTCCTTTCCCACAAAGCTGGGACTATTTTATCCCTCCATGAGCTTCTTTGGTGTGACTGTGTTTCCCACTGTGAAGTCATTCTGTCCTGCTGGAGCAGCAAGTGAACCAGCATGTTGTGGAAGTGATTTTGGATGGCAGGATTTTGGGAAACACAATGTATGTCAAGGTGGAGGCATTATTCCTTCAGAATTTGTCTTCTTGTGCCCCAGCAGTCACACTGGTGTTGCATCATCTGGAAAATCTTTACCCAGAGCAGCTTCCAGTTCTTCAAGGGGGTCTCTCTTTTGCACCTCTTTCAACTTGGTATGGTACAGCATGAAGCAGATAGAAGAATATGGCTGTTGATAGTCTTGCTTATTGGTTTTTTTGGCTTACTGATATTTTGCACACCTTGCTTCTCCTCTTCAAGAAAAGAGAGAAGAAAGTGACAACCAGAAATGCAAATTACTAATATCCAGAACAAAAGATATTTCTCCTCTACCAATTTAATCTAAAAAAGAAAATTACCTGTTTTATTTATCTTTATGTCATGTAGGGGAAAAAACAAGAAAAAACAGCTCTGACATCAGTGGTGGTAGAGATCTTTTCCATACTACTGCAGTCAGTTGTCAAAAATGCATTTGTTACAGGTCTATCTCGGCAGAAGTTCTCAAGTCATGACATCCCTGGGAAGCAGCTTTTTAAAGAGCAGTGATGTCGGGCAATGACTTTCCACTGGCTCTTCCTATGAAGAGAGGCAGTGCTTTAAGGCAGGCACTTTGCATGCCCTTTGTCCTGTACATTTTCAGCCTACTGACATGCTTAGTAAATTTTGCAAACAGCAATTTTGGTGTCTCCAAAGCATCACAGACCAGCGTGCACCCCAGGCTTTCTCCTATTTAAGGCTTTTGTTTTTCAGTAAAGCACCCCTATTTAGAAAATCGCTTGTGGGAATCACCAAGGCCTGAGGACTTTGTGACTGAATGCCTATTAGAAGCAGAAGATCCTGAAGTAGAGCCTCAGAGGGATTCAAAATGCCATCTAATCCATCTCCTTGCATCCAGGCAGATTTGTAAGGAATGTATTCTTTACAGCACACTTTAAAGATGATGCCATGCATGATGGCAACCTCACAACCTCCCTAGGCAACCAGTCCTAGCCTTTTGTTATCTTTACTGTTAGAAACTCTTTCCTAATTTAAAGCTGTTATTATTGGTCTGCATATATGTAACATATATTTGTGATGTTACATGTTACGCCTCTGCAGGAAACATAAAACACTGAGTAGAGCAATCAAAATGGAAAATTATGCCAATCCTATCAATTTCCATCACAGAGGTGAAAAAGCAAACCCTGTATGTCCCAAGACATGATTGACCTACGTGCAAGGGGGGACCTTGGTCTCTTGTGATTTTTCTAGGTAAGATGATAAAAATAATGAGCCTTAAAAGAAAGTGAGCTGGTTCTTGCTAACCCAAGCAAGAGCTAAAGGTTCACACTCAGAAGAACTAGTGGTTCCCAGTCCAGGGAAGCTCCACCTTCTCTAATGCCACTAGAGAACAGACCAAAGCCAAAACAAGGAAAAAAAGAGGATAAATGACTAAAAGTTTAAAAGTCAAACCCCAAACTGCTTCACCATGCAGAAGGTGTAGCTCAGAGCACATTTTATTATCTTCACAAGCAAGGAGCCCAGATGAGTATGTAGGTGATTGGTGCAATTAGAAATTATGCCATTCAAATATAGAGTCAGCGTGAAAAGAGTCAAGGCACAAAGTTGGATTATAGCTTCCCCAGCAATTCTCCTGGTTGGATTTTTTTGGTCATGATGAAATGAAAGGTAGGTAGAAGAAATACTGACAGAGATAATTTCATGTCTGAATAGTCTGAGGAAGTTGAGATGAGGCTTGTAGCTGAGTTGAAGCTTCTTTGGAGCTACAGGTCCCCACATATTTGTGTAGGGGATGTAGAAGGACTGTAGTTGTTTTGGAAAACCCGAACCTTTTGTATTCTTAATACAAGCTTTCACTATTAATAACAGTCACAAGAAAATCCTTTTCTCTTCCCTCCATCCACATTTTTTAAATGAGAAAGAAATTCTAATTTCCCAGCAGACCATTAGCATCCAACATATCAAACCCATCCAAAAGGATAAGCAGAATGAAGGCGTCTATTTTCATCACTGAACACATAAGCTTTTAAAAATAACGTGCTGAAATGGGCCAAGGGGAGAAGAACTTTACCCCTCCATCCTTGCACATACGTCCCATAGTGATGCTTGCTTTTATGGCACTGCAGGCTGCCACAGGAAACCAAGGTTAAATAGTTTAAGGTTGAATAGCCTGGCTCCCCTTGGAGCTAGCATTTGTGACCTTTAGAAGACTGTGCAAACCAGAAGCTGGTAAATATTTGTTTCTAAGAGAAACCCAAACAATTAAGAGCAAAAAGATTTATTGACTGCAGTGACTTAACAGCAGTGGCCTCATGGGAGGGCACTTTCCAGCACTTTCTGAGTGTTTCAAAAGTGTCCATTGCACACAGTACTGTCCTAAACCAAACTGGACAGTTAGATGCCACCTTGATAACAGAATCACTGCATTTTAGTAAGTAGGAAGGACATTGTCATGAGGAGCAATGGCCATTAGGATTGTTTAGCTGCCTGACAGGGCCTTGGCTTCTAACTGCTCTCTCTGCCTTTGAAAGTGACCTGAATACTTTGGTTTCTGATGTCATAGCTATACCTATTTATCCTCTTGTTTTTCTTTTTAGTTGAGAATTTCAGTACATGGGAAACCACAAATGGCCTACAGGAGCTGAGGTTCTCTGCAGTACTTTTTTCCCGGACATTATGACAATGTGTTGTAATTCCAGAAGCTGTAGAAATGCTGTAGAGTATTTTCTCCAGTAACTGTTCTCTGAAAATATGAGGAAGGTCAGGAGAATGCCCGATCTGACTAGCAGGGAAAAAAAAATCAACTTTTTTATCATTCAATTAAACATTTCCAGAAGTTGAAGCAGTAGGAAACAATATTGCTTCTGAGGTAACCCAAGTGAGATCAGCAGGGGCACCCACATAACACTGGTGCTTCCTAAAGCATCAGTGAAGGCTGCAGAATGGGAGCATCCTAGAAGAGATTATTGCTGCCCTTCCCCATCCTTGCTCACCCTGGCCTGCTCACTCCATACAAGCCACTGATAATATCTACACAGCAAGAGGTAACCCATTAAAAATAAACTGCTGTAGGTAGAAACTCACCAGACTCTCTTCTATAGCAGATAAGGGGCTCAGTTGTAAAGGGTCTGATCTTTAAAATGACCTTTATTCTAACTGGCCCACTGGGAGCTGGTTATACCCTGCATACCAGGTGAGAAAGCTGGCATATAAGGTTGAAAAATTAAGCTAAGACAGCCTCTCTGGCTTCTCTGTGCTAAGAAAGTTGTGTTTCTCCTTGTTCCAGAGATGATGGCAAAATTTCTACTGGCTTTGAAGGAATCAAAGCCAGTCTCTATTTCCATATAACTCCGTAAACTTTGGACCAAAAAATTCTTATTCGACCACAAACCTCATTTAAAGAAAGTTGCAAGATGCAGCTCCCTGCAGAAGATCTGTTAGACTTCTAACAGCTATTTTATATCATCAAAGGCAAATAAACCTGCTTGGGGAAAAACAGGCAGGTGATTTGTATGGTGATTGCTTTCATACTCTGTTTATAATTTCGGCTTACAGCCTCTAAGCCACAGTCAGGAGTAGCAGAAATGTCAGGGTGTGCAGTTTGTTTGCACTGATGTTTATTTTACATGTACAGCTGGTGTGTATCAAAAGTGAGTGGATATGGCTATTTCAAGGTATGTCCTGAACTTGAGTGTTGTCTTTCCAGACAGTGTAATCTTCCAACCGTGGAAATTCTGTCAGGGTGCTGATGTTGGGAAGTATGGGAGAATTTACTTAATACAGTCCATCTTTTTAAAAGTTTTGACTTAGCTGGTGTAATGAAATGCTATACCAGCAGTGCACAGTATGTGCCTGCATAGTGATGGACTGAAAGTCTGCCTCCAGTCTAGTTTGTGAAGTTAATATTTTGACTTTTCTTTTGGTTTTGGGGTTTTTTTTTTTGCCAGGGCTGTAGGCACATTCTTATGTTACTGTGAGCTAAATGAAAGTGTTGGCAGTGAGTTTATCTACTGCTATATATAAAACTACTTACCTTTTGAAACCAGGTTTCTTCTGACCAGATTTGACATTTTCACAGTGCAAATTCAGGAAATTTTCTTTGCGGTAACTTGCTTGTTGGACCATAGCTCAGCAAAGAGGAAGACTGGAAGAGGGTGAAAGGTAGGGAAGCCATGGTTGCACCCTGTCAAGATGGTCAGGTTGGCCTAAACTACTGTATTGCTGTCATTGAATGACCTCCAGAAGGTATTAACTATGTCATTACTTGTAATTTTAAAACAAAATTGAGGCATATACATTTATTTTTATTCTCTTCCTCCTTTCAATGATAGGATATTGAATTGACACGATTGCATGGTAGTTCCATTTAACCACGTTTCTCACTGAACTTCAGCTCTCATTAGCATCCTCCCCTTGGACATGACTCTGTTGGGATCAGAGGAGGTTCCCTGATACCAGCACTGCTTCCTTGAAGTGGGGAGAAAGGTGCAAATGTACTGGTTTTGTGTGTGTGAGGACTAAGGATTTTCTGGAAGAACATGGAATCCTGCTGAACCATATTCCCCACCCTCACCCCCAAAGCCACTGTCTCTTTACTGCAGGAGGAGCTTTGCCAGACCTCACCTGGCAAAACCCCACCTCTGGCTGAGCTGCATTCCTGAGGAGGGTGTGTGCTTGACCCAGGTGCATTGCTGGGTGCCTCAGCAAGGCTGGAGTGGGGCATCCAAGGGCTGCTGACTTCTAATGTCAGACAAGTCCCATGGTTCTGCTGAGAGACACCAAGTGCCCTGGAGAGATGGGCCACCTGGAAGACCAATGGACAGGTAAGTCTTTCCAGTATTGGGAAGGTGTTTTGCTCTTAGACATTTCAAGTTTGTGTTTCCCCCCAAAGAGTTTCACGTGTTTCAGGTCCATCTGTCCTCTTCACCTGCTTTTCTCTTCACTTGTCTACAATTTCATTTCTTGGGTGTGACAGAAGAACTAACATAGAGCAATGATTTTCCTGCTTCAGGCAAAATGCAAAGGTCCCCTGAAAACTCTTCTATTGTACCAGGAAGATGCTGCTGCACTGCCATGCCAGGTGCACACTGCTGGGGCTCAGGGCATGAGCTATCTGTGGTCACTCCCTTTGAGAGTCACTTATGTCAGTCTTTATTCTAGACAGATGAGACCAAAATAAACTTGCTGAATATAGAACAGCCTTTCAAGCTGTTTTGGGCATACTGTGTGTTTTTCCTGTGCAGGTCAACCTTCGCACTTCCATGAGGAAACCAGTATTTGCATTGTTCCTGTCATAAGAACTCTAAACTAAAAATTAATAAAAGTGAGCTCATAGTACATTAGTTCTTGGAGAGTGCCTTGAGGATGAGGGGTTTGGCTCACTGCTATCCACAGTTTATATGCACGCCCAGTTGGCATCCAGATCATACCAGGGAAAGAGCGGAGATGACTGAAGCCATGGTCTGCTAGGACTTTGGCCTGGGGAAGAAAACTTGACATACACAATTTCTGTAACTACTCCAGAAATTTCTTTCAGGAGTGGAATTTAGAGACTATGTCTGGTGTGGAGGGAATTGTCTGTCTCCCTGTTTGGTGAGCAGGGCCAACAGTACCTTATGCCATTATGGACTGGCTCTGAGATCAGCCCGACAAGTGATCAGAGAGGCTTGCTAGTCACACACTGTTCGGTAACTCGTGAAGATTAGGGGAGTAAATGATACACATTCCATCAATGCCTTTGTCACACTCCAGCATGGCTTTATTCGGTCAGGAGTCACTGAGGGAAAAAAGCCCTCTACACACCTGGTCGTTTGTCATCGATCCTTCATCCTTTGGCATGTACCATTCATTCCAGCTGCACTTCACCCATGGGTGCTCTCCCACTCAAACATGAGAGCTTGTGAGTAAATGAAAAAGGATCAGCAGGTGCAGGTGAAAGCCTTTCAGTCCCAAGGATAAGCCTGAGACTTACATGACATGGAGGGACCCAGTCCAAGCCCCTAGGGAATGTGCTGCAGCTGCTGACAGTGATGACAACAATGATGACAATAGTGTACAGACTCTAGGATCACTTTTAGTGATCAGCTGAGTGTAGACATCAGGATCTCATTATCTCATGCAGTAACAGGAGCTGATTACACTGTAACCTTTACTTTGCTCACCAACAGTCCATGTCTTGAAGAGCATTGGCTTGAATGTGGATTAGGAAATGGAAGAGGATGGTAGAGCTGAGTCCTAACAGCTTAGATGAAAAGCACCTTGATTTCAGAGAGATCTGCAGCTTTACTTCTTCTCTGTGCTGTCCCAATAGAGGAAAATGTCATTTCAGTTTTCTCCTCTACGGTCTCAGAGCACCAGTTGTTCCTCACATCTCTATCCCTACAAAAACTCATCCTCATTACAAGTAAATGCATTAAAAGACCACTGAACCATGGGAAGCTAGTCCCCATTTCCTTATCCTTTTCTCAGACCTGAGGTGTGTATCCCAGTTATTCAGGTTTTGTACTGGATAGATGCATCACCATGGAGATCAGGTCAGGGTGGACTGGGCTGTGTGCAGTGGGGGCAGTGCTGGGAGCTGCTGTGTGTGTGTCTCCAGCCAGAGGCAGAAGCTGTCCTGCCATGAGTCATCATACAGCCCAAAGCTGCAGCTGTTGCCACTACACATACCCATGCATATCAAGTTTGGGAACCCAGTTCAACCAGCCCCAAGGTCTTTGGGAGGCAGGAATGCCGCATGGAGGTCAGAAATATTCTTCTTATAGGAGGGAGCTTCCACACTTGCAGAAGGGACCCACGAGCAGAGCAGCTTCAGCTAGGGCTGTACATACCCATGCTGTGCAAAATCAGCAGCCACAGGTGTCTGTGAGCATCCCTGAGCTGGATGCAGAGTGAAGATGCTCCTGGGCAGGGGTTGCAGGTCCCTCTCTGCTCCACCAACAGCACATGCAGCACTGCTTGCCCAGGGGTGAAAGCCAGGGCTCAGTGCAGAGCATCTCTGGTGACACCTGGCCATCACAGGAGCAGATGAACCCCAAGCAGCCCTCCACACTTAGCTGTGAGGTGCTGTGAAAGCCATTAGTGCATCTGCTCTGAAATGGGCTCATTAAAATACACATTCGTCTTCATTATCCTACGGCTGCAGTGCCTGACTCATCTCACTGCAGTTGCTCTGGAATGGGAACCCAAGTTAAAAATTTTCCAACTTGTTTTTATTCACCAGGGAAGCTCATGTCTTACCCACTGAGATGGCAGTGGAAGCTGGAACAACATCTGTCTTCATGGGAGGCAAATGAAAGGAATCCTGAAAAAAAAGGGAGAGGAAATAAATGAGGCACTGTCTGATTGAAAGCCTGTTATTTCATGTTGCCTTTCACAATTTGACACAGGATGCTTTCTTGCACAGGTGCAGTTATTGCTGGAGTAACCCAGCTGGGACATGGCCACTCCCAACCCAGGTGTGCCAATGGTATTTCCTCCTCTTTTTCCACAGAACACAAAAAACTGGCACACAGCCATGGCCTAGCAGCCATGGTCTTGCAGCAAGCTTTGGCTGGGACCCCTTCTCTGACTACTGACCATGCTAAACCTCTCTTCTCCCCAGAGGCAGATGGAGCCCCGCACTCAAAGATTTTTGTGCCAGCACTGTCCCCAAACACAGACCCCTCTGCGGTGGCACATGGATGGATACAGGGTGCTGAGGGTTTGCAGAGCTTCTCTGACAGGCTGGGGAAGGCACTGCCTTGTGCTGCCTTCCTGCTCCCCCAGCTCACAGGGACAGTGTCCTGTGGGCACTGCTCAGACAGTGCTTAAAGCCACAGGCAACCACAGCCTCCCCCTGTCAAAATGGAAACTTCACAGCCTAAGCCCACCTCATCCAAGCTGGGAACCTTCTCTTTCATACACAGACATGATCTCAGCAAACATTGCTTTTAGCTGCAAGAAAATTCCTCCCTCTTACTGTTTTGCTCTTAAGGACTGCTTTCACGGGCTAAACATACTTTGCTTTAAATAGATGTGCTGACCCAAATACTACTGTGAATGATTATTCAAGGATGAAGAACAGACTGTAGTCCGAAGATTTTTACAAGACAACTTAAATCAATACGATCTTTCTGATTAGCACTTCTAGAAAACCTGCATACTATAGTCATTACTTGGCTCATTTTGCTGTTATTTGTTCATGTGGTACATTATCAAGCATCTGAAATATTTACTCTGTTGTCCTCTGGACTGCACTGATTTCTTTTGGAGCAAAATGTAGCCTGGAAATACTCTGCTGTGGATTTTTGTAACAAATATTTTACAGTAAGCCACATGTTACTAGTGAGCCTAATATGACTCATACAAACCTTTTTATAATATTTACTCTTAAAAATAACTGGTAAAATATAAAATAATAATTCAATTTTTTATTAACTGATGTCCTACTTGCAATATTAAACTGGACATGGCATTGCAACGTGGGCCATTTTTCAATTTTGTATAGGAAAAAACCTCTGCACGTGTGGAAGTCAATGTTTTTCACAGCACACATCTGAATGTTTTTTTTTTTTATTTCAGACTGACTACTGTAGTAGAGCAATCACTTTAACAGAAAATATACTGACAGCCTGAAATCTAAATCTAATTTAAAGTTTAAATGATGCACATGATTAAAAATGTATTATCTATTCCCAAGAAATCAGCATCATTGAAACACTAATACTTCCCTAATTTTAAGCACCATCTAGTGAGTCAAACATTAGATCTGATCTTCCAAATTACGCTCAAGGAAAATAAGATCCTGGTTTGACTGCATCCCATGTAGTGCTAGGTCTCGTGCTGAGATTTTTAAGTTAGCTGTTTAGTCACCATCTCTTCTCTTCCTAATGGACATTAAATATTCCTCCAAAGGTGCTGGAGACCTGAGATGCTGCATAAAGATAATTTGTTTGTTGATAAAGGAGGGTCCTGGCTGAGCAGGTTCCCGAGTTATACAAGGCTAACTGCCTGCAAGTAGAGCAGGGAGAAACCTCATTTTGATAATGATAATTTTTTTTTTATCACTCCAGAGAAAGGGACTGGAAAGGATGTGGCTTCATTTCAATAATAAACCAAAGAAAAAAAATCTCCAGGCAAATAAACAGCTTTATAAGGATCATGATTCTTACGACTTCTATTAGCTGGCTTGCCATGAAGATGAAGTAGGTCTCAGAGGGGATAGCACAGCAAATCTGCATACAATTATAGGACCTGCTTACCTGGCACTGATGTTAAATCAGTTCAGTTAAATCAACACCAGCAACTGACCTGTATAAAATGACTGCCCACAGATGGAATTCATTTGGAAAGCAAGTGATGCACAACCAGTTGGGTTAACATGAAATCCCTCTGGGCACAGGCAGGGACATTCAGACTGAGCCTCGTTTGGCCTCTCTGAAATTACAGAGCTCGTGGCTGGAGCTGTGCTTGGTACTGTGCTGGTACATGTGCCAGCAAAACTGGTGCAAGACTGGGCAGTGCCTGGCCTGGCCTGGCCTGGCCTTGCTATGGATGAGGAAAAAGCTTGTTGCCTTTGACTGGGAGTGCATCACTTGGGAGGCAGGAGTGTCATATGGGGGTCAGAAATATTCCTTGGCTGCTGCTGGCTGGCAATACCCTCAGTTGACCAAGCTGTATATTTGACATCTTTCTGGTACATCTGCATCTGGGGGAAGCAGGATTTATTGATGGTCCTTGGTCCCAGCTACTCTGTGGTACCAGCACATGGCACTTCAGCAGTGCCCTGGGGCTGCTGGCCACGGCTCAACAGCAGAGCAGCCCAGTTCTGTGCATGGGGTCTCTCCTGGCAGTGCATCCCCAACCACCCACCCAGACAGTGGCTCACGTGCTACATCTGCTTGGGAGGTCACACAGGGAGGGAGTCTGAGGACCTGGGCCGCAGAGGCCTCTGTGCTGTTCTGTTTTTGGGTTGTCCCCTTTGCTCCCTGTGCATCACTTCCTGGCTGTGTCACCCACCAACCCCGCACCTCAGAGCAGCTGTGGCAGCACAGGCTAAGGGCTGGTGGAGGACAAGGACTGTTGGTGAGGAGGAGGTGATGCCAGGAGGTTTGCATGCCAGAACTGCTGCAGCAACTCTCCTCAAACTCAGCCCTGTGCTACAGTCACAGCTCCTGTGCTCACCTGCCTGGCCCCTCTGGCACCCAGGGAAATTGTGATGGACAGAGCCCACCTGCTATTTCAAAACAGTGGAGGTTCATCCTGCACCTCGTGTTACAGAAATCTGGTACCTCATGGGGGTTAAACTGGGGAAAGCAGTGGCTCTTGGAGCAGGAGCATTTAAAGCCCAGTCCCTCATCACCAGGACTCATGACTGCTGAGGGTTGACAGAGGTACCTGGTCTTTGGTCTCTACTTCCAAAACAGGAGAAGTATCAAAACTGAAGCTTGGAATTGACTGCACAGCTTCACTAATGCCTGAAGTACCTTAAGAGTTGTCCCACCTTGGACACAGGCAAAACCACTGGGAAAAAGAAACAAGCATTCCTTTTCTCCTTCATCCCTACTGCCCATACATGTTGTGTTGCTAGCAAAGGGTAAGATCTTTTAGCAAGATCCTGATTTATGGTCTATAATTTCATGATAGAAAGTGGACTCAAGCAGGAAATCAATTTTCAGAGCTATACAGCAATGAAGAATGATATTTTTGGAGTCCTTCCCCACAAACAGAGCAGAGCATGTGTAGGTATCAGTCTGCTTAGCAAGACAGTTTAAGCCCACTTAACAGTCACACAGCATACACGATCCATATTAGGATCCAGTCAGCTCCAAACACCGCTCAGCTACAGGGGTAAGCCAGAATTTCATGACATCACATAAATAAATATAAAGAAATACAGTAAAAAGGCTTTACCTTGGGCTTAAGCAAAAGGCGCTATTTCCCAGTCCTGTGGGATCCTTCTCTGTCCCCAAGTCTGCTGGCTTACAGTGCAGTAAAATGATCTGGCATTTATTGACCCCGGCAAAGTCTGCAAGTCCTGAGGGTGTTTGATTTGGAAAGAAAAGTGTAGGGAGGAGATTCCTGAACACCTCCACCCAGAATAATGCAGGGAAAAAAAGAAGAAACAAAAGCAAGCTTTAAGAGGTCTGAATGTGTAGCCTGCCCAGAGCTGCTATTCCTGGTAGAAATTAGACCCTGAAGTGCCCAGGTGAAAATCAGGGATAATCCCTGTGTAAGTGCTTCTAATTAGGACAAACAGAAAGTGAGAATGTTGAGCAAGACAGCTCTGGCCCATTCCTGGGGGCTCCTGGTTTGCTCCCAGCTGGTAACTGAGAGCATAATTATGCAAACCTCCTCTATAAACAGAATTTGGTTTATTATGGCCGAACTGGGGGAATCTATTTTTGTCGCCACTTTGTGCGAATGTGTTACCCTTGCGATTTCCAGCCAGGTCATTCCAAGTCAGCTGCTTTGGCTGTGGCTGTCAGTGGAAGCTCCTCCGTCCATCCAGTCCCTGGACCCATTTCTCACCCGCCTGGGGTTGGCTCCTAGGCAAGGAGGACGAGGGCATGAGCCTGTGGCTATTCTGGTAGCTGTGAGCTATGGAGGTGTCACGTGAAGCAAAGAGCCAGAAATGCATGTCAAATCGAACCAGTGACTAATCACGGTATTTTGGTTGTCTTAGTGGCTGCCGGGGAAAGATTTATGGGCTCAGAAAATCTTCCCGTAATGATCCCTGGGAGCTGATTTGATCTTCGGCTGAGGCTTCCCAAGACTGTGTGGAAAGAGGACGGAAAGGGGGCTGCTGTCCCAGGGGCGGTGACGTCTAAACTGATCGGAGTTCAAAACACAAACAAGAGGAGAAAAGTCAGCGCTCTCTTCTCATCTGTGTCTGCTCAGAGCCATGTGCTGGCAGCCAGAGAGGATCCCTTTGATCTGCCTGTGGAGCAAGAATGGTCGGGGGAGACGGCTGAGACACGAAGGGCCACTTACTGGGATTGTCATCTAGCTCCCTCATCTGTCACCTGATGGCCAGCCAAGCAAGTGCTCGGCACAACAGTGGACCCTTCATCCTTGCACAACTTGTGGAGGCAAGAAAAGTAAGCACCCTGCAGCTGATATGACGTTCAGCTTTTTTTTCTACAAAGGAATGAATTGAATTCACTACAAATCTACTAACTGTCCCCCTATGCCAGGCAAGAGACTGACTTGCGTTTTTTGTTTTGGGTTGGGCTTTTCTCTAACAGCTGGAGGTCTGCTGGGCATTCAAGCAATGGCTGTTGAGTAAGGCAGCTGTTTCAATATCTAATTGCATTTTAGCTCTAATAGCTCAAGGGGAAAGCATTGCATTGTCTGCCATGAGCTACTTCCTTTCCTACTGCAAAGCACACTGCACCGCCGTGCTCGCCCAGTACCAGAGCCTGAGGTCAGAGGGCTTTCTCTGTGATATTTTGCTGAAAGTGAAAGAAAATGAGTTTCCTGCACACAAATCCTTGTTGGCATGCTCCAGTGACTACTTCCGAGCCATGTTCAAAAGTTATACCCAAGAGTCTAAAGCCAGTGTTATTCACCTACAAGTTGTCTCACCCACTGGGCTCCAGCACATTCTGGATTTCATTTACACATCCCTGCTGCCCCTTTCCTTTGAAAGCCTGGAGGATACCTTGGAAGCTGCAAGCTACTTACAAGTCACTGATGCTATTGGTTTGTGCAATCAGTACTTAGTTAACAATCTTGCCTTGGAAAACTGCTGCTTCTCTGCCAACGTGGCAAGGAAATTCTACCTGCCAGATGCCCTAGCAGCCACAGAAAAATACATTATCAAAAATGTCTGGAAGCTGCTGGATGTGGATTTGTCAGGACTTCTCGAGCTGAACTTCAGGTCTTTGGTAGCAGTGATTCAATCACCAGATCTCCCCATGGTGGAAGAATGTCGCCTGTTGAATCTTGTCCTGCTGTGGTTGAAGCAGGATAAATCCAGGCTGGATCATGCAAGCAGCCTTTTAGAGCACATAAGATATGGTCTCATCCCAGTGGAAGAGCTGAGAAAAACCTACACACAGTCTGAAGTGCCCCTCTCAGCAGGTATTAAGTGCTTGATCATAAAAGCAATAAATTATCACACATCTGTATTCAAACAGCCTGTCATGCAGGATAAGTTCACCACACTGAGGAACCAGAAAACTCGGATCCTTCTGCTGGGGGGAGGGACAGCAAGCGAGGGGCTCATCACCGATGTGGTGGCCTTCGATGTTTACAATCACAAGTGGCGAACCCTTACGCAGCTGCAGGACAGGGTGCAGAACCACAGTGTGTGCGTGGTGGGGAACTTCCTTTATGTCTTGGGTGGGGAAATACAAAGTGGTACCCCGGGTGATGCTAAAATTGAGAAGACCTTATCAGTTACAAACAAGGTCCAACGGTATGATCCAAGGTTTAACACATGGACCCAAATCGCAGGCATGCTGGAAAAGAGATGCCAGTTTTCCTGCTGTGTCCTAGGCAAGGATATCTTTGCCATTGGTGGAAGGGGTGAGGATGGGTCACTGCATTCATCTGTGGAAGTCTATGACATCAGCAGGGATAGATGGACGAAGGCCAAGGAATTGCCATGCAGGATACATGGCCATGCCAGTGCTGTTTGCAAGAACACCATATACATCTCTGGGGGCAAGTACTCGGCCCCAGCCAGCACAAGCAATGACGTTTACTCTCTGAGCTCACTTGAAGTGCAGTGGGTGAAACGAGCCCCAATGAGCATTGCTCGGTTTGGGCACCAGATGGCAACAATCAGGGAAGCCATATTCACCTTTCTGGGATTATATGAACCTTTCTCTGAAATAGAAAGGTACGACCCCGATCAAAACCAATGGACCCGGTTAAGACCGCTAGTCTACGATCGATTCTCCTATGGCCTGGCAGTGGTAGAGGAAACAGCTCTTCTTATTGGGGGAAAGAAATGGCAAAACTCACTGGAGGTCTGCACGCAAGACGTGGTTGGCTACGACATCGACAACGATGGCTGGGAAGAGATCTGCACGGCCCCTCTGCCGTGGTGTGGGCTGCAGTGCGCCGTGCTCCAGCTCTCTGAGGTGCCCGAAGAGCAGGACACTGACAGCCAGCAGAAGAAGCTGCCCAACTGCTGAGCTCCCATGCTGAGCAATATCCATCCCAAGAGATGAGCGAGCAGGGCGGTCCTGGAGAAGAAGAAAACTGCAGCCGCACTGAATGTGAGAGTGGAAGTTATACTTGGATAAGCCAAATGCTTGGTGGAAACAGGCAAGAAAATCTGGCTCCAGCACAGGAAACACATCTAGGATTTATAATGCTGGAAGCTGATCTCACTGAGCAAGGATGTAACCAATAGCCCATTTAGAGGCAATAAGTGAGAATCATAATCCTTGACTTTTGGAGAGTAATACCTAGATAGCAATTAGTAGATGTTGAAGTCAGATTTTTCAAGTATTAAAAAATATAATCCATCTTTTCTGTTTTCTTAATCACAGGTAATTTTTCCAGCTGGTAAGTGCTATTGAATTTTTATGCTATGGCTAAGCAAGAGGAAAGAGAGCTGTATAAAGACTAGAAAATTGATACCTGCAAGAATTAGTAGCAAGTATTGCCAAGGAAAAGGTATTATTTTATATACTACATTCTAGGCAAGAATGTCTTAGCTAGCCAGCATGAAATTACTGGACAGAAAGCAGGGATTTTTCACTATGTAGACTCAGCTACAGCTGAAAGTTAAAACACTGTTTATTTGATAAAAGCTCATTTCTCTCTCAGTGGCCTTTGTTGTAGAACACCTTCCAGATGTTTATTTTGTGTTATTTTAAAGATTCACGCTACTGGTGATGTACATTTCTTTTGTATCCAAACCCTGTGTTAGCTTAGATGGCCAGAGCTGAATGGGAATCCTTATCATCAGCCTCCAAGAAGCTTGTTACAGGAGGAACAAGCTGTTACTAATGCCTTGGCATTTACCTTGGTACCATACACTGCTTTATCACACCTGTGCATAAGGGCAAAATTCTTCATTGCCGTTGAACTGCTACATGAGAGAACCATGCAGTCAAAAAAGGTTTACTTTCATCAAAGAGTACAAAGGGGAGGGAGGTAACTGAAGGTTTTCAAAAGTCTTTACTCAGTGTCTGCCTACATATGAATCAGCAATAGTGTCACTCCCTTTTGGCCACACTGGCAGCGTTTGAAGTCACACAGGGGTACTTTATGATACAGGGATATGTGAAATGCAGATAAAATGGTCAGATGCCATAGAATCACTCTGGTATGGAGTAAATTGAATCTTGAGCCATAAATGTTCATTTAAAAGCTAAATTTATTGTACTTCATTTTACAGTGTTCCCTTTCTAGGCTGAGAATTAATACAATAAAAATATATATAGAAGAACATTTAATAGTCTTAAAAGAAGGCAGCACAATGGAGAGGACACATGTTCTTTGTCACTAGACTAGCTTAAAAAACTGTAATGTTTAATTTTCACCTTTAAAGCAATCAAGCTAACTTTACTAATGTAAAGTGCAGGCAGAATGGCTGTTGCATAGCAACAGATCTAAGTCTTCTGAACTGCCTTGGTTTTGACAAGGAATCAACTACACAATGTGCATATACATCCATCAGATATAAAGAGTTTTTCTTACGAATATATTTACTTTTGGTCCAGTAAAACAATAGCAAGAGAATCTAAATGCTTGGAACAATAGCACAATCCATTTCAAGTCAAGCATTTCTTAAGAGAAATTTACAAAAACCTCACAAATTTAATATACAAGTCAGTACCCATGCAGTAAATAAATGTCCAGTTTATACAAACAATATTCTTCTAATAGTACAAATCTTACACTGGATCCAGAATTCTATACAAATGTTAATACATGATTTGTCATCCATACAACTTGAATATAGGATTACTGAAAATGGGCTACAGAAAGGCCACTCTTCTGTACAGTTGTGCAAAATCTGCAGAACATTTGCAATCCAAATGCAATAACAAGATAGAAAATGAGGGGAAGAAAGAGAAGAAGAAAGAAAAAGAGAAAGGGGAGCAAGAGAGAAAAAGGGGAGAAAGAGAGAGGAATAAAGTAAAGAAAGAAAGAAAGAAGGAGAGAGAAAACAAATCTGTCCATTCTTTCCTTCATCCCTTCATGGATATAACTGCCAGGAAATATCAGAGCTCATAAAGATTGAAGTACATTCACTGAGCTGTACAGGCAATAGTCTCAAGTTGGTTAAGAGGACAACTCACTAAAGTATAAAGGAGGCTTTTCCTTTCCACATGAGCACTATTAAATCATGGCATGAGTCCTAACTTATGCAGCAAAATACGAAGAGCAGCAGAAATATTTTGTCATTCTCTTAACATTTTTCAAAAACAAGCCCATAAAAAGTAAATATATGATTTAAGAGTTCCCTCCCACTTTTATTTCAGGCATGTGCCTAGCTCTAAGGATCTTTTTCCCCTCATATTCACTGGGTTGTCTTCAGCAGATAGGAAATTTCATGGAAGTTTAAAACATTTTAATTGGCTTGTGAACTCAGCAGAACTCAGACACATCCCTTCCCCTTCAAAAGGGGGAAGGATTTTTTACTGGAGGATTTTTTACTCCTCAGTTATTTTTCAGGTTCTGTGCTCAGCTCTGCTCTCATCACACATTATCCCTGCATACAATACAGCCAAATTTCGCAGCTCAAAAAACACATAGGAAACTACTTGAAAAATCCTATTCACTCCTTTTCTATTGTGGGAATCTTCAAAGCATCTCAGATTTGAAGCATTTCACTGGGAACCTTTTCCACTGCTGCTTTTCTGGGCTGAAGAAATGCTGCTACCAAGGATGTTGAAAGTCTACATTTTCTCTTTTGCAAAATCTGCACATTATACTGATACCTTCAGTGCAAAAGCATCATCAATCACAGTACCATGACTAATTTTTTTTTTCAATCAACCTAATGTGATTAAGAGACAACACACAATTTGGTCTTAATTATAATACAAACCAGCATCCCTTTGTACTGGTGGTAAACCTTAGCAATAGGCTTTAAAAAAGCACAAGGAAATAAGACCTAACCTTTTGACACTTAAATTCACATTAGTCATTTTTCTGTCTGCCGACTTTCACCCTTCTATGTGTTTGACAAAACTGAAATATGACCACTGCATTACACTTTTTCCCTGTTATTTAAGAAAACTCCTAGAGTTTCTCATGAAATATAAAAATTGGTTTTCTCCCACCACCAAAATAGTACCTGCACTCCAAAAATGCAATGCAATACTGGAATTATATAATACAAAATATCATTGTAAAACTGACCTTTGATAACAAAAGCTTTAGCATGTGGAACTTCCTGCATGAAGGCCACAGTCTTCCAAAAATGCTTTTAAATCCTTCTCTTCAATAGCTAAAGATCATGTTTTTTAATTCACAGAAGGTAAACACGAGCAGAGCATTGGTAGCATATAAAATATACAAATCCTCATTAAATAAGTGGTATCATTGACCATTGAAGGCTTACTTCACACAGCTGAGTAACATTAAAATATCATTTACTAGAGCTTTCACATATTGATATAAAAACTACTTTATGCACTTAAGTAAAGGGCTGGAGTGTAGCAAATGGACAAAAAGAGAGACCTTTATACATGTGTTTCTATGTAGGAGTGAGTGTGTGCTAACGAGGCTAGAAGTGCTTCAACCTCAGACGAGCCATTAACAGAGTCCCTCGGGGGGCTGCTTTCGTAGACGTTCATGAAGAGATCAAGGTACATTTGCTTCCATTCTTGAAAGTCTCTAGACGTCAAAGCTGGATTATCCAGAACCTTATCTATAATGGCTACTTCTCCTTCCCTGGCCTGTGAGAGAAAAGGAACAAGCAAAGAGTTAATGCAAGTGATGAGTCACTGGCAAAATCAATCACATGGGTGGAAGGAGAGAATGGGGGGTGCAAACTCAAGCCTCAGAGCCTCTGAAAGTACAGGGACTATGCTCTATGAGCACTCACAAACAGGAGCCCTTTCTGCAGGGTGTCACGCTTCCCTCTGTGGGACTTGGGCTTCCCTTGCCTTGTCCACAACCCTCGGTAAGAGTCCCTATTCCCCCACCTGCCTCCTTGCTCAGCCCCAGAAAATGCAAGCCCTGTACTGTTTACTATTAGCTGCTTGCATTTGTCAGGATGGGTTTCACACGACAAAGTGCCATCTCTTTGCTCTTGATCAGCATCAGAAATACTGCGTGGGTGTGTGGGTGAGACACACACATAGCCTCCCACCTGCCAGCACACCTATGCCTCTTTACCAGGCTTGTCATGGGGGCATCTGAGCTCTGCATTGCAAAGGCTTGTGCAAGGAGTCCCATGTGAAGGACAACTCATCTTCACTAAAGATCTACTGCATGTGATGGGCTGGCTGGCTGCAACCTCTTCCCACCACTGACGTGACAATGAGAAGGCAGAGAAAGGGGAAACACAACATGCTGCTGGTACCTCCTTATGCATGATTGGGGCAGGGGAAGGAATGTATCAATCCCTCTCTGGTGACTGGTTCACAGGGAGCTGAGGGTCACAGTAAGCCTCAGATGTGCCCATAGCCACTCACGGCTGTTGCAAGTGGTGGAAGCTGGATGCCACAGCCATAATCCTTGGAAACAGCTAACACAGAGGTTTCCAGCACTACTCCTCAGCACAGGAATGGTGTGGCCACCAGCAATCTCCCCTCCAACCTCCCTGCCAGAGGGGTTTCACACTCCCCATGGCTAACTGACATTTTCCATGTCCATACTATGAGTATGTTAAATCTTTCTGGATAGCATGGCAAGGGGAAGTACCAAGCTGTATGTGATGGGACAGATCAGAAGGGTCAAAGACATCTTCCATAAGCAGTACTTTCATGCTTTGCAAACAACAGCAAATTAACACTACTTGCTAGAATACTCAATTCCTGAAGAAGAGGGCAAGCTGAGAACAAGCAGTGGAAAAGAAACCATGGGAACTCCTGATCACCATATCTCTGCTTGAACTACAGCAACTTACTTCTCATAGGTTGTGGCTGGTCCCACACATCTGCACTACCAGCCAGGCAGCTCATACTCAATGACAGGAGAATGATTTTGTGTTATCCCAGGAAAGAGAGCACAGGGGTCTTTCATTAATGACTTAGAAGATGTGACATCAAGAGCTAGAAGCAGTTTGGAGGACTGTCTCTGGATATTACTATGTAGGATAAAATTCAAGGAGAGTTCAGAACATCAATGCCAACACGCCAGCACAACTGGCTGCATTCAGGAAGGAGAAATCAAAGGCACTGATAAAAAGGAAGAATAATTGATTAGGTAATAGCAGTAGCTACTGGTTGATACGATTACCAGTAGGATGGCAGAGGTGGAGCTCTGGGCTGTAATGCAGCTAGTCACAAGTTATCATGATGTCACTACAAACCAAGCTTGTGTCACCCTACACTGCTGTTCTATGCAGGAAACAACAATTCTCTGTCTTTGCTCCTTGCTGCCATTGTGTTTTCCATTACTGGTGTCACGTACTTAAGAATGATTTGCACCAATCACAGTCCAAACAAGAGTGCTGACAGGCTTAGAAAATACGGCTCACAGACAGAGAATGAACAAATTGTGTTTCCTTGGTCCAAAGGAAAGAAGTTCCAGAGAAGTACAAAACCAGGCACCTGCTGGGTCAAGAGGCTGCACTGGTTTCGGACTTCCCTGAAGGAAAGCAATTTCATTTGCAGGAAGCCATTGGTATAATGTACCTCAGGTACCAATAAACACCAACAAAAGAGACAATTCAACATGGTAGCAGGCTGCTCTGGTGGGAGTGACCCTGCCGTGGTACAAAAGCACAGCTACAGTGTGAACCTCCTGCCACCCTGATGTGTGTGACAGCCCTATGATTTTGTTTCCATTTCTCATGCTTGTAGAAGCCATGCGGACAGCTTGTGAATGTTGCCTTTTTTTGCCAGCCTGCAATCCTGCAAAGACTCACATATCAAGATAATAATGCAGGCTGCCTTCAATGAGATGATACAGTACAGGAAGTTAAGCATGTGTAGGATTTTTTTTTTCAGGATGGGAGCCCCGCAGCATGAAAATTATATTGTTTAAATGCTTCTCTAGGTGACAGAAAACTAAATTAATTAATGTTGATAAAGCCCTCGTTGATGAAAGCTGTTACAAAATGCACTGTACAATTATCTGGCGACTTAAAATGTGGTAATTTAATATAGTTAACAGGGTCCCTGAGGAAATCCAGCATATTGCTTGCTGAAATCTCTATCAGGACAGAACTGAAATTGCTGTAACAAACAAAGGAAGCTGACAAGGAGGCTAAATGAGCTGTGGTACATTTAAAATAACCATAAAAATCTTCAAATCTATCATTGCCTCTATCTATTTATTTAATCAATCTTACTGACTAAATACAATGATCCTATCAGCTTACACAGAAACCAAGCACACAGTTTCCTCCTGGGCAAGCTCATCAATTAGAACAGTCAAGTGTTTCAAGAGATACTGTGCCCTTCTGAAGGCTGGCTTTGCTTAACTTTAGACTTTGGCAATTACAAAGTGGATGCGTTTCGGTAAATGAAAAATGTTCAGGGACAAAAAAGGGATTAAGGTTTCCTCCAATAATTTGGTGCCAAATTCTGTTAAACTATCTAGAGGAGGAGCAGCTGACTGAGATTAAATACAAGAAAATAAAGAAATAAAAACTGATCCTCACTTTGACTGCTCTCCCAGGCATGTTTTTCTCTGCTTTTCAAGCAGTGCTTCCCCATGTCGCCCTTGTTTGCACACTGGGCTCAGCCTGGATTCCAGCTGCACACAATAATCTCTGATTACAATACAGCCCAATCCAACCCTGGGGCAGGACTTTTCCTCCCTGTTTTATCTCACCTTTAAAGTGCTTTTCAGAATTCGCAGCTGGTGCAGTTTTTCATTGACTACTGGATCACTACATCTCTTTATAAAAAATTTCTTATACTCCAGCTTAGTGGTAATCCGGTGTTCTCCTAAAGGAGACAGGCTGGCCTGCTCCAAGGCTCTGTACAAATCTTGCAAGGAGTCTGCTGTTTTTTCCTCTATAGTTTCAACTGTAATGAGACAAAGGGGAAAACAAAAAAAGGAGGAAGAAATAGAGAAAGGAACAATGTATCATTAATGTGATTATATGAAGACCTATCAAAAACCTTTGCAAAATGTCTAACAGGTTTAACTAGACCATAAAGAGAATATTTCACACCTCCTAAGTTCCAGAAAAAAGTGCTGCGATGGCTCCTTCTTGCTATTGCCTTCAGAAGAAAGGGAGAAAAACTTTCAAGAATGTAAAATATTGACACACAGAGAAAGAGGGAAAAAACAGAAATAGTGCAAGATGCAGTAATATTAGAGTGACTTACTACCAGAAATCAGATGTCTGGTACTGCAATTATATAATTCTGGTGACTTCCTTATTACAAGGAGAGGAAGCCCTGGAAGGATCCTGCTGAGGAACCCATCAGGGATCAGCTCTCGGACTGAAAGTGATGGTAACAGCACTCAAGAATATGTGATGGTGGCCCTGGAATGACATGACCTTTTCCTTCCTAGAAAATTCCACTTATTTTTGTCTCTTATTTTTGATACTCAGTAGTGTTGTTCAATCCTCAATAAAGCTGTCACTTATGGTGGTCTGTTACTTTACTATTACCTGAAGGTTCAGCAGCAGACTAGAGACTAAACATAAGAGCACAACCATGACTTGGCAGCACAGCAAACCAAAAAAGAGCTGTCTGCATTATAGTTTGGGGTTTAAAAATTAAAATTTATTATATAATATACCAAAATATATAAATATAAAAAGTATTTATTTATTATAGGTTTAAAATATTTGTTCTAACTAGTACTGAAAGCATTTAAAAGGAAAAAATATAAAAGAAAGGTTTTGCTTCTCTAAAACTAAAGCAAGCAAAAGCTGGGGATGAAGTATTACTCTGATATGAGCATTTCAAATGCTTCATTTAGAAAAAATCAAACCAACCTTTCACACAATGTTTCCCCCAGAGGAAACTGTTTGGTGACTCCGTACAAACTTTGCAAGCATCAGTGCAGTGTCAGGATTAGCGTGATCAGGAGTGGTGATCAGGATGAGCCAGGGCAGCCCTTGGGACAGTGTTAGCTGTGTCCCTTAGCTCTGTCCCTGCTGCCCCTTGCACACTGACACACATGTTCATGCAACAGCCAGACACCACCTGTGCATGGCCTCCTGGTTGCTTCTAGAGCCCTCGGGATCCTCCCAGACAGTCTTGGCTTTCCAAGTGGTGCTTGTTTTCCTGGTTCAAGGTGCCTGTGTCCTCGGGAGGCTTTCCTAGAAGCTCTTTGGGAAGGCTGCTTGGTTTCAGGCATTAGCTTTACCCTGAGACTGACCCTGCTCCAAGACAGTAATTTCTACTGGCTGAAACTTTACCACAATACTGAAGTACCCTTGAGTGGCAGTATCCTCAGGTGATTAGAGGGGTTTTTATCAACCACCAAGAAGAAGACAGTTTGTGTTTAGAAGTGACATTTTTAGCCCATCAAGAGCTACCTGAGGCCAGGTATTGTATGCATCCCATTCGAGCCCATACTATGCAGTAGGGCAACGAGTCTCCTCAGGCTCAGGCAAGAACTCCAGAAACATACATCTCTTCACCCCATCACAAAAAGTGTTTGTGTTTGTACAGATCTTTATACAATCCAAGAATTTTGCAATCAGTAACTACTCTAGCTTCATCTCTCATCAGTTTATTCCTTTGCCTTTTTAGAGGGCAACTGTGTTTAAAGCACGCATTTTAATTTTCTTTTTTTAAGAGATACGGAAGTGAAGAAGGGTTGGAGACCTTTTATCGATGGAAGTATTTTGAGTCTGCACAGAGCTCCCTAAATATCATCCCATCCTGTGCTACCCTGCTTGGCACGCTGGGTTCATCACTGTCAATGGTGGCCAAGACTGAAATAAAATAGAAATGAGATGCTTTTCTCTTTCTTGGAATTTTCTTATTAAAACATTTAATAGGCTAAAGGGCAAAAGATTCAGTAGCTGAATACTTAGAGAGTGGTTAAAATCTCCTGTGGTCTTGATTTTTATGCTTTCTTAAGAAGCCCATGCAGCAATGAGGTCCGAAGTTTGGGATCTCTCTATCAGTTCCTATTGCTGAATGCTTATGTCCATCAGTCTGACAGCTGTGGAAGGGGAGTGATTTGCTAAAGGGCAAAGGGAAAAAAAACCTTCTGGTCTGACACAGGAGTATTTGACATCTGTTTCTCTCTCTCTCTCCTTCTCATCTCTTGCTATTCAAGGCAAAAAAGATCTTTCCTCAGGTGTCTCTTCCCCAGCAGGACTGCCAAGGTTGTACCCTGAGCGGATTAGTACAGGCATGGCTTGCTGAAGAAGCAGGCCAGCCCTCTAACTTTGCACCATCTGAATTTACTTTGCTAGAGTGACCTAGAGCCTGGACTGGTAACCAGCCACCACATCCGGGCTTGCCATCAAAAATCCATGGCTTCCTAAAACACAAAAGTTCCCACCAAGACAAAGGACAGCATTTGAGTTCAACCCTAAGGTTCAATACTGAATGACAAGTGCCTTTCATGAACCTGGATGGCCCCTGTGAGTATAAATCCTGTGCCAGGGGGCTTGTCCTTCCCTCCCTCCCTGCACTCTGGCCTGGGATCTGCATGGCTGGTGCTCCTCAGGGCTCATCCTCTGGGACAAGCAGCCACCACTAAACATGGGCTTCAGAGTGACTGCGGACACTGGACTTCTACCGTCGCCCAGATGGGAACAGCTCTGAGACCACACAGGAAAGGCACAGGACTGTGGGGGCAGGACACAGGCTGGGTTAGGCAGCAGAACCCTGACAGAAGGTTTCTGGAACACATCAGCACATCACCTCCACACGGCTGGGGCTGCCTCCCCCAGACTCTGTCACTGACTTGGTGATGTCACTACCAGCAGCTCATCAAAAATGGGACAGGATTTCCTAAAAAGGAAAGAGGAGAGAAGAAAAACAGGTCCCTTAAACGCCTTGCTGCTGCTGAGGCTGGGGAAGCTCTAAAGAGGGCAAGATGCCTTGTTCCACCCATGGTGGGAGAGAGGGCAGTGGGCGTCACGCAAACACATCCCAAGCCCTTAATATTTTCCGGAGAAATGCTGAAGGTGGTGCTGCTGCTCTCAATGGCTCTCAGTAGGCGGGAATGAGATTACACACACATCTCCCCTCCCTCAGCCTTCTGCTAGAGCCTTTGATTGATTTCCTGTAGGTGTTGGTGAAACCCTTGGCACCATAAAGCATCTGAGGTATTCTGTTAGATATAGAGCAGAGCTTAAAACATATTTTCTTTTTTTAAATTGATGGACTTGTATGCAAGTCATGCTATTACAGCATGGCTGTCTTGTTAAGGAAGAATAAGACCTCTGGTAATGTGTTGAAGTAGAAAATGTGGTTTAATAGAATTTGCAGGTGACCTCAGAGCAGCAGCCAACACAACAGTTGTTTTTCACACTCATTTGGCTGCTGAGTCATGGGTTGCATCTTTCGTGTTTCTCTGAATGCACTGCCAGGTCACTGTTTACACACACTGCTGAAAAGCAGGGTCTCTTCTCTGAAGCGGTGATTTTGTCTCCTGCCCCACACAAGCCTGAACAACTCTGTAACTCAGGAGCAGAAATAAAGCTGCAGAAACTGCAACACATGGGATCTAAATCTGGTGGGAACCCGATCTTCCAAAAGCAAGAATACACAGGCACTGAATTTTGTACCAAAGCAGCTCCTGCTGTCTTCAAGTGAATGCAAAGCCATTTGCATTCAATTCTGGAGATAAAGAATACATCAGTCTAGTAAATGTTGTGCTATTATTTTGCACTATTCTGCTTTCCACAGGAAAAGTTTCTGAACGTTTTGTACTTTGCCCTCTCTTCTTACAATGCAGTAAATATTTTTAACTACTTTTACATTTTCTCAGGAGAGAGAGATGAAGATTATGGCTGGGTAGGTGAAACTCCAAGAGGTCAGGAACCATTTGGGTTCTTGGCATTCAGGAAAAACTGGTGGGATTTCTCATATTGTGTTGTCATTTGTTGTTGAAAAGAGCATGCACTGAGCTCTGTGATGTACTAAGTGTAACCACCTCCTGCCTCTGTTAGGCAATTCATCTTTCCATTATTTCCCTCTTATAAACCAAGATCATAAGAGCATAAGGTACTGATGTGAAAAGTGACCAGAGAGAAAGTTACCATTGGTATTTACATGGATCAAGAGATGATTGGTCCATGAAAACTGATGATTCAGGAAGATGGTACTGAATTAGAACCCTGTGGAAGGTCACCACTGCAACCCAGCTGGCTAACGCACTGCTCTCTGGACACAGAGAATCTCCAGGCACACACTTCTCATAAATCTGCTCTAAATATATGGAATAACCTCCAGCAGTTTTAAGTGGAGGTGCCTGCACTTCTGTGATTCACTTTTCTGTTAAAGCTCAAGCTGCCAAAATCTTGCATGGTTTTCATCTTTCACTGAGGTACCAAAGGAGCCCGTGGTTTCACCTGGGGCTATGAGTGAACAGAACTGCCTATGTAAGGATAGTTAATAAATTTTGTCACCAACCCTGCCGACAAGGTCATATTTTTCAAGGATCAAAGCTCTTCATTGGGGCCCCTTTGGTCTTTGCCAGTGCCTCCAGACACCACCCAGGCTCAATCCCGTTGCCTTTAGACTTCTCATCCTGACTGATGGACATCACTACCACCCTGATGGAATTCTCCATTTTCCTATTATCCTCTTTTCTGTTGGCTACCTTTACTGCTTAGTGACGCACTTTCCTTTGCTGTGCAACTCCTCTCACACACGCCCACTCCTCTCCTTGCAATCAGGCCTGCATTGGAACAGAAGTACCACCCTCTGCAAATCCCCAGAAAGCCAAGCTGCTGCAAAGTCTGTGACAGAAACAAACAAGGCAAAGTCAGACTGAAATCCCCAGGCTCCACTGAAATTTAAACCCCCATTTTCACTCCTTTTGGTGAGTTCACTCCCTCTGGCAGAGGGACCAGCTAAGCTCAGCTTTCTCAGGATCTTAAAGAGGCAATTTTGTTAGAATACATCACTAATTACATTATTAAACAGCTGCCATGTTATTTCCCCCCTACAAATCCCAAAGATCTGCTTCCAGTTTGAGAGCTACACCTTTTTGCTTCCCGTTTTGTGCAGGGGAGGCAGCTACCTCAAGTATCCCAGAGACTTTCTGTGAGTGGCAGTAAATACTCCCCCAAAACAAGAAGCATCCCAGGCCTCTGGGAAACGGTCTCAAGTCAGATAAAGCAGCCTTGGATGCACAAACCTCTGGGTGTTTTTTTTTCTTTGCCTTCTTGACCCTGATGTGTCTATGCTGGCAAAAGACACACTGGTCTGCCACAAGCCAACTAATAACTGATATAATCCCAGTAGCAACAAAGCATTTGTAATCTTCCTGTGCCACAGCATGTTCTCTCTGCCATGTCTAACAACAGGGACTATCAAACCTTGCCTGGTCTTGCAGTAGTTTCACTGATAGGATGGCAGAGCAGCACACAGATGCCTGCTGACCCCTTGGGAAGGTGGGAGCCTCCTGCAGCAAACTCTCCAGCCCCGGCTCAGGCTGTGCCAACAGGCAGGCAAGGGCTGTGGCCACAGCGTGCAACAGCCTGACTGAGCTTGCAAACCCCAGGGAACAGTTAGGAGAGGGACTGAAGGGATCCCCTAGATACAAGGGGGAAAAGTAGAAGGATGAAAGGAGAGTGGATGTGGATTTTAGCAGTGTTGTACGGGAGAGGAGAAAAATCCTCCAAAGAAGCAGTTGGTTTCGCAGTGCAAGGCTTAAATCCATCTTTGCTGCTGTTCAGGTTCATCATTAAGCGTCCAAACTGCCCAAGAGAGACATACCCAAATGCTTGTAACACAGAGATACAGGAATTAATAATTTTTTACACTGTTTAGATGACTGGCTGGCAGACTAAGGTATGCATTTCTTTTCCCCCACCAACTACAAACTAAAAGAAACAAAACGGTGAAATCGATGTAAGGCTTCCAGGGAGATGTTGCCCACACAGCTGTGGCTGTGCATGAGGTCACTCCTGCACAGGTATGGGGGGAGCCACAATAACATGGAAAGTCAGCTCCTGGTAGGAAAATGTTACAAGCCACATCCCTAATTACTGAGAAAAGGAAGAACCAACACAGTATTTAAGCCTGGCAGGGTACAGCAGCCAGGAGGTGCAATAAAATGCAGATCTACATGGAAACAGCTGCTAATCATCTGCTCTGGGTAAGATAGAACAGATTTCCCTTTTAAAATACAGGTAGAAACCTATGATATGTCCTATGCCACTTTAAAATCAAGGCCTGACTGGATATGTGAATCCACCTGTAAAAACACACACACACACGAGCATACTAATGTTTTCTACAAGTGAAGAAAAGTTTAAGCAAGCTGATTTAAAACTAAATTAAAACTAAAACAGGGGCTTCTTGTGCAGCACCCGGTCTCCGCAACCCTTCCCTCTGGTACTGCTTCCCTTTCCCTGCCTTTTTCTGATTCACTTAATCCTCTGTCCCTTCTGTCCCTGTGTATGTGAAAGTGCAGAATTTTCCCAAAAGCCTTGAATCAAGGAAGGGAGAAACATTGTTTAAAAACAAGCTTTGATCATTGTGTTTGGTGAAATACTGGTAGCTGGAGGATCATTAAATTTTAAATTTATTGTATTTATTTTTTTGTATTTATTCAATGCAGGTATTAAATCTGGATTTTATACCATCATTTCCTCTAAATTGGAAGTATTTTTGGGTTACCAGGATAGTTGTACACAGTTTCTATTCTCTCCTATTACGCAAACCTGCAGACAAAAAAAGGTATTCCCTAGAGAGGCTGCTCACTGAAAGCACCAACACAACAGAGTCCTGCACTTGCTGGAATTTTCCACCCAATGGTACCAAGGCTGCTGCTCCTCTCACATGCAGGAACATAAACTGGGTTTCTTGAAATAAAGTGAACTGTGCAGGCAAGTGGAAAACTCAACTCCCACATGATAGATTTCTGAAGGTATTTCAGGCATTTTGCACTACAACCAAGTTCAATATCACAAGGAGGTAGGTACCATCTTTTAAAAGATCTAGCCCTAGCCTCTGTAAGGCCTGACAGATGCCAAGCCTTTGCTGTGACACCAAAGGTTTAATTGCTTTGTGAACTATTTATGGCACTAGCAGTTTTCCTTTTGGGTCAGTAGATCCCTGTGAATCTCTTTTCCACTGGTCACCTTTCTGGGGATGTCTGAAGGACAAGCTGCCTGCACCCTGCCATGGCCCTGTGAGCCCCCAGTGCCCTGCTGGCTGCAGTGTGAGCTGGCAGGCAGGAGCATGTTTACATGTTCAACCTCCAGCCTTCATGGGACACCTGAGCTGGTCTTGCTCTGAGTCTCACACCCACCTCAGGCACCTCTCTTCAGCTTCCCACACAACTGGAATTGCTTACTAAAACCGGCTGACACTAAACTCAGCATAAGGAAAAACCCTCGATGCCTCTCCCTGCAGATCTGCATTATTGAGCTGACAGTAACATTCAGCCATTTTTGACATCCCCTCAGCAGTGAGGGACAGGTGCCAGCTAACAGTTACTGTGTTAGTGAGAAGGGACACACAGAGGGAACAACCAGCTCGTTCTGTTCGTGCTGCCTCTTGACAGCTCTTGCACACCTCAAATAAGCATCTGTAGCTCCCTCTTTGCTCACAGTCCTGCTGTTTCATGAGGTTATATTGGTGGGCTGTGATTTCGGAGAAGCCATAAGAATGAAGTCACTCCAAAGCTTCCCAAAGTGAAGGAATTCTGATCAGTGGCAGAAGTTTTCCACAGTAGGGTTGTAGTTGCAGCCTTCCTTGGTTTTGGATGTGGTATTCTACTCATTAAGCTGCCTATGAAGACACCAGTTTAACCTTAATCTGCTGATTTTAGTGACTCTTTGGGAGAATTTTAGACAATGAAATAGGATATCCTGGCATTTTTCTGTGCCACACACTGATATAAGTGCTGTTTAATTTTACCACAAGCTACCAATGCTGAAGTGAAATAAGCAGACCAATCACATTTTGATGGTACACTTTCCCTTGGGCCCTGCAGTTCAAAAACAATGGAAAACTTGTATTTATGAGGAAAGCTAGGTGCTGGAGCAAACTGGGAAAAATTGCTAGACATGTGGGGATTCTGTAACTTTTTATCAGGATGAGGAGTTCCCTACAAAAAATAATTCCCAAGTAATACACAGAAGCAATTACTCCTTGTAGAAAATACTGTTTTTACAAACCTAAGCTGTTGCAGCACTCAAAGTTGTAAAAGGTTAAGTGATAAATGATATGGACCCAGCGACATTACTCACCAGTCAGAATCAAGCCACAGTCACACTCGCACAACTGCAGTGCCTGTCAGGGTTTATGGGGTTGATATCTGAAAGCAAGCCCCAGCAGATGGGGGTCATGTTCCAGGCGAGCAACACCCACCCGGAAAATGAACTCTACTTCAGGCTACTTCCCAAGTTGCTTATTTGTATGAAAATGTAGCACTGAGAGTGAAGTTTTCCAAAACACTTGCATCACTAAGGAATTGCAATCTTACTTTCAACATGGGAGAAACATGGAAAATTAGTGGGCAGGGGCCTGGTTAATTGAATCTCTGCCTCAGTTACCTCCGTAAGACACTGTGGTCTGCTGGGGAAGCACCTCCTGAGGTTTTTCTGAAAGGGGCCTGAAATACTTCCCAAAACGTTACCCCAGAAGATGTCTTTATTCAGATATTCAGATTTATTATTGGATTTATAATTCCACGTTATGATAGCTGCACTGATTAGATTCCAACCTAATTAAGCTGCACCCTGATTTACATCTTATTTATGCAGGCCACAACACTGCCAAGTATTAGGCACCCCCTGTCAGCTGCTGAATTCCCATCACACCCCCATGGTCTGTAAGAACTGCACAGAGTTCAAAGTACCTTTCAGAACAACAGCTCTTGCTGCAATGACAGAAATGCAGTAATACCATGTGGCTTTTCTAGACATCGTATTCATGTCATCAGATGTCAGAATGAACTTGTGAACACGTATGAACCTCAGCATAAAGTGCTCTCAAAACTGGCATGAGAGTGGTCACAGCAGAAAGGTCCATTTCCCATCTGTTGGGCACAATGTGTTTGCCACAAAAGAAAGAAGAGAAAGGAATTGAACTTCAGCCCTGACAGACAATGGTTATGCAAAAGCAAGACCGAAAATTTGCTGGCTTATTTCCTTTATTAAGCCCAAAGTAACACCTTTAAAAAATCCTGACTTCATGAATAAATCAAATGCCTTCATTAAAGAAACATTTACTGCCATTTTCTATACTTTATTTTAAGGCATACAGAAAAATATTTAACAAATGTGTATGCAATTAAATGCCAGGGACTGCTAATTACAGCCCTTCTGAATGCCTCTGCAAAACAAAGATACTCAATACAATATGTTAGAAAGGGTGGGGAAAAGAAAGAGAGGAAGCTGAAGACAATCTAATACGCATTAGTGCAGATAAATGCTGGCCTTTGGCTACGAGCAGCAAATAAGCCATCAGTGTAACCCCAAATGGCAGCCAAAGGACAATTCAGAGTCACATCCTTGCTTCTGCTTCTCTAATTCATTTCCAAAACATTTCACCTCTAACTAATTATGGAATTTAATGACAGAATGTAAAGGACTGGCTGGGGTTGCAGGCCATTCCAACAAGGCTTTAATGACATATCCTTCAGGTTGCAGAATCTTTATGTACTTAGCAGTGATTTATCATCCCTGGCAGAGGCAGGTACTTCAAAGGCAACCTTATATAAAAAATAAATTCTGCCTTTGCCAAGCATTGGAAAGAGCACTAAATTAAATTTTAAAATCAATTCCTACAGACAAACTCAGTGGGTTTGTCTATCTGGCCAACAGGCAAAAATTTATGACAGTACAGTTTTGTAATCAATAATAGCAATACAGTGCATGTTTCTGATTAGAAAAAATTAAAGATGCCAAAAACAACATTGTTAAATATTTAGGCTGTTTTGTGACAGTCCCATTAAGCAGAAACATAAAACATGCATTTTGATGAATTTCCAACTAGTTTATGTCATACTGTACTTTTTATTTTTCAAAAAAGAATATTAAAACTATTATAAGCTTTGTCACCTGCTGTAAGGCAGAATGATGTAATTTTATTCACTGCACATTTCCTGTTTGTGAGGCAAAAAAGCATAATTTACTTCTTTATAAAAGGGAAATATATATATAACTATATATATATAATTTTATTGGTATTAACATAATGCAATACCATACATTGAGCAAACAGAAAGAAAACATTTCAAAATACATTTTTTAAAAGTATCTCCCTGTAAGATAGTAAGAAATATCAAGTAATTAGCATTAACATTATTACAATACACCCTTAGCCAAATATATTAAGGAAAATCCACATTCTAATCACAGAGATAGAGGCAAACATCAACCCATAGGGGACTCAGAACATAATGATAAATACAATATCTGCATCTACTTTGAGTGACATCCAGACAAATACTGGCCCCAAAACAGCCCTCTGGAGTCTGGGTGTTATACAGAGAATACTTTGTGCCTGCTTGGCCAGGCAGCATCACTCACATGTTTTAGTCCTAGAAGATAAAGAGGAACTGAAGAGTTTAACTGCAGAGTCTAATAAATCTCAGCGTGAGGTATCTTCTCCGTCATCCAAACGAGTGCCAGTGTACCCTCTGGGAATTCATTACAAACCATTAGATAAATGGAAGTCTCTGAAAGGTCTGTACATACCTCCACTTGACAGAATACACTTAGTTTAGCATGACACAGTAAGGAAACTTCCTTCACTAATGTGAAGCACGCTTAAATGACACGACTCTGTCTGGTTGGCCTGAATGGGTTCACTGGAGTTCAGTACAAGCAATGGGAAATTACAGTTACCATGGCTGAATCCCTCTTTAATTCCTCGAGGTGTGCAGAACAAAACTGAGTGACATCAAAGCCCTTCCCCTGCCAAGACCCTCTTCCCCTTCCGTTCTCCCGTGCGGGGGGCAGTATTTTCTGCAAATGTGCTCCATGTAGACTGGATCTGACTTTGTGCCTAGTCCCATTGTGGAAAGGGTGCATTCTTCAAAAGACTGGCCATGCCCTTTGACACCTTCCTGGAGGCCTCATATTCAGGCATGTGGTTGTCTATGCTTTAACAGGTCTGTTCTCTGTTATAAACATCAAAGTTATTCAAGAAGAACTGACTTTCTGAACGGAGGCCATTAGGTTGCTTGCAAGAGGCTGAAGTTGAGTCTCCGTCGTGCCAATTCTCTAATGATAAGTTTATCAACCTTTGAGTCCAATCGGTTCAGTGCCAAGAGATGTGGATCCCATTTGACATGGAGAGGTGCTATCAACTCTCGCAGTGTATTAGCCTAATATGATAAAGCAGTGATACAATATGTTGAAAGATCGGTGATGTGCCATTATTTCCATATCATATTAGTAAATTAGAAATATTATCATGCAAACAAGAGCAAATAGCAAGTCTGGCATACAGTAGCAGCACTACAGAGCCTTTCTAATCTGCATGCAGCTATGCTCGTGAGGACAGAGACATGGCACTGTTCTGCTATTACACCTCACTCCATTAAAATATCCATCCCTGATGCAAAAGAGGTATTTAGGGCAGAAAGTTATATATTCTCTTTTTGTAGATATGTTTTCAAAAAGAAAAAAGAACAGAACAAAGACCAATTAAAAAAACCCCAAACAACCCACAAATAAAACAAGAGAACAATACACATCCTAACCAACTTGGTAGGTTTTCTCCATGTTGAAGACACATTAGCTCATTTGGAAGCACTGGGAAAGGGTCACATGAATGAGGAGAATGGAAGCAAAGAATGTGCCCCAAATCCACCAAACGTGCTACAAACACAGAAAAATATCCTGGTGGCAACTTATGCGTGAACTAGAAAAAGAGGTGGCACAACACAATCTGGCTCCTTTCGTTCTCCTAGCTGACAGTCCAGCGTTGTGCAATGTTGGGTGAAGGATAAGATACAGAGCTAGGAGATCATGTGATTTTGCAACCACACTGACATTACACACTTCCATAAGCTAGGGCTTGAGAACTCGAGAATCTTTGTGGACCTGTGTTAGCAAAGAAAAGAGAAAGAGAGAGGTGGAATAAACAGCATACAGCTAAATTGTTTACTTAGAGTTTCTGTGTGGAAATGCAGTCTCTGCACAGGCAGTTCCAAAAGCCTGGCTGCTCTCAGTGCATTCCTTATTCTATTGTCTACTACACTAAATTGTAATAAAAAAACTAAATTCCATGGATCTTAACATCCATTGTCATTTTGAATCCCAGATATGAAATAGCTGGGGGATGTTTTGTTGTTAAAAAAAAAACACTTTGGGAAAGAGTTCAACTGTGCATAATGTAAAGGTGTACGAACTCATTCCAATTTAACTGGTGAGATTTGTTTAACTCCTGTTAAAGAGATTTTTTTTTTCCAAAAGACAGGATGGAAAGGAAGGAAAATATCAAGCATTGCCATTTTTATTCTTGAGCATATCACAAACGGTCTGGGAAGCAGAAAAGAAATGTTGTCCCAGTGACAGAAAACACAAGGTAGAAAGAATCCCAGATTGGAAACATTGGTGCCATTTACTCCACACATGGCAGCAATTGGAAAATGAGTTTCAGAGAGCCAGAGGGTGAGCAATGCTATACAGAACTCAAACCCAGTTCAGCCTCTTCTCTATTGCTGAGATTTCCTGGGACTCTGTGCGTCAACAAGGCAAGGAGGAAGAAGAAGTGTGAGGAAAACAGTTTATATAACTAAATTCTAAGTATAGCAGTCAAGAGAATATTTTACATAACCTATTGTTTAAAAGAAAAACCATTTGATTCCACAACCAAAATGAAAAAAACCCAAACCCAACCCCCCAAACCAAACCCCAAACCCCTGACAAACAAAAGGCCAAACTAGCACATTTCAGGACTCATGGGGTTGAGGAAAGGGAGACTTTGTACAGTACATAAGGGGATGTTTTTCACATTTTATCCTGTTTTATACTACAAACAGTGGTAGCATTGAAAATAAGAGTCTTGGGTTTATTTGGAAAAAGACACTAAGTGAAAGAGGATACTGCTGCCTCATAGGTATCACTCCTGCAGCTTCAGGAGATCCTGTCATCTTATGGCTGTTGTTCATACAGCTTAATCACTAAGAATTCAGAAAGTTTGGTTTCAAAGGTCAGGCTCTGGCAAAAGAAACTTCCCTTTTTGTGAAACAAGGTGGCTGTGAAATAAAGGAGGGTTACTGGAGTTAAGGTAAGGGCATTGTCTAGCAGATGTCTATACCCAGCTCTTCCTCACACCCAGCTGAGTCCGGCTGGGACAGGTCCTCTGTGTCTGTGGAAGAACTGTGCTACCCTCAACACATGGTGGGACAGGACTTGTGTTATGTACATAAAATGCAACTAAATTTTGCACTAGAAGACTATTTCTGAAAAAACCCTGCAAGTAAGACATACTTTCATAAAGACTGTTTGGTAATATTGCTAAGGTTTGATTATATAAATTATCAAACACTGGTCATTTTTCACTGTCCCAGTTTGGATTAGTCACTGTGCATGAACATCCTTTCATTAACCTCTTGTGGTAAGTTGTAGCATATACTGTCCTATTTATCTTAATGTGAATATAATTTTCAGGCATTAGGGGGGCTTTTCTAAATAGATTTTCAATATCACTTACTGATAGTAACTAAGCATTTAGAAAATCTGCTTTTTAGTTGTAAAATTATTTTTCCTTATCCTTACAAACCCCACATTTTCCTTTCTGTATCAATAACATTAGCAAAATTATTTATGTAAAAAATCTCCAGCATATGGTTTTCTTTCTAGGTAAGGGTTTTAAAATTTGTTTTAAAGGAGAACAAATACAAATAACAAAGAACGAATAACGTGCTTTCGGATGGATACTTATCGACACTACAACTTACGAAACTCATGAGACTTGCAAACATTTTGAAAAGTAAACCAACTGCCATTCACATAGAAAAATGAATGTGACCCTGTGAATACAGTGAAGTGAACTTACTGCATTTATCAACCAAATTATGTTTGCATTATGAAAAGAATTTTATGGCAAATGACTTCCCCAGAGTGGTTACAGACACAAAACTGCCTGCTGCAAATCCCTGCCTATTCCTTCAGTTGATGTGGTCGTGTGGGAGGTGAGGAATCTTACGTCTGAGCAAACCTGCAGCAGTAGGAGGTACTTTACCCACCTAAAGTGGCGGAGACAGAATGCACCTAGGCTGGGACCAACCCACCAAGCAGGAGCAAAAGGATGCTCTGCACACCTTTCCAGGCCAAGTGTCAAAAGCCAATAAAAATGTAAGCAAAGGGGAAGAGAAAGTTCTCTGGAGAAATGTTTGAGAGTCACAATCAATAAGGTCTCAAAATGGCTCTCACACAAGAAGTCCTATTTAAGGAAAGGAGCACAGAAGGTGATACAAGTCTTTCTCTTTGAGACTGATTTATAAATAAATTTTTAAGGCACAGCAGCAGTCACTAATGAGAAGGTAGAAAGTTAGGGTTTTCCCTTTGATGTGTTTTTTTAAATAAAAAGCACAAGATTTTACCATTTCCACTTAAGAGTAAAAAACCCCACTTTCTTATGAATCTTCACATTATATATTTTGCCTGAACAGACTACAAGATACCTGGTTATTAAATGGTATGTTTATGATAAATGTTCTTTTCAAAAAAGGGTTAGGTTGAATAACAGCAGGTTAATAAACTTACTTTTTAAATACATACTGAAACTTTAGAAATAGAAATTTCAGACTTCCCTTCTATAGTGACAATCAGTAAACCTGTACCTGCCTTTTGAAGATCTACCCTTTCCTTAGTTTGTATCCTATTTTGTGTACATATTTCTACATCTGTCTGCATACTCAAGAGAGAAGAACTTTGACTGGAAGTCCTTACCTACTATCTAGTCCAATAATGAAGCATATCTAGTTATGCATATTCCCCTAAAGGTAAATACTTTGCATGAGTGATCAGGCTCTGAACAAGAATGAATGTGAAGAACAACGGGGAAAAGAAAACCTTCCCCATGTGCCACAAGCTGCTACCTGGCTGCTTCTCTTAGAAGTCCACTGGCAGATACGTGGTCCTCCTTACTAGGGAAATGGCTTTGACACAGAGTCCTGGGGAGGACTGCTGGCAGATCTGCCAACTGTCTATTGCTCAATGGTGGGAAGTTCCCACCATCTCCAGGTCTCAGACAGATGCAGAGATGAAAAGGAGCTGGTAGAGAGCCATGGCCTCTGCACATTATCCTGTAGGGAGCCAGTTAGGTATGGAAGCAATAGCAGGAGTCACTCAGTACTCCTCTGGAGACTGCAGAAAAGGGCACTAAATCAAACAATGATAATACAGGAGTATGCTATCTGCAAGTTTCAGCTTTTCCAACATCACCATATATGCTTTAGTGTCCCCCATGTCCTCACTGAGGAACACTAAGAGCACAAATGTTCTACAGGAAAGCACCATGGTGCGGAACAGGGACAGCAGGACAGAAGGTGGTGACAGCCCACGTCCAACCTCCAGTGCCTGCTCTGCTGCAAGTGCTGCACTCGGTCCCATGAGAACAAGGCAGTGGAAATTACAGGGCTCTGATCAGCAGGCATTTTTCCTCCCACTTACCACAGGCTTTCTAAATTGCAAATGTAACCCATCTCTCCTATTCACTTCATGTTCTATAGCTATTGCTAAATAACCCTCTATCTACCCAGTACTAAAGAACTAAATAAACTAAAATCTAGCACATTAACTTGCTAAATTACTAACTCTTACTGTATTATTACAGTGCATTATATTATATTATTCCTAATTCTGCCCCTATTTTATCCCTCCATATTAGATATATCTCATGGTTATTATGCTGTTAAGATATCTAATACCTGCAAAACTCTCTCCTTCAGCTCTTTACCAGGGTCTTACTGGAGTGACAGTTCACAGCTCCAAGATGGAACACTTCGAGCTGTGGTTATGTCAGAAAATAAGGTTATGTTTCCAGGGTAGTTGATTTTGTAACCATTGCAAAGTAATACAAAGAGCTGCTTCCAGACAAAGGTTGCCCTCTAATTTGGGACATGAACAGTGAGACACAGTTGAATAACCATGCTCAGGAAAAAGAAAAAAGAGAGCTGGCTGAACTTCTCATAGTTCTATACGCATTCAAAAGGCACAGGATGTAATCACAACTTTACCATCCCACTGGGCAGTTTTTGAATTCTGATAATGATATCAAAATTCCTGGATATTGGCACTCTAATTGCTGGATTACACGGAGACTTAAGTTACATAAGCCTACGGGACAAGCCTCACCCAGGAGAAGTCTATGTTACATCCAAAAGACAAGCACATGAGGCATGCATCTAATGGTGAGATTCCTTTCAATACAATTGTTAGTACTATTGTAAGCTAAAACCAGCCAGGCTATGACTGTAATGGCATATAAAGCTCAATGTAATCTACCAAACCTCCTGCATGGTTTATTCTGAGAACTGCTTGAAAATCCATGTCTTTGTTTCCTGACCATAAAGCAGGAATTGTAGTTCCAATCTGTCACCCCATGAAAGAGTTAATGTACAACACAAAAGTGGGAGCTGTGTTTCCCAACTAATGCTTTGGACATCAACCCTGAAAAAAAAGCAATGTACTAATTTTTTGCACTGTTATCAACACATCTTTTAATAATGAGTATTTAAGGAGAATTGGTCTTATTATTGTAACAAACTGTTCTCTGTATTACTTTTTCAACTACTTTTTAAAGCTGTATTTCTGGGAATTTTTTTACATTAACTTTACAGCTTTAAAAGCAGACAGAAACGTATGGAATTAATTATAGCATGAAAAATTTAAATGTACACAAACAAATTTTTAACTTCAACCAGTAGAAGCCCCTTTGGTTAGTAAAGGCTTTAGCAGCCAATCATCAAGTAACACAATTGCTTTTTCTGGTGGTGCTTTTCATACTGACAACAAAAATACCAATACACTGACAAAATCCCTGGTGTGGCTAAATAACACACATCCATGTTCCCACTGCCAGGCTACATCCAAGGGCAGTGGATGGAGATGCTGCCCCTGCCACAAATGCTGACAGCTAAAGCAACCTGCCATCCTGGCCTGGGATCCCTTCTCTGACTGGGTCAATAAAAGAGCCACAGATCATCTGAGCACTGCATATTAATATCATCATACCGTGTGGTTAAGGTAAAATGAATGCTGAGAAAAAACTGTTACCTTCTTTGTGCCCCATTTGGCTGAGACTTTTCAGCAGCTTTTGCTAAAACCTCGAACAGGAATGGTGTCAAAACCTGTCCAGCTGGGGAAAATTGGGGAGGCAGATGATTATTATTGTTGTTATTATTATATTAATATTGATTGTGTTGAGATATTTTAATTTAATTTGGAGCTCACTGGAGGGGCCCACACACAAAATATGGACTCCACTATTACTCTTCTGGCAAGGCCAACAAGTGAAATGTTGGCACCACTCCTGGTTGGTTGTGCTGTGTTTAACAGAGGTATTCCCTTCTCTTCTCCTCATGTTCTAGCACGCTGACCTGTCAATCCACTTGCCTTGACTGTTCCCAGACAAGTATTGTTGTTCTGCTCCAACTCTATTTTTGATTCAATCAGGTCTCTTTCAGGGTCGAGGAGGACCATATTTAGCAACAAAAATACTATCAGACCTCACATCAACAACCTGAAATATACTGCACAAAATTAGCATATAAAAAACCTGCTTTTAGAAGCCTTGCTTTTAATTAGTTTGATTCCCATAAAAATATGACAGGAATCACCTTTCATGTTCTAAACCAATGATTCAGCCGCTTTCTCGGGTATCTATGGCATCCTGAAAGCCCATCAGAGCAACAAAGAAATGAGCTCCTTGTCTTCCTGGAGTGAATTCCTTACCTATTTGGGAGTATAAAATGAAGAATTATTGATTCAATGTTTCACACCTGTTGGATACTGAAGTCATGTACTTTCATCTGGTAAATCTAACTTATTTTTTATGAGAATAATTATCTCCATATAAAAAGCTTGCATTGAAAGGTTTTATGTAAGGTACTCTTCTGACAAGCAAAACATTCCTATGTTGTTTGTTAAGAATTGCTTGTATATTTTTAACATGCAAGAGCTGTTTTCAGAGGGGATCCAATTTTTCCATAAAAAATATATCTTAAGCCGATCATATTCCAAACAATGCCATCACTGGTGTAATACGAGAAATTCAGGGTTGCACAGGGATTTCATTAGACTAAAGATTACTGTTACAGGAGTCAAATGCTGAAAACATCAGAAGCTCTTGACTGTTTTTTAACTTTAAAGATAGCAACAAACAGCAAATTTTAAATTATTTCAAATCCCTGAACATGCTGGACTGAATGAGATCTAGCATGGACAGTATCTCTTCAAGCCTGCTAAGACAGTACTTCAATATGCACTTTAGGAGGGGAAAAACCAGCAAACTAATCAAGGGAGTATTTTGTCGTATCACCTTATGTGTTCAAGCTCCTGGTTAAATACTCCTTCAGAAAACCATAAGGCTGCCATTCATGCATGGATAGCAAAAGGCATTTGTCAGACTGGCCAGGAACCCAGACAAAGCTGAAGGATGCCATGCCAGGGTTTCACGGCCCAAGATGCCCAGCCATGCAGGAGTCCTTAGCCCTCCTTCCCAGCCTTTTCTGACCCACCAAAGGCCCTCTTGGTGAGAGGACACACTGCACCCAGTGGTTTTTAAGGAAAGATCCTGAGTTCTTGGTGAACTGGTGATAACCAGTAAGTAGTCACATCTACACTTCCATCAACTCCTACTCTTCCACTAATTCCTCCACCAGTTCAGAAGGTTTTTACCCTCAATGACCTTAGCACAAAAGTACAAAGACATCAGTGTGAAAATTGCTTCTCATTAGTCTCTTCCTTGCTCAGTCATCCCCAGGCATCTCCAAAACACACAAACTGCCCTGTCACACACAGTTTGGTGCAGCGTAGCTGCCACACTTCTGTATGATGGCATTGTTTCACAGAAAAAAATAATCCTACACTGAACATATTACAGCACCAATATGTGATTCAGGCCCTGGTTCTCTTCTCCTACATCTGACCCCTTCCCAGTGTGGAAGGACAGACCTGCTGTCCTCTGGAGTGAGGGACCAGTGCACAGGGCCCACCAGGTACCTATTTCCCTGTTCCTACAGTAGCTCAAGCTCCTCTACTGGCACAAACCACCAGAGTTGTGTTGGAGATGGGCACTTCTCAAAGCCTTTTGAGTTGTTAAAAGTGGTGTTCTTTTTCAGGAGAATGAAAACAGGATCTCTGCAGCTTTCAACTGGAAATGAGAGTGCCATCATCTTAGAACGTGCACAACTACTTGCTCCTGCTATCTCAACCAGGTCTTTAGATCACAACCAGGGAAAAATATCTTTAGTTTACTCAAAGGTAACAATATCCAGGAAAAGAGAAGCCTTATTAAAATGAGGGCAGCTCTTCCCCAAAGGACTGCTCCAGCTCTGGGAGCAGTTGGGCAGCAAGGGATCTGCTAGTGTGAGATGATGGCTGAGCAGGCAGGGGAAAGGAAAAGGAGTTGGAGAAAGGCAGGCACTGTGTGGGAGGGAGCACCCATTGCAGCTCCACCACTGACACTTGACCCTGGATTTGCTGTAGCTATCTGCTGGGAGGTGGAGGAGACACATTTCAGACATAACTAGTTTTACAAGAAACCTCTCAATCTGGGTAATGACATGGAGGGCTCAGCCCGCTCCCCGTAAGCCTCCAGTAGTGCTGGTCCCCAGAGCTGCTGAGCACTCAGCCCTTGGTCCTGCCAACAGCGACAGAAAGGGCATCAGGAGGCTTGAAGACAAAATCCCTTACTGTCACCACAACTGGTCACTGTTGTCTGCAAGGGAATCCAAATGGACCAAAACACCCTGAGATGCTGGGGGAAGGGGTTACCTGTAAAAACAGCCACCCTTTGAAAATGCTGGGTAAGAGTGCCCTTCCCTCAGGGGATGGTAAGCCAAAGGATGCTTGTAATGAGGGGTTTCTGCCCTCCAGACCAGTCACATGCATGGGCAAGGCTCCCCTGGGCAAGCTGTAGCATGACCCAGAGCTGTTACACAGGGGATATCTTCCCAGAAAATTGCTACTCACTCCTGCTTTGGTTTGTTTAAGTACTTTTCACCAAAATATCACCACCAAACAAAGAAAAATATTAGCATCTCTACAGCCTGAAAAACACTATAATGTAGCTGAGCTCTGTTCTCATCCCATAACAGCAACCTCCCTCCTATGGATTTCTCAAGCTGCTTAGTTAGCTGTTGTCCTCTGCTATTTCCTTCAGAAGTTACATTGTCTTTTTTACTTTCCTCTCCTCTGCAGTCTTGTATATGAATAAGCATTACACTTTTCATGCATCAAACCAAACCTTTTTCTTTTTTCCCTATCACAGAAACATCTCATACCAAACAGTTCCCTTTAGTTCTCTTCTTGGATTGCACTTAGGAAAAATGTCAAATCAGCTTCTACAAAAAGAGAGAACTAGGGAGGTTTGGCTTCTACATATGAATAAACACAGGAAGTAGTGTAGATAAAGCAGAAACAAAATAAAATGAGACTCAGTTGTGACATCTCACCTCAAAAAGCAGTACTGAAAAAGGCAGAGGAGGGCTGATAGGTTTATTGTGATGCAGAAGGATTTTCCTGCAAGGAATGCATGGTCTAGGGCTAATCAAGACTTCTTCCCCATAAACAAGGGGGATGGAACAGAAACCTGCATAATTATGAGGACCTACATGCAGAGAAAAGGTTGATAATTGCCTCTTCAAGTAACAGAAACATCTGAGAGTTTGTGTGCTAGGTTTAAAACTAACCAGAAGGGATGCTTGTCTTTCTAGCCTGGAGTTAAAATGTGTAACTCCTTATTGCCACATGACAGAGCTCAAAGTACACCTGAGTTCAAAATCAATAAAACTATTTTGTGGAAGAATGATCCATCAAGGGTTACAAGCAAGACACCTTTAACTCTCCCTAGAAATATGTTTTTAGGCATGGTTCAAGGCAGGCTAACTGGGTTAGCTGGGATATGGGGCTCACCTCTCTTTAGTACAATCACTTGTGCTTGCAGGTGACTTTTTAAAACCCAAATAACTCTGAGTCTAAGATCTAATATAGAACTAGATAAATCAATATTTTAGAGAATTTTTGCTAAGCCCACATCTTCTGTGCAGAATGGAAAGGTTAGATTGCAAGATTAAATAGTAAAACTAACAGGCTCAGTGAATTTTTAATTTTGCAAGGATTTGGTTTTTTTCAGAAGAATGTAGACACCCCTGTTAAAGAAGTTGTGTATCTAGTGTCAGTAAGTGCATTAATTTTCCCATATAATGCCAGGACTTGCCATCAGTACAACTGGCTATTCCAAAGAGTTACAGAGTAACCAAAATGTTCAGTGTATATTATATGATATATCTATTCAACACTTCTGTGAAAAAGTAAGAATTTTCTCAATTTAAGTTTTCTATTAAAAAGTACATGAGAAGGTAGGATCAAGCAAGAATGTACCTGTTCTGGTTACATATCAACACAACAGCTGGTGATGAAAAAAATGTTGATGACCATGATTGATATACTTCTTTGTGAACTATAAAACAGCAAGAGCACAGTCAGCTTAAGCTGAAGGTGTTTAAAGCAACCCCTTAGCAGGTGTGTGCAGAAACCTTGGGGGGATTTCAGAACTGGAACTCCACAGTAACAAGTCTATGTGCAGAGAACAATCTTGCCTGCTCAGCGTGGAACTACCACAACCATTGTATTTGCCTTGGAAGGAGAGAACAAGTGTTAGTAAAATCCAGGAGGACCAGAGATGAAGATCTGGCTATATACTTTTGGTCATTAATAATAGTCCTAAAGATGAGCAATACCAGTCTAGAGAAATGCAAAACATACGAGGACAAAATAAAGAAACAGCCTCATGAATTTGTCCTTTAAAATCCTACTCTATTTCCAAACAGTACAACTGAGTAAGTCATCGGAAGAGAAAGTCTCAGCATGGCCTCTGCTAGCACCTTCAGAAGACAAGAGCTAAGGGGCCACTACGGAAAGGTTTTATTTGCCAAAAATAACTGTCACCCCAACTAATTATGAACATTGATATTACAGGGTTTTCAACTTAATCACAAGGTTATGCGGGATTCTCCTCCTTGGAAGACAACTTGGGCTGAGCAGTATTTCAGTGCACTGGCATGGTCAATGCACAGAACATGGCCCCAGCATAAAATCCATCCACTTGGCTCACCTGTGCAAAATGCTATACTGCATAAATATTTGAAAGAAAGGCTAAAGCAACATACAGTAGGTTATGCTGTAAGACAAATGTGACACTGTAGAAACAAAATACTTTTAAAACAGTTTTTCTAACTGGGGAAAGATTTATACCACCATTTATATCCTCATTTGTGGCACAGAGAATTAGAGGCTGATGGGATTTTCATTTCAAAAACCAATCACAACTTAATTAAACTCGTTCCATAGCTTATCCTCACCATTACAGATTTATGCCCTATTTCTAATCTTCTACCTTTTGCTTCCATCTCACCCCACTCAGTTTTGCAATCTCCTCCCAGCCACCCTGATGTTTCCAATTCCCACGTACTACAGATCAGACTGCACAAACTGTTTCTTTTCTTTTTCAAGAAAAGGGGTAAATTAAGCCTCCACCACCTTGGGGGTGTGCTTTCTTTGTTCACTGGGTTACTCTCAGCAACCTCCTACTCCTCATCATTCCAAGGCACAGTGACGCTCAGAAATGTACATGGTCTTCTGACAGCCTTGGCAACAAAGCCAAATCTATGTAGAATATAGAATCTCACCCCTCCACACCTGCCTTCCTCCAAGTAGAAACTACAGGTGTCACAGGTGCTGGCTGCTCAGGGCCATCCACCCATGCCCTCATCCTCCCACATTCAACCTCCACTAAATTTCAGGAATAATGAAATCCATAAAGACCCAAGTGCTATTTTCAAAACTGAAGAGTCTAATGTTTACTGCAAGTGACTTTTATACTCTCCTATAAATCCCATAATCTTGTTTAGCCACAACATACACAAGCTTAGGAAATTGGTCTTTTGGGATGGGACAGGCCAAGAAGAAGGTGGCTGACACAGTTCTGAGTTGTATTAACTGTAAAAGTCATTTCCAAACTGTGAGTCTTCAAGGCAATAATTTTTTAACTTTATGAACACACTGACACTTCCTTCCACCTTCTACCAATAGTTCAGAAGTAATTGTACCAAAAATTTCAGCCATTCTTTAAACAAGTATTCCCAGGAAAGCTAACACACATCTTTTTACCCTCTCCTTTTACTATGGAGACATTTTACAGATATTTTACAGATTGTGCAAGACTTTCATCAAATGAATTTTCCTTAGAGTTTGCACAGATACAAGGATAACCTTTTTATTCTGTAAGATTCATGATAGCCACTATAAGGTGTCCTTATCTGCTGGCAGAATATGTAAATTCAAGGTTAAAACATAAAGTGAGCAGAGAACTTGGAAACTATTGATTTATTAATCCATAATGCACCAATGTCTAAAGTGCATTTGTGTTTGTTGGGTCTTTTTTTTCACATTTTATTTTTATTCCACAGTGTCACCATTTCATAAACGATGTTCAATTTTCAATGTGTTGGTATAAAAAATTTATGGTATGGTTAAATTAGTCTAGTTGATTAATAAGTACTTATAGCCCTTGGAAGAATCACGTGAAACTTTTGAGGATACATTAAGAAACAGGACATTAAATACCTCGATCATACAGTGACACTGTAGAAGGTACGTAGAACATGTAAAAAAATTAGTAATTTAGTCTTGGATAGTTTTAGTTTGGAGTGTAAAATTTAAATGGAATTTTGCCCAGGCTCTTCACATAGTCAGAAATAAATAAATAAAAATACTCTCTTCTGTCTTCTAAAGAGACAGAAGCAAGCAACTCCCGTTGTCTTTAAAGCCATTACAATAAAGATAGAAATACAAATGTTTTGCTGTAAAATTATGTACATGTACTTAGCTTAATTAAACAAAAAAAAGGGCAAATGTCTTGAAAATAACATTTTTTTTTTAATTAAAAGTTTAAAATAAATGGCAGGACACATTCTTGCAGGGAGGAAAGAAACAGGAACTCTCGCAATAATCAGCTTCAAGCTTTTTTAGATTTAGTATGATTTTTATATTGGATTTCAAGTGTGCACATTGCTACAGCAAAAAAATCTCACTTCAATGCCAATTGTAGAAGCTATTGAAATATTTCTATGTGAATTCTAAACCAGATTTTGCTATTTTTACTACAGGAAGATACTCTCTAATTCCCCATGTCTCATATTCACCATCTCTCAAGTATTCCATGAAGACCACTCTGCACATGTAGGAAACCCCACTGACAGGGGATTCTGGCATCGCCAAGCCTCTGGGTGCTGTGCCAGGAGCCATTCCTGGAGCCTCCCCAAGCCATCCCTACTCACTCAAAATCTGAGCTCCTTTAAGCTGGAACTAAAAGCACAAGGATCCCCAGTTAGGTTTTCTTACTTACTCTCATCAGTGGTGCTGGGTAAAATGATGAGGGTAAACTTCCTGCCCTTGCCACTGCCTGATCTCTGTCCATCCCTGAATTTATATCCAGGAGAAATCTCCTAAGTGAGGCTTCCTTAGTTTTGCTTCCTCCTTGAGGCCTGTAAATCATCTCACGATAAAATGAACATTTCAAAAACTGGCTGAAATGTGGTTTAAATTGAAGTTTTTTGGTAGCCTCCCTCCCCACTCTCTGATGGTGATAACAACGCAAATACTTTTAAACAAATCAGCAGTGATATTCTATATTCCAAAAGCCTGAAGTTTACCCCTCTGGAATTCAGAAGAGAAGAAATAGCTGGTATTATTTTGTGACAGCAGTACTCAAAATGTGGAGCCAGAAAGCAAAAATCCTACTTAAAATGCAGCCATTTTCTTTATGTAAATACAGTAAGATCCCACAGAGAACTTGTTTCATGCTTTGTTCATAAAATCATGGTATTTCATAGCACCACACTAGTAAAAAGATGCTGGACTGCTAACCATCGTCAACAAATTCCAAAATCCACAAATTTGGGGCACAAAAGGAGACAAAAAATACTTATCTTCTTGGTTTTAAACCATGCTTTTTTAAAAAAAGCTAGAAACCTATTTTATTAATAATGAATGAGAACTGCAAAATTACCTGATTACAGGGCACTTTTTTTTGTTTGTTAATACTGTATTATCTCATTTGTTTCAAAAGAACTGGAAATTCTTAATGTTAAAAAACAACAGAAGATCTTACAAATAAAACACACATGGCTACCATAAACTCTGAGCATTAATGAGCCTTCTGCTCCCCACCTATCTCCAGGTAACATCTTCCTTGGCTATTTAGATGCAGAAGGTCTGTGACACAGGGAACAATCTTTTCCTTCTAGAAGTTCAGCTCTCAGAAGTGAGCAATATTAGCCACCTTCCCTATGCAAGGTGTCCTCTGACAGCAAAAGCCAAGCCCAGATGGAGGAGACACCAGAGGCTCACTGTTAAAGGGAGGGCTGCACTGTGGGGTTCCCCTGAGGCTGCTCTGCATCCAGAAACAGTCCCAGATGGTACCAATAGCCTGAACAGTGCAAAAGAATAAAATTATTAAAATCCACTGGCACCGAAGTGTGAGGAAACATCTCCTAGACTGCTGGAAGACAGTCTCAGAAGCTAGAATGATATGGAGGGATGAAATCCCTTGCCAAATTTTATAATTTTATATAATGATATGGTAAATGCTGTGCTAACAGACATAGAACCTGGCAAACACCAGGTTAGTCTGCAAGGCTTTTTATTTTTTTTTTTACGTAGTTAGGCTGTTAGTTTTACAAAATGTCATATTTATTTGTTGGCTGGTTTTAGCCCAATTAATTTGACATTTTAATTCAGCTAAGGCTTTTATTAACATGAGCTACTTAATGTGCATAGGTAAGAGGCCCAGAAAAAATCATAACAACTACAATTAGAAAAACAACCATTAAGCAGAAAAGCATCTGGGATACTGTACAGCCCGAAGTGAAATATGAAGTACAGTATGGTTGCCAAACAGATGCTTATCACAGTTAGAGCATAGAACAGCCAGGGCAGAGCAACCTTCCTGGTTTCAACCAGATGTGCTGCACCCAGTTTGGACACTGCCATGGCAGAAGAGATGGGAGTCAGCCTGGAAAAGCCAGGGAAGCTCAGCAAGAGGCATCAGAGGCCTAGCAAACACTGTCTATAGGAAAAACTAAACCAACCTTCACAACAACCTTTCAGCTCAAAAGAAGGGCTACTATAATGGAGCAGTCTGTTTTCTGTGCCATAAGGAAATGGAAATGCTGGGCTTAAATTGCAGAGGGAACAATTCAATATCCATTAGCAGAAAAAAAAAAATAAAAAATTATTCCTTCCAAAAACAGCAAAGAGGAAAAGCACTGTCTGGAGGGAATGAAGAATGCCCACCACTGGGGGTGTTTAAGATTTGGAAGGTATGGCAGCTCCAGATTTAGATGGCTAATGGATAATCTTCCAAATTACTTCCAGTTCCCTGGTTCTGAGACATGCACACCACAGTTACATCTTCACCAGGGTCCTTGCAGGGACCAAGATTTTAACCTATACACACTGCCCTCCTGCACTGGAAAGGTTTAGGAAACCAGTAAGGACATTATGATGCCAAAAGATAATAATCTAGTGCCATTTTAGCTGTCTAGGGGTATCCAAGGAAGTTGCATAGGGCTGGCAGGTTAGACACTTCACCTCCACAAAATCTGTGACCCTCCGGAGCAAGGAAAGTCAGTCAGAAAGCCAGGCTAGCATGCTAGGACAACTCACAAAAAATTGTCCTACAACATTGATTGCACAGGCCTCCATGAAAATATTCATCTTAAATGCAAAAATTCGGAGGACTTCTTTTTTAAAAAATAGATCAAACTAAACTGCTTTGTAGCAAATGTGGCTTTTCTGAGTCTTCTGTGCAGCTAAACAAAAAATTGGTAGGATGCCTACTGTTTGCACTGAAGTCCTTAATATCCCATCCTGTTTCCCATGATGAACATTAATTAAACAGGAATGCATGTTTACATGGTGACCCTCCAGACATTCAGCATAGTTGTAGTTTAATAAAACTATATCCCTCCCATGTCCTTCCATGCACTACTGACTCAAGTTCATCCTTGTTTTAATGGCTGCCTTGAAAGAACATGAGAGCCACACACGACAGATGGTACCACCTGGAGATGTAATGAATACATTCTGAAAAGATTTTAGTTCTCCTCTGTTCTCCTAGTCCTACTGGTACTGTGCCATCATCTTCTGATTTAATTACCATTGATTATAGAAAGGATTTAATCTTTTTTTTTAGCTTTGAAAATTTAAAATTATACATTTCAAAAGAACATTCTCATGTACATGACACGTAGCTAACTTTTTTATTTTAGATTTCTGTTTCCTTTGGAATTGGAAACCTTCAGATCAGGCCAAATGCCCACCATATCTCAAAGAGGAACTATCCCAGTTCTGCAAAAATCCCAGTGAGAAAGGGCTTTGTCATGGAAAAATTCCAATTAAATTGCAGTAGTCAAATCTAAGAGTGTCTTTAAAACAATTTTCAGTGAGTTTCAGTGAGAAGGTTTATATAAACAATTTTAAAAATGCCTGTTTTTCATGTTTGAAATCAAAATGAATGTGAGTTTCCATTTTAGGACAGGAAAACCCTCTTTTCAATGGAAAATTATGTGTTAATTAAAAAAACCCAACAAGTTGGGTTTTCCTTTTCATCCATGAAGTAGTATCAAAAAAGCTACATATCCTCATTTAGGAAATTTGACTATCACTTCAGAACTGAAAGCACATTTGGAATGGAGGAAGTGGAAACCGCAAGCACAAAAAAAGTCTTTTTTATACTGAATCTTTTCAGGCCAACAAACTGGGAAGAAACAGCATATCCTTCAGTGGGGTAAACAGAGAGCCCTAGAGGACTTGGACTGTCTTCCCTCTATTGCTTGTGAAGTGTTCTAGCATTTATGAGTGGCCTTTTCCCAAGGAGAGCATCTCTGCAGCCAGACTCAGACAGGGCAGCAGCAGAGACAGAGCTTGCTGACACCAAGTGGAAAAATTATACATAAACCAGACTGGTTACACAACACCTGGTGAGAGAATTAATGCAGAACATAAAATGCCCCACCAGAAATACACCGTCACATGTACAGATTCCCTGTTTCACCACCCAACCCGAAGGGGTCTCTGGTAGGGAGTAGCCCAGCTCCATTCAAAGTTCCCAACTTAGTAACTGAATTGAGGAAACTTAGCAAGAAAAGCAATTTAGAAGAATGGCCATGTATGAAATTCTCTTGTGCATTACTTTTGCTTATAAAAAGACAATTTAATCCACGTATTCCAGGCAAAAGCAGATGACCTTTGTTGGCAATGAAACCCAAAGCTATTAAAACCAAAAGAAAAGTAGGAATTCATCTCTCCTTTGCATTTTTAGCAGCATGGGCAATGGAAATCAAATAAAATTTTAAATGTGGCAACAATGTATTTGTGGGCAAAATGCATCTATATGTATAAACACTAACAAGCATAAAATTAAACTATTCTTATTTTTGTTGACAGCCCATATTGCTTCCTGAATTGCTACTCAGTAAATGATTCAATATTTGGCTTTCAAACACTGCAGGCAATTTTTTCCCCTTGAACTGAATTTTTAAATCAGGATGTGGAAGTTTTATATCCCATAATTTTTATTTAGAATACAAACTCACTTCTGCAGTGGAGTTGCTTTTGCATATGAGAACTGAAAAAGCTTTATTTAATAAATTTTAAATTTTAATTAAAGAACATGCTCAGAAATAAACATATCTACTCCCAGTACTTGTTTATCTAAGATAGTCATATTTTTGAACATAATTAGGCAGCATTTTTAGGTAAAATCAATCTGAGTTAACAGCAAAAACAGTGCCTTGGAGGCAATGGGACAAGTAGACAAGGCATAAAATGCTGATGGTCTTCACCCCATAGGAGTGCAAATGCCCAGTCAGGTGACACAGGAAGGCTCAAATGGGAATTAGGAACGAAAAATAAGATCCCCAAAAACAATGCTCAGAAAAAGCAGACATGTCAGTAACCTACTCCAGTGTCTGAGCATGCACGGGCTGTGTCGCTCAGAAGGGTGTCAGGCAAAAACCACCCCCCCCAACCTGCTCTTGGTTGTACAGAACTGATAGTGGATGCAGTAAGTTAGAATAACACCCTCCTTGACGTGCCAGAAGGTGCTGCACTTTGTGCCATTCACCAGCTTCATATGGAATACTTCTAATGTGAAACATTACCTCAATTTCTCATAGCTCTTATTCAAGGCACCCCTGGGCATTAATTCCAGAGGGGAAGATACAGTATCTTAATGGTTCTCCCTTGCCTCTCAGTGAGGATAAAACTAGGTGGTCAGAGGACAGGACATCACTAATGGTGTCCTCTCTAAAATGGAAGGAGGCTGTCAGAAAAGCAAACTGCCCTACTAATTTCAGCCACATATCCTCATCAACTCCAGAGCACACAATCCAGGCTTTATGCATTATTCGTCCTGACTCCCAAGTTTCACTGTTGCCTAAAACCTGCCAAAGTGAAGACATGCTACCTAAAATGCAGAGAAGCAAAACCTAAAAGTGTACACAGGCTACCACTCCATAACATAGTGTTTAATTAGCCAACACTGATGCTTCTGAGACACACCATTTGGACTGTGCATTACAGCCCTCTCATTAAAAAGAGGGAAGCCTCCCTAGACCTGTATTTTGGAATTTGAAATACCTGACCTTATTTGGAGTATATCTTTTACTAGCACTAACTCCTTCTTGAAGGCAAATGCCTCCTAGGATGTCCCATGGATACACCTTCTTGGGCACAGTGCATGATGCTTGTTGCTAGTCATGGGAGTCCTTAAACTCCTCTGTCTCAGTTTTGAGAAACTGTTCTCAGTTTCTCTTATTCTCTTGCTGATTTGTAGTTTACTGGGGAAAAAAGGGAAGGAAACCTCTCAGGCTTGGTAACTCAGCACAGTCATTTGATAGCTCTTTCAGTGATCAGCCCTTCCTGACATCAAGGTGAGCTTTCCTGAAACCCTTCACAGGGACTGGACAACTCCCTGAGCTGCAAAATGCCAACATTAGCGTCTGTTCTGGCTTTTGACAAGTGTTTTCAGTGGTTTAAGGTTAAAAGCCAAGTTTCAGAGACCAGAGCATGAGGCTATTGTGTTCCTCTGAGGCAGCATTCACAAGACTATGGGACTAAGCATGGGATGCCAGGAGATGTTGCAAACCTGAACAAGAGCTTGTGGTGATGGACCAAAATGCCAGGGAATACGTGTGAGTGTGCCCAGCCTTCAGAAGCACTGTGAAATCTTTTAAAGGTGACAGAAGTCACATGAGGAAGACTGTTGCATCTTGTAAACACTCTGGAGGGTGAAATCAATGCAGTGAACAAGTGGCTCCCAGCCTTTAATTGCCCCAGAATGGCAGCCACTGATTTATTAAAATTCATATAAGACTTCGTTCCAGTTGTCCATCCTATATAGAAGACACTCCAAAATGATGATGGGGTAGCAACAAAAAAATCCTTAAACAAGTCAGGAAGAACTACAGTACTTAAGAGTGGAGAAAAAGGACTGAAAACTTGCAGAACAAAGAGGCAAGAAACAACACATAAGGAAATGGGGTTTAACAGTGGGAAGACAGTCTAAGTAATTTCCTCCTGCTGCAAATACCTTTTCAAACTCAAACATAGACATCAATGTCTACTCGTGCTCCTGAATAAATTTTATGGAGCCAGCACAGTGGAAACCTCCCTTGCACACTGTTGCAGGTCCCAGGTGAGAGTTCCCTGGAAAGTGTGCCAATATTGCCCCAGCCAATCCTGCAGTACATGGAGCCACCACAGAGCCCCTGTCCCAGCAGTCTTTGGGCAGATGAACAGCACCTGAGACTCCTACAGACACCGCTGTTCTCCAAAGACTTTTTCAGGGAGTATGCAAAAAAGGTGCAGGCTTTTCTGCAGCTAAATTGATGTAACAGCCAGTTACACTCTGCAGAGAGCTAGTTATGTACTTCTTTTAGATGCTGAAACCCTAGTAAATGCACAAACCAAAGAAGTCTTTGAAAATGAAGGAATCATCTCCAGTGATAATTTCAAAAAACAAAGCAAAAAATGAAATAAGCTTTCCTGGGAAAAAAACCTGGAAGTAGTCTCTCTAGAAGTGCTCTTTGCATGAAGATCTATCAAACACAGAGTGCAGACAGTGGTAGGGCCAGAAGGGAAGGAGATGATGGTGTCATGATACACTGCTGTCTCCTAATACCTCCCACTAGCAGAAAACAAACCTGCAAAGGCCAAATTTGTCCTTCACAACTGAATCACAGAAATGCAAACACTGTGCCACAGCTTCCAACCTGCCCTCCGTGCACAGGCTGCCCCTGAACAGCACAGCAAGGGGCATGTTTGGTGCCACAGGTCTGAAAGTGGTTTGCCATTTGCATAGTCAGGAGCAAAATACATGGACAAGCTCAAATATCCCACAAGAGAATCCTCTTTGATTACAAAGCAAGAGACCATTACAAGATGGTGTCAATATGGAACATCTAAATGATTTACACAAAAGTCATTTGGGAAATACAACAATCCATTAAGGATTAGCAGTGCAATGTTATTGTGATATAACAAGACAAAAAAGCAACTGAACACACAACAAAGTTAGGTTCTGACAGATAAACATAGGAAAGGACAACCCATATTTTTAGTTTACCATATATATCTAGGCATTGTAGCAGAGTTGATACACAGAACTATTTGCAGGGTCAGTAAAGTCTTGCAATATCTATTTAAGACATAAAGTGGTAACTGACCAAGAGAAGATGTTTAATTGTTGCAAATCAGCATAGCTTTAGTACAAAGTCAACAGAACTATGTTAAATTATAGCAGGTGGGGACAGCGTCTGAGAAAAGCGTGGAGCTCCTAGTTTGTGGTGCAGTTATTTGAAAACAATTCTGCAAAAGAAGTTGGAAGAAATAGGATTGCATTTTACTATTTAATTTAAATTCATGTGGTTCTAAAAGTGAGAATGTAAAAACAGAAAGCTGAGAAAACAAACTTTTGGCAATGACATCTGACTTGTACAGCAACAACTGCAAAGGAGCTGCGTTCTTGTCCCACAAAAAAAGCAATAGGAATGATTAAGCTTTAGAACACACACATGTACACACAAGAACACACATAATCATCCAAGAGCCCAGAACTATGTCAGGATCACAAACGTGTAAGGCAAATAAATATATTTAAAAGATTCTGATATCACATGAGGGAACATTCAAGGTGATGTTAAAACATTTCTGAAAGAGAGAGGATTTCCTTTCTCCATCCAGTTGCAATTCCCAGAGCAATGGAAGTGAAGGGGGCAGTGAGATAGCACACACAAAGTCACCCATCCTGTTAGTGACTTAGCAGATGTAAGGAAATCTCTCAACTCAGAAACTGGATTTTGCACTTTAGAACACCACTTGCCGGAAATCCTCCTGCCTTTTACTGGTAAGGGCACCGGAAAAAGCCAGCATTACAAACAGAACATTGCAGTCATAGCAACAAGCAATTCAACACTTAAACTTTTCAACAGACAAGACAGTACTTCACTTCTGGTTTTGTAATTTCAAGGTCAATAACTCATCATGAGCACTTGACTTCTCTAGCTGGTCGTCAGTGTCTCAAAAATAATCTCCTGTTAAATCTTCAACCAAGGAAACCTCCTCCCTCAAACAAAAAATAAAAGTATGTGTATACAGGGAGACCACTTCAAAAATTAAACCTTTTTTCTCCTTTTCTGGAAACTAGTATAGAAAGATGGAGAAAAGCCGAGGTTCTGGCCCAATAAATCAAGCACTAGCCTTTTACTAGTAATCAGCATGCTATAAAATGCTTCAACCAGGTACACAAAAACATTGAAATTGAGATTCAAAACACCTAAAAACTTAAGACCTTGCAACGGTATCTGTAAATAGTGCCCAAACAGCACAGTAAAGCCAGTGAAAAGTCTCTGACTATTTCCATTTTCAGTAAGGACTTTTTAAAAAAATACTTTTGTATTGCTATCAGTAAAAACCCATTTGAAAACCAAAACTGAAGGCTAAAAATAGGACAAAATGTTCTGCATGGTTGATGAAATTTAACCCTGTTAATTAGACAGCTTCATTTCACAGTCAGTACGAGTCTAATATTACCTAATAAATGTATCAGTTTTTTGCAGAGTCATGCATGAACACAACTGAAATAGTGCCTTTTTAAACTTTTAATGCCACCAAATTTAATATCTGCAAAAGAAACCACTGCTTTCTCAAAGCAGCAGAAAAAAGTCAAGAATTGGAAATGTTTAGAAAGTAATGCCTAAAAGCATAAGGCCAATGGAAAACTGTGGGTCTCTCCCAAGCAGACTAAACAACATCCACATCAATTTTAATGCTCAACAAAGGTGCTAACTTTAGTGAATCAACTTAAGTAGGTAGCTAATTCATTAAAGCTTTCATTACCCTTTCCTATCTCTTAACCATTTTTATATTTCTCTACTGCAGTGAAAAAGCTGAATTTGAAGAAATAGATAGCAGAAAACCTTGGAGAGCTTCAAGGGTCATCCTGCCTTCTTTGCCACTTCAGGTAATTTAATTGCAGTGTAACTCCACAAATCATGAGTGCAGGCTTCACTGACTGACTCTACAACCTGGGTGTGGACTCAACTTTGCTAGCAGCACATGCTGAGAAGCTCCACAAACGACAGTGAAGGACAGAGCATGAAACAGACACAAAAATGTGTTTACATGTTCAGGAGGGACAGGGACCTTCTCTAATCCCTACTTATTTGGATTATGTTTGATAAGTAGCACTAATCTCTATGTAGTTTATGTGCCATGTCACTGAGAGTTACTCAACATTATAATTTTTTTTTAAGCCTTGCTGGTCACATAGTTGTTCTCTATAATTTTTTTGTTTGTTTGAAATGCTTTTTGAATTTCTTTCTTTATAAATCACAATGAGAGGAACTGAGGAAAATACCCTCTCTTTTTCAACTTCTTACAGATTTTGGGATGGCTTGTGACCTGCCTGGCTGGATACTACACAATCACAGCCTAACTCTGCACTCTAGGATTTACCAAGAGGTTTTTACAGCTCGGATGGGGTTGGCTGGAAATCTCACTAAGTATATCCTGAAACACTCGTGTCAGTGGGGGAGGATACTGTGCAAGTGTAAGCACACTTAGTTTAATGAAGCAAAATCCATTTAAACTAAGAATTACTAGTAGGAGGGGATTGGTGACCAGCCTACAGGGAAGTGTCTGGTGATCATGAGAGGTCATGCAGCACTCTGGTTATTAAGCCTTATACATAAGGCAGTCCAAAGAGGTGTGTGACAAGGGGGACCTGGTAAAACATGGGGGATGTTGAAAGACTATTGGATAGGAAAAAGGAAAAACAACCTCTACATTACACAAACAGGACACTTGAAAAGCCACAGAAATATCCCATACTTACTTTTATCTTCCTGGTTTTCTTCCGCTGCTTTGCCTTCCTCTTCCTCCTCTTCCTCAACCTCCTTCTGCTGTGCTTCTTCATGGTGGTCGGCAGCACCGACTGAAAGGCTCTGGCAGCAGTGGTTGAAGCCGCTATCCCGAGGCAGAGTGAAACTTCGTGGCTTTCCCCCATTCCCGTTCAGCACTTGCATCCGCTCACCCTCCACGAGGGGGAAGGGGCCGTAGTGGTCTTGCAGGTGGCACTTCTGGGTGGGCAAGGTTGACTGCCGCCGGTGCTCGGGGGACACCACGGCCACCTCGGAGAACACGGAGTCCTCCAGCGGCAGCGTCTGCAGGTAGTGCAGTCCCGAGCTCGTGAGCGGCGTCTCAATGAGGTCCTGCCAGGAGCGCCGCTGGCTCGCGGTCTTGCGCACCGGGGACTCGGTGGTGCTCCCCGCCACCTCTGGGCGGAACTCCTCGTGCGACGACTGCGACTGGGATGTCTCCGTGGAGGAGAGGCGGCTGTGCTTGGGCTCCACGTAAGGGCTTGTGCAGCTCATCTGCAACGCCAACAATGAGCAATCTTCAGATCAATGCACACCGAGACCTACTGCCAATAACAGCCTCTCACTTTTCATTGTCACCAATGGCACCTGGTTCATTAATGAAGGCGCAAATGTACCTAATTAACCTGCCTTGTTCCTAATTTTAATGCATACCCATGTCTGTATATGTCACGCCTGTAGGTCAAATACTGATACTTATTCATAATAAGTATCTTTACTATGTCACTCAATCCATAAAATAAGCCAACAAAATGTGCAGAAAACTTTGCAAAATAGTGCAAAATACGGCACTGTGGAAGACTTAGAAGAGACGTACCTGGTTCATTCAAAATCTTAAAAATGCTATCCAAATGCCTGTTGTTATCCTATCTTGCTTTTCTTTGGAATCATTCTTGCAGTGCTTCAGTACTGTCATTCAAAGATCTATAATTTTGTAAGATGAAGTATTGCCTTCAAATTAAACATCATGAATGCTCTCTTTCCCCTGAATTTCCCGATTGTGCATTCCAAAAACCATATCCAAGTAGACGCATTAGTTAACACTGAGTATGCAGACACGAAAGTTAAAATTGCCAGTGGAGAGTAAGTTAGAGGTCTATAATATAGTTTTATATCAACAACTGCTTCAAGAAAAAGTAAAACCCTGAAATCCCCCTTTTTTCTAATTTGTATTTCTCTAAAAGAGAAACCTATTTTTTCACAATAACAGAACACCCGCTATAGCGGTTTGCAATACAGGACAGAACATTTTTATGTTCGCATTTCTCTGGAAATTCAAGTGTAACTTGTTACTGTAAAGCTTCACAGCACAACTGCTGGAGCCTTAAAGAAGAGTCTGTGTTGTTCCTGAGGTAATAACATTTTCTCAGAAAGTTGATAAGGGGGTGGTGAGGAATTGCATGGATGAGTAGCTGTCCATCATGAATGACGAACAAAAAAAATGAATTCCGTAACTTAATCTATTTTGTACAGCAAGTGGGATTATAAATCCCTGTTCTCTACAAACCAGTGGAAACAGCACTGATGGCCATTGAAGCCTGTGATGTGTGTTACTTAGCAAATGCCTTAAGTCAAGTACTGACTCAAAAAGCACAGTCGAGTGCCATCCTGGGTGCATGCATGTGCTCCTGGCCAGGAGAACAGGTAGAAAGAAGTGGCACTTTGGGTACACATTCCTAGGACAGCTGCAGGTGACTTACTGAAGGTGGCCGTGGGTAAGTGTCGTACGGGGGTGGGGGGCTGTCCTGCTTCGGTGTCGATGGAGTGTCAGCTTCCTCCTTGTCACTCTCACTCCAGTAATCTACAAGTTACATAAGGATCAGGTCAAAAACTGCCAACACATTTTGATGCATTTTTGTACCAGAGACTTGCTTCCACAAAAGCAACTGGAAATTCCTCCTTTGGTATTATTGGCAGTGAAACACCACAATGCTGATGCCATCAATGGTAGCTGCTGCAATTTGGAATTGTCTTAATCTAAAGAAGGAAAATTCTAAACACTGTGGTGTATACTAGATCTACTGTCCCATTAAAGAGATATTAAACCACAACCTGAAAATGAGACACAAATTTAACTCTTGTACACACCTTATAAATACAACAGACATATAGAATACTCTTAATACAAATATCAGACTTTTAAATATTTATACAGCCATAAAAATAATGATGATTGGACATGTATTGGCTGAAAAATACTGAAAATATTTTTTGAATGGAAAAGATTAAAAATATAGCTTTGCTAAAGTCTTGTTGACTGCAAATAACATCAACAAATATATTTAGCCAGCTGGCAAATCAAACAGGTAGGGGTTTTTGCACACATCAATAATCAGTGCTATTTTTCTACCCATTGTCTCCATCCTGTTCTACCAGTTACACAAGTTTTTCAATTCAATATCTAATAACAAACAGCTGTATTTAAGGTAAGACAGAAAAACTTTATATCATATATGTGCTTCATAAAACTGCTGCTGCCCTGTTATCCATGCAAAACCATAAAAGTGATATGGTAAGGAAAAAATATGACAATGACATTTAAGAACAGAGTTCAAAAAGAAGGATGAGAAAGTACAAAAGGCATAGATTTTGTAGGCTAAATTTAATGGGCTACATCATTTCATTTTTTCAGGAAATCAAGTCTTGGCCAAGCTTATTTCAAAGGGGAAAACAAATGGAAGAATATACCACATGGGAATTTATATTTATTCTGTTACAAATATTTTTTTAATCAGAACAGCATCTAACTACAAGGACACTGAACCTTAATATTCCTTATAAAAAAAACCTGTTTAACTACTGACTCAGTTCAAGACAGACAACTCTTAACATTTTTGCACACTGTAAGACTTTTGCAGACGTTTCTGTTGCCACTTTGTTTCTGACTGCCTTACCTTCCAGTGTTTGGATAAATCATTGCACAAGAGGACACTATAGCTCAGACTACTCACAGATTAATCACAAGCAATTTTCACTTCACCTAGTAAGTGTTCAACGAAGTGCATGATTGACTACTCTCTCTTTGATAGATAAGGAGAAAAGGATTGATAGCTGCTTCATAAATGACCTAAACTAAAAATTTGAGTTGGCACAACATATAATTTTGACTTTAATGATTTTTTATTACAATTATTGTCTTGTATGATCAATAATCTACCATACTTAAAGAGTTAAAACATAAACTTACCTTTAAATGACACCATCATGAAACAGGTGTCCCTATAGTTTTGTGTTTTTTTAGATTTTAGTAATGGTGGGGACAGCCTTATTTATCTACTTATTTTTTCCACGCAGTAGCAATTCTGTTTTTACAGAATTACAGAATAAATTCTTGATTTACTTCCTGCAAGCTTATAGCTGAGAGATTCTCTTTAAACAGTATAATAAATAAGTTGCATAAATAAAGTTTTTATGACTACAAAATAATAAAAAAAAGTCCTCACAATTATGACTCTAGACATCTGCAAATAATGAATTTTTGGTGAATGAAAGGCTAAATCAGTGAAAACTCTTTTGCTAAATAAATCCTAGTTTTAAGAAAACTTGTTTCCAGAAACTTAAACCACTTGAAAATACTGGCATGTAGGCAATGTTTGCTCCTATTGCAGTAAAGCCTACTGGTGCAAAGTGTGGTGAAAGACCTGTCAGAACTGCATTGTTCAGTGACATTTCTGCAGACTTGGAGCTCAACTGTTTATTCTGAAAGCAAAATTTAGCAGTCTCAGTGCAGGTTCCAGTTTTGGCTAAAAATACGAAGGTGTTCTTGCTGTCAAATCCCCATACGAGAAAACACTGTATGATAATGCTTTTACACACCTTATCTCAGTCAGGGAATTCTGTTGGCAACCCACAGCTCTTCTTGAAAACTTCTGCAGTAACAGGGGCCAATTTTCAGATGAAGTGTATGAAAATGCCCTCCCACCAATTTTTAAAAATGCTCTGCTTTTGGCAACTGGCTCATTAGAGTTTATCTAAAACATGTATGATGCTATGAAACACTTGCTGTATTTCTCTCTGTAGATCTTTTCCAATTCAGTGATGGACAAGCTCTATGCATCAGGCAAATCTTGAAAGTTTTCTCAATGACTAATAGACTGAATATATTATATATAAATTAACACTGACCTGCCATTTCCCAAATAAATATATTCTATTTATATAAACCAGGGTTTTTTTCCTCTGATTTAGATGACTGGAAAGCATATAACTTCTCCATCCAAGGAAGTCCTTTGCTGTATTGCTAACATTCATTGTATTTCATATGAAAACTTGATGGTATTTTTATAAAACTGTTCTGTACAGAATGTAACATTTTATTCAGCAGTACACCCACAATTCAGTGATTCGTGCATCTCTGAAGCTCTTGAAATACATTTATGCACTTTAGATTCAGAACCATTCAACTCTTAATTGAGACAGATTTGACAACTCCTGTTGAATTGTTTCAGAGGTATTATAAAGCTTTGCTGCAAAGGGCTGAATCGCACAGAAATAAAAGACCTTTTGTCAAATCAAATATGCAGATGACAATTGGTACAGTCACTGAATATAGAAAATTCCAGCTTCACAGTTTCTATAACTGCAAAAATAATTGACATGATAGAGAGGTTTTACTTTGCTAACTTGATGCCTCTGCTAATTAGGGACACTACTGAGCTGTGTAACAGCCCTTGTGCTGGGAGCCAAGGAAAATCACCAGTGGCATTAAAGCAGTGTACGGCAGCGACGGGGGAATGCGATACTACCTCCCACACTAAACACAACTAAGCAACACAAAGAGGCTATAGTTCTACCTACCTGCATGGAACAAATCAACATGAGTGAATGGTGTTGGAGTGATAATAAAGAACTCTGTCAGTGCCTGGGATATAATTTGCATAGTCAGTGGGGTTTCACTGATTATCTTCAATAGGGAGACATTTTAATAATAAGCTATCTGAGGCCTGAATGCACATCATCGCATGTCTAGCTGGATCATCTGCTATTTTATTACTCAGTCATTTCTTAGTAGGAAAAATATTTCTCCAAAATCCATCTGGATTTTGAAAGGTGTATCATGTGTGTAATTGTGCACTTGGACAGCATTAGCATAACATACACCTTTTCACTTACTGTCCCACATGGCATTGTAATAGTAGTGCCAAGCTACTGTCAACAAAAATATTAATTTGGCTTTGAATGCCAAAACAGAGGATTTCCTAGAAGACTGATACTCAGAGTTTGTTCACAGCCTCTTCAAGCAGTGACAACAAATGGTACACAGGTTCTTTCAAACAGGTTACTGTAGTGCTGCTTAGGAAATACAGATTCCCAAACTGATTTCCAGTTCTGGTGAGGCACTGAAGAACATGACTGAAGAACAGTGAGCATGGTGCTGCTACCCTGGGCTCTGTGAATGCAGAGGGCCTGGTGTCAAAAACGACATGAGTTTTTTGGGCCAAAATCCAGAACCTTTCTGATGAAGACTTCAGAGCCACAGAATTAAAAACCAAGGTTTTGACTGGGTGGGAAGCAGGCAGACAGGTATCTGGATAAGCTCTGGATCATCACAACCACTGCAATTTTCTGGTGCCTGCTGCTAGGTGCATATATTAAAAAGAGCATGAATTCAAAAACTATCTGCTTGCCAAAGCAGATACTTGGATAGGAACACTTCTGTGCATCCATGTCACTGGCAATTCTAAGAAACAGCCTCCACAATACAACTGGACTGACCCTTTCTTTCTTCTGTCTGCAAACAGGATTTCCACTGCAACAGTTCAAAGCAAAGCAACTCATTATTTTATACATGCTGCTTTTTTATCCCATGAAATATTAGGCATAAAAAATAAACACGTAAAATGCTGTAACCCTGCAGCTCCAAGTGAAATGCCAACAGGGCTGTAGCACACACTGCAATATAGTAAAACCAGTAGAAATCACAAAATTAAAGTGGCCTTAAAATTAAAGTCCTTAGGGTAAATCCAATTATGTCAACAGGCTTTAGAAGGATGGTTTTGTTCCCAAGACCAATTTCATGCACTCCTGCCCTCTGTGAATTCAAACACCAAATGCAATGCTTGGAATCTTTTTTTAGCTTGCAGATTCTTAAGTTTCTTCTGATAAGGGATGCAGATTCCTTGGTACAACATAGTGGAGCTTACTGGCAGTATATCTGCTGCTTTTAGCTATCTTCTGCAGCCTTCTCACAAATTATCCAGTGTCTGCAGATCAGAGTCTGAAGGAGTTAATCAAAACTCCTGACAGAAAAGGAATCCTCTAAAGCAATAACAGTGGTACCCATATGTGATTTGCTTTCAGATGACAAGAATGAAGCCTGATACACAGCAGAGAAAAGAGAACAGATGAACTTGTGATAAGAGCTGACAGAAAAAACCAAAATAACAACACATTACCTTGCTCTTGTTTGATCCTCTCTCTTTCTGCATAGCCAGCAGCAAGCATGTTAATTCTGTTGAGCCATCTGAAATAATATTAAAAAAAAGCAGTGATACTGATCCAGCCTCTTAATTTTTGGGTGCATTTCTAGCAAAAACAAAGCTAGAAGCATCTGAAGGAGATTAAGGACAATGTTATTTTTCATATCAGACAGCTGTTCTCTTTGATACTCTTGTTCAGGGAGTCTCCAAAGATCTATGATTTTGCTGTTGAACAAACTGTTTTCACAGCAAGAATTTTATTTCAAATGGAAAACCATGTATGATGTCAAACATCTGTAAAATAAAGGATTTAGAGATAATCAAAGAGCTGTTAAGTCTGCTGCTCACAGATATGCCTTCACACAAATACTCCTGCTGTTCTGATTTCTTAAGAATAAATACCACTTTTCAGAGATTTAAGCAATATTTTAAGGCCTGAATTGGCAACTTAGCAGAGGAACAGAGCAGAAAACAGCAGTAAAAAGAACAGGTTCACTCCCAAACAGACAGTGTGGTTTAATTATGCCATTATGTGTTTTAGAGCTTACCTACAGTGCCGTGTACAAAGAGAAGGAGGCATATCAGAATTCACTTTTGTGTTTGTGTCGGATAAGTGGGGGGAGAAAGATGCTTCAATGCAATTCACATCTAAGGCTTTAATCTCAACATAGACTTGAAAAAGTGCTTCCGTAAACTGCACAAATTAAAAAAAAAAAACCAACCCAAACAAAACCATACAAAACCCCAACATCCAAACACAAAAAAACCCCCAAAAACCCAAACCAAAAAACAAATGAGCTATTGTTGCTCTCTTCTAGCAGGGCCATCATGGCCAAGCATACACTGAACTGTCTGTAGCAGGGCAGTTTCACCTGTACTCTTCCCCCATGGGGCTCTCAGTGTATTCATTAGCCAAATGCTTACACTGAATCAGGTCCTTCATCAACGAGGCTTTAAACCACCATGGCAATCTCCCGTGGTTGTCCATTCCATGGTAAACCTGGAATTACTTGCTCCAGTCATCCCATAGTCAGGATTTGACAGGCCTGGTTTGCCAACCTACTGGCTTGCAATTTAACTGCTAGGGTATACAGAAAGACAACTCCAGTCAGGTTTGCGTTTTCTTCAGGAATGGGAAACCCCTGTTTCAGAAAACTGTGCCTGATGGATTTTGTTTACGTACTGCATGCGCAGGATCAGGATGTTTGTCTCAGCAGAGGACACACCTTTGCAATGATTCCTGCATGCCTGTCTTCAGGACATTGCATGCAGGGCAAGCAGGCACCAGATCATAAAATACAGTTGCTTTCCTGAAATTTCCAGAAATTAACTCCTGTCATCATGGAGTCAGAGAACTATAGAGTGCTTTAGGCTGGAGGATCTTAACAATCTTCTAGTTACAAATGCCCCTGGCGTGGGCAGGGACACTTTCCACCGACTGTCACTGTCCTTCCACGAATAGTGACCACATTTTTGACCTGTAAACCATGTTAATGGTCCATAAATTGTTGTACATTGGTAAGAAAGCTAGGGATTTACTCCTAAAATGATTGCAGAATACTTCATGTTACCACACAATCAAAATTTCTGCCAGAAGAATAGGGAAGCTGAAGAGGATACCTAAAATTTGACTTGTAATTGTTAGGAAGTCCCATGCAGTTATAAAAACCAGAAGCACACAGGAACAGAAATCCAACAAACCATGTCTCAGACAATGATTTCATATCTTCGCAGGCGAAAGATGACCCACTACAAAGCTATCTTTTAGGTTCACAAACCTGATATGTGAAGACTCCTTTGGGGAATAAAGCTCAGCTGCCAGCTGAACCAGCTCTGCCAGTTCAAATCAAAGGCACTGAGGCAGGAACCTCACCCAAAGCACTCCAGCCTTGTGCTGCAGAGGGACCAGCAAAGGCCACAGACTTGTCTGTGTCCAAAGGGTAAAGCAGCACAAGATGACAAGCATCTGCTCTGTCAAATGGCAGACAATGGGGATGGTGCTTTGCTTGCCTCTCGCCTATTCAGGATTTCATATTCCCAGTTCAGCTCCCGGTTTACCACCCTCACCTGCACTGCCAGCAGGGAACAGCCACCTATGAACTCCACCAGGCAGGGCTGCTGACCACAAAGTATTAGACAATATGGCTATAAAGGTTCTCCTGTCCTTCATTCTGTCCTCAACATGAGACAGCATTTCCTGGTAAGCATGCTTGTTAGTGAGGCAACCAATTAAATTAACAAACACTTAACTGACAGTCAATTGATGCTGCTTACAGAGATGACAGATGACTGCTTCCAGAAAAGCAGTATTTCCTGAAAAGTACAATCTAAGGAGAGCCCAGGAAATGTGTACCATTCTCTCACTCTGAGAGAGAGAGCAGAATGACTTCACCTCTAATGAATTTCTGCAGGTCATGATCTGTGCTGAGGTTTGGACTACGACCTGCAGTGCCTGTGGGGTGAACGATGGCACTGATGTGGCTGTAAACTGTGAACAACGACCGCTTTTGAGTTGTTTGCCAGTCTGGAAGGTAAAAGAATGGTATTGACTTCTGCATATTTTTTGGTAAGTGGCTGCTAAAGATTCTTCAGATATGGTTAGAGAATTAATATTATTTTAATAAAGCATGGCCAGAGTTCTGGTTCGTTGAAGGTAAAATTGTATGAGAAATCCAACACACTGGACTTGCATCAAAAGGGAAATGTAAAGATCTCCTGAAGAATGGAAGAGGAGTAATACATGCCTGGATTACAATGCACTGGGGACAAAAGTTCCAATCATACAGCTACACAAATGTTTCTCAATATGCATATTAAAAGATACAAAGCCCTGGGACATGGGAAGATTTATATCTTTCTTCCCTTCAGTGTGTGCGTCCTGGTAGCCACTGACCTTTGGAGGGCAAGAGGCCAAGAAAATATTGCTTCTTTACAGCAAATGCAGCCTTAATTTTCTTGTGAGAATTATAAGATCTGTTTCCTAGGTATGACAATAAATACTGGTAACTGCAGTAGTCATTCAGATTTCCTTTTTTTTTCTTTTTAAGAACAGTACATTCATTTCTTATCAATATTTAATTAAAACTGTTTTATGACGTACAGAACAGGATTAAAAAACCCTGATTTTCTGCAGACCTGCAATTTCTGTAAGGAAGGATGCACAGTACTCTCATTCTCAAAGACTAGTAGGAAACTGTCTTATCTTACATTCAGGTAGATGCAATACAGTTAGTCAAAGCAGGGTGTCCAACTGTCCTTAATCATAAAACTCAAGGCTATGGGATGAACTTGCTGTATGGGAATACGGATACCTCAGCCTGTGTGAGTACCTGAATGCAGTTTAACCAGAATGAAGAGAATAACAATGAATTTCCAAGCAACATGTTTCCATGACCATACACTTACACTAGCAAAACAGTACTTTGCATCTATAAGGGGTATTCTGTCCTTCTTCTCACCCAGACTAAGCATGTTAATGGGTAAAAAGAACATTTTTCTAGTGTGACCATATAGACCAAAGGGAATTCAGATGCCACAGCAACAAAGTTCAGTGAGCTCTCCAGACTCCTTACCAGCACAATGGTGTGGCACAGTCATAAAAGTAGTAAGAAAATTTGAATAGTGACAGAGTTATTTGAGATTAAAATACCCATTTTATGCAAGGAGATACACACAAACAAAAACGTCATAGCCTGCAAACATTTTTTTTAATATAAAAAATGGAATTATTTTATACAAGGGATGAAGGAACTGAACAATTTTGAACTTTCAGTCAGGCTATGTATTAGCAGTTTTCTGCTGTTGTTTCTTCTGCTTCATGTATAAACAAAACTGAAATGACTGCCTGATACATAACTAGAATCTGTGTCAGAAACTTGAAAAAAAAATAGAACATAAAATGATCAAGAGAGTATTAATTCAACTTCATAACTTCATTCTGTGTTTTACTTCATCTAGGCTTCAAAATGCTTTTAGACAGGAATTATTTTATCATCCCTGCATTTGAAAGACTATTTTTCAGTCACTTTTTTCCAATCTATTGAGTTAATTCAGTGTTTGTAAAAGTGAACTAATTTTTCTAAATATTAATGAAAGAGAAAAATAAAATTCTTTGGTGAGACTATGATGGCAACTCAAATGTAAGAATTTCAAGTAATTCCATAGACCTTGACAGAGTTTAAATTTACGTGTGTATAACTCAGAGCAAAATTTTGTCAAGCTCATTCTAAAGGAATTAATAAGCACTTATTTCAAAATATGTTTGAAAGACTATTTGTGGTGGTAAGATAAAAATCTTTTAATTCCTGGGATTTGCACTATGCAATTGATTTTTAAAATATTGTTCCATATTTGCTGCTGCTTTCTGATTACTGAACAATTATATAAATTTCTATCCTTAAAGAGAAGGTGTCTTGTCATACTGACTGGGCACTTGCTGACAGAAATGATTTAGCTACTGCTGTTGTTCAGGATATGTCATATACAGACCATGCCATTATTCTGTTTGCCATGCAGCAAACTGCATTTTGAGTGATTGGCTTGACAGAATTATTAAGAAAAGGCAAGCCTAAAATCTCACAAACAAATACAAAGGTTTTAAGTTTTCTAACTGAGAAGAGACTTTTGAAGTGAGCCTCAGTCCTGCACAAACTTCTGAAAAAATGTTAACAGACAGCTATTTCTATATGAAAGCAAGCACAGTGTGGTATCAGCATGCTTTTCCAGCCAAATATTACCAGTAGTGCACTGGCAGTACCCTGAAGGTGCTCTGCCAGGTAAGTTGAATCTAGTACCCACAGGAGAGATTAAACCATGATTATAGGACTTACTAAGTTTTATTGATTCAGTTTGACCTCCTTTTCCTCTGCTTTTAAAAACAACTCTGGTCAGCGAGGATATCAACAGACATTATCTAAGACAGAACAATTCTCAGGTTGCAATAGGAGATTTTTGTTTGTGTTCTCTGTCATTTGATGAAAATGGCATATTATTTTGAATGGAATTAATTTCAGTTTATATTGTGAAAATAAATGAAATAAACCCCCTAACATTTGAATAAACATGGGATTCATGTTCTAATTTACCATTCAAATGAATTAAGAGGAATTGTGTTTATTTTGTGCTGAAGTCTTAATCTGCTTTGTGAAAAATTGCACAAGTGGCCTAGAATAGATACAGTAAAATTCAATACTCAAAGAACTAAGACTTTAGTCCTTGTTCTTTTTTGAAGTGCTGAAATTTCCCTTTCAAATTCAATACAACCAAAATTTCACTTCAAAATTCATGGAAGTAGAGAGAATCTGCAAAATTCATTACTTGTAAACCCCACTCGTTTTTCAAGACTGGCATAAAAAACCTGACTGCTTTAAATCTTTCTCCAACTTCTTATTTCCTCCAGGGCAAGAAACAGAAGGATGCCCAGAGAAGGCATCACGTATTTGGGAGTATGTAAGGAAGCAGAGTTGGAGATACCTCACCCTTGCAGGTGCCACACAGCCAAAACCAGAAACCTGGAATTCTGAAATTGTGTTTGGATGTTGTTTCACACACTGTATTTATTTCTTTTTAGAAACGGGGAATCATGTTTCTAAAGATTTCAAACCTTTGCATCAAAAAGGTAATTTTTGCATGAATCGAATAATTAACATGAAGCCAGTCCGAAACAATGTTACTTTGCACCTATTTTCTAAGCAATTAAACTTAGCTTTTTAGATTATGATGTAATTTATTATCATTTTGTTATTAGTAGCTTCAAGAAGTGTCACATTTAAGGAATGGGTCCTTGAACTTTGCTAGATCTCCTTACCTGTTCATATCATCTAGATGTTCAGCAGCAAAATAAAAACTTTTGATCTTAGGATGGCAGGCTTTGAATGCACTGTAGAGAAAAAACATAATTAAAAAATGTAATGGCACATCTCTGTTTTGTTTTTTTTCTGAAATGTAGATCACATGGTCACCAAGGAATGAGATGAGTTCATATTTGAGTTGCTGCATGCCCCCAAACAGTATATGAATGTACAACTTTTAGGATTGTGCCAGATTTCACCAAGTAAAGTGCTCTTCAACTACCCCTTTCTAAATAATTCTTGATTCATATGTGCATAAATAATTGTTCAACCATCACCTACAGTGTACTGTATGTGGATAAAGTTAATCAGGTAAGGATATAATTTTACGTATCAGGTAATTTTGCTGATATACATATAGCTGTCATTTTTTTCTGAACAGAAAACTGACTAAACAATGAATTCAATACAAAAGAAAAATTCTCAGTCCTTGTGATTTCTCACATCCCAATGACTTTGACATTACCTTTAGCAATAATGACTGCATTTCAAGCAGGAAAATGTGATGTGCTGACTGACTTCTGAAAAGCTGTCATAAATCAACACTGTGTTCATGAGGTCATCTTAAGCAATGGGCAATTACATCGCATCTTTTCTTTCCACCAAAGTAATCAACATGACTGGGCTGAGAGAATGACTGCATTTCATACATAATATGAAATAAATTACTAGAAAGAATCTTTTAACTATGTTGAATAAAGATTTATGGTGAAGTACCTGAAGAGGAAATGCATTTGAAATAATTAATAATTTACAGTAGAGAAGAATCATTTTGAGAATAATCTGAAGGTGTCTCTTAAAATAAGAACAAAAAATGTAACGGTCCCAAAGAAAATAAGGAAAACTGCAAACACGATACATGACGAGCATCATCACCACTTTTCTGAGACACAATGGATTTTATATATATATACACACATATTTGTATTATATAATAATTTTTTCTCTAATCCATTGTGTCTCAGAAAAATGGTAATGACGTTCTCCATGTGTATCATGCTTGCAATTTTCAATATATATGTCTGTGTGTGCACACAGATTTACACACATCTATGTTTTAGAAATCAGGCAAATGAAATTGCTAACAGCAAAGTTACTGCTAGAGAAGGTAACATAACATTGAGACTAAAACAATTCCTCTAATACATGACAGCATGACACAATGTTATACAAGTCAAAGCAGATGTACAGTGACATCTGCTCAGTTTAGAAAGACATCATCAGGTTACTGAGACCTAAAACTGGACTTCTTAAAACTCTTACAGCATCTGTCATCTGGATTCTTAAGAGGGTTTTTTCCCTTTATCTGCCACCCAAGCAAAGAATCTCAATAACAACATTTTATGTGCAGCTAATCAGTTGACACTAAATCAAGTAAAATCAAACCAAAACAATTTAAGCAGGGTGCAATTCTGAGAAATTAGTTGACTTTATGCTGCTGCCCCAACAGAAAAGAAAAAATGAAGCACTTGAACCATGTGGCCCAAGGACACAGGACAATAGGCCCAAGCTAATGTATGCTTTATTTTTTAAAATGCAGTTTCTATTGTCTGCCCTTTGAGACCAGCTTGAAGGGTGGAGTTCATCCTAAACAGAGAGTCAGATCAACTGATACAAGGTCGGTGCTTTCTGTAGAACTGTAAGTACTACAAATCATACCACTTTACATTTGCAAATTATGTTTTTCACAAATTTCAGCAACTCCAGACTTGTTAAAAAAACCATACAAATCATTAGAAGGCAAGGCAAAAAATTTTTTAACAATAATGACTCTAAAAGTATCTCTGTGGGAGCCTACACCTGTCACATTGCTACATATGCCTGAATTTATCTAAATAATAAAAGGATTTGTGCAATGGTACAAATCTGGATAGCAGCATAAACAGGTGAGAAGAAATGTTCTTTGAGACCTTTAGGTCATGTAACAAAAATATAACAAATCACTGCCATTCTTTTTTTTTTTTTTACTCTGACTCAGGACTGAAATAATGTCTAGCAAACTTCGAGGTGATGCTAACTAATTTGGAGTTATGTTAAACACTGATGCCTGGCCATGAACTTGGGGACTTTCTTATTTGGATGGTCTCTGTATTATGCTTAAAGCTCTCTATTGAGCATAAAGCACACAAACACTCTCCAACCCCAACAAACAAATAAAAAAAATTACAACCCCAAACAGAAAGGAAAAAAAAGAAGAAAGGAAAACTAGGAAAATAAAGAGACAGAAGCAGCCAAGCAGTCTTCTTGCTCATAATTCATTTTGGTTTAGTCAAGCACTGTGAATCATGATGAAATGAAAAAATAGCCTTCTTTGGGCAAGATGGCACATGCAACACAAAAAATGAATTTTCTTTTTCTGTATGAGCTTATTCTGTGATAAAACCTCATGACAATAGTAACAATGTCCATTATGTCCCTGTTTTAAGGGAAAACCTTGCCCTTTTTTCCACTTTTTTTATTGTACCATTGCATTACTTTTGAGCATGCTTACTATTTCTTGCGGCATTCACTGGCTCTGTCAATTTTAAATTCAGGTAGACTGATGAATCCTTCTGCTTTTTCATCCTGCAAAGATAGTTCCAGATATTACTGTAGGTAAAGTGTCAGAAAAAAAACCCCACCACGCTGAAAACTTACAAATATTTTCACTTGCCTGCTTCTTACGTAAGGAATAGTAATGTCTGCTCTGCTCTGGCAAACCTCCCGCAGAAGTCACTGGGACTTTTGCCAAAGTAGCAAGACAGATCCCTTGGTATAAAATACAATTTTAAATACCCAGTTTTCTGAAACAATTTCACAGCTGAACCAACATTTGAAAATATACAAAATGGCCAAATGTATTCTGTCAATTAGTTACCATAATTAGTTAATTTTTGGGGGAAATGGACTAATTAGTAAGGAGAATGCAGCCTATTGTAAGAAATAGAGAAAAAAGCAATTTCAGTGTGTTGTTTATCATTTTTATGTATCACAGCTAAGAGGCATATCTCTTCATCTACTTTGATCTCTCTACAACACTCAGAGTAACTCTGACCTTCCTCCCCTCTCCTCTAAAGACTTACACATAGTCTATTTTATCAGCTACTCAATCTCCCTTGACTTTTCACAGTTTGAAAGCATTATTTATATTAAGCTACTATTACATCAGTAACACCAACTTTGTTATTTAACTGCTCATAACTTTGCATGCAAAATTAATACCGGATCATAGAAATGAAGCTGCAAAAAACACAAACGTATGTGAAGGAATTCCACAAAAATACATCTTTTTGTAAGAATTCAAATGGTTATTTATACCACGTAGTATACCATGTAGTCCATATGATTATATGCCTTCTTAAAAATAAATAAAAGGCACAAATCAGCATATAAAACTGGAGATGGAATCATTAGGTGGAAGGTACAAGGTTGTAACAGGTTCTGTATTAGCAGGTATTTTAAAATCAAAAATATACTTTTTAGAATAATCTTGCTATTTCTTCTTTGAATGGTTGCCTAGAGAAACAAGAGTTTGGCAAGAACAATGTTGGCTTGTCTGTCCACCTGCCACTGAGGCACCCCTTACCAGCCTTTCAGTCTACTGGTGATAACAGACACTGTGCTGAGGGAGCTGAGGTCTCAGAAATAACCAAACTCAGAAAATCTCAGGGAAACTTGGGACAGGGTAGGAGATGGAGGTGCTGAGAGCACTGCCCTCCACATGGGGAAGGATGGCACAAGTCAGAAGTTCCATCTGTTCCTTGGACCCAGCTGTTGACCACTCACTACGCTTGGAGGCATCAATTACTGCGCTGATGAAGACATTGTAGTAGCCAAGGGAGGGGGAATGGAGAGGAGGGAGTTAGGGTTACTGATCTGAAGCTGGGATCAAGGCACAAATGGAATGAGTCTGAGAAAACAGGCTCTGATAACTCTTGTCATGGAACAACTTGCTTTCTGTTTACACAGGGAAAAGTTGGGGATTGCTTTGGAAAGGTTATGTACAAATGCTTGCTGTGATTAAAAGAACAAGTCCAGGACGGAGTGCATGCAGATGTTAACAATGGTTTTATCTCAGCATATTTACTAATGAGTCTAATAAGATTTAAAATTAAGGTATCCTAACACTGGCAAAAAGCTTTGGTGCTAAAGCTGATATAACAAATGTGTACCAATGCAGAAAGTGTTGCATAATCAAAGCTGTACACAATTCAGCTGGGATGCTCCCATGCTTTTAAGTTCAGCATATATGAGCACTGAAATAGTATCAAAAGCTACAAAGAAGGAACAACAGGAGAACACAACTGAGAAAACAGAACTATCTTCCTTAATTGCCTAGCACAGATAAACAAGGAACACCAGGCAGCACAACATTAAAGTTTACACTCCCATGACTAAGATTGAATGACAGGATTAAATAACTACCTTTTCGCTTTCAAGGGTTCGAGGATAAATTTATTCTGAACTGGTGTCATGAGGACACAGAAAACTCTGTTATTTCTCCGTGTAGTAAAAGGTGAATTGGAAGGAACAAATATCTCCAAACCTTAATGGTAATTTTGTCAGGCAGTTAATACTAATTTCAGTGTGATTATTTGTGTGAATAAAGTTATTAACATATATAAGCACTGAAAGCATTGTTTTCCCACTAAATCATGACAACAGCACTACACAAAGCATTCGCTGAGACCATGAGTACAGATGTTTACCTCTTCATTGATATACCAATATAGAGATGTGTCCTTCAGGACAAACCAGTACTTTTTCCATTTTTGGGAGAAATAACTCTTGGCATCTTTCTTTTTCCAAAGCCAGCCTTCACAGTCCCCTCGACCAAGATCTTTACATGAGATCCGTCTTTTGCTTTTACCAGGAATAGGAGCTGAAAATGACAATGAGGTGATGTGAAAGCATCTGATTTTTCCAGTAAATCAACAAGATACCTAATCAGAAAGCACTATATATTTGTTTAAGGAAATTAATTACAAATTTCAGACTCAAATTGTCATGAAAAAGTTATTACAAGCATTCTATTTTGACCACAAAGCTTATGCACGCCACCATAAGTTAAAAGCCAAAGCAAATCAAACCAAACCGTGTTCAGCACCTCAGAGCTCATATTCTATGGATAAGACCACAAGAAAAAAAAAAAAAAAAAGCTACACAGAAAGAGAAGACACTACAGAGAAAAGAAAGGCAAGATATTTAAAAATAAGAAAAATGGTTATTTGTAATTTTCAACAGATTAATATTTCACATCAGAATAAAGCACACAACATATAAACTCATGTACATCCCACTTGGTTGCCAAACACAACTATTTAAGTACTTCACAGGTATTTACAAACTTCTCTTTGCAGCTCCTTTTGAAACTAAACAGTTCCTAAGGCCTTTGTACTTCTGAATCAAAGGAGGAAAATTTACTATGATATAAATTACCTGAGTGCGTAGGTAATGAGCAAGTGCTGCAGTGAGGCATTACCTGAACACAGCTGGAAAAACCAACCCTGGCCCCAAAGAGGCTAGAGTCTAAGTATTCAAAAAAAAAGATAAAAGCAGATACATGAAGGTAGAGGAGCATTAGGAAACTATGAGACATCAGTAATGGACTAATACATTCTCAACATCATCAACTGAGCGGAACATATTACTGGAGCTAACAAGTTATAGTTCCTCACATACTGCAATACCATAAAATTAATCTCAACAATTCTTTTCCAACCAATACATGAGAACAAATTTATTTTTTACCTTTGTTCTTCTTTTTACTTTTCTGCTGTAGAGAAGACTGCTGAAATGTCTACAAGAAAATCAAAATGGAAGAAGTGAAAATGCAATGTTTATATTTAACCACATCTTTATAATTAAAAAAATGTTACTGTGAAGTCATCGTCAGGTAACACCAGCCAAGAGACTTCTAGGCCTAAGAAAAAAGGTGATTTTAGTTCACCTGTTCATAAGATTGTAAAGCAAAAGTACACTGTGAAACATCTTAAAACAGACCACTGATGAGTTTGCCAAAGCAATTGTAGTTTCTGTCCAAAATGGTCGCTCTCCTCTTGTTCTGTTAATAAAGAAGGAATGTCTTGCTTTGGTTACATGTATTTCTAACGTATACACTAAGTATTCTTGACATAGACATGTAAATATGCAAAATAACACACTGCCTAATGCAGGTGTGAAATATACAATGGTCATTAGACCATCAGACAATTTTCTCAGAACCAGGCCAAGTATTTTGAAACATACCAGTAAATTCTGCTAAATCACAACAGAGAAAAAGTCTCCCAAATAAAAAGTCTGAACTTTATTTTTCTGACTTTATTTTTCACCATGTTGTAAGTGGAAGTATTTCCCTCCAGTTGATCCACTCCCACAAACTAACCCATTGCCTCGGCAATGAGACATGATGGAAGTTACTCCTTTATTTAAGATCTTAGTTTATTAATAATAGCAATAAATATTAACACATTTTATAGCCATTTCTGTTGAAAAACTAACTTTGACTCAGATAAGCACAATCCCCATTGAACTAAAAAAATTATTCTGTTATTTATCAGCCAAAATTTAAAGACATTATTTCACTAGTTTAGAATTTTAGTTTTTTATAAAGGCAGACGAACGTATTAGTGTTAAAACTAAGAAAAGGCTACATTAGTGTCTGAGTATTAAAACTTCCTATTTCAGCTTACCATGAATCAATACAGAAATCAATACTTTTGTGCCACTTGGTAAAAATAAATCTAAGCAAAAGCATTGACAGCTCTGCAATCCCAAATCCTGTTCCTAATAGGTGAGACAATCCCTCACCCTAGTTTACAAGACCAGGTTCAATTCAAAGAGCAGCTGTGGTTTTGCACGTGGCATTTAGTGCTATGGCTTAGTTGACACAATGTTGTTTGGTCAAATGTTGTACTCTGTGACTTTGGAGTTCGTTTCCAACCTTAATGACTGTTCTAATTTTCTCCTCCCTCCTTCCCAGACCTGTGAGCTCATGTGCAGCAGACTCAGCTTTGAAGGGATCTTCTGCCTCACAGCTCAGAGATTCTCAAGCAGAAAAAACTAACATGCCATGGGGAAAAATTACCAGCAAGACAATAATTAGGTATAATTAAAAAATTTAACTGACTTGCTAGATGTGCTGATCCCTTGGAGACTGTATCTGACTAAAGCTACTCCACTATATTGCCACCTCAGTGGGTCAAAATAGGCCTCCACTGGGAAGAAAAAAGAATCCTACTCATTTTCATTCCCTGTCTCTCGTCGTTTTCGTCCCCTACTGGTACCAATTAAATCAGTACCAGCTCTCAACAAACCAAGACAGCAACACCATCCCAACTTACATCACGTGAAATATTTCAACCTGCAAAGGACTAGAAGAGACCTTAATGGCCCAGGAATAACAGAGTGGCTGAGCAGAAGTGTAAATAAATCCCTCTGAAAATTTTACCTAATTCAAACTGGCTGAAAAAATAGACACCTACAAATCCAAAACTTTAGCACTTCTCATGTCACAACTCAGACAATTTCATTCTGCTGGTTGACTTTTCTGCACTATTATTTTCACAGTGTCAAAGCAGAAAAGGAAAATCTCTGCTCCATTTTCTCACAAGTGAGTCTGAGAGCAGGTGAGAACAATATGAAAAGCCTTCTCTTTAGATGTTTTGTCTGTAAATTGAACCTGCAAACCTGAGTTCACACCTCTCGACTTCTGAGTCAGTTTTTGGGAAGAAAGGGTAATGAAGGGGTATCAGTTTTTAATAGGAAGAAAGCATATAATTTAGATGTCTAACCATTTTCCCATACATTATGTTATACTGTAAAATAGAAAAATTTTATTGAATTCAGTTATTATTCTGAATTAGCTCATTGAATTAAATCACAATTAAGGGCAAATTCAACAACTGAGTGAAGTTCCTGGGAACTATTTCAACTGCAGTGATTTTAACTAACACTTTAGATTATTTTACATGGACTTCAGGCTTCAAGTTGACCCTTTGCTAAAATCCAGCACCAGCTTTTTTCTTAACGCAGAAAATGTATATGTAATATAAAATATGTAATTAGAAAACAACAACAAACAAGTGAGGAGGAAATCTAAAAATGCTTCTTCTGTTGCTTTTTAGTTTTAGCAACTTGAGCACAACCTCTTACCAGTTGTAAGGTAATGCTAAGTGCTGTTTTCTCAGTGGTGTCAGGAGGTCATGTCCTTCCTCCTGATCACAGCAAGGCTTGCTTTGAAGCCAACACTAAATCCTGTTCTTCAGGGTCATCTCTAACCGAGATCCAACTATCTCCAAAGAGGTAGATTCCACAGCTTCTTTAAACGACCTGTCCTAATGCTGGCCACCATCATGTTTCCCCTTTTACAGCTTATTTCTGTGATGTGGCAAATATGGAAATAATATAAATACTACTTCTTAATGCCATGAACCCTAAAAACATGGATTTACACCAAAGCAAGAAATTTATTTGTGCTAATGCAAACTTGCTGTAAGATACTGTTTAGCACTCACCCACACAGCCAGATTCAATGTATGTTCCCTGCATTTTGATTCTGATACATCTTGAGCTTTGAGCAATTGCTTTCCTAAACACCTTGTCCCAGTTTCCAAGAATCCATCTCCAACTAATTCTGAGAGCAAGCAAGAAATAAAATAGAAAGCAGCATTCCAGATTAAAGAAAGTTGTTAGTAACTCAAAATAATGAGTAAAATGGAAGCAAGACTGACACTGAAATATTAAATAGATGAGTACCTGAAGACAAGTGGAAATTGTCACTCCGGAACAATATTTGAAACTGTTTAATCGTATTCTGAATTACATGCTTTCCAGTCACTCAAAACACAACTAGAAAAACTTCCCATTACCCAAAAGCAAGGTGTCACTTGATGTTTAACATGTATCAAAACCCCTTTGAATACACTAAGACTCAGTGAGCTTTTTAGACACAATGCTTTTCTCCTGTAATAACTGATCTTTGAAATTGTTCCATTTAATAATATACCTAGACTAAGACCTTTGACAAATGCATGTCTAAGTAGAATATCAAAGAAACCTTTCATGTATGTAAAGGTCTGCCTTTCCTATTAGCAGCCTCAAAGGACATGTATTTTAAAAGGAATAAAACACCATTTATTAAAGGGATTTTTGCCATGTTTCTGGTTTGGTGTTTTGGTTTTGTAGGGTTTTTTTGTCTGTGGTTTTTTGTCCGCTGGGTTTTTCTTGCAGAGGAACTAGTGTACCTCTAGCCCTACCCCTCTGAGGTCTTAGCTGCACATTCCATGACCCAATGGAGATTTCATTGTGAAGGGAAGAGCCATAACAGTTCCTCTCTTTATGCAACTGCTCATTACCAGACTTGCTATGTGGGTTGTATTTATTTTACAGTCTTCAAAATGATTGACAGAGTTCTGAAAGGCCAGCAGAAGACTGCACAGCTGTAAAGGGTAACCTGCCCCAGGGTAAGCCTTTTAGAATTACAGCACAGCAACACAGCTACACTGTAAAAAACTTACAGGTGAAGGCTCACACCAACCAGAGAGATCACCTCTGGCCTGTAATCATATTTACTCTTTAGCACGAAACTAATTCCATATAGGTGGTATAATCAGTACAATCTGCATGCACACAATCGCACATCAGCATCTTTGTATGTATAACACAACATTTTCAAGAAATGAGACTATCATGTTTTTGTCTCATTCTTAGAGTTATCCAGCTTTCTTTCCTGGGATAAAGTATTATTGGTTAGTACTACACCTGCTCTGTATCTGCTCAGAAGGGAAATGAGATTGAAAGTTAGTCGTTAATGTTCAGAAGCCTGAAAATGTATTTAACTTGTTCAGTAGTGATTTCATAGCTCTCTAGTTGGAAAAATGTATTTAAATGAAAGTATGAAATTATTTAAGTTTCCAATTAATTTATTTGTTTCATGCCAGATAAGAAACTTAATAAATTGATCTTTCAATACTAATATTAAATTGGAGTTAAACTGGTATCAGAAGAGAAGAATGTTTGATAAAACTGTTACGATGAAAGTTAGAAAACTTCTATTCCAGTTGATAGCTCACATAAAAGTGGAAAACAAATAGACTGGTTACAGAAATGATAAATTTGAGAAGACTGCTTATTTTGACAACCCAGCCAAGAGGCTGAGGAAGATGTCTAAAGATTTGATGTCAGGCTGTTCCTTAGCGCTTCTCTAAGATCTAATATAAATTCCAGGTGTGACCAACAGAACATTACATCCATGTCCAAAAAATAGATATATTCTAATAGTTACAGAAACTCCTTCATGGTAACAGAATTTGTAGGTCTACCAAAAACTGAAGATTCTCTGAAGGTCTAGATTGGCCATGGCAATTAGTACTAAATTGGACAGCTCCTAAAATTCTCATTAAAGGGCTTTTTTGTTTCTCCACTTTTCTTCAGAGATTTTTCACTCACTCATTTAAAAAAAGCTGAAAGAGAGAACCAGGTTATGGAAAAAGTAATACCCAATTCTTCTACCCAAATTTGAGCTCAGTCTGATTGGAAGGGAAAATGCAGGTATATTTTTATAGTTTTATTTAGAGCTCAGGTCAAATCCAATTTTTCTCAAGCTGCAAGTTATGATACTAAGGAACTATTTACAGTAAGGCAGTTCCCCCCTGTCACTGTAAGATAGCTTTCTCTAGTTTCAGCAGGGTAGCTTGTAACACATCTGATTACTGGAACTTTCTGCTACAGATGGAAAAGCCAGTATCTGGGGAAAAAATGAAAGCTGGTTCTGCCAATTATATGATTGATCTCTCACTTTGAGAGATAGTTCTCAATGCTTTAAGAACACTGGCAATGTTCTATTTTCACAGTTTTGATATATCACATACACATTTCTCTGCATTTGGTGTGTTGAGATCCAAAGTTTCAGAGCTAAATGAGGAGTGAAAAGGGGGAAAATGCAAACCTATTTATACACAATGTCACACTCGACGTCAGTATTAACATCTCAAGCTTAAGGGTACTCGCGACAGAGGTCTTTGCCAATATCTTTTTTTGTTTACCATCTTGTTTAGTCTCCATTAAGAGCTAATAACAGACAGGACTAATTATTTTCATGGATATTTGTGGAAAATAAAGTTTTCAATGACTGTGTTACAAAGATGTGATGAGGGAACACCTCTGTCAGATCAAAAAGTTTGAAACCTGCCCATCAGCAGCAGAATTTCATTCATGTGCTTTGTTAATGACCAAAGGAAAAAGAAACAGTATGTGCCTTAAGAGTTTTTTACTGTAAAAATAGGTAGCCTGAGATCTTGAAGCTGCCAACTTCCTATCTGCCTCTGAGGTAAGCAATGGCTGTATGAGCTGTGCAGGATGGTCTCCTTATTACATAGTCTACAAGGGCTGATAATATCAGATGTCTGTTCTTTCATACAACTGCTGCTATGTCTGCTTATCCAAGAAGAATAGGCTAGCTAAGGGCAGAACTATGGTTGTCTGAAATGTGATAGCAAGAACAACTTTTCTGCTCAGGGATTCTTATTCATCCTCCCATTTCTAAATGTTTTCTTGTTTGGGGCGGGCTCTGTGGCAAATGTTACATTAGCTGGATACAACTTAGCAGTTGCGCAATCTAGTGCAAATATTTTGTGCCAAGTTGTTAGCATAATGAATGAAGAAAAAAAATAATTTTTTAAATCTTCAGGCTATTTGGAAAAATAATATACAGTGGTGCTGCTTTCCACCACTAGGGAAAGCCATTAAGCCACAGGACTCTTTAATTGAAATACCAAAGCAGTAAAACTCCTGGACAACATTAACTTCAAATGAGAGTTCTCATATTCCCCCAGTCTTTTCGACTGCCATAACAAGAACTACAGAAGTGCCATAGCTGCCTGAAGCAAATGAGGATAAAAAGTTAAGCCAGACAAGTGCTGTTCATTAGAATAATTTATTCTGAGATCATTCTTCTGCTCTACATCCTCTTTAAAACGTGTAATTTTGGTACCTCCCACACTACTTTTTATTGACAGTAAGTAATCTAGGAGAGAAAGGGAGGATTAAAAAACTGTATGTATCCTTTAATGGCAAAAGTTCTAGATGCATCAGTTGCTCCATCACTGTGTATGTTTCAAGTGCACACATTTAAGAAGGAAAAAAGAAACTAAACTATCACCTGTTACAGAACAGTATTTAACCTGCAGCAGTTCCCAGTTTAACCACTTACTGATGAGAACGGACCAGTCAGAAAAAACAGAAAACAACTGAGGCAGAAAGGCACCCCTGGAGATCATCTTATCCAGCCTTGTTGCTCAAAGCAGACTCAAGTAGAGAAGGTTGTTCAGGGCTGTGTCCAGTTGGGTTTTTAGTATCTCCAAGATGGAAACTCCACTAACTCCATGGGCAACACTGAACAATCTTCACAGTAAAAGTATTTTTTCTTATTTTTATATGGAATTTCCTGTATTTCAATTTTTGTCCATTACCTTTTGTCCTTTCAGAGTGTGTCTGAGACAAGTCACCCCAAAAGCATTTGAGAAGCTTTGTGGATACTTGTGCCCTGTTTCTATGCCCCTCCAGCAGATATCAAACTTCGCAATTTCTTCCAGAAAAAATCTTGGTTTTCTTAGAAAATTTATGTGGTTTTCATAGGGAAGGTAGATCTTCCTCTTATGCTTATCTAAACATTAAAACAATAAGACTATCCAAGCAGATTTAAGAAACTTATTCTTCATCTATTATTGGATTAGAGAGGTGGTCTGTGGCACAGCATGGAGCCAATCCCGGATTTTCTCAAAAGAAAACAAACTGCTGTAAAACAGTAATCCCCCCCAGGGCATTAACAACATCATGCACCAAGCCCATGGTCTTTGTAGAGAAAAAATCATTAGCCAAAAATAAAGGTCCCATGCCCCCTTACAGCACCTTGGTGCTTGCTCATGGTGAAGAGCACATACACCTCCTTCTGCAGGAGGAGTTAGCAACACTTCTGATTGTGCCCTTCAGCATGATCTCTTTCAAATTGCTATGTCTGATTATGTGACAAAGAAAAGTGCAGAGGATGTAGGCGCTCTGAGGAAACAGATTTCTACTTCAAGAAAGATACACTATTCTCTGTTAGCAGGTTATTCTCTGTTAGCACTTGGACATCATATGCTTAGTGAAAGAAACAGAAAACTCCTCCTGGCTTTCAACAGAGGGGAAGATTTCATGGGGAAAAGAAGGCAAGAGCTTCTGTACATCAGGAATTGTACGTTCTGTTAAAATTCATACCAAACACTTCACTGGCCTTATGAATTAAGGCAGAAAAAGAACTGTTCATTCCAGGATAAAAGTTCCATTACTTGCTGGAATTCAGTAAAATTTCCTCTAAGCATAAGATGAAACAGCCCTTTGCAGAAGGTGGGGAAAGATAACATGAGGTCTTTTTAATTCTGAGCTGGCTATGGTGACCTTATGGGTACAAACCAGCTTACAAGAAGTTTTACACATCATTTTAAAGTCAGAATTCTGTAGTGTTGGAAATGCTATCTACTTGGGTTAATCTGAAAGCAAAGGGATATACTTGAGAAGTGGACAAAAAGAAGTTATTGCTTTATGAAAAATACCAGGTTGCTTTTTCCTACACAGCACAGTAGCAGAGATGGATTGGCTGACTCAGGGATCAGGCGCTAAGCAACAAGCACTTCTCTCCAGTAAAACAGAAACACCTAATAAAACAGCTTCAGTTCAGGAGCTGCAGTGCTGCAAAGAGCCATTTTCCTCCCAGGTGGAACCATACAATCTCTCATATTGTGTGTTAGCAACAGGCTTGAGGGGCCACCACTGTGTAAGTCGGGTAGAGGAATGGGGCAGAGACTCCTGTGGAGTCAAAACCACTACTTGGAAAAAATCCCTTGTTCAGAAACAATGGAGCTGTTTGTCAAAGCATTTTGATAAAATGGCACTCTGAAACAGGCATATGTGCTCCATTAATTCAAACAACATTTCCACCACTCAGTACCAGTTTTTTAGAATGCCGAATTTCATGACACATGCCAGCCAGTGTCCTTGGTTGAATGCTTTCATAGTCCTGGTACCTCCCTTTCCCTCGTGCAGAAAGGAGAGCAGAGAGGACCCAAAAGAGAAGTCAGGCCCTAGATCAAAGTTCTCCTGGATGTGACACTCCCCACCATATCGCAGTGGTAACTCATGCCGAGTCCTTTCTGTGCAATTCCTGACACAAACTACTCTGCTACAATGTGCTGCACTTAATCTCGTCTTTATCAAAGGGGAATAACTGTGGGATGAAATCACTTGTTCTACATTAATAAAAAATAAAATCTCAACTGTGCTACTGTGACTGTACCAGCTACAGGAAATATAGCTTACTGATGTACAAACAATGGTAATACCTACAAAAGGCAATGGTCCTCTATCAGGTAATAAAAGCAGGATACAATCAGGAATGATTCTATGAAATAGATAACAGAAAAAAAAATATAGAATGTGGATATGAAAGGAAATTAGGAAATGTTCTGAGAGATTTATTAGTGTATAGATCTACAGCTCTAGACCATATTAAATTACACTTTCAGACCATTATATTCTATGCAGTGAGGAATAAATCTAGACTGGCAGAGCTGGACTAGATGACCTTTACAGTAACTCTCTCATTTTTAAAGAATTTCCCAGCTTTGTCATGGAAAGAAATTATGGCAGGCCATTTTTTTCCCCTCATGGTCACAATGCAAAAGAAGGTAATAGAGAAAGTTTAAAACAAAAATTTTCCACAAAAGACTCCAATTGTGCTTCATGATGGACCATAAACCAATCTTACCTCATCTCTAGAGGATTTTGCTTTCCTGCAATAATTAACTCTGGATTTTAGTAAAGATCAGAGAGTATATAGAAATAAATGTAAACTCTCCCATATTCAATACCTTTAAATTTCATTAGGGCAACCATTTCCCCAATAAGAGCAAATTAATGGTATTAACTATTTCTTTCAAAGAGAAACAATACAGATGTGAAAATATTCTCTAATCTGTGGCAGGAATAATATACCTCAAGAACAATGCAGATATTATTCCCTATAATTAAAAGAATTTAGCACTCCCTCCTGAGGAATCTAAGTATTACTGTTTCACAAAATATATGCTTAAACAGAAATCAAATATAAAAGCTGCACATTCACATCTACTGTCTTCAGTCTTGAGTTCAAAGAAATGAGAGTCTAGAACTGGCAAAGCAGATGTGAGATTACTGACGCACATTCCCGAGACGGTTTTAGCTAAGCAGCAATGAAACAACAGAAACTATGCCTTAAATCTGAGCAAGTTGCTATCCTCTCAGCTATTGCCAAAATATCATCTCCAACTTTTCTGCCATGAGGACAGATGAGTAGTGCCAAAAGTTGGCCGAGAGTTCATTCAGCCTCCATCTCAGGAGGTGTTCAACACCCAGCTGGGCAAAGCCCTGAGAAGCCTTGTCTGACCTCAGAGCTGGCCCTGCTTTGAGCCAAAGACCAGAGTAGAGAACCTCATGAGGCTGCTCCCACACTGAATTATCCTACTATCCTATGCAGTTTATGCTGGTATCTGAGGCATCTGGGGTTTTTTTTCTGTAGCAAATTCATTAGACGCCTTTCTCTTGCCGGCATCTTTCCTTCCCCGCTGTCCAACATTTTACTTGGAATTATGACAACTGGCTTTCCATTCACCCAGTTTATCACCTTTTTCTGGTCCCATCATTAGTAAGAGCAATTCATGCCATGTTTGAATGTGGAGTTTAATACAGATCTGAATAGGATTAAGTGAAAGAGATTAACTGTAATAGCAGAGGACTAGACCCAGGAGGCCCCTCTATTCTTCTATGCTGATTGCACTAGTCTAAAAATAATACAAAGCCATCTTCCATTAGCAATGAATTTATATGCTGTTTCTCTCTTTCTTTTTCTCTCAGAAATGTAGAAGATTTATTTTGAAAGTAATTTTTACCAAACTCAGATGGAATAGCAAAAATTGCCTTTGAGCACAACAATCTTATGGATATGCCAATCATTTTCCAATTGTCACAAGAAAGGAATATTTTGCTTATTGGTTAACTGTTTTACTGTTTTGTTTGTTTTATACGATACACAGTTCACTTATGACTTAGATATAAATTCCTACTCAGATTTTAACAATATGAATACTATTTAAATTACTTATTTTTTGTCTGTTTCATTTGTGAAGTGCTGCATTCAAATGAAAGGATACATACAGTATTGTTTAGATGGTTTCTACTGGGCGTTTATAAGCTGGCCAAATCCTGGAACCACTATTCCAACTTGAGAATGTGAGACATGCTGCTATCCTGTCTGAATCTGACATATAAACCCACAAATATCCCACTGAAAAAAACCCCACGCCAATGTGTAGGCATTCAAAGCTGCCTGCGGCCAGTGGGACAATTGAGGCTGTGGGACATGATGGTGTTTCAGACTCATGAAAGCAAAAGGTAAAAATTTCCCATTATGTTTCTTTTCCTTGTCCTACTTTCCCTTATTTAATTTTTTAAGTGTTGTTCTTTCTAAATGTCTCCCAGAGCAAAGGGCTGTCTATACCTGAACTATACTAGATTAGGCTGATGAGAAATGAATACAAGCTCGTGATGCCTTCACAGCACAATTGCATTTTCTTCTCTGCATTGCGTTATATGAAACATTTTACTAGCACTTTTGCCTCTGAATAGACTTTGAGACTTTTAAAATAACTCCAAATCAGATTATTCTATAACTTCATAAGCCTCTCCAGCTCAGTTTCCACTGCAATGCAGTGAGTTTCTTCCATTTCACACATGTGGACCTAGTTACCATCACAGCCTTATTTCCTCGTTACATGCTCACTGATAGAAAAGGGAGAAAGGAGTTGAAGTTGTAGAAGAGGCCAAACAACTCCCTAAGGCTACAAAAACTAAGGTGAGATGTGACCAGTATAACCTACAGGAGAAAGATGTGTCTTAAATGCTCCAGCCACCTCCAGAGAGGGATATCTGGGTGCTCAGCTTTTACCAGCCAAGCTCTGCAGGACCTTCATAAACATACAAGTACTTGAGAAGAAACTCAGGCACCACAGCAGCTCAGTGTTGGACTTTTCTACTGAGGCACCCCGGAGCCTACTTGGAGACCAGTCTGAGACAGCTATTTTTGAGAAGTCTAGACATCATGAAAAATTACAGGTTTTTCCCTTGTGAAATTTCAACAGCATATGTGCTACTTTTAGTTAAGGTTTGTGTTTTCCTACCTTTGCAGTAGAAGCTAGAGTGTGCACAATTATATTTAGACTGTAAAGGGCTAACTTGCAACAAAGCAGTGAAGAAATGATTTTTAAAATAATTTCTTACTGTGGTAATTAGAGACTGATTTTTTTTCCAAATATTTCCAAAACTGTCCATTAAGTTTATTTAATTTCTGGATAGTTACTTTAAATCCAGTGCAGTTTCTTACCTGGGAATATAAAAATCCAGTGGTTTTTAACTGGAACACAACTATAATTTTTCTACATTAAATAATTATTACATTTTTAAAAAGAGTTTAAAATTTCCTTTGCTGATGATTAAAGCATATAAGTCTGTAATCTGCCTGCAAGTTTCAGTATTATTTATATATATATATTTAAATGGAGATGAAAGACCACAGCAAAGAAGTAACAGTAATTCAAATATTAACAAAAATTATGGAAATACTATTGGAAAATATTTTTCACTATGCACATAGGTTAAACTGGACTTTGATACCAACTGCTATCTTTTTATTCTAATAACAATTACATGTCTAACTATAGACTACTGTGAAAACAGGGAGGAGAAAAAGAAAAAGGGAGCCTTGTTATTTAAACACTGCCATAGCTGGACTCCAAACATTTTTAAGAAGAAAATGTACCAACTCCATCTGTTGTAATGGTACAATGACATTCTAGATTTCAGACACCTACTTAAAATCTGTGCAACTGATTTTTAATTTTTTCTCTACAAAATTTTTTGTTAATTTACAAATATTGATAACAAAAAAATTCACCAAACAGAAATTCTTTAAATACCGTGATATTTACAATTATAGGAAACTGTTAGTTTTTCAGTGGGGTAGTTTTGGTAGGGTTGAGTTTTTTTGGTAAATCACTTTGCAGTATGTAATGTATTTTAGATGTAATTTTAAAAATAAGATTTTTGCAATAAATTGATGGGTAGCTTGCGCACAGGTTTATTAGGAAACTAATATGCACATGTTCTGCACTTTTTAAAATGCTAGTTATTGGGTACTACGATTAAAGGGTTTTATAAAAACATGCATATTTGATTCCAGAATTTTCATCCAAAAACTATGTAGTTTCAGTATTTTCACTTTTACTTCCTTTCAGCCTTTCTGCACAGAGGAACAGAAGTAAGGGAAAATCAACCACTTAAGTAGAGTTAGACTTTAAAGTTTTCAAAATAATGAGGTTTTGGTAAATTCTTCTCTCTGTTGAGAACACCCAAATACATACATTTTGAATTCAACTTTTAAACAACATCTTCCTGTCTTTTTTCTGGAGGGGCTTGTAGGAGGCAAGAAACACCTCAAAATAAGCATAATTGAAGTATAAGTTATTTTGGCTAAAATTTACTGTCTCCTCTCCAATTTTATATTATTAGCTTACTATAAGCCAAAACACAGGTTTTTGCAATATATCCATAAACAAATCTTCTTCACTTAAAGTATTCTCAGTAAGATCACTGTTGCAGCCAACTGACCCTTGCCTGGCCAGACTGAGGCATCCCCAGCAGCTCTGCTGAGAAAACCCAATGAGCTGAACTGGTACAGACACCGTGGGAGGGCTGGAGAGAGGGACAGCTGCAATTGTAACCCTGCTCAAAGCCCTTGTCCTTGCTGCCTCACTGGCAGAGTAGAAAGGAGAGTCCCTGGCTCGCCATGGGTGCTCACTACAGCAAGAATTGCTGTTAATTATGTGATTGAGAGTCACGAGGCTGCACTTCAACCACATGGATGGTTATACAATGCTGAAGAGGAAAAAAAAGACGTCTGCTGAAGTTGTGCCAACTTAATACAATTTGCAACACAAGGACTCCAGCTGATAGCTTTTATTTGATTTTTCCCTTATTAAAAGTAAAACTGGAACATTAAAGATAGTGCATGGGTACATATCTACACGTGTAAATTCAGCAAAATCCCAATGGTACAAAACCTTGATTTATCTGCTCCACCCATTACTCAGCGACCTGTTTCAGAGGTATGAACTTGAAGTGGCACATTTTACTACTAAACTTACCTTATTTTCAAATGCAAATAAAATAACTAAGGAAACTCCTCTAATTAATTAAACAATTTAAAATAGACTGGATATCACATCAAAGTGAGAAGCTGTTATTTTTCTGTCACTTTTCCTAAAACAAGCAAGTCACTACATATTGCTAAGAACACATGAACAAGTGAGCATACACTGGAAAAGGCAAAGGGATAATGGGAGGCAGAAAGGGAGAAGAAACAAGGTCAATAATGTAAGTTTATTTGTGTAGGTTGCAGCCTGTTGTATACAGTAGGGAGTTATGCAAGAAAAAGTAATCTTGCTTTCTAATACATACAACAGCCTGTAACCTTTTCTTCACATTGCAATGGTGTTTCTAGGCTAAGAGAAAGTTGTATTGATCCAGTAAGGAGCAAATTATTATTAACCTGATATTGAACTTCTTTTGACCCATGGCTCTATCTCCCTCCTAAATAACCACATTATTTTCCTTCAACAGAAACAAAGCACAGCACACCAAGAAAATTCCTACACAGAAACCATAATGAACTCGAGAAACATGATATGCCAGAGCTTTCATCTCTTGCGCCCCAAAAGTTCAAGACAATTTTAACTGTGCTGTTTTCTACCTACAGAAATAGATCACATTGAACACCTGCTTGCACATCAGATTAGCAACAGCTCAAACAGTTTGCCTCAGTTTAATAAAAACATTAACACTCTGTGTTGCTTTCTTTTACAATAGTGAGGATGAAAAATAGAATGCAAGAACAACTTGGCTAGAAATCAACATAATGCTGGAAAGAATTTCTAGAATGGGAAGAAAACCAAAGTAGTGAGGAAAATTTGTATGTGAGGATTCAGAAACACCAGAAGAGGGTACAAGAGATGTTTAATTCACAGACACAACACAAATTAGTTTTTGTTTTGCTATGGTATCAGCTATCACATTGGTTATGTCCAGTGGACACAAGCAAACCCTGTTCACTTTCCACGGCTGCAACTGAAATACACCCTTGACCAAACAGTTTTTGATTGCAATGGCAGGTCAACAATATAAATAAAACTGTGAAAACCAGTGATTTTATGCAAGTTTAGTATCCTGACAGTCAGAAAAATGCTAGACTGCCACATTCTTGCGATCACTTTAAAATACAACAATTTGAACCTGCTGGCATTTTACAGAATAGCTTTTAGCAGATAAACAACAACCAGGCGCTTCTACATTACCATAGTAATTTTTTTAACACCATCCACTTTGTTTACAGCACAAAAAATAATACCATTTCTGCAGTGATAATTTAATTCAGCAGTTTAGTTTCTTGATCAAAGATTTTTCTTTTCTGTAGAGCCATGTATAAAAGCAGCAGAAGCAGTTGAAGTCAGCACAATTGTAAAAGCCGCTTTTCTGCAGAAAACCTTCACAGTAAAAAGGTAATCAACCTGCTCACATCAGTGGCTGCAAAAATTCAAAAGGAAAGAGGCCTGGAATTGTAAGGGGAATTCATCATTAACTAGTGGGATGCATTTTTAGTCCAAAGTTATTTAACATTTCTATCAATGGAGTCAAAAAAGAATGAAAACATAACTGAATAAAGGTAACACAGAATCAAAGACCAGCGAATGACACAAAACCTGAATGTTGAGTGAGCAGCATGGCTTCTACTCCAGGGAATTCAGTAAAAGGGAAAAGAAAATAGAGGAAAAAAAGAGAAGAAATTAAATGTGCATGCTTTCTATTTCACAGAATACGCACATTAAAAATATAATTTCAGAACAAGGAAATGCCACAGCAGATCCCAGATTCCTGGAGCTTCAATACTCCTTGTTATGGACTTGGGAATCATGGGGGCCAAGTTTGAGGGTCCAGAACCCTGACTCTCACATATTTCACACTTAGGGTTGCTTCAGAGACATGGATTATTTAGCAAGCATACCCAAGAAGTCACGTGTTTCAACACGACCAACCATATACAATGTTATTGTATTTAATAACAAAGAATGCAAGATAGAAGCTTTTAGATTGGGAATATCAGTCTTGGGAATATCTTGCAAGTAAGTGATTTGAAACACTGTCATTACAGAAAAAATTAAACTAAAACTAAGTAACAAACATACTTTCATTCCAAGCTATGTTTAAAAGCAGTAACCAGTCCTTTAAACATTTAAATAGAGAAGTAGAGAACAGGAAAGGTTATGCAACCTTTCCATGCAGCTACTAGAAATTCATGTGCTGCGCTGGCATATATACTTTAGGAAGGATGCTTAAGATACTTTAGGATTGAAGATTTGAAGATTTGAAAGAATTATGAAAATGAGGAAAGGATGTGAAAACAATCTTTGAAGAAAAACGTAAGATGCTCATTCTAACTCTTTAAAGCAAGAGAAGTCTACAAAATTATTTGATTATAACCTGTAAAATCCTATATTGGGGGATAAATTTGGTAACAAAAGATGTTTAAATCCAGAGGATAATGGTATATTTATAACTATGGTTGGACACAGAAGCCAGGTAAACACAGGCTAATAGGTGAATACTTCTAACAACAAGAGCAATCAGGGATTGGAGCTACTTAACAAGCCTGGTGGAGTGTTCTTTAGCACTGGGACCTTATACAAACAATTGAGGCACTACAGGTTCAAATTCAGCTAAAGCCACCTGGTAGAAGCTGCTCTTTACTTCAGAAAAATCGACTGGCTTGAGGTATACACAGCACAGAGTCACAGTATTCTCTCTTTCCCTGCTATTCTAGCATAATGAAAACATTGACTTCTAAAAAAACCATAAACCAAACCCAAAAAAACCCTCCAGCTCTTTCACTACTATCAGAGCAGAACCTTTGCACTCAACTCATGTGCATCCAGAGGCTTCCATTTACAAATAATCTGAAATCTTTGTGAAAAACTATAGCTGCTGATTGTAAAAAAATATTTTTTAATAGGAAAGCCACTCTTTTAGTGATCTTTACGACACAATTTGAGCATAAAGTATGTGTTTTCATTGTCTTATTTGTTACCTGTAGATTAATAAAATTTTACTGTGGACAGATACAAGTTCCTTGTCTGTTATCTGTACTCCCCCATTCTTTATCTGCTCACTCCACTGTTTATTTGAGATTTTAAGAAAAGTTCTGCCCAATTTATTTCAAAACCTTTGGCTCTGCTATGTGGCAAAGATGTATGCACCAAAATACTTGAGTGTCATCACTACAAAAAAGAAACTCTGGTCCTGCATGATAGCAGCCAGCTTCCAGAGACAGCATCAGCAATACTCAGCTGCAGAGGGCTGTAAATGCTTTGTGAAGGACTCCTTTCCATTTCCCCGGGGACAAATCAATAGTCCAAGCTTCCTTTTTCTGTTTACTTCACGCATTTTGCTCCATAGCCAGTCAGCAGATCAATACTGATTTGTATTCTAAAGAATTAATAACCTTTATTTATTTTTATAAAGGGAAAAGCTCCTACTAAACTTTCAAACAGATGCTGAAAATTTAATGGCATTATAGAGAGAGATCCTTTAATGGTAATGATGCACAAGAAGGATTAGCTGATACTGGTGGAATTTGGGGTGTTAACAGTTCAAATATTTTGTGGATGGATATCCAAAGTAAATGAAAAATGCTTGTTGTCAATTCTACGCTTGTTGTTGCTCATTAACTTCCATACCAGTTTTGAGAATCTTCCAGTTCCTGTGTGCATCATTTATTTTTGTACAGAATTTGGATTATGTGATAGAGGGAAGCAAAGAAAAAAAAAAGATGATACCATAAAATAAAAGCTTTTGTCACTGCATAATGTCAGGAACTTAACATATACTGAGAAAGAACTGTCACTGAGAGATGAGTATTCTCTTGATATATGGAAAGTGCTACTGGGCGAATGTCTTATCACATCTAAAATATGTTGTGATCTTCTAACTCCATTTTTTGGACAGACTTAAAAATGAGCAAGTTACTGCAATTTTCTTTTTGCATCCTATACAGTAGAACCCCTTCCTTTACATTTATACTTGCATTCCTGAGGTCTGAATGTTAAAAACAGTCACGTGCATTAGAGCTCGCCTTACCTCAAAAGAAAAACAAACGCTTCCCACAAGCTTTCCTGCCATTAGCAGGCCTTTCAAAGTACCTGCAGTAAGGGGGTTGTCTGACAACGCTTAGCATATTGCAGTGACAGAGACGTTGGGAAGAAGGTTTCTAGCCACTCAGGAAACTGCTGTACTTCCCTTTCCATCAGCAGCAAGTAAGTCAATGCAGAGATACCACACTGCATTTCAAAAGATACCAGACTGCTACGTTCTAGATAAAGGAAGTAAAAGGCTGCTGTCCATCCTGCATCTTAACAGCAAAATCAAGAATTCTAAAGTATTTCTTTGAGACCTAGTTATTGTCTGAACAATAGAAATCAGTACAACAGCAGCAGTCCAAAAGAGGTTTGAACACCACTATAAAACCAAGACTGTCTCTTATCACATGCACAGAGCAATGACTTTTGTTAATGTTATTTTTACTCACATGGTACAAAGCAGTTTCTGGTCCAGGTGTGCCCATAACTTCTTGTCTCAATGACTCCATTTGTAAACTAGGCAACAGCGAGTAATGACTTGGACTACTGCTCTTGTCTCCCTTCTTTTTGGACTTTTTCCCAGTATCCTTTTTGCTATTCCTTTGAAACATGTAGTCTTCTTGACCTATTTTCTCATTGCTCATATAGCGAAGCAATGAATTTTCTGTTGAAAGAAAAGTAATGCAAAACATCATTGTGAATTGTTGCCTGCATGTAAATCCTGCTTCCAAAATACACAATATTCTTGCTAAGATCTGCTGTCAATTTTAACTCTTCAGGACTATTGCACTAACAAAACCCATTTGCTTCTTTGGTTCCGATATAATAAGAAAGCAAACTTTTGGTAGGGAAAATTCAGGATTCTTACAGTTTTCTGGTATATTTTAAATAAAGGGAACAAAATATAAAAGTTGCACTTCAATAAATTTTTCCTTGGAGTTTAAAAAAAATGAGCAATGATGGACTTAGGATAACTTTTGGAGGTTTGCTACTTTTTTACCAGGAGTTCCAATGAATACAAAGGCCACACATTTTAAAGTAATTTGCTCTGAACATTCTTGGAGATCATTCACCATATCATACATACTTTCCCTGAATACTCTTCCAGCATGTACCAATTTGTAGCTGAGACTTCCTGACCCAGAAGCAGTGTCTGTCAATTTAGGAAACCTCAGCAGATTTCTCTTTCACAAATTGTCTGGTTTTTCCTTGCATTAATGTGAACTTCTAGTATCCACAATCTGCTCTGGAAAGAGATTCTTTAACTTCAACATGAACTGCACCAGCTCATTTTCCTTTTAACCAGCATCCGACACAGGTATTTGATCTCTTTGCTCTTGTTTCAGATTAAACACTGACAAACCTATTTCCTTACTTCATTCCACACAAGGTTTTATAAACCTTTTATTATGACCTGCTTAAGTTCCCCAAACTGATAATGGCCAGCCTGCTTAATTGGCCCCAGTTTGGAAGTCAATTCATGCATCTGATTAATTTTTGTTGTCTCCTAAACCTTCTTGAATTCAACTGTGTTTTTCTTAAGAGATTAAGAGACTGGAATTGCACACACAAAGCACGAGCAACAACTGACACAGCAGCATAAGAATACTTCTAAATTTGTCTTGTATTCTTTTCCTAATAATTCCTAAGTGTTTCCTTTTTTGATCCCTACTGAATATTTAGTTAATATTTTTACAGAAATAGCTATCATTACTGTAACATCTTGTTCCTGGCTGATAAGAGCAATCACAGAGGTCACAATTTTGTATGCGGAGTTATGTATCCAAGCCTCAGAAACCAAAATTTCGAAGAACTTATCCTCTTTGATTTTGAGGAAGTCCCATGCTGCTCTAGAATGTTTTTCATACAAAAAGAACTCTTAAAGACAAAGAAATGTGGTATATAATTCTCATTTAAGCATAAAAATTATTTATCAGTAGTAATCATACATTTTGCTCTCTAGTATTATAAAATTAAGACCAGTTTCAAAATGGATGGGATAATACAGCTGTATCATTGAAATGCCAACATGAATTTAAGACAAACTGCATGGCTTTGCAGTCACAACTTTCTTTTGCCTGGTTAATCAACTTCCTCAATCCTAAAATAGACTATGCCAAAAATACATAATAAAGAAAATACCGAAACAGGTTTACAAACATATATAGCTAAGTAAGCTGCAAAATGATGTTGAAATATATAGCTTAAAGCAAGACAAAACCCTTAATGCCTTGTATAAGATGTGTGTTCAGATCACTTACCTCTCCTAGTATCCCTTTTTATTTTATTGGGGTCTTCATAATCTCCCACCCAGTTATATTCTACTGGCATAGAAATAGGCCTCAACTTCCCTGGAAACAGAGGAAAAAATCGAGATCATGCACCATAAGGCAGCATTAAGCTAACATTCTTTAGAAGAAAGAACAAATTACATGCTAAGCTGCCGTGCTACAGGGCTGCTTACGAAAGAGGATCCAGCATTGCCTCTGAACAAGAGGTTAAGACAGGAGTTCTGTTCTCTTTAACAGAAAAGAAGCAGCTAAGTATTTAATGGATTTTCTTTTTAAGTTTAGAAAATAAATCCAGTGCCCTACAAAATCACATTGGAGTGACGTCTGACACTGACAAACACATTCAAATTACTTTAGTTTTCACTGAGCAGTATCTACTTTTTATTCTGGAAGCCCCTGGCACCCACACAGGAGAACTGTTTTAAAGCATATGTGAATTGTTGGTAACAGAAACTTGTGCATATCATTGAAGCACCTTCACAAATAGCATATCTGCTTGTGGGCTTACAAGATCCATCAGTGACCAAGTAAGAAAGGAAGCAGAAAACCTCTATGTGTAGTTTCTTTTGTAGCATTTCATCCACATAAAGCAAATTATGTTATCTTTGCTAAATTCACCTGGACTTCAGACAGCAAAAGACAGAATAGATGAAGACTATCCTATCTTTTAAATTTTGATTGGAAGCTGCTGAACTGATTTTAAAAAATGCTGTAAACTATGATTTCTCTTTAAGGATTGGACATATATAGTTGGAAATCAGTGAAATCAGTGTGCTATGGAACTTAGTGGGGCCACTAAGAGTGTTCTGAATCCTTTAGCAAGTTAAATAGTGTATTGAAACAAAACAGTAGCATAGCAAATGGCATATTATCTGACAGACTGAAAACAAAATGTTTTCCCAACAAGATCAGCCCTTGCTCTTCTTAAAATCAACCAGTCACACAAACCCAAAAAGTGAGTAAATAATTTGATTTTGAAAGTAGCAAAGCTAGAAGTAAAAACTTCAAAAGTTTTGTAAATTATTTTAGCAGAAAATTCCTACATAAAAGTCTTACACCACATTTTTGAGGTTAAATGCATGATACACTGAAAAAAAGAGACATGTTTATAATGAAAACAAATATTCAAACATGTCTATCTCCCTGCTGAAGTACTGTGTCCATGGAAAACACACCAATACCATGCAGGCAGCATAATGGTAAAAGTTTTTATTATCTTTTTAAAAAGAAATTGACAAAAAAGCTGTATGTTCTGTACAGACCATAGGACAAGCTCACAAAAACATCACTACTCAGGAAAATCACATGTATTTTAAACTTTTCACTAATCATTCATTTTACTATTTAGGGACACATATTTAAGTCTGATTGAAGCTGGTGAGATTTAGCGCACACAGTTACAAAGTCATTTCCTGAGTGGGGATGTATTTGGCTCATGTTTACTTGATCAGAAGCAGTTCTCAACAGTTTCTTTCGCTAGAAATAAAACTTTTTTCTTTGTGAGGCTGAACAATATCTTATTAATAGGAACTGCACACTTAATAAAACAGAAAAGCTACAAAAATTGTGTAAAATCTGATTGTTATCAAAAGTAACAACAAATTTTCTGCAAAACCTTCAGCTGTTCAAATGACCTGCTTTTGTATCCAACATTAAAACTGCAATGATCAAATTTGTTTCTTTCCTTAAACTCAAGTTTCATTTGCTTGTTACCTCTCCTAACAACCCTGTTTTTAACCCATATGGATTCCCTAATCTCTTTTCCATGTGGAGGACACTCAGGAAAATTTTTATCTATATGTGAACAGGAGCTTTCCAAGGCCAATTAACAGCAACTATATAACTGCTAGAAGCCAATAAGAGCATGAAAGAGAAATATCTTTGTTAACATTGTCAAAAAGTGTCAGAAGATTCCAATAAAGAAATTACAGAGGGCCCTATTAACCTCTCATGAAGGAGGACTGAGAAAATTTTTGTAAAAAAATTGACACCATCATAAAATTAATGATAAGTATATGTTAAAAACAATTATTTCTCTAGACCTGGGAACTCTCTTTGACCTTCTTTAATGGGTCACCATAAGGCAGAAGAGTGTTATTGTCATTTTCCAGATTTCTGTGAAACCCTAAGGTCATGCCTACCCACAAACCTTATGTTAACAAATGCCATGTGGGAAACTTTAGAATGTAATGCTGAAATGGAAATATTTTTAGAAAATACACTTAAATGAAAATGGACTTGATGATGTGAATTCATTAAAAAGGAAGTGAGATCAAAAGCAAAAGGCTGTAAAACAAATGTGTTAAATAATGACTGATTTCCAGTGGAGTCTTTGACCCACGTCTTTATGACCCTTTCTGCTAACAGAACAAAAAGGCTAAAAAAGCTATCCTATAACAAAATAATGGATTCAGCAGTCCTTGAAGAAGAAATGTGTTCTTCACTCTGGACCACCTGTATTAAAATTTAATGTCTGTAACAGTGAGTACATCTCTGTTAATGGAACTGACTGCAGACACCAATTGTAATATCTGAAATACTGCAGTAATAAAACTGGTATATCAATTTTGAAAACTTAGCAGTTATTTTGCACAGAATGGGCATGGTTAGAAAACACTTGAAAACATTTTGAAATCAAAAGGATGCTGAAGAATTTTCAGCAGGATGGTGTACTTTTGCAGAAAGGGTGCATTTTTTGAAAATGCAGCCTTTAATGTTGTGCAAACACATTGCTCCAGGTCCTGAGGATACTTTACACAGCTGAATTTCAGTTTATATCAAGGTTCCCAGGTGATTTTGGTGCTTGGCCGCATGATGTGCCAAATCTATGCTTCCTCATAAATTACATCTATTTTCTTCACAAAGGGATATGATGACAGGATTGTTATAACAATTCTAACATACAGCTTGTGCTCACTTTAAAAACTGAAGTAACATAACAGGTAGGTAGAAAAAATATTCAAGTGTTTGCTCAGCTAATGCTATAGCAGTCAAAATGCCTTTTTTAAACGTAAGATTTCCTCTCCATTTTCTTCTATAGCCTAACAACTCTATGTATGTACAATTTTATAGTCGGCAACAGAAAATCAGTTCTCCCTGTCTAAGCTGAAACAAGTTACCATACTAGCTAAAGGAAGAGTTCCAACAGTTTCAAGGGTAAAATAAGCTGGAGTACAAGGGTTTGAGCATCAAAATTCTCACCAGAAATTGTTTCTGAATTCTCATCCTAAATAAGCCAAAATCCAAGATGTGGACGTAGCACAAATACATGAGTGTTAACATGCAAAATTCCTTCTTAAACAACCTATGATCTAAAATAAAGAGGAACTGCTATACATAAAAAGCCACCACTTGCAATACAGGAAGTTACAGGAGGTTAATATAGTATTATCAAAAAAAAAAGCACACTGTCATTAGTCATACTTCAATTCTGGGACTAAAGAAAAATTAAAGAGTTTTAGAGAGCACTGCAGCATGAAAGCACCATGTCATTTCTTGGTAAATCTGAAGAGATCATTATTATACCTAGGAAATTTTTTCCAAAGCTGAATTCCAAAACTTACGCAAGTCTTGCCCTTAAAATGAGAGAACATTTCCATTCTGTATTTTTAGTAAAAAAATACGAGCTTCTGGTATATGCTTTTTTCAATAAAATGATACTGAAACAGATTCTGGAAAACTAGGCTGATAGAAAAATAGAATTTATAATCAGAAAACCCATCAATTTTAAACTGGTCTTACCTATCATAGTAAGTTTATTTTTTCTTTCCTATAACAAGAGTAAGCTCTTAGGTTGAAATTGGACTAAAGTAGTATTGAATTCTTAGCATAATCAATGGCCACCAGAAATATTTTCATGGTTAAAAACAAAAGCAGATGCATGAAAATCTTAAAATCAACAAATGGTGATTATCTTTACAAGATCAATGCTGTACCATATGTCGGTGTGCTCTCTCTCCTTCCAGGACCACTTGTTCTTCCTTTCTCATATTCATAGCAGTACAAAACTGCATCTTCTTCAACCACATTAAAGCGTTTCCGATACTCCTGGTCCAGAAATGAGTTTGGAGATTCAGATCCTGTATGAACCGGTTTGCCCACTATATGTCTGCCAACATCGTCACAGGGGAGATTTCCCTTTTCATCCCTTTAGTTAAAAAGAGAAGTTTTTAATATATTGAGATAAGACACTGATTTTTTTTTTAACTGTGAATATTTCAATAATCATGGGCCTATGTCAATATTTCATACACTTAGATGAAATCCACCCCACATCAGGATCACACAGCATATATGCATATGTATGCATTTATATGCCAGTTACCTCACATGTCTGTTCAATTCTTTACAGATTTATCCATCTCACTGGTTTCTCTTGAAAAGAATTATAGAAATAAAACTGATGCGCAGTAACTCTTTTTATTTTTCTTGTTTTTTCTGGAATATTCCTAGTATTTTGTGATTTAGGGCAGAGGAATAATGTTGGCCTTACACTTTTATACTTGCATTTTTAAATACATCAGATAGTTTTACAACATGGCTACATGGAAGCATGAGCAAATCCAATCTGGTTTCTTACACTTTAACCCCAGATCAAGAAGAACCAGGTACAGAAGATATACAGACACCTGACATAGTTTTACACAATCATTTCAGGTCTAGAAGTTGTATACATACATCCATGCAGTTTCAAATACAGTGTGCAGCACCTGCTTATCAGCTGCTACCCCAGGACAGTGCTCACTTTGCAGTTTGTGTCAGGTCCTCAAGATTGTTTTGCTTTCCTGCACCCCTGCCCCATTCTTTGAAAATGGAAATTACTCAAAGGCATCAAACAAGAGAGCAAGCTGTGCTGGGTCAGGAGTCCTTTCTCACACTACATGAACCAGGGCTCATCTACTAAACATGCTGGTAGAGCTGTGCCTGAAGATGGCTGCAAAAGACCTGATCAGACAGTTATTTCTGGGTAGCAAAATGCCCAAGAGGTAATCAAGAGAGAAGCTGGGCCATATGCTCCTGTTGGAGTCCTTCAGCCCCTCTGGACTCCCAGCTGAGTTCCAAGCTGGCCAGCTGACCCCTACTTCCCTTGGCACCTTGAGACTCCATCTGAGGACCAAGCAAAGTCTCCTCATGGGACCCAGGCAGCCATGAGGGATGAGAAAAGGCCGTCCTGCCTCGGTGTGACAGTGCACCATCACAAACCCCCACTGATCACTACACTCACTTTGGCAAGCTGCTTTCTCAAAGCAGGGATGGTGTTGGCTTAGTGAGGAGGGCTGGTGCAGCCCCAACAGGGCTGTGGGCTCTCCTCCAGTCAAAGAGAGACTTTCTGTGGTGACAGAGCTGGGGACCCCAGCAGGTAACATGATGGAGACTGACATAAACCAGGCAAGTGCTAATCAATGCTTACAACCACCATCAGGGGCTGGCACAAGGAAGGCAGGGCAGCCTGACCTAGAGGCATCTTTAGTGCAAGCATGGAATTAAGTACAGAGCCAGGCAAACACCCTTTGCCACAGCCCTCTGGAGATGAGGGCTCCAGTTCTCATCCCCAAAGGTACTTGGTAAATATGAACAGGCACTAACATACAACAGCAATCCTAAGTAAACAGCACATGCGAAGTGTTGCTCCCTCTTTTTCATGCCATCCATGTGAGGCTATGTCAGGAGCTGTACTGTCTCTGGGCATGATCACCAAGGCTTTGGGCTTTACAATTTACATAAAAATATCAAGTCCTTTCCTCTGTTCCAGGAAAAAAAGGAGGGCTTGTTTGTTTGCTATTTTTCTTTTAGAATGGCAACAACAAACTGAGAAACAGATGTTGAGCAGTTTGATAATACCCAAAATATACACATGATTTAATATAGTTAATCATGGACAAAAAACCTGATGAAATGCCCAAACAAATTATTCAGAAACACTGCACCCTGTGTGACAGGTGAAATCAAGAATAGTCCATTTGGATTAAGCTGATAAAAAAATTCAAATGTACACAGCTTTATCTCTCTACAAGATTACAGCTTCTACTAATATGTATTATAAGATTTAATCAGAATTGGTCCAAACTACTGCATTATCATAATGATTTAAGAGATGGTATTAATAAATAATCAAAATCCATTTGGAAGATCTCAATTTTTAGAGCAGAACTCAAAAACTGAAGAGCAGTGAATGTTCACCAAAAATACTTCAAAAATGAGGATGCACTTCTTTTCAAATGAAAGTGTTTTTGTGATGGTAAACAGAATCTGAAGCAGTACAAAGATACTGGTCCTTTTAAGATAATATAGTTTCAGGAGCACTAGGTCTTTACCATATGACTACTGCATTCAAAGAGAAACACACCTAAGACTATGTTTTGGTTGGGTTTTTCTTCCCCACAGCTTTTTTTATGTTAATGGATTAGAATTAAATACTTGGTTCTTTTCTGTCAATTTTCTTAAAACCATGTCCTTAAAACATTTATGTGAGCATAACAAAGAACTGTTATCAGGGAGATAAAATAAATGTTCAATTCCTGTGCACAATTCAAGTGTCATGACTGAGAATGTCTTTACTCAATTAAAAGAAAAAATAACAGTTACAGTAAACTAGAGTATGTGTAAGTTCAACTGAGTTATACATGTCACATTTGAAAGAATTTTTTTTTTCTCTGAGAAATAGAAGCCAAGCCAGGTACAGATGAGACAGGGATAAGGAAGGATCATGGGACACAGCTTAAGCCTTTACAAAAAGGCTTGTGAATCCTCATGAAGTCAAAATCACACTTTTACCCTGGAAGGTTTTTCATATCTCTAAAGAGTAAGAAATTATCATAGAATCACAACTTCTCCTCCCCACTAGGCAATTTAATTTGCCATATACCTCACTCTTGGACAACCCCCTGGAAAGTCCTGTCAGTATCAGGTTATACATCTTATTAAACGGCTAGAGGAGTTGCTGATAAGAAAGTGTAAGAAAAATTCAGCCTCAAGAAGCTCAGGTACAAGAAAGAACATGCTGCCCTTTTCCAAGAAAGGTAACTAAAAGAAAAGCAAGAAGTAATTTAGAAATACAGTAACTGGACATATGATAGCCTGTGTCTAAGAATATGGAAGCTTTAGGAATCCTGATTCCTCTTAAATACATTCCTAGACCTCTACGTAGCCACTTCTGTATTACAAATAATACAAATTCTCTCAGAATTTTAGGAAAGGAACATCTGTGTACATTACGGAATTATACTGAATCATTTGTGGCCATGTCAAGGTAGGTTAATGAATCTGCAAGGAGGATCTGCTGCTCTTCTGGCTCAGCAAGTCCAGAGGCCTGGGAGAGACAAAAATGCCTGTTCCAGGTGGCAGGTCAGAGCAGCAGGTATATTGACAGGGAACAGCATGGTCACTGCACAGTCTAGCAGAGTGGCCACTAAAACATAAACCTGAAATTTGCTCTAATACTATCTAATCAAACCTATCTAAGAAAGAAAACGCTATGGCAGGACTGAACAGTTCTGTTGTTGAACGTAAAGTTTCTTGCATTTAACTCAGACTCCCTAATCATTATTATTGGGCAAAGGGACAGATATGAGCTCCTTTCCTAGTTACAGATTCAAGGTTTCAGGTAACTTTTGCTCTTCTGAAAGAGGATGAGACTGTTGCAGTCAATTGATTACCACATATTTGAGAAAATAGGGTACCGAACCTTTTTTTCTGAAGGCTACTGTCCATTTTGTAGACAAGATACGGATTCAGAACACTGTGGGTCTGATTCAACACATCTACCCTTAATAACCAGTTTACCTGCAAAATACAGTATTAATACAGTACTATCTGCAGGGCAGATAATAAATAGTATGAACAGAATGGTCAGTTACTTCAAAAATATGTTTTATATCAAATTGTATTGTGAAATGATCTTTTTTACCTTGGAACATAAGGTTCCGTTGGAGGAGGGGGTATGTAGAGATCCTGAAGGGCAGAGCTGTCTCTTTTTGTAGGTGTGCTGATAGTGCTGGATGGAGTAGCAACACTGCTTGTAGGGCTTCTAGGAATAAGAGGCTGGTTCAAAAGAGAGAGAGAAATAATCAAGATTATATTTTAATCAAGATTATCCTTATACATTATACATTTTTATTTGTAAAAGCCAAAACCAGACTATAGTTCAGAAAGCTAAAAAAATAGTAAGCAGGTCTAATGTTTTGTGTGCTTTTAAACTAAAAAGCCACTCATGCTAAGAAGGCAGATCTACGAATGGACATGTATTGTGCTTATAAAATTGACTCCTTTGATTACATCTTTTTCCCTTTAGCACTGCAAGTTTATTGCCAATGCCCATAAAATTAGTGATCACTAGAGCTACTGGTGAAATCTTAACGAGTAAATAACATACAGAATCCAGTTAATTCCTTAATTAAACTAACACTGCAAAGAAAAAGTCTAGTGTTTACTGCAAAAGGTGCATAAGTAGGCATTAAATTGAATGTCAAGTCCTCCCATCTGCTCTACAGCTTAAGAATAAAGTGTAAAAGCTTCCGTTTATGCCTGCAGATGCTGTTAAATCAGGTACTGCATCCTCAGAGCACACGCGCTATGAGAGTATCAACTGGAGATTATTATTATTCTTCATTCCCCTGGGCACACTCCTCACAAAATAACATTTACTCACAGGTAAATAAACTGTACCCTCCTTGCAAAATAATCATGTATTCTAGCTATCACTCCAGTCCAGATAGGATCCTTCCTCTTAATCACATCTCGCTCTCTATCTCATGAATTAAGCACACCTTTTTCTTCCTTAATTTAACTATCTTTATTAAATCACTGTAGGGCTGAAAATCATAGCAAGATTTTCTAACTCTCCACACAGATGCAGAAAAATCAAATGAGAAGAAAAATTTGATTGTTTTAGTCCACTTAATAACATGTCTGTCTAAAAACAAAAGCCTTGTGTGGCTTGGTTTGTGTGATAGCTAAACTCAGACAGAAGAAAAAGAGCAGAACAACAAGCAAAAGAGTAGCTTCATACATCCTAAAAAGAATCTAATATTAAAATATACTAAGCTTTGCTTAGAGTTTTTTTTCTCCTCCACCTTTTTGTAAGTTTACTCCTTGAAGAAAGAAGTGCTGGGATGATAAAGTGAGAGTTCACTCTACCTGTAATTTCTGGCCATAGTAACTACTTGAAGACACAAACATTCCACATTGTATTGATGGCAGAGAAGCTCTAAATGTGGACTGAATGGGTGTGTAGAAAGATCCTTCTCCCAGCACTATTAACAATACTTTTTGACAGACCAAAAGGGCATTCTTGTGCAGAATAATCAGTTCTCATTTTCTAGATATTAATCTTGACACTGTAGCAGAAAACCCCAAAAGTTTAAAGCAGGAACATTGTCAGAATATTGGCCTTTGTCAGCTCATGATAAGCCATTTGAATCTATGCCTATCAAGCCAAGGCCCCACCACGTTATGTTTTTACCATCTGTATGTAGGAACAATGAACATCACCTAGAAAACCTCATCCTTTGGCCAGTTACTGCCTTGTTTTAGGAACAGAGCTGCGTTAGATGTTATTTATTTCTAACACAATAAAATGCATGCTCAAAATTTGCTTGTTAAAACTTTGCAAGTCCACCTTTAGAGCAACTATAAACTGACAGAAGTTTTTTGGTTTTGAATGTTCAAAATCTGTCTCCTATAAACAGCGATACTGCTTAATTCTTTCCTTGTTCATTAGAGTTAATGTGAGTATTCTACAGCCAGGCCAAGGAAAGACTGCCAGTATTTACAGGAAGAGAGGGAGAAAGACACACACAAAAAACCAGACAGGTAAAAGACTTTACAACCACTAAAAACAAGACAAGTCTGCAAAAATAAGAATAAAGTTGGTGGTAAAAACAGGTCAAAAAAACCCAAAACAACCCAAAACAATAAAAAACGCCCTGAACATCACCCCTCCCTCTTTCAGAGAAACAAAAATTTTAAATCTTTATCCCTTAAATTTTCATCTGTGACACTGTAGCCATAGATGTTTTTGAACCACTCACTAATACAACACTGTTTGTTACCTTTCTGATACTTTGCACTTCTACAACAAGAACACTTTGTGGCTTGCTGGGTAGCCTGTTCAATTAATTTTCATTGTAAGCCACGAGGATTCTGTGACCTAGATCCTGTTTACACTTGCTAAGCCCAAGCTGTTTGCTCATGGCTCATACCAGCAGAAGCACTGAAAGAAAGACAAACTGTGTAGATGGGTTTGCTCTTCTCTATTTAGAGGAAGAAGACAACCCTTTATTTACCTCTATGAAAAGGCAAGTAAGAGGAAAGGGGGCCTTAGAGACTGGAATGGTGGCAGTCAATAGGAGCTTATAGTTTATGTTATGTAGGGGAAATCATGCCCAAGCATAAAATTATCTGGACTTACAAGGGTTTGATGTGCCCCTGGTGGTCCTGACAAGCTGCTGGAGGGCTAGAGGACACAGGTAAAGAATTTCCCTTGTGTTACAGCCTAGAATACCTGGCTGCAACTATTTAAATTCTAATGATATTGCCCTAATTTTGGCATTACACACAGCCCTGACATACAAGTCAGTTTGTCCTCCAGGCAATTTGCTGGTTGATCCTGGAAATCAGTTTGGGTTTGTACATCTTTGACAAATGCATATTTCAGTTTATATTTCAGCACAGGAAGGTGGTTAAAACAGCGAGTGCAATAGGAAGAAATGGTTCAGTCTAACACAGAAAGCCACATGCTATCCAATTTATTGAAGGCAAGTGTGTTCCCCTGTCGACACTTTCAGAGGTGAAGATACAGTGTAACTGGGGACACCCTGAATGACTGTGGTACCCCACAGGACTGCAAAGCGCATTTACCTTCCCAGGGCACCTGGACCTCTCAGGGGCATAGAAATTGTAATACAATCCAATCCAAGTGGAGGTACAATCCTGTAGGATTGTCTCAAAACATACTAGAATGTCTCATATATCTTTCGTAGTTCTTTAGCATTGCCAAATTCAACTCTCTTCTTATTTCTCCAGAAACAGAAAAACTGTCTAACTAGGTAAAAAAGGGAAATCCAAACTTAAAAATAGGTCACCACCCCCCTTTTTTTTAAAAAAAAAAAAAAGTATTTATCATGACTACACCAGTAAATCAGTAAGAATTTTTACATGGTAAAAACATTCAAATGGTCTTTCCTGACAGTGGCTCAATACACTGAGAGCACTGTTGTAGCTAACACTTTGTGCTGTGGAAGTTCAGCTTTCATTTCTATATACAGAATTAAAAATTCTTCAGACCCCTCTGGTTGAGAAGAAAGCCTTCAGAACATGGTCTAGAGGTATGGTACATCTACAAGGCATTTTGCATTGAAATTTAGAGACCTCAGCTGTTCACTTCAAGACAATCTGGTCGCCTGCAAGTAACCAGCACATGTAGCTTTCAATTTCAATGGCAGCCACTCAGTGGGCCACACGCGGGCACATTGGACACAAAAACACATGCAACTCCAATCAAGTATTTCTCAATTGGATGCCTTGGAGATCAGTGATGTCACTGAGTTAATTCTCTTCCAAGGAGCAGAGATTCTCCTGCTGCCTTTGGCCAGGGCAAGTGGGATTGCTGAAACAGCAATAAAACTAAAACATTATCAGGTCTAAAGAGTTGAATACTTGGCCCATGGGAAAAGCCTGACAGGAGAAAGTTCAGAAGTTACATTAAAGTTATATTAAAATTGGAACTACATAAAAAACGTCCCACAGATGACCCTGCATCAATCTTAATCCACAATGACAGACACAAAATCTGTAATTCAGTATATTTTGGAGTACTATTTCTCAAACATTTTGAATGCACCATCCTCCTTCAGGTCCAATAGTCTTCACAGAGCCTTCCCTAAACTGTCACTTGGCTGGAGAACAGGGAACTGTCTTTACTCACAGCAGCTCAGTTTCTCTAACATGGGGAAAAAGGAAATCCCTGTAAGTATTGACTGACAGCACGCAAGTCCCATCTCCTTCAGAAGCTGTTCTGTCCCTGGTTGGCTCTATGCTGTGGTCCCCACTTCCCTTCTTGCTAACAGGATCTACTGCCACTTTTTGTACCCCTGGTCCTGAAGGAACTGAGAGGGTGTCCCAGTGAGTCAGCATATTATTTTTGATTTTTTCTATCTAAACAATGAATTTAATCAATATTTTATATATACTATCCAAAATTATTTTTAATGGTTTTTAAAACTCTTTGAACCTTTCATTAACTCACTTGGAAGCTGCAATATAAGTTTGAGAAACATTGCTCCAGAAAAAGACACACAGTTTTTCAAAATACAAGCAAAACTAAAACAGAAATTTAAATTACATTATCTTTATACAGTATTTGCATCAGTAAGCAGATTATACTACCAATATATTTTTCATATTGGATCAAGGTTACAACAATACATTGAACAAAATGTTTCCCATAAAATAAACCTTTTAGAAGAACAACCATGACATGAAGTAATGAGATTCTGTAACTAATCCAGTCAGAGTTCATTTTAATAGTGCTACAAAGAATGCCCAGCTCCCATGCAGTTAAAAGACAACTAAGTAATTTAAAAGCAAACAAGTTGGTGTTTTATTCAAGTTTAATAATTAAAAAGTGTAGGATCATTAGTTCTAGTCATAAACGATGAAAACAGTATATAGCATTGTGTCTAGATGAATGAAGGAGGCAATATAATCAAGTAAGAAAATATATTGAATAAAAATAATAAAAGTAGCATTTTATTTCAAACAAAGGACTTGTTATTGTTGCTGCTGCTTCTTAGGAAAATGAAAAGCTGAATATTTAACAGTAGAAATACGATGCACATCTAACTAATCCAAAACAAACTGTTAAGAAAATTACAGATACTGAGCTGCTGGAGATTTTGTAACAGTACATTTTAATCAAATACAAAACAGTACAGGAAACTATTAAGATATACAAAAGGTGACATATAAAAGGCTTGGTGAAGGAGGGGTCAGAAGGTTTTTTTCCAAGTCAACACATCAGATGTGGCTGGCAGCTGGACCTGCCCCCACCTCACTGCCATGAGGAGGAGCCTTCTCACTGACACCGGCCGGTGCATCCCAAATTAACCATGTGAGGCATGGCACATGTTGCTCTGGCTCTCCTTTTCTGTATTAAAAAAACCTGGGTGAAGAGTCTTTTTTCTTTTTGAGTAATGAACAAAGCATTTTCCAGAAGGCAAAGGAGGACTTTGCAGCTAGGTTCTTGTTAGTGAGATGACAGTGACTTACACAAAATTTCATATGCTCTGAGAATCTTCTCTATTGAAACTTCCACCCTTATTCAAACAGCACTTCAAGGGGCTTTCCTTTGAAACCTCCCCAAAATAACACAAAGTGGAAAGGAGAAATAAAACAGACAATCTAGAGTAGAGGACATTTATTTAAGTTAGGTTTTGAACCAGACAAAAATTTGGAGAGTTCAAAGATAAAGTCACCTCTATGTCAAGCAAGAAAAATTTTAAAAAATAAAGGTTAAAGTTAATTGTTTGTTCACCATATCCAGTAACAGTCAGAAATACAAATATTGCAAACTGCAATATCATTCTAGGTTCTCACACAATGGATCAGACTATCAAAAAAGTAACTGAAAGGCAAATTTAGTAAGGTTTGTCTTGCAGGCTTAACATCTTAATATTTATGGTACAATACCATATTAATGAATACTTTCAATTGCAAAAGGCAACAACTAAATTCCCCAAGGCCACAGCTGCCTAATTCAACTGTTATAAAAGAAATAACAGAGGCTGAAAAATCCCTTTACTTCACAAATTTGGACATGATTCTAAAGTGCATCATGGGAGAACCTTGATTATCAGTAAGAGGTTGGATACTGATGGGTATTAAAACAGACAATCAACTGACTGGAAAAAAAAACCAAACTCAAAACAACCAACCAAACAGCACTTTCTTTAATCAGGACACAAGGGGGAAAAAAAGGAGTTTTTTATTTCTGTACTGATTGACCTTAGAGCTGGAATTAAAGTGCTTGTAAATACAAACTCATTATGTAATGGTGCATAGTATAGCCATAGGCTAATTGTATTATTTTACTGTACATCAAGCATTCAATTTCAGTTTCAGAACTGCTACACCAGATGCATAATTCTTCTTCTTTCTTTCTCTCCCCTAACCTTTCATATTTATTCTAAGGATAAAAATATTTATGAAAAGAATAAATATTCTGCTAAAAGAGAAAAAAACCCCAACTCACAAAGAATTAAAAATTATGTAGCCTGCATTTAACTGCTAATTCATGGCAAGACTGCAATGCAAAAGCAGAACTGTTCAAAATAAACAGATGAAAATTCTAAGAAGCATTTACGCCAATTATAAACCAGTTAATATCTGAATGATCTAAAAGCATTTTCCACACTCTGAGACCATGAATGCTTGGCTGGCATATGGCTAATCTAGATACTAACAGCGGACAGAAAGCTCTTAAGCACTTCACTATCAGAGTATAATTTAACTCCTGGGATGCCCTGTCACTGACACACAAACTAGCTCGATACTGGTAGTACCTGCACACTGCCTGAGCTGGAAGACTCATCGAGCACTTTCCCAGCTCACAGGCATATTTAGTATCTCTCCATTAAGCCTAGTTTGTCATGCAGCTGCAAATGGCAAACCTCATGTTCCTATACACAGTTACTGACTGAACAAGCAGAATGTAATTCACCAATAATGCCCCCACATTATTCACTTTAAAATTAAGTTTCAAAGGTTTTCAATTTAAACGTCACAATGTAAATTTTAATGTAAATGAGTCTCCTAATTTAATACACTGAAATATTTACCTTCTACACCTATGGCATCAGCTGTTAAACATACTGATTGGTGGGATGCATACAAAAAAACTCAAGTCTGATTTTGTGTCATCCTGCTTACATTAGGGCAGACCTTCACCTTCTCACCTCACTCATCACAGTATGATTAGGTTGTGGCACCACACTTTTCCTGGGTTCACTTTATTTGCAGACACAAAAAGACCACAGCAGTCTTTTTGCTGATCCTGTTTTCTGTTTTATCAGAATTTCATCCCCGTATCTCACTCTATAATCTTTTGAATATTTTGCACTTTAACAGAATTATTACTGAATCATAATTTCCTTACAGCCTGTGTCTGCTGAATAATACATACAGTTCAATTAACTCAGCTCTGGGATGACAGCACAGTTGTAATGTTCTCAATTATTTCAAGACATCCTGATATGGGAAAACAAGTTACCATAACCTCCCCTGCTTGCAAAGGTGACGTTACCTTATGTTTTTTTGGTATTTGCAGTCACTTTCATCCCTCTCCTCTCACATTACCTACCAAGATTTATTAAAGAATAAAAGCCGTAGCATCAAATTGCAATTGCTACACTTACAGTGATTTTTTTTTTCCAGAAAAATTTTTAAATAAACATAATTTCTTCCTATTTTTACAGCTACAAAATTAAACTGCACTCTGACTTCTTTTGATGCTTGTTACTGATAAAATATACAGTACTGATTTCACACTTAGGCTACATTTAAACTTTAACATCAGCTGACTGTAACATCTGTTCAACTCTGATCTGTATAAATCAACAACAGAAATTTCCACATTATGCATCTTCTGCAGTTTGTCTGCACTTCACCCTGGAGCTTTGTCCACACTCTGCCTACTTAAGAAAACTGTTGTTTCTCACACAAAAATTATAAATTACAACAGACACACATATGCCCACTGCACACATAAGCAATGAACGAGGTTCTGGCCTCTTCCCGGTGTCATGTTTGATACAATCAGAATATCATTGTGGTACCAGAATTGTATCTGCAATGTTTAACAGTATCTCTATTTGTGTTCATATTAGCCTTGAAAATATTCATATTTTTCATGCTAACAGCAAGAACCAACCCCCCTACCCCCAATACGCCCACTGCCCCCCATTCCCCAAATCAGTAAGATTACAGAAAATCACTGTCTAGGGTCAATGTCATCCAGTACAGATAATCTACATTCAAGCTAGCTGTCCAGATTCCCTTTATCATCAAATGCTGAGAAAGAGGCATGTGCAGGGGCAAATTCACCATATCCTAAGGTAGATCAGTCAGAACAGGCCAAGATGAATGAGCCAGTAACTGCTAATGCCATGTCTGCTGCCCAAAAGGAGTTTAAATGAGAAACCTGAATGACATGTAGATATTTACACAGCAGATCTAAAGTTAGATCAGTTGAGTAAGACCCAAGTACTTGTCAGAAACTTTTGATGTGGGGTCTGCAGTGCAATTATTCTGGTAATAAATGATAAAGTGAAGCAAAATGGAGTATTTAGGAGCATGGCCCAATTCACCCAAAGAAATACCAAACTCACCCGAATTCAGGATTTAGACTGAAAGCATTTGACCCCTTTTAAAGCAATAATGTGTATTTTACATTTGCATTTATATTCTCACTAAAGCTATGGAAAAAGTGCAGCCTTCAAGTATAGACATTCATACACTCTTATCATGCATCTAGATTTGCAATTTTGTCCTCAGACACTAATTTCTGGTTGGAAGTTTTGGTCACATGTGTAGTCAGTTCTTTATATCTGAAAGGCTAAAATATCTCCATCATTTAAAAACTTAGTTTCAAAGATATAATGCATTTCACTATTATAATATATATTTTTACACACACACACATATATACACACACACACACACATATGAAAGAAGTTCTTCATGGCATTAGTTCTTTTTATGTATCTCTTAACATTTCAAATGGCATAGACCACAGATAAAGGCAGCGGCATTTCCATATCCCATTTTCCTTTTGTCCAAACTTTGCAGACATCTTTTTTCTTTCAAATGTACTTAATTTCTAATTAGAATTTTTAGTGTGGTAATAAAAATATCCCAAAGAATGCACTCTTTATGCAAACAAAATAAATTTCTAAACAATATTATGTCTGAACTGAATGGAAAAATGGATTATTTGTTGGTTCCATCAGCTGGTTACATACCTTCATCAGTCTGAACATAACTTTTATTTCCTACAGTAATCCATCACAGTGACATTTTATCCTAGAGTTAAACATGAAAGCTTTAATGAAACCATTCCACGGCTTTCAGCACGTTGCAGGCTTACTAAAATTAAGTGCCCAGCCAGACATCTTGTGCTATGGCTCCTTATGTGCAAGCCTTCAGTCTCAAGGACAACTGTGACACAAGTACAACTTTATTTACATGAGGAAATTTTGATGGTTAACTGGTTTATTGAATACAATCACCTTATAGATTTTCCAGTAACTCCACGAGTGATCAAACTGAGAACTCAAACATTTTTGCCCCCTCTTTTTTGAGGTTATACTGTACTGAGATTTTCACAAGAAATCAAACTAAAATTTATCAGTTTGTGAAGTATGTTTGTTTCTCCTTAGCTAGAACAAATTATCTGAGGTCACTTTTCTGCACTGTAGAACACTGGGATGATTACTTCTTAACTTTGAAAAGTTCTAACAGGTTTAATTTCAATTAAGCCTATGAGAACAAATCGCAGAGAAATAATTTCAGAAACAATTTTTCCAAGTATACAAGAGTAAATCTATATGCTGCTGAGGATGAAGCACAATAAAGCATCATTGAGATAATCTATAGTTAAAATGATGGTGTATGACTTATGATTAAGCTTCATTACCTGCAGAGCAAGGGGCTTCCATCTCATATTTTTCAGTAAAGCTGGTGCTGAGGTAAGCATGCTCTGAGGTCGCTTTTTCAAAGTTAAGATAACACCACTCGGATCCTCTCGTAGTGCATTCACCAAATTTTTCAACTGCCACCCCACCTGGTAACCAGTAAAATCATTACAATAAAATTGAGGTACAGTATTCAATATGTAATGTTCCCTTTTTAAATAAGATTAGTAAATAACATAAAGGAGTGTATATATATATCATAAAGGAGATTAACTCTAGAAATGTCAAAACTTAATTATTGCATAAAAATCACATAAACTAAAATAATTCTTCTAATGCATTAATATGTATATGCATAATTTCAGGTTTTAGAATTAATAAACTACTGTTACTTCACTGCAAATGCACAATTAAATCTCAAAGGGTTTTCAAACTTATCTCTGGTACACAGACTTTAGAGACTAGAAAGTTAAAAAGCCCTGGCTTCTGCATTCACAGTTCATTTCAAAACTGAGCATTTTGTACTTTGTGGTTACTATTTAAAGTCCACTAACCACTAACCACACTACTACTCCTAGCAGCTTATGCAAGCATAAACCAGTTCAGGAAAATCTTCTACACTTCACATTGCTATAAAAATGAAGTCAGAATCACAAGGCCTTTTTTAAAATAGTGCTTCTTTTATGATGATTTCAGAAACAAATACAGTAAATCAATGACAGAAATGTAGTCCAGTCACTACGTCTTAGCCCAAAATAAAATTTTCCTAATTTAATTACAGCATTTTCAATTATTCTAAAATTAAAACCTTGATTAAAATGGAAAGCAATTAAATAAATTAATTAAATTAATTAAATAAATACAAGATAAAACTTTCCGAGTAATTTATTTTGCATTTTTGGAAAAAGGACTTCAAATATGAAAACACTGTAAGTCATGACAATGGTTTTAGGTCCTGATTACTTATATATAATGCCTGATTACAAGGTACCTATTGTGAAAAGCTTCAGGATATTAAAAGTATGCTTTTTCAAATTTGGCACCTAGACTGGTAGTACACAGAATCATACATCCCTTCAAAATCTTGGCCTGTAGACTCAGAAAGTGATTATTTCTGTAAGTTTCACAGCTTTTCTACCTCTTTTTACTCTTTCTTCCACCTGCCCCCCACAAAACAAACAAGTAAATTTTTCCTGATGTACAAAGGATCACAGTTATGAATATTTTCCTTCTTCCACAACTTGTACAAAAACATTGTCAAGAAGAAAATTACCCAGCTGAGAAGGGGAAAAATAAAAACCTAGAACTCTGAAGTGATAAGGTTACTTTATGTCATATCAATACATTTGAAAAATCAAATTGGCAGTGTGAAAAAAGAGCACAGATGTTCCTTATCATTGGTACAGTGCAATACGACACAAACATATTTTTTACCTATGCTGAAGCAAGATAATCACATGTAAGTTGTTGCTACTTACTTTGTACCTTATTCCCTATTATACCAAACCTCACTTTGTTTAGTATCACTTATTTTAAGAACTGCTTCTCCTATACAAGCATGCCACTTAAGCCAACACTAATCTTACCAACAACCCTGAATCACAAACATGGCTCATATCTCATCACCCTTTCTTCAGCTCCGGTGAACCCATCCGTCCTGTTTCCACCACGGCAAAGCCCATTATATCCAGGATGCAATTCCACAGTAAGATTATTGTATGCAAAGAAAAAGGGTATTGATAACATGCATCTTTATAGAATATTTTTCAGCCTTCACAGAAGACTACCAAGCATGCTGAAATCCTTATTTTCAGTCCCATGTACTAGGCATATGGCTACTATACTTCGAATAAAATGAAACATTGACTCAACCAACTCCAGCCCAATTCCCACGTCCCACTGAAGTCTCCATTGCGTTTCAACAGCATTTAAACAAAAGATCTTCAAGTCCAAGCTTTGTGTGTAAGGACATTATGATTTTATAAAAAACTACCTTGCTATTTACAATACCGTTTTCTTACTTTTAGAGCCTTCCACCACTGTTTAGGAGCAGTAAGTTCCCCATGGTTACATAGTGTCACTGTGGGCATATGCAAGGTTTCATTTGCTGTCCAAAAGAAGGAATTAATGGCCTACAGTTCATGTAAGCTATCTCTGTACCTAAGCTACTGCACACTGTAATTCCCTAATGCAATGACTGAAGAGGGATTCCTGGAGCAGAATCCTTCTGCTGAATAAAGCAGCACAGGGAGCCTTGATGAGAATATGATTTGACCTCAGTTATGGAGTCAGGATGTAAAGTTCTTCCCATTTAAGTTGGTAGGACGCTGCATGCGAAAAATGTGCTTTAAAGCCATCTGTTTCTCACCGAAATAGCCAGAGGAATATAAATAAAACTGGGGCTTCTAGGTTATGCTAGCATTTAAAAAATTATTTTAAATGCACTTTCATACTTTGCAGAGATAAACTGTCTCATGTATTTGAAATATGTCTTACATTGCAATAAACGGGAGATTATCTAGTCTCTTTATGAGAGTTAGGGGGATTAAAGAAAAAAATCACTTCAAAGCACAAAATCTGATGTATTTAATTTAGAAGCTCATGAATAAAAACAGTTTAACTTACATTTTCACAGTGAAATTCTGAGTTTACTATAAATTTCAAATGAGGTTCATCCTCTGCTTTTATCTAGTTCCCTAACAAAAGTTTTCTGGCCGTTGAGACGGGCCTTGATGGCTTCTCATAATATGAAAAAGAAGTACTAAACTGGCCTAAGAGGAACAAGTCACATAAGAGGCAGTCAACAATCAATTGAAGGAAATCGATGTCCACGTAGGACGCCTGTTTTTCAGTTCCAACATAGTTCAGATCCTCTCAAAATTCACTTTGGCACAGAAAAATTTATTTGAGGAGGTCAGGCTGGAAGGAGGAAAAAGCAGTGACTATATCTGGAACTGAAAACTCTTTCTCAGAAATCCACTTCAGTGACATGTAACCTACCCTTTAAATATGATTTGATTTTATTCTCTCTAACATCTCCTTTGTCATTTAACAGTTAACAATTTGCAACTTCTAATCATCAAGTTTTTTGGGCAAAATTTTCAAAATTCCTATCATATCCTTAATCCTGCCCATGTACTGCAAAACAAGGACAATAATAAGAAAGTTTCGACACTGGTTTGAAAATTCAATATATATGTAAGAGAACTGTATCAGCAGACAACTTTACTTACAGTAAAATAACCTGAGCAATTTATTTTGAAAACAGAGCACCATGCTGACCAGGTGCCCATTTTAAGAGCCAAGGAAGTTACTGTTGCCTGCTTTAAAATAAATTTACATTGTTGAACTAGCGCCATCTAGAAACAGCAGTCAGGAGAAGAGTCTTTGATGGCAGCCTAAGCCCAGTGCTGGCTTTCACTGCCCATGCCTGAATCCCTGCTGGCTGCCTGTGCAGCTCGTGGCCACATGCAGGTAGGGACCAGGGCAGCCACTGGCACCCTTAGGGGCTGTGATAAGCTGGTTTTGCCAAGATGACAGCACCTCTGCTGCACGAGTCTACCAGGTAAAGGAGGGACAGAAGGGGTAACTCACATCTAAGGAGCGATGGCCCAAGGCCAGATCAACCGTGCTGCTGGGGTGGCATGGGCAGAGGCACCACGCTCCCAAAGGGGAGGGCAACAGTGTGCAGAGACACAGGCCTGCACACAGGCGCCTACAGCATCAGCATCAGGCCACCTCCACGTTTCTCATTCATTCCACCACTACATGCCCAGAGACTGTGGCCAGGCTGGGAAGCCTCACCAGAGTGCTCCAGACACACTCAGGGACACCCAGGTTGCTTCAGCAGGGTAAGACTGGCACACAGGAGCCCTGCACAGCCCTAACATATCCTCCTCCTCTCCTTGCCAAGCACCCACTAGCCCAAATTGCAGGAAGCTTTAGCAAAGGATGCTGTTAGAGGTCCCCATCTACCACCTGGAAAAAGAACATGCCTCCGAGCAAGCTGAGATCTATTTTAAAAGATCTGTTTCCTTGGCTTTCAGCAAGCGCATCTGGATGACAATATTACAACAGCCTGAAATTAAACTTTTATTTTGAATTCCTATTCTAAATTGTAAAGAATTCAACTTTCATATATTTAAAAGTTGCTCTTATATAGTTACTTTTTTCCCCAGATGAATCTACTGCTGCCCTTATGACAAGGTTAGAAGATTGGCAATAATCTTCCTTTTTCCTTAAAGTAAGCATGACCATTCATTGACTCTTTTTTTACACAGCTGCACTCAAGACAGTATTCCCATGCCCCTGTGCTCATTCATGAGTACTGCTGTATGTTATGATCCAGAAAGGAGATCTGTAAAGTATTAACATGCAGGCAGCACAAATACAATCGGATGGACTTACGCCAATTATTTTTAGAATGCTATGAAATAACTTTCACTCCGAAAAATCTAGGACTTGTATCCCCAAAGAACAGCTACATCATTTAAAAGCAGTGTGCAAACCCAATACACAGTGACACTACATCATCAAGAGGATGGAATAACAGTCAAATGGTAAACAGAACAGAGTCCATATTTTTACAGGCCTAATTCTATTCAAAGGGTGACCAGAGCCCCCTGAAAGTTAATGAAAGCTTTCCGCATCCATGAAAAGAAAAATGTGGGGTTTTTTTGCATTACTTTAATTATTTCCTGACCTGCAGATTTGTAAAAGGTAAAAGTAGTAGTATTGTCATGGTTTAGCATAGTTAAAGAGGGCTCCAGCCACGGAAGTGATTTTTTGTAAAGAGGTGCTTACAGCTTCCTCTAGATGCAATAGAACCAATCAACTGGCTAGTTTGAATATTGGCAACTTTTTTAAGCCGCTTAAGAAGCTTGACACGCCTCTGTGATCCACATTTAAGAATGGACAAACACCGGGAAAGCTCTCTCTTGCTTCTGGCTTTTGGACAGGAATCTTGGCGGGGGGCTGTAGGTGGCCCAGTGGGACTGGGCCGGGCCCTGCTCAGCCCGAGCCGGCCGGGACACAGCCATCCTGGAGCCGTGCGGCCCTGTTCCACCCGCAGCCCTGCTCCATGCAGGCCGCCTGTGGCGCGGCCAGGCCTTCCCCCCTCCAGTGCAGCCAAAATTCATCTGAGGCCGCTGCCCAGAAACGATCATGTGCCAACAGTGAGAGTCGAATTCAGCTGTGGGGCCCGGGTGAGATTAACCCTTCGAGTGCTGTAAGATTCTCCAGAACAGATGAAGCCTGAAGACACCAATCCTCTCCCAAGTCAGAGGAAAGGTGAAGGCACGTGAAGAAAACACCATAAAGACTCCAAAGTCAGTGATGAAGGAAGAGCTGAAACCCCAAGAGAGGAGAAAGAGGAGATGCTTCAAACCTAGAAGCTGAAATTCTGTTGTAAAGCTATGGTGACGGACTATGATACATCAGAGTACCTGTTGTAATTTCATGAAAGCATGGGGGGTGGAGCATTCAAACTGCAATGGTGAGCAAAAGTATCTGTGCTGAAACAAGCAAATGACTGTAATTGTGGGCAAAAGTACCTGTGCTGAAATAAGCAACTGCTGAAGCAGCTGTGATTTGATGATAAGCTTGAACAGAGAGAGATGAAAGTGATGAACACCCTTGCTCCCAGGGGAGGAGGAGGGCCTCTGTTCCTGGAGATGAAGATGCTCCCAGAGATAGGTGAAGAGAACCTTTGTTTCTGAACAGCTCAACCTTAAAATGGTACCCCAGTAGCTCAAGATTGAACCCTCAAAAGCAGTTGTGGGGAAAGCTGTAAGTCGAGGGAAGGGACTCTCACATGTGAGCAGAGAACCAACCCGGGCGCCTGTCTTGCTGTGACACTGAAGCCATGAGAGAACTGCTTCTTGTGGAGATGTCTCTGTAGCATGAGCAAGAGAGACTCCTCTCCCTAAGTGAACTGGAAAAGATTATTATAGAGGTGGTAAACTGACTGGAAAAAATCTCAAGGGTTGTCTTTTTACATGGTCAGTGGGAAAAGGAAGGAAGGTGGGGGGAGGAAAAGTGTTCTGCAGGTTTAGTCTGACTTTTTTTTCTTTCTTTTAGGTCTGTTAATAAACTTCTTTATATTTCTTTAAGTTTTGTGCCTGCTTTGTTTTCTAATTCTTATCACACAGAAGGAAAATAAGTAAATAATGGATGTTTTGAACCAAACCACTACAAATATCTTTACACTTTTGAAGGAAAAATAACACCTCGCTCCTAAATATAACCTGCTAAGCCATTTCCTATTTTCTAACTAATTGAATTTGTAAAATCCACTCTAGTGTCTAATTTTAAAAAGTTAGTGGACTAGGAAGATAACCAAAATTCTTTTTCTTCCAATGTTGCCTGTAATTAGTTGCATGCACCCAGAGTGCTTTGACTTATCAACATTTCAGGCTTCAAGCTTTTACTCATTTTTCAGCTAAAAAAACCTGAACAATTTCTAGGAGGGAAAATGGGTTCACCTTAAGAAATGGGTGTTTTTATAAGAACTTCCATATTGAACACCATCTTCCATATCATGAAAAAAGAATAGTGCATAAGTGCGTAAGAAAAAAACACCAACGTTGCACTTCAAATAACTATCAAACATAGCATGCTGTTAAGCAACTCAGAATCTGACAAGAAAATCAACAGCATCATGCTGCTAAATTAACAGACTGATTTCCATGAACACTGGCCAGAAACGAGGATGGTCAGCTGGTAGCCCCATGAAACAAATGTTAGTAGCGAGTATCTTCTTCCCTTCCCCCAGCTGCAGATGCCTGAAAAGGCCAAAAATTAATGGAAAGACATAGGTCTTCTGTCTCCAGAAAATATGACTGGTGAGGAAACCACGAAAGGATGTGTACAGCATGGACTACCACAGAGATGAAAGCTGTATCTGTATGCGGTAGGCGAAGCAGTGTCAGGAGAACAGTAGACACCTCTTCAGGGATTTATCCAGGTTCTTAAGCTAGCATGGTAATAGCATCCACACTTGCATAATGGTTTTCTCCCAAGGAGGAGAGGTTAATAATATTGTGATTGCATAGGCTGCAATTCTAATTAAAGAGTATCTTGGCTATATTATTTAAATCAATGCAATTTTAATTCAATGTTAAATGTCAGTTCTGTGCATCCTTAGAATGTCACTGATCACACTGCACTGTACCATAGTTCAAAGTCACAACAACACAGTTTGTATTTAAAGTACATTGAAGAAAATCACACCTTTTACTTGAATAATTCCTGGTACTTCACTAAAACCTTTGCTTACTACCAGAAAATCATGAAACAAGTGATTTTTACATTAATTTTTGGCTATGTACACTGAAGATCACAATTAACAGACTCCCAAGAATAAACTAAGTTAGGATCCAAATTGAGAGTTGAGTGCAGAAATCACTGCCTCTCATTAAGCTGCCCTAAACATATTTCCTTGCCAGAAAATGTATCTGACCCAGAGCTTAACTTCTGACTGATTTTACTACCTTGCTCCTTTTAAGTGTTTGCACAGCGAAGCACCACCATAATTCAACAAACTTGACAGTATTAGTAATATGACCACAGAGCACCTCGGTATAGGAGGCAACTATATGTATTTTTCATGGGGGAACTAAAATTTGCTTTATCCAGGAACACAGAATCAGTTCTGTATTGAAGCTTGGATACTGTTTAATAGCAATGCTTACCTTTCATTTTGTACTGATACAATCAACCTTCACCTCAGAGCTACCCCATTGTTTTGCTTTTGAGTCACTGCTAGCACAACATCCTAGAACAAATAAATGAGCATATTTGTTGGAAGAGCAAAGACTCCAACGTCATGCGTTTGATGATATATTTTACAGACATAAATGTCAGTTACTAGGTACAATTTTCTGAGGAAAATGGGTCTCATTTCCCCATTTCAGAGTATGGCGCTGAAAAAACAGGGCTGATTCCAGTTCACTCAGATTTGGTGTGCCTCTGAAATTCGAAGCATTTTCCTTCACTTGGGTACCTGCAGTGACTGGCTGTCTCCAGTGTGGTAATTATAATGTATCTGTCTCTTCAAGCAGGAGTACAGACAACCAGAAAAGACAGGTCATGGCAATTTGGAAGGTTTTCAGAAACATGGATCTCAGCGTTATTTATCCTCAGAGGGACTAAACTCAATCTTCCAAATACTGGGAAGGTGCCTCAAGCACCACGATGTGCATAATATTTCAGGTCAAAGGCCTTCCATGGGGGCAAAGCACTGTGCTGATGGGACTATGCCAATACAAACCCCAAGCATACAACAGACAAGAAACCATTAGGTCCTTGCACCAGGATACAGGAACTGAGGGGTCTGGTCCCAATTCCCGGCGACCACTTTTCTTTTGTGTAATATAAATGCAATACAAACTAACACGTACTGCAGAGAATAGGGTCTGAGAGCCACATTGTGATGAGCAGGCCCTACCCCTTCTTCAGCAAGGGCACAGACATTAATCTCTTATGAACAAAGGTGCTGCCACCAGAGTCCTTGCTTGGCCTCATTTTCAAGATATTCCAGGGAATATAAGGAGAGCGCAGGTGTCTATCCATTTCAGCAGGGCTCCGGGTGAAGGACATTATCTCCCCCACCTAAGAAGAGACATTTCAGCATCCTTGGGTGGCCTCAGGTGAGTGCTAAGAAAGCTCAAGTGCTGATAAAAATCTAAGCAGGCACAGAGAGGTGGTGGCACGAGCTGGAGGCTCAGGCAGGATATAGGCAGACTGGGTCACACCCTGGTTTCTCACAGATTAAGCAGCAGTATGGACGTGGACGGCTTCCCCCTTCCTCAGGGGAGAGGAATAGCCAAATTCTCCACATTTCATACGGCATAAGGAATTTGCTCCTCAGGAGTGACCCTGCAGTATTAACCCCCAGCCACAACTGCCTTACAGGAACTCATTTTTGTGGCCCTATGCTTCATCTCACAATGGGAATTTGAGCTCTGTTTGTGTGCATTGCACAGTCTCGTATTTAAACTCCCCAAATGCTTGTCCTGGAATTAAAACAATAAATATATGTAAACATACATGCATACACATATATAATTTTTTTTTCAGATTAGGTTTACATTCTCACAACTTAATATTTTAGAATGATTCCAGTGAGTCAGTAATTCCAACAGTCTTTGACCTCCCCCCAGCTTTTCAGCATATAAATAAACCTCTTGAGATCCCCAGATGTCCTGCAGCTAAACAGTGCTGCTACCCTTGAAACAGATGTTTCTTGAGACTGAATTCATATAGTGAAAATAAATTAGCATGTGTACAAAGAAATTGTAAAAAAAAGAAAATCCTTAAGGTTACTAATGACCAAGCAAACTGAAAAAAAAATCTAAATCCAAAATAAGCCTTTAAGTGAGCCACAAACTTATGCAGCATCACTTAGGGAAAGGAAGGACAGGGACATGGAATTAAAAGAAACTGTCATTAAAAAAGCAGTAATTATTTAGTCATGAGAGATGCTGGGGTTTTTTTTTCATTTTACTGCTATTAAAATAATCAGCCATACACTATGTACTCTGTTCAGGCCATTGAGTTGTTTTAATCCAATATATTGAGTTGTTTTTAATAAAAATTTACATATTCAGAGTACATCTATTCAAACCATACAATTTCCCTTGCTTTAATTTTTCCTCGCATGTGACACAGAATTAATTTGCTTTTCTTACTGTTTTGATCTATTTTTACAACAACTATCACTGTTTCATACTTCCTCACGAGTTACCTCATAATTTCACGAGAATAAGACAACAGATTATGCAACAGAAGATTGGGCTAGAACCTGAAGATCAGCTGTGTCATGTACACAGCTACTACCTGCATAAAGCACAGAAGTATTCAAAATTGTTCCATCCTAACTCATATGTGGTCCAGGCTGTGCACAGCAGTAATGTCAGTTGTGTTAATATGCACAACTTTGAAGACATCCCTCCTTAAGCTTTCATCATCTTTTCTACAGTGTACTTCACTTTTCAGCAACCTCAGTTAAAAGGAAATTATTAGCAGCAGAATAATACCTGCCTTCCTTCCCAAATACACATACCTGAACTTACACTAACAATAAGCCTTTTTAGCCTGTTCTTATGAGACAAAAAGAGTAATATAATCTGTATTCTGTTCTACAGGCATCAAACAATTTAACAACACAAAACTCTAATTCTACTTAATATCTGCTACCTGGCATAAAAAATATAATCTCATTATATATTCTGGAATAATCATTTTAACTGCAGAATTCACAGTATTCTCACTGTTGAGAGCATACTGTTAAAATTTTAATTTCAACTGCCTGCAAATACAAATTGTACCAAGATTTGCAGCCAGTAGCAACTACCGAGAATATGAAAATAATTTTTATCAGGAATATATGCAAAAATATTTTGGCAGCATATTGTCTTGCAATATTTATGTTGAAAATATTAATACCATTTACAGCATCAATTAGAGGATTTTTTTTCTATGGAAATGCTACCATATGGGGGAAAAACAGCAAAACAGAAAAAACCCTCTAAAAAATCAAACCATTAAAATGCATCATCTTCCAGTGTTTTCTGTGCAGAAAGACAAATTTAACCATTAGGTCACAAAAATGCTCCACAGAATATTGCAGCAGTTTTTAGCAAATCCATCCTCAGGAGTTTAGTCCTAAGTATAGCTTGTGTAAAAATACCAGACTTGGATATGGACTCAGAAATGTGGCTACTGCCAGCAGTGACACTATGAAGGCCCACCCGTGACACTCAGAAAAAGTCAACTGGTGTCTGCAGAGGATTTCTAACTACAGTTACACTGCTTTCAAAAGATACTTTGCTGCCTTAAAGTCAGCCCAGGTGTGTATTCCCAAACCGTATTTGTACAAAGCAGTCTATGTCATCAACTACAAAAGAACTTATTTTCCCCAAAGAAAAAGAATGTAAGAGCTCAACAGTCTCCCGAATGTTGTTCCTGTTTGTTTATACAATCACACAAGTGAAGTACCAGGGCTCAGTAACAGTAGAGTTGTCCATTCTGGGGTACAACCAGGACAGAAAAAATAATCTGGTTTTCAGTGAGCTGTAGTATGCAGTAAATGGCATTAGGTGATCAGGACCACAATCAGCTGGCAAGGAATACTTCTAGAAATACAGTGTATGGCTACTGAAGCCATGTCCCAGTCATACGAGACAATGAGCATCTCTTGCTGCACCAGCTTCTTCTTGAAAGGACTTCCTGAAAGGACTCATACAGAAACATCAACCTTCCAGTGCTTGACTGTTCACAGCTCCACCCCTGCCCTACCAATCCCACAGATAGGTTTACCATGCCCAGCACATATTCTAGTGCACCGAACTGCAGCAGAGGGTTGGGATCAGGTGCTCTGGAACACAGATCCAAGAGCACACAGGATGTGGGATGCCAGTGCCCAGGTCACAGGACAAAATGTGCCATTCACAAAACCAGAGGCAGTAAGGAGTAGTTTCCACAACCATTTGTGACTTACAAGTGACACTGACAGTGTTCCCTTTCCATTCTTGGGCACAGTCAACCAGATTTAATGCTTTCAGCTATGACAAGCAGGTTGACTTTAAATTAAAGTAGAAAAACTGACGTAGTTTAGTTCTGTTATCATCTAGGAGGCAGGTAGCTGATGAATGACACCAGTGGCTTTCTGCTACAACTGGAATTCCACTGGAGCATGACACAGGTGTGCTTAAGTGTGAACATTTAATAAGGAAAATTATTTAAAGTTTGGCAGAAACATGAAGCAGCATGGGTTGGCCAAAGCTTACGCTGGTTTAGCACAGATGTGATGACTTGTTTGTTAGCTGTTCTGTCCTGCCAGAGACAGAAGTGCAACTGCATGCCCACACTGACACACCACACTATTTACATAAGAATGAGCCTGTGCTCATCAAAGTGGTGTGTGCTCCATACATCAAGCCCCAGGGATCAACAGAAAAGCGATTCCATGGACGAGAGCATCCAGCACTTGTTCCCATGGGGAAATGAAAGATCATGCTCCCTCACAGATTTCATTTCTGCAATATGACACTTCCCTGACATATGCAAGACAAAATATTTCTGTGTGTATCTGCAAATCTATTTAAAAAAGATAACACAAATAACACCATATAATCTCAACCCAAATTCCATGGTAAAGGGAAATTTACAAAAATATTTTTTCTTTCAAAGGGATCACGACAACTCAGTTCTTTTCTCAGTACTACACAATACTTACGGAGATTGTAAAAACAGGATAGGGAATTATACTGGAATTTTGAGAGTGTGGTTGGAGGACAGACTACAATTGCCAAGAAGTACGGACCCCCTTCCCTTGCAAACTACAAAGAGTTTAGGACAGAGCCCTACAGAACTAGGTTACTTCCACAAAGACTTCCATGAACATTTCTGAATAGCCCTAAAAAGCTTTCAGATGTAAATCCCACCCACCTTTAAAATTAAAATATTTGTGTTAACATTTACCAAACTTTTATAAACAGAGAAAACCCAAGGATTAGGAAATTACTAAAAGCATGATTTGGGAGCTGTTCCTCTATATCCTCTTCCATAAAAGCACATGCATGACAGCAACAGAAAGAAACTGAACATAAAGATTATTTCCCTTGAACTTTTATGAGCTTGCTGCACTGGTTTTTTGTTCAAGTCAAGCATCATAAGAAAATAAAAATACTGTTTTAAATAAGGATGTTGTTAATGGGAGTTGTGTAAGGTGTCAAACATCTAATGTTTAAAGCTTGGACTGACCCTGCTGCCCTCTGCCTTATACTATTCCAGCCCACTTCCTCACTAAGCCTTTTTAGAAATACTGCCTCATTAAAAGCCAGGTTAACAAGGCCTTAAATCAAATACCTGTGCTCACAAAAGCCTAGCTGGATCTGAAACAGTGCAGAAAAAAACAAATAAACAAAAATATTTGCAACATCATTTTTCTACTTAGAGGTGTTTTGTTTTGTTTGGTTTTCCCTCAAAATAAGAGGCCATCTACTGCAAACTCCATTTGGGATACATACACTCCAGAGATTCATATGCACCCCAAGTTCAGTATTTCCCATGAGCTGGAATTTACCATCTCCCAGCAAATCCTAAGACATTCTGTGGAAGTTGAACTCTCCTCACTAATTGTACAGTGAAACTTAAAAATCTGTTCTCTTATTTTTCTAAACAAAGACTTAAGTTAGGATGAGTATCTAGAAAGGCATCACACTCTTTAAGTGTATACCCTTCCAATAAAGCAAGGTATGATCTTGTAAATGTATAACATGCTTCAGAAGAATTTTAGCAAAATCTCCTCTAAGTTTTTGTACTGTAAATAAAAAAAAGAGTTCCTGCAAGTCAATTATGTGGACTCGGTTTGGCACACTGGAGTCTCCACAGTAAGAAACGTGCTGTATAAAAGCTGTTACCTACTACAAGATTCCAAAAAAACCAATTCCAACTTATAGGTGTTAAATACATTAAACCTACCAGCTTCTACATGCAACAGATTGATAGTTGATCACAACCAAGTATTTTTTTCCATCATCAATATTTACAAAAACTCTGATGAATTTTAGCCAACAAACACAAATTTTGGGAATCCACAAGTCTCTCACCTCATATCAAATGTGTATTCAATCTGTAAGTCATCATACTTGTATTCCAAGTATATGGAATGTGCCAAATATGCCTCCAAAATAAAGAAACTATTACACAAGAACCGACTGTTAATCAAGAATAGTGTATCATCCTGAGTCTGTACATCCCTGTTTTCTGCTTGGAGTATTTTCTCTACTGTTTTATCACTGATGCAACCAGAAAGAGTACTGTGGAGAGGACTAATTCATTTAAGCAATAATATAGTCTCCTGCTGTTTCAGTTGGTTAAAAGAAGGACTATTTTGAGCCAAAATAGGCTCCTGAATTATATATGGGCACTAACATGAGAGCTGTGGTACAGTGCAAATTCTGAAATATCCAAGTGAGGAAGGTGTTTTTACCTGTTTGTTTACACTGGAAATATTTTAGACACACAGGCTTTTAGAGAAGATTAAGAATGGAATTTTTAGGGACGTTTAGGAGAAGACATTGTCTAAATCCTTTGAATCTTAATAGAGGAGTCACAGAATCATTTGGGTTGGAAGAGACCTTAAAGATCACATAGTGTCCAACATCCCCACAAAGCCCTCTCCAACCTGGCCTTGAACACTTCCAGGGATGGGGCATCTGCAGCTTCTCTGGGCAACTTTTTCCAGTCCCTTACAAGCCTCCCAGCAAAGAATTTCTTCTAACATCTAATCTAAACTTGCCCTCTTTCAGTTTAAAGCTATTCCCCTTGGTCTATCAATAAAGACCCTTGTAAAAAGTCCCTCTCCAGCTCTCTTGTAGCCCCTTTAGGTACTGGGAGGTGCTACAAAGTCTCCTCAAAGCCTCTTCTCCAGTCTGAACAACCCCAGTTCTCTCAGCCTCTTCTTAAGGAGAGGTGTTCCAGCCCTAGGATCATCTTTGTGATCTCCTCTGGACTTGGTCCAACAGGTCCATGACCTACTCATGATGGAGGGAGTTATGACCCTTACTTACAGAGCGAAGTTATTTAAGAATAGATCTGTCCTGTAAGGCAAAACTGACACAGAAGATTCACATAGCTGTTTAACCTTAATGAACCACTATTTAAAGAACCATTTTCTGAACATTAACTTTTCATGATTTTAGGCCTAATCAATTTTTTTTTATTTAAAAAATTTAGAAGATATTTACATTCCAAGCATCCTGCGAGCAACAAGTAGAACAATCCTGTTATGCATGTTTTCTATCAAATAGCAAACAATCAAAATAATCACTTGAAATTCTTTGATTTCACTGCCAAATGAAATACTATGAAGATTAAGCATCACTACAAGCAAAGGATGTCAATAGACAATTTAAAACTATCCGACACCCAGTATTAGGACACGCATAATGAAAATCAGTATAAATCACTTAACTATTCTCCTACCTTGTCATGCTGCTTATTTGAAAGCCAGTGGGCTTTCTGAAAAAGCAGCCTTTTCGTAGTTATTAAAATGTGATTCATGTAAAAAGTATTATCTAACAAGTTGGATTTTTAAACCAACTGTATGGAACTTCTCCTCCTTGTATTCGTATTTATTCTTTGAAATATAAAGTACAAAAGACAGACATTAACTTCAATTTGACAGAAAAAATACACAGAAATAACTGAAGAAAATTTTTAAAAAGAGGTTTAATTCTAAAAGAAATTAAAGTTAAGATTTTTATATTTTTTTATATTTTGAGTCTCCATTTACAAGACATCACCTTAATAACAGCTACATGTGAATAATACTTCCCTACAGCTTTAGAATTAGATATCTAAAAAATTTAGTCAGTTATTTCTATGGTCAATACTAGTGATATAAGTCTGATGAGTTACATATGATACGTATGATAAGCAATAGGGAGCAAGTTGTCCTGTATTTGCAGCTGGTGAGTAGTATATAAAGTGTGAAAAAAAACCCAATAAACAGTATAAACAAAATGTAGTATCTTCAGAATTATTTATCTCCTAAGCAAGAGTCACATAATATGTCTTCCCAGAAAAACAAATTCCTAGAACTGGACAGTAAATTCCTCATGATAGGGGCTGGAATACAAAAGGATTTACTTAGACTCTTGTCAAATTCTGCAGAATATATACAAAAAATGAAATATTGGGGCTTTATAAATTGAAGAGTGAATGAAATGTACTTTTGCAAAGGTAACATGGGAGGTACTACCACATTTCTAAGAAAATCCTAGTTGACTTTCACTTGGAAAATCAACACTAAAACACGAGAAAATTACTTGTATACATTGGATACAGTATCAATGATGACAACTATTTCAATTATATTGTTGATACAACAAAGTAAAGCATAGGTAAATGTGTGATTCAGTCTATTACTATACATAATCACTGCATCATATTAAACTAAGTTTGTCTTAGCTCCCTATGGTCCTTTTCCCTAGAAATACAATCAGTACTTTTTTCTGTGCCTCTGAAAATACTTCACTTATGCAAACATTCAACTCCTACATTAAATATTCCCTCCACCTAGGTAAGAAAGCTCATCTTAAGGCTAGTCAAAACATTAGTGTTAGTGTTAGGGGTAAGAATCTGAACTTTCCACCAAATAAAAGCAGTGCATATGTGCTAAGAAAACTAGAATAAATACCTAGCCAACTGGAAATTTTCAAGTTGACAAGGCAACTTTACAGCACCATCAGAAATTGTTGGAGAAACTAGCTAGTGTAAGTACTGAATGTTTAATGATGTGCTTCTTCAGATGTGTATATATTTTAATAGCCAAAATAATAATGTTCTAAAATGTTTTTCAAATTAAATTGATGTCATAAGCTCTCTTAGTGCAGAAAAACAGAGAAATTAGTCATCAACTGTATGTGAAAAGTAATCATGGGATACAACATGGGATAAAGAAGCTATATGGCCAACACAATACTGAAATTCACCCTGACCTGCTCAGATTTACCAAATTACATTGCATAGCTCAAATGACAGCTTCTCATCCATTAAGGTCCACATATGTACAGTATATTTGATTTCAAACTCAACTGGAGTGAAATAATAGTGAAATATTACCCTAATCTGTGCAGAGGAGCTGACATGATGTACAGTGGCCTAAAGCTGGAAGTGGAGCCTCGTGTGGAATGACAAAACACAACCTTTACAAACGACTGCCACACTAATAACAATGGAACATGGTATTTTCTTGTCTGTTAAAATGCTTGCAAGAACACATGTAACTAATACCATATATTGACTTTCACTACTCTTAAGAAACTTCATACTCTGGAAAAAGAATAGGTGCTTTCTATACTGACAGTCTGCTCTTTTGTCTTACAAAGCCCTACCTTAGAAAAGGTAAATTCATTTTAACAGTTCCCTAATCCTAAATAAAATCACCAGAAACTAACAAGTATCTGTTCCCACAAAGGGCAATTTGCAAGGTGTTATGATAGTCAAGAAAACTATCTGAAAGTTTTGTTACATTTTAAGTTTCCAAGTTTAAAACCTGTCTTTAAATTAAGTCAATCACCCTAGGTATCCCTATGGGAATTTCACATGCTTGTCTTCTTAAAAAACACACTCTAACACTGTCCGGTACGTTTGGAAAGTACTAAGTTTTCCAGATTCCAGGAAGTATTCTTGATCTTAAACCCACCAGGGCACAATATTTCCAACTTCCTGCATCCCTTCGACCCAAAATTTCCATTACACTTAAACCAACTGTTTATTAACAGAGCATGGGTAAGTAGAAAACAGCCTAACAGATCTCCCAAGCCACAGCTATTTTAGCCTAACTTGGTATCTCCTGTAATACTCAGATGATCAGGGTTTAGCTTAAAACTTCAGAACTGTGTGGTTTCAAAAGAGAAAAGGAAAATGTAGATGTTAGAAGAAATAATGATTTATAAATACACATTTTTCTACACATTTCTTCTCTACACATGCTAATGTGCCACGACACCTCTATCTCCAATTGACACAGAACATAGTTATACATACCACAGTTTGGTGGTTAACTTGAATCACTTCATCCCCAGCATGGATTTTCTTGCACCGATCTGCAGGTGACTGAATTTAAAATAAAAGAGATGATCAAGAATACAGGTCTTACCGGTCATCATCTCTCTTTCAGCAGTATGATTGCTAAGCTGTGTAATTCAGGTTAGATTGATAATGACATTCTACTGTGAAATAAAGAATTAAAGAAATATTTAATAAATCAGTTTGTTCTTGTTGGAGAAAAATGATATGCACTATTCTACACAATAAAATCACATGTTAAGAAAGGTGTGAATTTATATGATAACCGAGTCCTAAGGATTTCTTTTGAATTTCATTCTGACAGAAGAATGCTTTAATCTGCCTGACACCTCTTAAGCCTCAAAAGTCAATCTTTGGCTGACTTTTGAACCTATCAAATCTAACTGGCAATTCCATATAAACAAACTTCGTAAAATTGTCTTTTTATTCTACAACATTTCAATATGTTGCAGAGAGCTTCAGTAAATTACTGTTCTGCAAAGAGTACACAAGGAGAGTAGATTAGGTTAGGTACAACCTAGGAAGAGTGAGTACTTTAATGGTAACTTTTGTTCTGGAACATTATTAGGGTGAAAGAAATGCAACCATCATCAAAATCCTACAGTGATCACACTTTCAGAAAAGCAAAGTAGTTTGGTACTTTGCTTTTGCCTCAAAAAAAATCCTCAGTAACAACAAAAAAACCAAATAAAAATAAAACCCGCAACAAAAAAACCCTCTTCCATAAAGTGAAAGCCCCCAAAATTTGCCCTTCTTCTCCCTTTACAGTAGACCAACTGTTTGCTGAGGGGAGTATCTGTAAGTTTAAAGGAAAACAAATTCTTTCCGTTTTTCAGAGAGTCACACTTTAATTTTTCTCGCAATACTGTGGCTGCCAGGAGGCACTTAATTGACTCCACAGTAGAAGGTGAGACTGACAGTTTTAAAAAAAACGCAAATGAAGTATGTTGCTCAGGAGCAGGTTTCATAAAAAAAACTGCTATAAATTTTATGTAAAGGAGTGAAATGAAATCAATTTCCAGGTGAGATAACAGGTCATCTAAAGAAAGTGCTCCAGGCCTGAAATGTGGACCTTTTGTAATAACCTATGCACTACATCCCTATTCAAAACACATCCCCCCATAGCTAGGCCATGACTTTCTAGTTCAATTCACATAATTCTTGGCCTTAGTTAAGGACAGTGTTCAAATTAAAGATATCCAAGAGACGTGAGAGACTGAAAGAAAGGTCACTCATGACTCAGTCCTAGCAGACATTGCACAGAACATCCCAAATAAAACTGGGCTAATAAGAATTTCATTTTACTTAATAAAGAACTGCAGCCTTGACTATTTAAGTAATAAAGGTATTGGTTGAGTGACTTGGGGAAAAACTTTAACACTGGTGATTGTCCTAATAATCTGTCTTCTGTCTGCCATTTCACTCCTCATTCATACCTCTAAAATCTTTATAATCCTCCTACGAAATACAGCTCTTTTAACTCAGATGTAAGTGAATCCTGTGTCATTACCCTTGAACTCTTTAGGATTTTATTATTATACACCCTTTGCTTTACAGTGTCTTCAGCATTCATAGCTTAAGTCTTGACAAAACAGGCATTCTGTGTAGCGGTTTGCCAAGCTATTAAAATACGGTCTGAGAATCTTCAAACTGGAAAAGCCTATATTAAAAAAGCCTCACTGCAATCAAACACAAGGTGAAGTAAAAATCCTTTATAAAGAAATGTCAAGGCTGTGGTCTTATGAAGGGGTTATAACTCCTGCTCCTTATTGTCTTTTCCTCTCCAGTAAAAAACAGACCTTGCTGTAAAATAGTACCTTTTATCATGCCTATTTAAGGAAAACAGAGGAGAATTGATAAGGTCTTCCTTTTTTAGATGTATATGCTAATCATCAAGCACAGAATCCACTCATGAAGTCCTACTAGGAGTAACAAAGTGTGCCACACCACAACTGTATCTTCATTAGCTGGTAATTCGGTTCAACAGGGAGTTGAAGAGATGGAAGCACCTGTCACTGAAGCTCACACATCAATAATTAAAAGCTATTCAGAATCTGCTTAGGATTTATTCTTTAGAAAAAATTTGGTTTTCTCCTTTAGGCTAAATGTTGTCATCTTCCCCTGTATATACCCACACTGTCTGAAAGTCCAGTTAAGAGCCCCTGCAGGACAACTGCTGCATGCCCACAGTGGAGATTTTGGTGTTATTTCTTCTGAAAAGTCTCTTTTCCCTGCAGTCTAAGGGTACCCTGACACTGCAAAGCCAACCAGATCGCAGTAAGTGGTGACACTGGGAGCACCCCTTCAAAGCCACATTCCTGCTGGAGAGGCAATGCATGCTATTAATTTAGAAAAATGCTCTTTTTTATTGGAAAACCAAAGGACAAAATTGTCTTATTTAAGGACACATTCGGTTTGTGAATTAAAAGAATCTCTCCAACACGGTCTAGAAGGGCTACTCAACAAGAAACCTAAAATCTTTTGCTGGACCAATACACCATTTAGATTGTTACTTCCAAATGAAAGACAGATGACAGGAACTGGAAAGCTCAGCTTGCTCTAATGCTACAGGGCCACTGGAGAGAAGCCCTTACAGGGCAGTGACCTGTGAGGAACACTGCTCTGTCTCAGTCCAAGCTTCAGAGCTCAGCTGCTTTGATCTGCAGGGCTGATGTGTTGGGGGAGATGACTCCTAATGCCGAACAGCAAGATCCAAACTCTAACAGGCTTTGCAGCTGGACATCAAACACCTCAAATGCCAGACAGAAAAAGCAGAACTGCCTTTACAAAACTACTCTCTTACATTGATGTGGGGAGCACTACCATGATACTGTGTTTAATACAGACACATGTTCTTCTCCAGGATCTTTCAGACAAAAAAGTCTGTAATTGTCTCACTTGGAAGAGTAGATTTGGAAATTGAAAGGACACAAAATTTCGTTCAAATGAAAGAATTTGGATTCTTCTTTCCTAGAACTTAAAACTGTATGGCAAAGAGTAAACACGTCAAGACCAGCAGGTCAGATCACATGTGCACCATTGTGATCTTGTTCTGGCTATGCTGCTTAGATGTTTCTCTTCCCATCTACCAAAATCAAAACTCTGTGTGTGTGTGTGTGTGTGCATGCGCTTGTGCCTGTATGTGTGTGTTAAAGAAAGCAGCTAGAAATTGTGTTCTTAAAAGCAGGAGACACCCTTCTCTCTCTAAAGCACTACTCATTTTCACAAATGCTTTAACACAAAACAGCTTTTTCCCTTGACAACAGAGTGCAGTTTCTTGGTCTGCTGTGAGCACCTCCAGGGTGTCACAGTGAGTGAAAGAATCAGTAATAACAGCAGAAGAGTCATCATGACTGAAGCTTCCTGACATAGCTTTAAATTATATTCATGAATCACAAAAGATAAGAGTTTTGAGGGAATGCATTAAGATTTTATTTTTATCTTTGCCCCTGGGAAATTAAATCCATTAGTAAGTTATGGAAAGAAATTGTTCCTTCTTTAATTTGAGAGATTCAACTGTAAAAATTGTTCTCTTTATTTCATACATTTTCTAGATTAAGCTCAACTGTAGTTCTGTTTGGTTTGTTTAGTTTTGCTAATTTCACTAATGATGTCTGTAGCTGTAGACCTGACTATCTAGAATTTTTATTTTCTTTGAAATTCCTTACATTTTCTTATTCCAAGACAGGTGGCATTCACACAAATTCTACAACAGGTATTATCTATTGGTTATAACCCATGGATATCCTGCCCACAGCAGAAAAGCAGAAAGGAAAAAGGCTATCAGATTGCAGCTCCTATGAAAGGATGAAAATAGTACTCCTATTTTATAGAAATGCTAACAGAACCTCACTGCAGGTCAGATGCAGCAGCTGTAAGTGCCATGTAGGTAGTTTGCACTTCCCACAGGATGACACAATAGCATGATAAAACAAATATTTCTGACAGCTTCATTTTAAGAAAATGCCATCAAGATCTTTGAAAGGAATTGCCTAAACCATTATGGAACAGTTCAGTGTCATTTAATTATTGTTCCACATTAATTGAAGATCGTGGATAGAAGCCTTTTCCCCCAAAATTTAATTTCACTCAACTCCTAACAGACAGACGGTTCCCTAAACATGCTGTACGAGGAAAGGAGGTTGTATTTCAAAGGGTTTTGAAAAGTAGTCTATTGTGTTTCACTTGTTTTTTAATGCCTTCAGTGAGAATTAGTACACTGGCAATAAGTGTTCCTTTCCATAGGCATTACTCAGAAGTTCATGCAGAAATACATGGTTATTTGTCAATGTGAAGGGATGTCCATTTCCATGCACTCATTTATTACAAAATGAAGCTTGATAGATGGAAAATATAAAAGCTGTTTGTCTAATACTGCAGCAAACTCCAGCGTAACAGCCTAAACATAATATAGACATTTATCTTTTATTCACAGAGCAAAGTAACTCCAAGACAGCTGCTTCCTGTCTTGATCAGAGTATTTTAGGTGTCTTGCAAGAACAAATCAAGACTGATTCTCTTGGTTCTTAACTGGGAACAACTCTTTCAGTTTGAGGTAAACAAGCACAAGCATCTCTGCTGTCCAACATGCCATTGGTCCTTAACAGCCAACTAGCACAAGTTTGCAAGCAAAATGTAGTTTATAGCAAAGGGAAAGCATTAACCACAGGTAAGGTCAGAAAGGCTTCCAGGCCTGAACATACAGTATTAACAATACTTACATTTTCTGTTGTTCCAGTAATTACATGAAGACCATCATATGTTGACTTAATGTACATACCCTAAGAAAAAGACATCATGGGAAAGAATTTTTAAAGTGTTTCACAAACCATAACCATCCAAACAAAACTTGCATATCTCTTAAAGAATCTTTTTCTTTTTGCTTTCTTTAAGATTTGTGGACTTTAATGCATGCCATGAGGTATTTGTCTCTGAATAAGAAAGTGCTTTTTGATATACTTCAAGAACAGCCCAAATCATTTTGGCCCTAACTAACAACAGCAAACTAAAACATTTACCACAGTTATGTCCATAAATACTCCCCACTTTTTCTAATACAATTCTTCAACTACAAACATAACAATGCCTTACAAAAAGCCCCAGAATTACAAACTGCCTTAGTATGATCAATATGACCATTTTGCTTTGAAAACTACATTGAGTTTTAAAAGATCTGGAGTCTTCAGGAGGCAACGCTGCAAACACAACTTTCAAACTGCTAACCAGTGCTTGGAATTGTGCCTGCTAAATGGCTGCAAGACCTTCTCATAGCCCACTCATCCCAGTGAACACTTCAGCTATAAAACTCAGTGATGAAAACTTCAACATCAACTTTGTTAGCTATGTCACTTTCAAAAAATATGAAAAAGGAGGGATAGCTTATGAACAGACAGAAGTTCCCGCATGCGTAGTCCAAGACAGTGTCTCAAATATGCCTTTTCACCAAGCCTTAATTCAAACATTTAAACAGCATCCATTATGACACCGAGAGAAGGAAAAAGCAGAGATAATTGGCATATACTGAGCATTCAACAATTTTTGAGGAATCTCCTTTCCCTCAACCACTTTACAGAAAGCAGGTAAACACTGAGAGCCTGAGTAAATATCCTCTCCATAACCTACTTTTCTCTTTTTAATCAGAGTGCCAATGAGAAATCTGTTCTTATTTGAGGAGCCCAGTGCACTCACTGGTGAGTAAGTATGGTAAAGAGGCAAAGAAGACATATTGAGTTGGACTGATCTGTGCTGGGACCAGAACTGACAGACATTTTGGTAGCAGAAATGGGGAAGTACACCTCAAATAACAAAGTGGATAATATTCCCAGTAAAACAAACCAGGGACTTCCTGAATTTCTCAGGACAGGGGCACAAAAGTGAACTCCTATTTTTTTTTCTGCACAATTACATAGCGTTAATCACATCAAACCCAGTTGTCATGTTCAGCTGCCATAGCTAGAAGGTAACAAATCCACAATCTACTTATTGCTACACAGTCAGAAACCCCTGACATCCTCCTTCAACTTCCAGCTCCTCTATGTACCTTCAGTGATTTGTCCATTGATTGGCTCCATCACACAGCTTTTGCTTAACTCAAATACAGAATGGCTTTTTCACACGTTTATCCTCACAACACCCCTGTGAGGTAGGGAAACACTAATATACCATACATCTTAACACTAATATACAGATATCTTACAGGAAGCACAATGAGCCACACAAGAGGCTGAGACATGTTGGTATCTGTTCCTTGGTACACACACCTACCCTCAAACTACCACCAAATCAGGGCTCCAGTCCCTCTCAGGGTCCCCATCTAAGTGACTGGGCCATACCCCCTGCAATATGGCAAGAGCTAAAATCACAGTGACCATGGTGACAGGAACTTTGAGTCAGGTCCCCACACAGAGCAATTTCTGAAGAAAGCCACATCTTTGCTTTTACTGACAATGAGCTACTGCTTTCAACCTTAAGCATCAGGGTGAAAGCCAAAAAGTCTCACACTTAATGGTTACACGGTGTTTAGTTTTGTGCAAAGCATTATTCCAAAGGATAGTAAACTCATCCACGTGTGCTACCATTCCAGAGTACAATTTACATCCAATCTAGTCTTTTTGACAAATTTAAAAGACTTTGAAAATGCAAAAGAGGAGAAAGAACTTTTGCAAATGTTCTTTAAAGGCCAGGATCAAGGTTTTGCATACATTAAGAGAGGGAAGAAGGAAGCTGAAAAATATCCACCCTAGACTGTATTTATTCCACATGTGCAAAATTAATAAATGTTACATTAGTACCATGTCACATTAATTTTGCAAGAGCCAACATAATTCTTGTTATAAAGCAGCTTTTAAATCAGGACAGGCAACATTTTACAATACAAAAATGAGCCCCTTTCACCCATGTTTCTCAACTCCTCATTTTAAGTGAGCAATATATGGGAAATGGTACAGAGAAGAGAGTGTTTCTGGCTTCCAATTGCTTGATCTGGAATGGAAATAAGAATACCACAGACATTTACAAGTTTTCCTCTCTCTGCCTCCTTGTGGCTGCACAATATCAATAGTACTTTTAGCAATTAAGAATACAGGGGAGATCAGTGTGTGCTCTGTCCATTTGCACTGAAAGAAATTGCTAGATACAAATCTTAGGTATTCAAAGGTAAATCCTTAAGAAATTATAAGAATTGGTTACACCAGATAAAAGGAAAGCTAATTCAGCTTATATGACTAAAAAAACCCATAAACTAACCAACCTAGTAATAAGGAATAAATGTATGCCTAGATTAAAATATGAGTAACTCATGCTTAATTGTATGAGAGATTGTCCTGATCAGTTATGGGTAGAGCTCTAATTTCAAATCAATCACTACAATTTATCTTGGTGATTAAGTTAAGGGTTAGAAAAGAGACCTTTTGTGCTTCTTTTTCCCTTTATTTATTTTTGTTGGGTTTGGTTATTTTTTTTTAAGAATGAAAACAGAATGTGATCTATTTCTAACATATTTTATGCAATGCTAGAAGGAAAAGGAAAAAAGATACTAATTCCATTTTATCACACTTATAACTGAATTTTTATTTTCACTCAATTTTCATGAAGCCCTCCGAAGTTGCATGTGCCTCTTTAACCCCAAACAGCTCTCAGAATGCTGTTCATAACCCTTTTCCAGCTCTTCCAGTATTTCAAACTAAAAAAATTCAGAAATATCAGGAATAGTAGTACACTGGAATCCTGGAAAGAGAATCAGCAGTGCACTTTAATCAGCTGCCACACCCTGCTGTATCTATGACTTGTATTTTATGAGTGATTTTTACATGACAAGCTTCTTTTGTGTTTGCTTCCGCAGGCAAAAAGGAACAATCACTTTCATGTTCTGATGAATTTACCTTTGCATTTCTGAACCCAGCAAGGTTGAAATCATATCACAGTCACTTACCTGACTGGGATTAAAATGATTATATGAACAAAAACCAACTGAAATTCAAGATTAACCTTTGCTACAGTTCTCTGATATTCTGTTCTGTATTAAAAATAAAGTAGAAAGTGATTGTCGCAGAAAAACTACCCAAGAAAAACTTGGTTTCCTGATTTTTGTCTAAATACACTCAATGTTTTCAGTCAAGTAGCAATATTTTTAAGTTTGTTTCATGGTAAAACATACTACCTAAGCTAGTCAGTTTTGTCTCTTTGTACATCAGTAATGGAAAAACATACAAAATTAAATTCTGCTTAGTGATACAGATGAAACAACTTGCAAGTCCTCAAAAAAAGGAAAAAAAGAAAGGATTACACATGGAACCATGTTGGTGATTGCAAAGCTGACCACATTAATCCATTTTAAGGCTTTTAAAATAACTTTCTACCATGACAACTCTTTTCACCCTTACTGCACACAGCCACTTGCAGGCTATATCTCTTCCCCCAGCAGCACTCACTGGAGAACACATGAATGCAGCCAGTCACAAGAGACAAGGATAGAGGGAACAAAAAAAAGGGAAAAAACCAAACAAAACCAATACCAAACCCCACCCAAAACACGGCTTTACCCAGTACACAAGAGGTTCTCCACATTACACCCTAACAACATTTTCTGCTTGACAAGTTGCTTTAGTTGCTTGAAAGGTTATTTAGTCATCGGTGTTAGCTAGTTTTAATATCTATAAGACATGGTAACACATTTACTCGTTTCTTCTGCATTCAGGTATTAGTCTGACAATTTACATTTACCTCTGACAAATACTTACGTTTCCACAAGAAAAGACCAAACACAGTGAAGGAACTACTGCTGCTGATGAAAACATCCTGATCATGTTCCAATCTTTTTTAAGTTGTAAAATCCTCAAGCATTTTCTTAATTCCATCATATATTTACCACGAGTTTACGGAAATAGCATTATTTTCCAAACTTTTAGTTGACTTCTCTTTTCCTTTCCTTTTTCTCTCCCAGATTTACTTTAGCTTCTCAGTTATTCAATTTGAGATGTCAGAAATTCTGTTTAGGATAGGTGACAAAAAATCTTCCCAGTTAGCGGCCATCCTTGTCTTTTTTCTTCTGCCTGAAGTCCTTCCATCTTTACAGAACATTTTATTTAGTTATTGGTAAAGCCAGCACAGAACTGTCATGTGGGTCAAAAATCTACAGGGAAGTTGACAATAAACCATTTTTCCACCTCCATCATTGCACAAATCCTGGAAGAAGGTCCAGAAATTATTGAGCTTCACATTTATCCCAGCGCTTCTGATGTGCCAAGAATATTCACAACTCCAAGCTCCACCATCAATTCTTAAACCGACACTCTCAGCACCCAGCGGGGCAGTAGTGACGTGCATTCACTGTGTCTTAATTCAAAGGTATTACATTAAAAAGCAAACAAACAAAAGCCCAACAACCCAAAAGCATAAAAAGCACCAAGAACCACATGACAAAGGTGATCTGTTGGCAAGATGGGCGCTGTTACAAAGGGAAGGGGATGATTTTGACTCTCCTGGCGCGAATCCACCATCCTTGGTGCCTGCTCTGGAGAGCTCACAATCTAAAGGAGGCGGCACAATGCCGAGGCAACACAACAGTGGCACGCAGGCAAGGATCAGGGAAAAAAAACATTACCGTGTCAAAATGGCATTGTATCCTTCTAAGGCTTGTATACTGCATGGTTGCTATTTTCTTTTTTTTAAAATAAGAATTATTTTTATGACAATGACATCAAGACCCTGCTAAATTGGTTCACAAATACATAAAAAGAAAAAGCCCTGCCTTGAAGAGTTTCCAGTTTAAACAGACAAGACAGACAGAGGGTGTAAAACAGAGACACAGAGAGGGAAAGAGATTCTTTCATCAGCTACGCAGGGGGCACAGACCCATGAAACATATCCTTATTTACAAAAATACCGTGCAACATTTCTCAGTCCCTGGGAGTTCATACCAACATACACAAAGACTTAAATGAGGGGGGAAAAAAACAAAAAAAACCCAGCCACAAGACAGAAAGAAAAATAAAATTCAAGTTCAGATAAAATGACAGAACTCATAAAAGGTGATCAAGAGAAAGGGGAAGAAGATTTCCTCACTACAGTAGAAGAAAGGGTTTCAAAAGGTTGACTGCAGTTAGGTGGTGCAAGAGTTACAGCTACAGGAGAAAGGGAGGGAAAGAGAGGGAGGAGAGAATCCATGAGAAGCTGAAATCCTGAAGGACAAGTTCAAAATGGATTCAGAGATAAAGAAGAAAGCCAGTAGAGGAAGGGAAAACAAATTGCAGACTAAAACAAAGGTTGGGGCGTATTTACTCATCCAAGTGTCTGGGTTTTTCTCTTATTTTAATTGCGATTTTCCAAAAGAATGGAAAATGAATTTAGTGTACAAGTGCTCTAAATAACTTGGCATACCAACTCAGCAAAGAAAAACAAATCAACCTAAAACCCAGTAACAACCAACCCACAAACCAAAATATTCTCCAAAACTACAACATCCAGACAACTTCAAAAACCTGCTGCAAAGAGTACAGCAGTCCTCCTTCAAAAATATCCAAGAAAATGGAATAAGAATAAGATCGGGCAGAAGTTGCAAAAGCTATTTCTTTAGACAAAAAATGTTTAACTGTATTCTGATCACCTTCTTTTCCACCTCCAAAAATTATGGGAACAGGTATTATTAATGATGTAAAGTCATACATCTGGAATTGTTACCAGTGTTGGTTTTTTCCATGCAGCCGGTGTTGGATACTTGAGTAAACATGAGATCAATGGTCAGCTCTTGAACAACAAACACAGGATGGCTGCATTAAGAGCCTTTACAAGCACCTGATTAAGAATGCAGAATTCTTGCAATAAAATTCAATGAGTTACTTATCAGCAGTGCTGTAGAGGTTGGAATAACTTATAAAATAGCTTTATAACCCAGAGATACTATGAAACATTTTCCAGAATCTGACAGGTTTTGTGCATAAGCCCACGCAAACTTCTTGGTTGAGTTGATCTTAGCAATTTAAGTCCCTTCAGACTTCAAGATCCTAGAACAATCTGAGCCATTTTTCAGAAACTGGTATAAATGGCAAGAACTTCTTACTAATTTCTCCCTGTTCACTGAACTCTGCATACTTCAGTCAGCTTTACAAAATACTTCCCTGCTGGCCCAGCTGCATGAGAAACCAAACTAGCATAAGCAATCAAACTGTTTTAAAACTTTAAAACAGAAAAGGCTAACATGTCCTATTCATTTTCATATATACAGCTTATTTTTAAAAAATCACTTTCTCATCCTGGATGATGGGTTTGATTAACTGCGTACTTCTTACCAGCCCTTCACTTGGCTTGATGTTTGTAAGCTGGATCACTTCAAGATGGGCAGACTGGGAAACCAGTGGATCAGAAGAGAGCGAGATAATGTGATCACAGACACCAGAGAGAGTTTTACACTAGAAAAGAAAAAAGAAAAGAAAATGTCACAATAAGCATACCATTGCTAATTATTTGAATGTCAATATACAGATTAAACCATCACTTATTTCAAGTACATACAAGGCAGAGGGGGAAATGCCTCAGGCAACAATACAATACAAAATACATTATCTGTGATGACCCTGAACTAACAGCACCAGACCAGGGAAGAACAGGAGGCAAATGCTTTTGTATCTGAGCAGTGACAAAGAGGGGTTCCCATGCACTCTGAGGGAAAGGTGCCCTGCTCAGGCACACAGGGAATGTGTGGTGAGCTCCAACCCCCACCCTACCCACATCTTTTGCAAAGACAGTAAAGTAAGTGCCTCAAAGCCCCCTAACTTCCACTGAATGTGCAGCTGTTCAGCACAGATGAAAATCAGGCTCTTAATGATGACAGGTAACTCCCATTAACTCTGAAGTTTATTCTATACTAATAAAACATGCTAATTGTCTTTGGACTGCATTTCTCATGTTCTACAGCTGCCAAACCTGATTTACTGTTGCAGACATGAAGATTATATATAATAAATCACCATTTCACAAGGGGATAACTCTTAAACCAGTTATTGTTGGCAGCCTCTGCAGCAAGACAGAAAAAGTTTCTGAAAAGGATGAGATTGTGAAATTGGTACTGTTTTATCTCCTGATCTCTCACTCCCTCAGCACCCTCTTCTCAGAAGCAGGAAAGCTGTGAGGTTTTCCTATCATTCTCTGTAAGAAAGTGATTCCTGAGAGTTTCAATGTTTTCCAGGAAGTCCCCTTTCAGCAACTTTAAACGATTTCCCTGTTCAGGTTTCCAAACACATCTTTTGTCAGCAAATTCAGGAATTAGGACATTCTTCTGGTCCCAAAACTGGGGGCATCTCCTAAATCAATTAAGAATCAGATTAACTGCTCTGAAATTCAAAAGAGGAAAGCTAACCAGTCTCCTCAAATGACTGAAACACAACTGCACACAACTGTTGCACCAATTAATCTTCTAAGATTCCAAAGTATAGTTCTTACAGTAAAAACTACCTGCAACAATGCTATAGAAAAGTAATGTAAAACTGGATATAACCTCCTGCTAAATCACCATTTTAATTCCAAATGGCAAACTACAAATATCTTATGTAAAAAGGAAAATTTTTAAAAAGTGATAAAAGAAAAAAAAAAATCCAGTGACAGTGACATCTTAATCCTGTTACAGACCAGTAACTGAGATTTTTCTTCTCTTAAACGTATTTACAAACAGTTGAAAGTTTAGGTTTGTATACAGATCACTTTTTTTATTAAACAATAATGTTTCAGGATGAATAAGCAAATCAGAATCAAATGTAAACAAGACAAAATTTATATTACCGACATGACCTTCTTCCAGAAAAAAATACTACTTTCAGGCACAGCCAAACACACCACCCTTCTACTCTTTCATGATGCAGAGTCATTACTGAACACAGAAAGTCAAGAAATACATAAAATGAGCTTAAGAATTGTTTGTGCTTTACCTGAACTACAAAAAAGTGAAAAAGAAAACTTTATTGAAATTTGGGCTTCTTTAATGGCTTTTGGTCCATGAAAACTGCTTTGAGATAACATTTTTTAAAAGGTAAAATTATATAAAATTACATAATAAAAATGAAAGCTTAGTTTCCTGCTTATTTGGGGTTTTAAATACAGTTTTGGCATGTTATTTATATTTCCATCTTGTAACTGCACTGACAATTATTGAAAAATTGCTTTAAAGAATTACATAGCACTCAGCTATTCGTGCAAAGTGAAGAGATCCGCATTACAAATTATTCTCTGCAGATGAAAATGGAATTTTTCGTATCTCTTTAGACTCATATTCATCCACCTATTCTTCCTGTTAATCTCCTCTAAACCCACTAAATTTATGGGGCTCTCAGCAGTTTCAGAGAAACTTGTGTTTATATGTTTATAGTGAATTACTTTTTTTTTCTCCAATTTTCAACTGTTGCATTGCAGAGAGATGCCAAAGCACACAGAAAAAGAGTGTTCCTACCACCTAACACAAGGTATGACATTTCACAGATGTGGCTCCTCATTAAAAACCACGTTCTCAGCTGCCTTGACAGATGATGAGGAAAGGAGAGGAGTCGGGCAAGTCCAGGATGTGGCATGGAGCAGCAGCCTAAGCTGAGATGCATTAAATAGCTCCCTGGAGCAGCTGCTCTCCCTCTGCCTCCCCATGACAGGGGTACAGACAGTCTATACAGTAATGCCTATGGTGATCAGCATTCCAGTACAGTTATACTGGCTGCAATCCTAAAACAAGGTGGTATGAATATTCCCCAAGAGGAGCTCTGGGAGTATTGGGTTCCAAAATCACAAAGTTGCTAGGATAAAAAATCTGCCATATGCTTCAATGCATTTCTAAAACACTATTGTCTTTCGGGTCTCTCAGCTTTCTTAGATATTCCCACTGCAGTCCAACAGCACATTATCCCTATAAACTATTACACATTTAAATATTTTCATTAAATATCCCTTGGTTAAAGAGTTGGACTATAAGTAGCATCAAGTACCTCTCTGTCTTATGTTAAAGGCAAATTTTCGTGTACTCTGAGCTTGTCCAGAGGGAGCCAGGACAGCAAGGAGCACACACTTACACAGCAGATATTCTCTCCCCACTGCAAAGGCAGGGTATGTGGGCCCTCACTGGAAACATGTCCAAAGGCTGACACAGCCAAACTAATGCATTTTTCCTTGCCTTTACTCTCAGGAAAATCTCATTCACAGTTCATGTTGATAATATGCTAATCAGCATAAATCGGCATACAAACAAGACAGTCAGTTCACCAGGTGCATGCTTTCTCCCCATTAGGCAACGTATGGGAAAAGACCTTGGACCTATTCAGTGGATCAGGGCCTTCCAAGGCAAAGATGTTGCCATGTGGCACTCAAAGCACTCAAACACTGCACTTTTTCTACTCATTTTGTTCCTAGCAATTTATGAACACGTTATTTCTCAGCATAATTACTCAGGACAATCTGTATTGCAGGCATGTATTTTAGTTCCACTAAAATAAGATGGTAGTCACCTTTTCCCTCAAATGGTAGTTACCTTTGGAGGCTTTGTAAAACTACACTTCTGATTATGAAAACATTGTTAATGAGATCAGGATCCTTTACCCTTTGTAGGTGCTGACTGCCTGCTGCAGTGCAGTATTAGTTACAGTAAGATACACAGGAAGCTGAGCATCCAACTGCTCCCACAAACATCAGCAGGCACTAAAAATTCCCAGCCTTTTTCAAGCTGCATTCAGCTCCCAGTGTGCAAGGTATCTGTGCACAGGGAAAGGATTTGTCCAGGCCAAAAAAAAAAAAAAAAAAAAAAGCAAGTTACAAAAGATTAACTGAGCGAAACCAACAGATAATTACATTTTCTCCTTTTGTCACATCATCCCTGTTCTCACTATAAGCCTTGAAGCAATGATTTCAGTTCTCTTTTGCAGTAACTCTTCACTGCACTTCAGTAATAAATTCTCCTCTCTATTCAAGTGACACACTTATAATTGCAGATTGAAGCTACACCACAGTCTTTATGTGCAAAGCTAAATGATTCAAAGGAGAACAAAAAATATCACCACACAGCACCTTGTTTGGTAGAAATTCAAAGGGAAACATTATGTTTCCCTCAGTAGGCAACTACTTTATGCCTCAGAGCATGAAGAGTGACAGATAATACTTAGTTTCTACCTGAGTTTTTGGACTGTAAGGTACCAATTTCTAACAGCTTTTCCACAATTGCTCCTTCTTTCAGCCAGGGGGATAGGGACTCAAAGGTGACTAAATTAGATTTGCATCTGTTCCAATACTCTGTAGCTACTCCAATTTGTGCTGGGAAAATGTCTGTGTTCTGCAGCAGAGTGAAGCGCCCATGGACACAGCTTCAGGGGCCTTCCCTCAACCCGTCCATCCGCAGTCTGTTCAACTCGGGCAGCTCTAGGGTCACCAAGAATTTCTGGTCAAGCAAACAGACTTTTGTCCTTTTTGTCCCTGTCCCTGTCTTTCATTTTGCCCTTCATTTTACCCTCACAGGCTAGTGACCAAGTTTAAAATCTATCTTGCCAAGTATTTGCAGTACTGAAGCATCCTGGCATAAACATGTTGGCAGGACTGAGGGCAAGAAAAGCACCGGCCTCCCGCATCAGCACCCTCACCTATGGCATTTGAGTGAGGGATAGGGTACCAGTAAGACATATGGACTTTCATGATTAAAAGTAAGAAAAAATGTCCAGGTAATGTTAAGCTTAGTCTGTTGTTTTAGTTAGTTACAGCTGTCCAAGATGAATGAAGTTTAATTAACTTAAGCCAAAACAAATAATTATTAACCAATTAACTTTAGTCCAAAACAACTGTTATATTGTACAGAACATCTCAGTAACTCCAGCAGTCTTAAAACCAAGCAGGCCTGAACATGCACTGGTAAATATACGAAGTTTAAACAGTGAACTATATCTTCTTTTGGATGCAAAAAGAGAAGGTTCTATTAGAATGAAGCTTGTTCAATTCAACTTACAAGGTATAGACTTCTGAAAGGCAGAAGGTGGTTACTTATCTTTTTTTTTCTAAGACTGTAGAAGTGATACCTTTGACAATGTATTTTTAGTCCATTATATTTCTATAACAAATATTCAAATATAGTGGGCAGAAGCAAATTATCATCACTGTGGTTTCAACAAGGCTTTTGGAAAAAGAGAACATTCTGATCCATTGCTTGTTCTTCTCTTTTTAAACTTAGTAACTCTTTTTAAATTTACATAGCTCATTTGTTTTTCAAAAAACTTTTGAATATTAGCTTCTCTCTGCAGATTCACTTTCCACTGTTTTCCAACTCAATAAAATTGTATTTTCTTTTTTGCAGGAAATGCAGCCTAATTTTTAAAAAGTGAAACTCCTTAAGAAAATAGTCTTTTTTCTTATGGAATTAAACCAAAACAGTTAAAAGAAAAAATACCAAAATTTTTCAGTTAACACTTATTATTAATCTGACTGAAGCCTGGCTTCTACTTTCTATAATTAGTTCTTCTAGCTTTGCTCTCCCTTCAATACTCTACTGCTTCCCATGCATTAATCTGAACTGGATATTTCCACCACATACAGCCTTGAACAGCTGGATGGAATCAATGAATTATTCTTCAAATGTTTTAAAGCTCCACTCAGACATTTGCAACGATTAACTTATAATCCCCCAAATAAGCAGATATAAACTGATAGCCTTTTAAATTGAGCAGTTTTCCAAATATTTTATCTCAAGTTAAATCAATATAAAAATTTTAAATATGAACTAGCAAGAGCATACTAATTTTCAATTTTGAAGCCAGCACCACACCTATGGCTTATCCCTTCCTATTTAGGCCCAGTGTATTTTAAAATCTATTCTTCTGAAATTAGTATTTTCTATTGCCATCTACTTCTGTTGGTATTATTTTCTAGTGCTATTTATTTTTTGTTTATATCAAGAAATTATTATTATTATTATTATTATTAAACTATTTATTTATTACATTGCTTACTTAATAAAAGCTACCCTGGAAAAAACATACTGAAAAATGAAGCAGAAGAAATATGAAGCATTTCTCATTATTCATGAATATTTCAGAAATATCAACATTTTAATAAGCAAAACCCAACACATTATTCCTGTGTGGGTTTATGCTTCTTATTCCACAGAAACCAAGTGTTTCTGTGAACGAAGTCACAGGAAAAAAACCCCAAACTTCAAGAAATGTAGTTGTCTTTAAATTAATTTTTTCAACACTCCTACAATTCTAGGACAAAAAATTATACAACAGACATTTTTTCCCCAGATACACTTTGAAACTCCATTTAGAAGAAATAAACAAGTTTAAGTAGGTAATTTCTTCTTAAAACTTCATAATCTTTCAATCAGACCTTTTCCTTTTAGATACATTTTATGTGTTTAGTTGAATAACACAGATTAGTTTACTACCTAATACCGTAAGTGACAATCAAAATGCTTTTTTAAAGCATTTGAAACTCAACTTGCTTGGAGCAAACAAAATTATTTCTGTCTTGAATATAAGCTGAAGCTATAGAGTTCTGTCTCCGCAAAGTAACGTCTTAAAATGAAAATACCTGAAAAGCTAGCATGTGAATACATTAATTCACGTTGACACACACTATCTGTGGACAAGGTGATTCAGCAATCTCCACATGCACACCCACACCATCACTTCTGAAAAAAAGAGGGCATTCATTTGCTTTTCAAAAAAAATTTGTGCTGTTAGAATACAAGCACATGAACTATTTTTTGGCCCTACCTACTTAAAACAAACCAATCAGTCATTTATTTGAGGATCCTGCCTTCTTCACCATGCTGTCGAGGAAGACATGAAGACTCAGTGATGGGTTACCTTTGGAGGTTTCCTTGTTTGCACTTCAATAGTGGAAGGATGGTCTCACATCCCCACTGTGCCAATCCATCCTCTTGCTCCCTGACTTGGCACAAAGCAGGCTCACTCCAGGGGAAACAGGGCAGCATCCCCACAAGAGATGTGTGTTTACAGAGCTCCAGCCCTTGAACCACAGCAGGAATCAAACCCCCCCCTGTTCACTCTGTGTACAATGGAGGTGTTCAACATAGTCACTGGACCACCAACAGGTACTGTGCACTGGAAAAAATCTCCTACTCTGATCCAACAGTGTGCTCCTAAGGCAGTAAATATCCTGGTGTCCTAACAAGTAAGAGTACACAACTTTTCTTTAAGTTATATATTTTTTTCAGATCTGTAGCTCTAGTTCTTTTTTACTTATGTGAGAAGAACTCTTAAAATTTGACTTTAATCTTTAGTAAGAACAATACCTTGCAATAATCATTTCCTCAAGGTAATTGCATGAAATGCTAATTGACTGTAAGTCATTTCCTTTCACTTTTTTGAAAACTTCTTTCCTTGTGTCATAAAGAGAAAGTGGTACATGAAATGACATGGGATGAGCAGGTTTGAATGCAACTTCTTGTCTAAGTCACCTCAGCAAACACAGCTCTATGTTTTATATCTGATTATTCAAAGGCAGCTGGATGGGATGCTGGTCAAACACCACTTCAGATGGGAAATGCACTCTGAAAATGGTCTTGGAATATCATGATCTTGGGACTTAAAAAAGAATTTACTTTCTGTCCTACAATATCTGTGCACATGTCCTCTCAATCTTTCCTTCTACATCTTTCCCAAAATTTACTACTATTCTTTTTGTATCAGAGAACCTTATTTTTACTGTTGGATTGCTCCCCCCAGATTGTCTAATGGGCTAAACCCACAACACCTTTTTCTGTCTTCAAGGAGAAGGGTTAGAGGGAATTGTGACTGCTTTCAATTCCAATTCTATCATCAACCTTTTCCCCTGCACATGTAAAAAATTAACTTGCAAACTAAAAATATCATCTCAAATGCCATTTGTTTAATTATTTAGTCAAAGATTTACATCTTTCACCACTTGCTTTTGGTCAGTCTTTCCCCCATCAAATCCCACTGATCAGCTGATATGCAACACGGTCAGAAATTATCCAAGTTACATGTAATACATATATTCATGTTTAATCCTCATATAGTCATGTTTAATCCATGCAGGGTCATTTTTAATCCATGGCTTCACTACAACATTCAACGCTCTGTTTGTGTTCATGTTTTCTTTCAAGCTTCAGTAGAAATCACAGAGCGTACACTTACACCTATGTCCACCTGTGACCACAGTGAAGTTACTGCAGGCTAAAGAAATAAACCTACAAGGGTCTGAATGATGTAAGATAACTTTTGAAACCTGTCTTGATTCTGTGCATTCATGTATCTCAAATTAATCCCTCTCAGTTTCTTCAAAATTGTCTGTTGTTGACTGCACAAAGGGATGCTTCATATGCTCTAAACCTGGCAGCTCCCTTTACAATCCTTTCTGCTAATTTGTACATGGTATATAGTGTATAAAGAACACGTCAGAACTCTCAGCTCTTACAGCAGACAACAAGCATGCTTTGAAAACCAGACTATATATACAGATGTCAAACTCACAGCACTTCAACTTTTGCCAAGATTACATAATAAAAGACTTTATTACTTAAATACTTGCAGACATTGACCTAGCATAGATGACCATGTCAGCCTCACTAATTTTGCTAATTGTTTATGTCTCACACCTGAGAAAATGTCAGTAAAACTTAAAAATACAAGGAGATTTTTTATTCCACATCACTGTGAAACCACAGCATCAAAATCTTACAGAATTCAGCCTGCCAAGCATTTCATATGGGTACACTATGAATAAAATAAATTACAAAAAAAAGTATTTAAAAATTTACCTAAAGAAATGCAGTATTTTCTTGCTTGAACTCCGGTAATAAGAACAGTAAGATATCAAAACCTACGTGAATATGAAATAAGCTAAACTAATTCATTACTCACCCTTAAAGAGTTTATCTTCACTTCTAACTTTTAGAAACAAGCTGTGGGTTAACTTAATACTCACTAAAGCTCAGCCACAATATGAAACACAATTTAATACCTAAAACTTGGGTGCAGCTCTTAGACAAGGTTTACTCAAGCTTTTGACTCTCTATGCACCAGTCTTTCAAACTCATCATGTTTTCTGATGCCCTGATAACTTCTATCTGCTTTATTTACTATCAGTAGCACTACAGATTCTGAGAAGAGACCACTGTATTTATGCTGAGAATTTAAAAGGAAGCATTGCATTAATTTTCCTACCACTATGTTATCTCCAGGATCCTATGGGGAATAAAGCTGTATAAATAAAGCTACATCACTAACAGAAACATATAATGATTTCATAGAAGCCTAGCAACCATCTCTTTCAAAAAAAAGCCTTTTTTAAAAATCACTCTTCTAATCATGGTTTACAAATAACAGATGGGCCTGAGCCAGACAAATACAAACCCTTTCATAGCTCCTGACCTACTGACAAATAGTTCCATACATTCACTCAGTCATACCCAGTCTAGTTGGTTATCACACTGGCACTGCATACAAAAAGCACAAAATACACAGCTCTAAAATTCTATGTGGTCTGTACAAAATTTGTTATCAGAAATCCAAATAGTACTCACCACATGAAGAATTTTATTCTCTGTTTCATATACTGTGCAATCCTGAAAAAGTAAAGCAGAAAAAGCAGGTTAAATCAGTCCCATCATTCTCCCTCCCTTGAGTTATCCTTAAAAGAATTGAACCGAATTGCAAAGTCTTTAGGATGAAACAAAATATTTCAAAGACTTAGAATGGAAAGAAAACACTGAAATGAAAGGAAATACTGGTAAAAGTTTATACCTATTCACTAGTTCTTCTTGTTTCCTTCCCTGAGACAGACAACACTCTCTCCACTTTACATGCTTTTGGCACATACCAGTTAGTCATGTGTACACCAGACAAGTGCCTTCCACCAGCCATCCCTGAGCATGGACAAAAATGACCTGCTCCTACTGATAACACTGGAAAACAAGGCACCTGCAACAGTCTTACGGGACTGAGATGAACAATTCATGCTCAGCTGAACAGGAATTTTTGCACACTGCTGAAGAAGGGAAGGAAAACCTTGGTGCAGGGGGAAGAAGAGTTGATTGTTTGTAACACACCGTGCAACAGAAGGGAGGAGAAACACCGCACACAAAGCACAAAGGAAACTTGAGGCACACACAACCTGCTGGGACTGTGTGTACATTCTTGCTACCTCACACAGCGTGTGAGGCAGCTTCCACAAGCAAGACTAACAGATGGGAGGCTGGGACTGCAAAAGTTTTTCTGACAGTCCAGAATCTCAGTGGATATAAGGAAATGGAATTACCAAGGCAGGGAACACATGATATACAAGCAATATTGGTGAAAGAACCACTCTTAAGTTCATTCAGACACTGTAACTTTATGTTAATTAGTGCAAGCTCTGTTTAGAACAGATGCTTTACATCCTATCTAACAAACCACATGAAAAATGTGACTAAGTCTCATGTTTACAGTCTCTTTTTAAAAATCAATTTATCCTGCTAGAAAACCAACTTTGTTATATGCAACCATTTCCAAAAAAAATGAACTTTCAATCCATGAAACTTCAAGTGTTACTCAGGCAAGAAAAGCCAATGTGTTATTAAGCTTTGCATAAAGCCACCTAAGCAGAAGTAGCAGGTTGATCAGGGAGCATTTTCCTAATAACAGCTGTTGGCATTCAGGAAACATTTGCCAGTAAGTACGGCCGGAAAGAAAATCTAACACATTTAATTATATGCAGACATCAATGAAGTATTTGCAATCTTAGTAGCAAAACACACATTTCATTGTTATATGTGGGAGGGCATGTAACATTTTCAATCTGGATACATCTATTTTCTGCATGGTTACTTATGAATCATTTTGCAAAAATAGCAGGAAGAGATTGCAACATTTATATTAAAGCAAAAATGTGTTTTCAAGCAGACATAATAATTTCATTGCTAATAGGAAGAGTTTACTGTAAGTTTAAACACTCAGTTTAAAGAAGATACTGTTTGAGTAGTCTCACTACTAAGGGAAGAAGGATTCTGGGTTCTCAAATGCTGTAGTGGTTTATGACAAACAAGAAAGCAGTGAATAACAGAGAAATACTGCTAAATCCTTGAATTGAAACTCCCCCACGATCATGAAAGAAGCTAAAGAAATATGCTTTTTTCTGACAAACCAAGACTATATATATAAAAAAATTAAAATATTTCTTAATCCACAAAAGATAGTAAAACAAGTGGAAAACTTCTCAGGCATCCAGTCTATGAATAGATTCACCCTGAACTTCCCTCCTCAACACACAATTCCCTACAAATCCAGGGTCTGGGCAGAGGAATTGCTAAATGAGTTCATCACATAGCAACAGAAGATTGTTGATACTACATCTTCATATTCAGGCAAGAGAAATATTAACAGTTCAGTAAACCATAAAAGACAGAAAGACTGGAGGACAGCAAATGCAATGCTTCGGTAAAAAAACCAATTCCAAAATACACTTTTTCCATACATGAATGACATCCAACTAAATATATCTCAAGCATGAACTCTGGGAAATGTGCAGGAATGTCAAGAACCATGCTGGCATAGCCCAGAGCAGCCCTGAAGTCTAGGATTCAAAGAAACCTAGGAAAAGGTCACCAAGCTGATCCCTGCAGCTCGTTTCCACTTCCTGCAGCCATCCCTAGAGATGAGGGCTGAGACTGCTTCTGAACGACCCCAGGAGCAAAAGCCACATGCCACTTTCTGTCACAGGCAAGAGTTTATTCTCCTCTTGCTGCCTTGTGCTTTATCTTTAAGCAGGGACTGAAGACAACTGTGCCCACCCTGCACAAACACCCCTTGGGTGGAATGGTAGGCTGACTGCTTATTACTGGGGGCCTTTACCATTTACAGTTACTGCTTTTTCACACCCATTTCATTTCAACTAAAAGAGCTTAAAGCACTTGAGAACTATAAAAAGTCTCTAACTATGCAATTAGAAATAAATTTTTATTCTCAGCAGCGTACCACCCACACCTGGAGAATGTCTGTTTCTTCCATACAAGCCTGTATCTTACTCCGGAAAGGTTTTCTTTAGTATCTGTTTAACTGGGGTTTCAAAACATTGCAATTAAGGCAAGAAACAGATCATATGCAAGTTTAACATCAACTTTTTTTCTACTTTATAACAGCAAGAACACACACAAAAATCTGCAACCAAGCTTTACTCCTACGCAAGCTAAAAATTTGCTATTCAGTTAGTTAAACCAATACTGTGATTATCCCTGAACTGAAACACACAGCTAGAGTGAGAAGGAGATATATTACTTCTACCTGTTTATTCTCTGAACTTTGCACATATGTTCACTGCCATCCTATACCTGAGGCTAGGTTATGTGATATTCTAACCAACCAACCAAAACTTCAGCTGAAATGCTATAAGGTTATCTTCTAATTGTGGATTATTTTCTAAAACATTAATGACACAGGTTGTTAATAAAGCAACAAAAGAAGCAGTGTTAATTTACTTTTCCTGAAGACACAGTCAAATATTGGCCATTAGTAATTTAAGGGAAGAAAATGGGAGAGTATCACCCACAAGAAAAAAAAGAGAAATAAAAGGGAAATAACAACTTTATGACTACTATCAGACCTCCATGGTCACTCTTTCCAGCTCTGCCTCAGGCATAAAAATGGAAAAAGTGACCTTTGCCACCTAGCTGGAACCAGGCTAAAATCCTAAAAAAAAGAGAAACAAGTGGTCCAAAACTGTAAGGAAAAAAAAAGCAGTAAGGGAGGAAGATAAGAGCAGCAAGAACAAACCACACAAATCAAGGAGAGCGTTCTTCTGTGTTTTCAATCCCAGTATAATTTCAAAACCTAATTTTAAGACTAGCAAGACCTACACTACACTGTAACTGAGAGGCATTACTTAGTTCTTCCAGAAGCTCTGACCTTCATAACCACAATTTTGCATTGTCTCTACAGAAAAAATTGTATCTGCACAGATGCTAGCATAATGTCACAAGGAATAATTGCTAAGGACATTTAAATTAGATCCTCTGAATTAGACAGAACTGACTGATGACAATGCTGCAAAATGTACACATCTCACTCATCCCACCCGAGACATTGCTGGAACAAATCAGACATGAGACAACATATATAAAATACAAATATCTGTAGACTTTTTTTCAAAAGCTGTGTTTATGATGCTATATTTTTCCTTTTTTTTTCCTCCTATCTATTACCACCTTCTTTTTAAACATTTGTCTTAGTATCTCACAGAAGTGGGGAATGGGGTCAGCTAATTATATTACCACTTTTCTTATTCTTTGTTTTCTTTGGACCCACGTTGATTAAATCTCAAATCAACTCAAAATGTTAACTACTGAGATACTACCTGCCAACTCACCCTTACTGCTCCCATCTCCCACAGTTAAAAAAAACGTTCATGCAGTTCTCCAGTACTGTAACTGTGGAATAAATATCCTGCAGAAAACATTTCTATTTTTGCATCTGTATGATCTGGTTTACAAGTCCAAGTTGGCAACCTGTCAAATTACCTATTGCAATTACTTGTCAAACACTTCTCTCAGGATACTTGCAGGCTATAATCTTAAAACTTTCCATCGCTATTACCACTACTACTACTACTATTATTATTCATGATTTTGCCATGTATTCCAGGCAGCTGATGCACTGCAGTCCTCATGGCAGTCTTAAGTTCCTGTCAACTCCATAACTTTACTTCAGAATAAAATTATGATAGTTCAGAAAATGAAATAAATACATAGAAATAATGAATGGATACAAAAAAGGGAGAAATGCAGAAATATATGCATTAGATCTTTCAGCAATGTTTCAGCATTTCTAGTAATCCTTAGATCAGAGTGCCCAAGAGATGGCATGGACTCCTTTCACTGTATTTTCTTGTTCAGCAGAATGCCTTAGTTGCTCACGTATATGTAGTCATCCTAATTTATTTTTTCTACAAGGCAAGGCAAATTCCTAGGCAGAACTGATAGAGAAGCAGACTACATGATTTTCAGGAACAAATCCCAAATGTCCCAATTCTCAGGTAACATATTAGCACAAAAATGTCCTTTGTAAATTCATATGGTAATAATACTGCCTAAAAGCAGGCTATGTGAAGAGCAAGACCTTGCCACGAAATCATTAATTCTCTAGGCATCTTTATGATGTTTCTGGTGGAGCTTCTTCACTTATTTCTTCATTTATTTTTCTCTGCAGTCCAACTGAATTTACAGGAAGGCAATCTACATGTGTGTGTTTGTGAATACTGCGCTGTTTTTTCCAATGTGCTCCAGATAAAAATGTAGACAATTGTGTTAGGAATACCATTTAAAAGAGGTAGTAAAATTACCTGGAAAATGCATGAGCAATCCCACTCATCTTCCATGTCTAGTTTTAAGAGGGCACCAGCTAGATTTTACATATCGCTTAAAAACAGATGTCTGATAGAATTGTCACCACTGTTTTCAAAGTCATGCAAAATATTCTAAGCTATGAAACTCCAGTTTTCTATTTGTAACAAAAGTAATGAATTACAGGATTGCTTAAAATAGGGTTCAGACTCTCATGGATTGCCAAACCTTTGGCATAAAACTCTCTTGAGCAATGTAGCCATTGGTTGGAATTAAGCCAAGCCATCCTTTAAATCCCTTTGCATCTCAAATTGATTAGAAGTGTAACTGAATCCTTTAATAGCAGTCTAAGTCAAATGGATGATCTGTTGGTCTTGCTACTTAGCAACAATAAAAAATAATTAACTTGTGAATGCCCAGATCATAACTTCCAGCCCCTTCAGTCTCAGTACTACAAAATAAGTTGTTCTTGCTTCAAAGAGCATGTTCTTGTGTCACTAGCTCTGGGGAATTTATGCCATTGGCTCTCGAAGGGCTCATTTGGTTTGAATTCTGCCCAATTCAGCTATAGCAAAAGAGCCACAAGACTGAGGTTTGCTGGAGTTGTCACTGAAGGTTCTCACAGAAGTTCTCAACAACAATGACAACAAAGTCTAAAGCTTTGCCAACACATGAAGGTGGCAAAAGTTTTATAATTTCTAGTGAACCTTCATTTATTATTATCCTTTATCATTTTTCTTGGACAAAGACACTGGTACATAGTTTCCAAACAGGTACAAGGATAAGACAGGTTGAGCTCATTTAGCCTTTCACTAATTAGAAAATATATGGAAAAGATATTTAATACTGCTGATGGCAGGAATAAACAATGACAGCTTTGAAACAGTAGACTTGAATGATAGAACGGTTTGGGTTGGAAGAGATCTTAAAGATCTTGTAGTTCCTATACCACTGCCATGAGAAGGGATGACAACGACACTCACTAGACCAGGTTGCTCAAGGCCCCATTCAGCCTGGCCTTGAACACTTCCAGAGATGTGGCATCCACAGCTTCTCTGGGCACTCTGTGCCAGTGCCTCACCACCCTCACATTTCTTCTCAATATCGAATCTAAATCTGCCCTCTTTCAGTTTACAGCCATTCCCCCTTAACCTATCACCACATGCCTTTGTGAAAAGTCCCTCCCAGCTCTCTTGTAGCCCCCCTTTAGGCCCTGGAAGGCTGCTTATAAAGTCACCCTGAAGCCTTCTCTTCTCCAGGTTGAACAACCCCAACTCACTTGGCCTGTCTTCATAGCAGAGGTGCTCCAGCCCTCTGATCATCTTTGTGATCTCCTCTGGACTCCTTCCAACAGATCCACATCCTTCTTACATGTGGGCCTCAGAGCTGGATGCAGCACTGCAGGTGGGGTCTCACAAGACCACAGCAGAGGGGGGAAATCAACTCCCTCCACCTGCTTTTGATGCAGCCCAGGATATGGCTGGCTATGACAAAATGCTGTGTTCTGTAGAGCATGATGATTAGAAAACTGATGGATATTATGGAACCCTGCTTAGACTGTGATTTACAGGAATGTCTGGGTACTTACTGGAATAACAGAATACAAACTGGCAGATACACAGCTCTGTTCAACCCCCTCCTCCAACCCCTCTTTACAAAAACAAGGAACAAAAAAAACTTAAACGCCTCAAAAGCTACAGAAGCTGGTAAGCAGGTAACATTCTTCTCTGGCAACATGCAAAGAAATAAGAGCATGACACAGTGACAGGTTTCCTGAGGTACTCGATCGCATCTTATATTTTAAGAGGCCTAGCAGGCCTTTGGATACAAAAGGTGTGGGCCCTGGAGACACTGAAAATCACAAATGTTTGGAAGAGAGAGAGGGGGAAAGGAAATACCTTTCTTCTGTCTCTTACCTAAAATGAAATAGCAAGCTCCTCTAAGCTATACAACACCCAGTGCTTGCACAGGTAACCCCTGGCTGCTGCCACACAAAATTAATTTTTAAAATTACATAGACGTTGCTAAAATCTACACTGTATTTCTAAGCAGCCATCCCAAAATATGCTCTTCCCATGACTTTCTTTCCACTGGGCTGCTCAGAAAAGTCTCCCATTATGGCTGTTTCAACTGCGACAGTCCCAGGGAGCTCTATCCTCAACTCTCCCCTTTTCTGCAACCTCTTCCCTATTGCTCAGCAGCCTCCTAAAATCATGCTGCTTTAATTATCATCTCTGTGCGGATGAGTCACAGATCTCTCATCCCTTCTGTTCACATTTGCAGTTCAGAAACTCCTTCTGGATATTTGCCACCAGCCCTAACGCAGTATGCTGAAAAGCTGAAATCACGTTTCTTCCCAAACGCTCCCTGTTCCCCCTTTCTTTCCCTATCTCTGTCAACAGCTCCACCACCTTATGTCCCACAAGCTTACAACCTGGGTGCCATTTTCAACTCCTCTTCGCTTCCCACACAAATCCTGTCGATTTTATTCCCACTGCCGTTCAGAAATATTTGTTTTCTTTCTCACTTATGCTACACTTATCCTGCAGTTTCCTGCCACTGGGTCTACGGCATCCTCATTCCATTGTAATTCCCTTCCCCTCCACACTGAAGCCAGAACTCATCTGAACCTGCAGAACCCCCTCTGTCCTCCCCCAATGGAAATGTGCATAAGAACTGAGAGAGATGGGAGAAAGCAGAATGGTGAGGAGGCATTACAGTAAGAGGAGAAGGAAAAAAATCTCTATTGGGAAAATACGATGCAAGCTGCTAAATAAATGCTACAAAAAAGGACATTTCTTATGCAACCTACACACATACTTCTAAAAGTCTAGAGCCTTTCCCTGAAAATGCAATAGACCTTCAGTACTCTAAGTTCATAACCCTCACGTACAAACTAATAGCAATTACCCAGCTTACTGAGTACAAAGAATTGCTTTAATTTTATTTAAACAATCTGTGTGGAGTGGCACCTATCACCATAGTAACAGAATACTTCATGTAGAAATTTAATACAACTTACATAAATCACCCACAGATCAAGCAAATACTGGGAAAAATTGCTTGCTGGATTAAGAGCAATGCAATGTGTACACTAAGCTCCTTTATTCTATCTTTCCGAAGTAATTTCCCATTTCCAATTATTTCTCCCTTCTGTAGAAGACATCATGTTGCTTTCCCTAGGGATCTGGTCACATATTAATTCTTACTTTGCATGTAAAGAGCTACACCTCTTCCTTGTTTCTAAAATGAGCCAGTTTCAGTCAGAAACCACAGCCAGTATTTCAGGACCAACTAAAATTGCTGATACGTGCTCATATATCCTGCAAAATCTAAGTGCTTACATGGTCTAAGGCAAATTTCAGCACCTCAGATGATTTCTCTACTTGATGACATCTCAGCAGGTAAAAAAAAAAATCCACTGAAACTATCAACACGAGAGATTGGAATTGAGGAAAAAATCATCCATCCAGGGAAAAAAAACCAAAGTCAAACCACTTTTTTCCTCCCTCACCTCTAAATAAGCCTCATGCATTCAAAACTATGTGTTTTATTATTGGCATGCAAAATAGAGCTTGTAGCACAATGTGTTACGCCGTTCTTAACTTTTCAATGTCACTTCCAAGGCCATTTAGAGGTAAATAACTTCTTAATTTTTCAGTTCTGCTTTTCCTCTAGTACTGTCATGAGAAATAATTATGGTTGAAAAAATACAACTGCAGCAAAATATTTCATGTTTTATCTTTTTCTCAGTGGTTATTTTGCCAACAGAAGAAATGAAATTAATTGAATTGAAAAAAAGTAATAATGCTTAGGTAGATGGCATTCCAGGCTCAGCTACAACTTGAATGTTTCATATTGGATCATCTGAAATGTATGTATTTGTAATGGATTTTAAGCAAACAAACACACACAAATCCCTGAAATAAAGATAGACACTACACTTACTAATGCTTAAGGCTTTTACTAGCTACTTAGCAACACATGGTTTCTGTAACTCACTGTACTGAACTGGAATTTTGCTTCACTGTACCTGGTTAAAGAGACTGGGCTGCCTCTGGGAAAGGGGAGCAGAAAGTAAAAGAAATGCTGAGTCTCGGTCTTCGCATCTACTGATATGACCAACGCAATCTTAATACATCATCATTAATCATTAAATTTACCATTTACAAAGAATTACACAGTTAAGATGGAAACTGTGATGCCATTCAGCATGCATGGACACAGTGCCCACATCAATCTAATAAAAAAAGCTTTTGTTTAAAGGAAACGTGAGATATAAACCCACATTTTCTCTCCTGTCTACACTTTATCTCAGTTTCCAACAACCTTCTGCTTGCTACTTTCTGCACGTGGCTCCATGAGTGGGTGAATTAATAGTCCCTGAACTCCTTCACTGTCACCTTGACCCACTCAGGCTCCTTTTCTTGGAAAAATTGAACAGCTGCATTGGTTTACCAGCATATTTCACAATTTTTTCACAAATTACTCTGCTTTGTGTTTCATTTTCCCCCCATGTTCAGAGACTGTCAATCATCAAACTGGAAGAAAAGCAAGCAAACAAAAAAAAGCCTAAAAATAAACAAACAAGCCAACATTGACTCATTTTTGCGTTCTGGTCACTAAGTATTTTACGAACTAAGCAACCTTGAGTATTTTGGCGGTTCTTTGGTTTTGTTTTTTTTTTTTCCTTTCATCCACTAGGAAAAGAAATTATTTTCTCTGAGCATGGAAAAGAAAACAAATTCACAAGGCTTTACAGGGTGGTAGCTACTTTGAAAATGTCACATCAAAGACATACACAGCACTACACAACTTTAGGAAGAAAACCCCATACCTCTTTACAGCAGCTATCTCAATGACAACTAATGAGTCATCAAATTAGTTCTAGTACTGGTTCCTCCCAATAGACTATTACTGACATTTTAATCTTTGAGCTATTCCATGTCTAATTCCATTTCAAAAAGCACTTCAAAACTTAAATCAAGAGAATATACATGCAAGTAAGCTATTTCAAAGGGGAAAAAAAGTATAATCAAATAGCAGAAACAAACTACCAGAATCAGAAAAGGGCATCAATGCTATGTACCTTAGGTACTTTTTACATTACATTAAATTACATCTGAAATTTTCCTTAAAAGTGTGCTTTACGAGAAATAAGCTATTCTACTATGAAAAAGGGAAAAACATTGCTAAAGAGCATAAACTGAAACTACTTTGATATAGCTTCTTGTAAACAAACAACAGTTTCATGCTTCCCACAATCCTTTAGTTTCTATTTTTGACTATATATACATTATCTGCATCACATATTGACTTTTAAAAGTGAAGAAAACAACTGCACAGAACAATATGTATCCTGACATACCACTACTGAGAGCTGCTTTGAAACCCATACAACAGAAAATCTTGCATAGGAGCAGCACTTGAAGGATACAAGGTGAGTCTGAATTCCTGTCAGCATTACTTACAATGAGTTCTAATGCTCTCACATATGAAGACCCATCTGATTTTATATCCCTCTCTCTCTATATATGTATATATGTGTGTGTATATATATATATATATATATATATATAGGCAGATATTGCCTGGGAATTGTTTTCAAGGGGAGTTATTTGGTTCTAACTTTCCCCCACATCTATCTAAGCTAACTACTTGTACACTTACCCCTTACTTGAACACTTATCAAAAATGGGGTGTTTTGTATAAACACTGTACTATGAATATATTTTTAAAACTTCAAGAATGTGGCTTCCATGTCATGAAGTATTTTTATCTCAAAATGGGAGGAAGGAAGGGATTATTACCACGGTAGGCTAACAAAGTTTTTTCTGCAAGCATTTGGTCATAAAGTTGGGGTGAAAGGAATAATGCTAAAAATTTAAATTAAAAACTTTACAATTTAATATGCAACTGTTTCCAGCAAACACATGTTGCCTTGAAAATCTCTACGATCTAGAGGCGCAAAGCAGCTTTAATGATGATCTAATCAAAGATTCACACCACTAAACTATTAAAACCGTTTTATTAGCTAAAGATTCCTGAGGTAATTAGTGACTTGGTATGACCTGAAATTTAAAAATTTTAAGCTATATTTAGTGAGTCCTTAAAGTCCTTAATAACTAGGACTTAAAAACAAAAGTGAGGAATTGTGATAGAGAAGATTACATGAGAGAACTTGTAAGAATGGTACTCAGGATATTAATTATTCTTCATTCATGTATTTGATATTGTCCTTAAAAAATGAATAGAACTATTTTATATTACTGCATTTGGGTTCTGAGTCAGAGCAGGGGAGCTATGAAGGTAAATTTCCATTTTATCCTTTTAACTAGAAAACAAGTCTGAACTTACAGTGAAACTTCCTATTTGAAACATTCTTCTTTTGAGTTACATCCATGCAATTACAAAACCCACAATGATATAGAAAATAGTGCATTGCTCAAGAAATAATTTGTGATCCTTCTCAGTATCTTTTATCTGAAAAACAGCCACGGCTAAAAGCCAAAAAAAAAATATCCCCTGGCACGGGAAGTGCGTCCATTGATCAAGGGATATACAGACGCTTTTTTCTTTGTATCTCAAAAGCCTTTAAATAAAAAAAAGTTCCAAACCCCTCAGCTGAAGCAGTGCACGGAGCACTTCTGTGCTCAAAATCACAGGTGCCCATAACGTCCAGACAGTGCATTTGTGTAGGATTATCTTGGTTTCTCTCTGCTATCTTCCATCCTGGCTGCCACCTCACAAATTGCATCACTCAGGTTCTCATCCCATGTCATCCAAAATCTGAGGTTACCTCCAAAAGTTGCTGTGAGACAGCTGATGTCAGAAGTGTACTTGTGACAACAGTGCAAGACAGATCCATGTCAGCCAAGTGACTGCTCTCCATCTCCAGCCCGGTTACACAGCATTGCTTCCACCACAGCTCTTCAAAGAGGTGTTTAGGCAGAGAAGTAAATGCAGTGAAGCTTTTCTAAAGGAGTATTTACAGGCCTACAGCTATGCTTCTACTGGAACATATTCCTGAGTAAATCCCACAAGATACTAAAGCTGCAAGATAAACACCAGTGGTTTTAAAACTAAATAAACACCACAAATCATTGTGAAAGCTGATTACGAAAAGTAAAAAACATGTGATGAGGGCTACTAATGCTCACTATTAAAGAGCAGTAAAAGAAATAATGTGTTCAGCAGCTCAGCAGCAAAGTTTTTAACTGCCTGGTAACTTACAAAGTCAATATAAAATCAGACTTTTCAGATATTTCTAGGGTTTTAATTCTAAAGAAGAAAGCTTCTTTAGCGAAACCTTAATTAATTCCTGAGGAATAAGAGCATTGAGAATGATAATAAAAGCTACCTACAGATTGCCTAAGAAAGCAAGAAATCTTCTGTTCCTTAAAGTTTTCCGTGTAGCTACTGCTACCTTTCTAAACCAAAAAGAGCACATTTAAAAGGACCAGTTCCTGGCATCCTCTGAAGCTGAATAACCCAACTAAGTCAACAGCAAGACTTTCATGAACACCATCAAGACAGTCTCTCATGTTCTTCCTGATACACATTTGTGACTGGAACAATTCAGTCAACACAAATCTAAATTCATAAATTATCCAAATGAGAACAAAGCACAACCCAAAACAATAATACACACACACCCCCAACCTGTTCACCCATAGCCCCTTAACATCTATCTTGTACCATCAAAAAAGAACAGGCCTTTTTTATGCATTACAGAGGAAACAGAAAAGTACAGCCTACGATGCTCAGCCTTCGATTCCTACAGAGAGGCACGTATGTGTAGGAGAGAGAGTGCAAGGAAATGATAACAAAAATCATAACAGTCGCATGGATTTGTTTGTTATTTAAATTGGTTTTTTTCCCCTCCAGTGTTCTGCTGCAAGGAAAGAGTTTATTATAAAAATGAACAAGAATGCAAGCCCTGGATTAAAGAAGGCATCAGCAAGAAGGACAGTATTAAGAGTCAAAACCTGCAGGAAGAGGCTGTGAAACAATATCCTAAAATCCTAAGGGGGAGAAAAAAATGCCTAGGCCAAAATAAAGCAGCTGCATAGAAGCAGATGATTAGTGCAGGGTACAGTAATAACTTGCAGTGCTCTGAGGGACCTGCTCTCACTGGCAAATGTCCACTGCACACCGGCCTGGTCAGGCCTTGGGCAGCGTGCAACACACATAGAAAATTTAATGGTTAAAACAAAGCATTTGTCTTCCCACATTCTATTCCAAAGTCTGTCTCTAACTCCAACTTTTCTAATTATTTACAGGTTAAAACATAGACACTCAATAGGTTTTCTTAGACTTCATACTTATAAGACTGATGCAATACTGTCATTTTGCTTCATTATCCGTTTAGCTCTGATAATGAGGGGAACACAACCCAATATTATTTAATTCTATGAAGAAATACAATATTACAGTTAGCTTCAAAATGTGCAAAATAATTCAAGCAAGCCATCTTAAGTTTAGAGCTTTTCATTCTTCATCTTGACCAAAGAATCGGTTTTTTGGCTTTGGTTAAAAAATCTGAACATTGACTGTAATTTAAACAATGCAAAAAAATCCTAATGGAACTCAGCTAGTGAAGTTCTATTTTTAAATTTCACAGAAGTATTAAAAAATTCAAAGGTATTTAAAAGTGTAGAGATTATATACCTTTTCTAAACCTTTAAGCATTATAAAGTTTTTCACTACTGTTAAGAAGAAAAACTGCAACATTGCCTTCTGTAGATCTTTCACCAAAAATATTAAGCTAGTAAAGTACTATAAAATACTTTGCATACAACAGAAAACAAAATTCTGAGACAGAAAAAACACCTGATGAGGTGATACTGAAAGATACTTAAGAAAGCACAATGAGGATTCTCAGTGCGTTCAGTGATCATATAAAAAAATATCAGCTAAGACATTTTGAAATGCTACATTGGAATGCATTTAAGTAGAGCTCAAACCACATGTGTTCAAGACTACCAATGGAACTTTTCTTGATCATTCTTCTGACTACAGCCCAATTCAATTTCAGTACATGCTTAAATGTGGGCACATAAATGCTCCTTTTGACTTCAAAGTACAGATTCATGAACTGCTTCCTGATTGCAGAATTATGTCCTTTTTGGAGAAGGTAAAAATGATGTGCTCCAAAGGTATTAAATAGTAGCAATTACTCTCATTCACACTGAAAAATATACATAGGGAAATATCAACCTACACCATAGTGAATTAGCAGTATCATGGATAGGGATGAATTTGTAAGATGAATTGATAATGAGCTAATTCCTGGGAAATACTGCAGTGGTTGCTATTTTACCCACTTTCTCACTAATAGAGGACACATGAAAATAGACCAGGTGGCTCTTTCCCTCATCTAAAAACTATCTAAAGATACTGATGCACAGCTACTGTGGAAAACTACCAGTCTGGACAGCTGGGTCAGAAGTTTAGTTTTTCTTAGTTTAGAGTGATGCTTGTGAAAACCAGAAAAAGTCTCCTCAGTGCTCCTACCTAGCCCACTCTCTCCCTTTTTCTCCACTCTACTGTCTCAAGTGCAAACAATCCCTCAAACTTCTGCTTGGCAGCAAAGAGACTTTACATTTCAGCAGAACAACAGGCAAACACAGAGACAGACCTAACCCACACACAGAAGGGTGGGGAAGGTGCTCAGGTTTGCACTCCCAAATGAAGCTCATTAAGCAAGTGTTTCTCAGCTACTACTTCTGGATTTCTTGAAGGTAGGATGTACAAAAATGTATTCAAAATATTCTAACCCCCCCATGGGAACATGTGTCATCTTAACAGGTGTCTAGATGATATGAACTGTATGAAACAACAGATTACTAAAGTCCAATATATACAGATGTTTTGAACCAGACAGGTAATTAAAAATTAAAGACAAAATACAAGAAATTAAATGTGCAAATTATCAAGTAGATATCTCAATTTTATAGTGATGATATCATACAAGATGAATATTACTGCTGAGATATGCAGAGCCATATACACAGCACAACACAAACTAGTATTATAAAACCAGAAAACAGAATTTAAAAAAAGCATTTACTAAGTACTAGTATTCCCTTATTTTGCTTGGACAATGATATAGCCAGTGTAAAACAAAATTGTGGGAAGAAGGTAATAGCCATTTACAGTTCAAGAAAAAATAAAATGCTAAGCAGACTGTCTCATACCTGTTGTACTATTGTTGTTAGTTCCAGACAGAGCTGTATGACATTATTTCTTGTTACTGAGTAATCTGTGACAGCAGCAAAAGGTGATCTAAAAAAAAAAGAAAAAAAAAGTAAAAAGTTGAATAGCACTAGCATATATCCACTTGCAGTTTTTAAGTTCCTCTTAAAGAAATTCCACTTACAAAAGCTTTATTTCTAACCATTTACTTCAGGACTGCCTTTACTCCCCCCAGAAGCAGCCCAGCTGACCTTCTGCATCGGTTTGGGAATACCCTTATGAAGGAAACCAGAGGTACTGCTTCCTCCTGTGATATGAATGGTGACCAGATGTGAATCAGATCAGAGAAGATTTTGGCTGATTCACTGGGATTTTTGGGATTTGATCTAGATTCTGGTGGAAGTAGCACATGGATTCAGAATAAGTAAAATCTTTATCTAGAGGGGGAAACAGCATTTAAAACCAGAGAAGCACCAAGGCTGAGAAGCATCTGCAAAGCCTAAACTGGCAGCACAGCCCACACACTATGCTACGGTCAGAACTGCTTAGTGAAATGAACAATGTAATCCAACACTTATTTACAGACTTTACCTGCATGTATCCTGTACCTTAAAACTTCACATTAGGATGTTGAAAAGCTTGCCTACGTGGAAGCTTGCTTGCTTTCTAGAGGCACTGCTAAAATGTATTTGGTTAGTGAAGCTGGCAGTCATCTGATTTCTGTACTGCAAGCCTTTCCATCTATAAACTCATATATATGACCTATATTCTTTATTCAAGAAGTAGTCAAACACTAGGCAGGGCTGGTATTTTCTCTAAGAGGAGTCAAGAGCTTGACTTCATCAGTATTGCAAATGAGGTTTTTATGGGCATTATTAGCATCACAAAGATGGCATTTGTCCCTAGTATACCGCTTCGAACATTTAAAACAACAACAACAAAAAAAAGGTGGTAGTGTGGTTGTCCTTAAATTAGGATGGGTGACTAATCCCTTCCCCAACTGCCTTCTTTCATCACTTCACATGCAATTGTATATACCTTGAAGAGTTTTACAGCACTGCTTGGTACCACATGCCTTCCTTATTTAAGCCTGAAGACAAGTACAAAGAACTTTTCTATAAGCAAGTCCAAGAGATAGCTGTAAATACAGTTCTACTGGTACTAACAGGTTTCTAAATTACAGTAATTCTAAACAGAGAATTACTGAAATTTCAGTGCAGGCAGATTTGGAATTGTCCACTAATAACCCCATGTGAACTCCCCTATCTCTTCTGGTTTCGTCACATGCTCTCTTTCTTCTCCAGGGCTTGCAATCCAGCCCTGATGGTTCATAAGACAGAATTAACTCTGAGGTGCATAATCAAGTCTAGCAGCTTTGATTTTATATAATACATCACACAATGACATACACTTTCTGCCTGTATTTTCTAGAGAGAAGACCAGTACATTCTTTTAAAATGAAAGTACAGACACTGGAAGCTAAGGTAAGTTCCCAAAGGTGCCTTATCAAAGGACTGGACTTACTGGACACAGATATACACTGACAATTCAGAGCCCAAGTTTTCTGCAGCATACGACAACTCTACAGTAGGTACACACTACAGCAGGCCAACCCACAGACACACCCACAGATTATTTCTGAAGTTCAGGAGATATATGAGCATATTAAAGGATGAAAGGTAACTGAACCACTTGGTTATGAACCATAGCTGCATTCAAGAAGCACATGGACAATGCTTTCAAGCACATGGCATCGTTCTTGGGTTGTCCTGTGCAGGGCTGGAAGTTGGACTCAATGATCCTGATAGGTCCCTTCCAACTCATTGTATTTTGTGATTCTATCATAATTGTGTTTAAAGAGGTACATTAGTCAAGATGTACAAAACCAGTGATTTTTCCTTCCATAATTGTAACTGTTGGGGTTCTGAAATCTACCCGAAACCTTGATTTAAAAAGGTCATGTTCATTTAGGAACTTGTTTTTATTGAAGATGAATGGAATCAAACCAGCAAATGGTATTATTTTACTTTAAGTATGGGTGTTAATACAATTTGATCCTGAAATTACACAACTGCAATCTATTTGACATTTTAAAGCCTCCAGCATTTCTCTAAACAAAATCACACAGTAGGCTTAGGCTTCTAATATAGCATCATCTTCCCTCATACTTTTGTAATTTAGTTTGGTTTCATGGTTTATGAGGAAAATAATGTTATTTTTATCATCCTTACTCTTAGTGAAGATCATTAGAAATGCCCCAAATAAACTTTGTTGACATTAAAGAACAGGCAAAGGGACTGAGACATTACTCATCTTAGTTACATTTAAGTTATCACAGTGAAGACTTACTGGCAACAGCATGTCAAGCAGGCAGCAAGGGTGTCGGCAGGAGGTAGAAGACTACCAAAATTCAGCAACTAAGATGTAAGATTTTGAGAAGGGCTTGACAACTTAGAAAGACAGGGAGACAGGTCCATGTTTTATATAAACTTTGCTCCTGCAGAAAACCTAAGAGATCCTCCAATTGCCTCCTCTGTAGGTCTCTGTAGCTTATAAACAAACTCCCTCGCACCAGTTTCTGCAGCAGCATCTCTGGGGTATTGCTGCAAACTGGACCAGCAAAATTGCAATTCCCTTTTCTCCCCCTTCCCAGTTCAGACCACATCCCTGGAGGCAATCTGAACACACAATTACGCAGCCACTACCACATAAGCAGCTGGAGAAATGGTAAGGGCCTCCAAAGGAAACGTATTTTGGTACTCCATCCCAAGCCTCAACTTCAGTAGTCAAAGTCCAGCAAGACTTAGTGTAACAACATGACAGCAGTTTCAATCAAAATATCAACAGAAACTTCACTGTAGGATCACTGACTGGATTTCATATGAGACACAGTGTAAAATACCAATATGACAAAAATCTCTTCATTGGTAATATACCCATTGTTTATAATTTTAATACAGCACTATATTATTGACTGTGAATAGACGAATCAACTTGCATAAATGCAAACAAAGCCTACATCTACTATAACTTCAGTTGGCTGCTAAAATATTTTCCTCCTCAAGGCATACACCAAGTATAAGAAAGTCCCTGTTTAATCAGACCACTTCCCTCTACTTCCAAAAAAAAAAACTTCCTTGGCTTGGCAGAGCCATTTCTATCACCTTTCAATTTCTACACTTTTCTTTCAAAGCCACATTTTTCACAGTCCCTTGGACCTTCAGGTCTGAGGTACCTCATACAGCTCCAGAGAAGAAAATTCCCTGAGAAAAAAATTGTAATTTTCAACATGTGTTCTGTCCAATTCAGTGCTTTTGAAGTTAAGCAAAAACTAAAGAACTGGCCTGGACTGGGGCCACATGTTGCCCCACTTCCTGCTGTGACATTGATCTCAGCGTCTCATTGTCTCACCTCTCTCCGTCATTTCCAAGATATTTCCAATACACATTTCCCTCTTTGTGGAACCTTTTTTACTGTTTCTCTTGTAATTCATTTGTTCTTCCTTCAAAATTGTGATTTTCTTTGCAACACCTTTGTTTCATGAAAACACCTTTGTAGCTCCACAGCATGTCTACCTGACCACATGCCCTTTCCACTCATTTCCCCTTCCAAACCTCTGCTGGTTTCCTCTTTTCACTGTCTATCCCTTCTACACCTGATATCTTAAGGAAAATAAACTTACACAATCACATGAATGCTTCCGCGAACAAATGCAGGGTGGTTTTGCCTTTAGTCCCACATTTTCCCCATGGTTCTCCTTTCCAACACTTGAAGCCATTAGTCACTTTCAAACTTTCACAAATGAGTGGGTAACACGTTTCAAGGATAATGAAGTCCATACATATCCGTGATCATGACTACAGCTGGAAAAGTGGGAACCTCTAAAGTTTTCCACTGTGCAAATCCACATTGTGAACCTTTACCTTAGGAGACACCAGGGCAAGACGAAGAGCTTCAAAACACCTCATCCACAGGGAAAAAAACATTGGTGCTTACTTCTTTTTTTAAACATTAAAGTCAATAAACTTCAATACCCTTATCTATAGGACAAAGTATTCCTAAGACAAGGCATGACAGAGCTACTGGTTCTTTTCACACTTTTATGAACCAGTGTTTGACATAAATAATCTAACTCCGATATGTGAATTTGTTTGTGTAATGTAGGCTGCAACACTCGTGCATGTGTTTACACTTTAATGAATTGAGACCTGAATAAGCATTTTTAGTAGCATCACCATCTTTCAGAATGAAAAAAAAATTATACTATCAACCATTCATTAATTAAAACACCCTTAAGGACTGGTAGAAAAACCAGCCACATTAATATAGCACAGCTAATTCCCTCGCAGAATGAAGAAATAATACAAATTCAATAGCTATTAATACTCACAACTGCTGATTGCACGTGAAGAAAAATCCTTCAAAAACAATTACAAATTTTTGAAGGAGGTGTATACCCTCAGTATTTCTACATTATCAACTTTTTTGTCCTCATACACTTTAGTCTCCTCATCCGTCTTCTTCATATAACATTGAGTTAAGGGAAAATGATACATAGAAATAACAATTTCACTTTAAAAAGTTGCAATTTGGACAAATACAGACTGCTGTTAGCAAAAACATCACACAAAATAAAAATTAATCATATTTCACCACTAGTTGTAATACTGAGATATTTTATAACAATAGACATTGTGAGGGCTTTAAAACCAATATCATACTTATTTTAGCATCCTAACAAGGGAAAACTTCCTCAGAGCCTCTTGATTAAATGTAATAGTCCAAAATCTTTCGAAGAGAGAGGCAAACAAAGCAGTAATATAACTCAGTCTTCAAATGCAACATATTAATCTCGAATAAAAATCTGAATGCACAATACTGTTGTATATACACTGCTCCTGAGCCATCTAAGGTTCATGGTTTTAGGCTTTCATGAAACAAACATTTCATTTGTATTTCTAATGGAACTGTTTTATGTAAAATCAGGGAGGAATGCAGCAAAATTCACACTGGACAAAGGAATTCTTTAAATGAGTGCTCTATTAAACATTTACAGTTGTTCCAGGAGCACAATCCAGTTAAGTACCACAGTATTCTGAGGCAGCACTTACTCACAAGTTTGGCATACCATTCAAACCAGCAAAAAAGGAAATGCATAAAGGAAACAAGATTCAAAGGTTTAAGACTAAAACCCAATTAACAGATAGTGCAATATTTGTGTGGTGAGTAAAGAATTGCTGAAGTCTTTTGTTTCTTTTTGATTGGGTTTTCATTTGTTTACTCCCACCATCTTGTTTGTAAAGCAGATTTACCCTGTCAGGACAAGCTAACAGGACTGCATGAAGTCTCTTAAGGAGACTCTAAACCATTAACACTTACTTTGTAAGAAAGAAGTTATGAGCTTACAAACAATGCACTTCTTTACTTAAAACTCCAAAGTACTCCCAGCAGGGCTCATTCACCAAAAACAATGAGGCAAAGAAATCCAGCTGAACATATTCCACCTACAGCAGAAGAAAATCTATGTATTGAGTATGTCACCATGGTGAAAAGAGGGCCATCCATTTTGGAGTGGGGAACATGTTCTCCTACTACAGTGCTTTCATACAATGCAGACTTAAAGGGTGTGCTAAATCTGAACACCTAGAATTGTTCAGTCATAAACAAAGAGCATTCACACCATTGCAGGCTGCACTTCTCTGACACATCAAAGCATCACCAAAAAAAGCCCATGGTGTAAGGCTTGGAGATCCTGTTCTGCTGTCAACCACTGAAGCATTCAAATGTCCTGAACTTCAGGCACAGATTTTACCCTTATTTAATAGGATTTATGTACAGATATAAGTGCTTCGCAAAATTGTATCAATTTATGCCCATACCAAAATAATTTGCCCACCTGGGGTTTAGAAGGTACAGGATTACACCCCACCAAGCTGTGAATGACCCTAGAAGCAGACCTAGACTTGCCAAAAAGGCCTTTTACTCTGAAATTTTACATTTTGTTACTTCTGTCATACCCATATATTTTATATAACCAACAATTTCTATTTACAGTTAGGCTTTTTGTTCACCTTTTTGTTTCATTTTGTTCACATATCCAGACAGCAGTGGTAAATTAATCAGACTGGTGCACATTTTTCAGCCTGCTAGCTTTTCTCTGGCCACAGCACTGAAGTCTTGAATACAGAAATCTATCTCCACAAAATCTCTTTGTTCCTCCTACTTAGACTGCAGTGTAATCTGCAGCAGCAGTAGTTTAAGTTTTTTATTTCCAAAAAGGGGATAGTGCTAGTGTGAAAAACAAGAGCTACAGAAGAGTTGCTGTGAAAGACATATTGAATCTCTGCCCACACAGATGGCTGAGTCAAACAGTACACCAAAAAAAAATCCAGTGGTGCTTGACAAATCCTAATTCACAACCATTAAAATCTGTGACACAACAACAGACGCACAATGTTGTAGTCGTTATCTCTCGGGAAGTTGACTGTATTTTCTTAAATTCTTAAGAAGAAACTACCACATTATCTTAATGTCTCTTTAATGAGGACTCATGTAAAGCCCTAAAAATAATCAATCCTTCCTCACTCCTATTCTCTAAGTCTGCGTTTATAGTTTATACAGATATTAGTCCTATTGCCAAGATCCAAAACATTCTCTTGATGCTGCATAAGATATATGCTATAAGGAGTCCTTGCTTCAGATAACATGGCCCAAACAGTAGAGTAGACAGCAAGAAGAAGCCCAGAAGCACAACTAAGACTTCTTTTCTTGCTTAATGCAATGTGCTGGAAATACAGATTTCCAGGGATTTTGGTTGGCAAAGACAACCAAAGTGTGGTGGAGGTGAATGAAGAGAACATATCAAACCAGGAACAGTGTGGAAGATGACATCACCAGAAGTTTGTGCTGGCAGAGCAAGGAGAGAAGTAGAAATGGGAAGAGACAGAGCTCATGAAGCTGCCACCAAAAGTCACCTCAGTTCAAGTTTGCTCAGGATCCTTCCTCTTCCACAAATAGCATTACAGTTCTTCCCAGTCAAGACAATAGTAATGAGCTGTACCTGTTAAATCCAGCTGTCCCATGAAAGAAAAACATATGACTACAGTGGGACTTGAAGGGGAACAATAGGGTGCTCAAAGGATTTGGAAAATCCTTTTGCTCCCAAGGCTGTCTTCACTTTGCAGCAGCTTCTGACTCATTAGGAGACAACACTCAAAGTTGGGCCAGCTTCTGAAGATGATCAGAAGCTTCTGCCTACTGTCTGCCTTTCAGGTGGTCTGCTAAGATCTGGGAGAAAATGGATTGGATGAATCTGAGCACCCTTCATTCATCTCAATTTCAGTACTGCAACCAATAGGTATCAGCAAATTAGTAGAAAAGGAATGAGCTGTGAGTACAGTACAAGACCTGGCTGTGTCCTAACCAGAGAGAAAGCTACTTATAAGCACTGCTAAATACTCCCAACTTGGGGCTCAGAAGAATTTTCTGGGATCCCTATGATATCATTGCTTTTCAGTTTATGCTTGCCTCTGGATAACAACTGAGAAGTTTTCACTGGTGTCACTGAAGATGCAAGTAACCTGGTAAAATCCTAACAAAATTTTGTTAAAGATGAAAACATGTAACTTGACTCTCAAAATCCTTGGAGTGTTCATGTTTCTTTTACATCAAAAAGCCATGGATAGATAATGTATACATAATTCAGAAATTGCAAAGGCAGTGAAAACCAACACATCCACACACAAAGCAACATTTTACGAAGTGTTTTTAAGGTGGACTGTAAATGTGTGGTCCGAGAACAAAACCTTACCCAGGATTAACAGAAATAAGTATGTCTAATTTTGATCCAATTAAATGTGCAGATACTACTGGACATACTAGTGCACAGAAAAAAAGTATTTTTATGAAGTTAGGAATAGCTTTATGCCACAAAACTGCAACACATTCATATTGCAAACCCACAGTAGTGAATTTAAAACAGTAATTCTAATTTAATTTTACATTTTTAAGAATTCCTCACCAGGATGGAGTGTATCAGCCCTATAAAAGGCAGAAGAATTTCCAGGAACCTGACACATCAGAGAAGGAGGAGGAGAAGGAAAGCTGGCATATATTACTATTCCAAAGAATACAACTGTCATGAATTACAGGAGTAAAGACTGAGCAGAACACCAGTGATTTATCTGGAAGTCTAGAAGATCTGATTGACTGTAATTCCTGAGAAGTATCACACAACATATTTCAATGCCAAGTTTCTTTGAACATCAGGTAAGTTGTTTGTTGCTATAGCCTAAAGTGTGGTTTTCCATCAGTCTGAACTATGTTAAGTGTCAAGTAGAAACACATCACAGTTTCACAAAAGACTCATGGTTTTTCAAGTACCAATCTTGTAAGGAAATTCACTTGCAAGAATTTTAAGATTATGGAGACAGAATAAAACAAAAGGTTATTAAGTTATGAAGTCTTCTGAAAGAGAAGATACATTTTGTGGGCTAAGAAAGTAACAGGAAGTTAAAATTAGAATAGAACGTATCAGTGTGATGACAGTTTCCTTATAGGATTTTATTGGAGAGTTATTTCATGCTCCTCAAAATCGTCAGCCAACTTCTTTTGAAAACAGAATTCTCTACTAAGTCTTCTAGCTCGTAAATGAAACTAAACCAAAAGACTTTTAAAGCCTGGTAATAAAAGCTACCCTAATTTTCAGTAAAACTCAATTTCTGACATACATCTGGAAGTAGGACTGCTCCAGGGAAAGACCTGGAACGAAGAATGTCCTTGGATCACTGCAACAGCTACAGTGAAAGTAACTCAGCAAATCACAACGCTCACACTCCTTTAGATAATTGTGCCACGTCTAACAAAGTCCTTTAAGATTTTAAGGGTCCAACAGAAACATCATAAACAGAGCACTCACTACAGCAACAAGTGAAGCACAACCTGTATGGAGTCGCCACCATCCCCTACGTATAAAACCCACATCACTGCGTGTCTCTGCAAGCTGGAGCTGCTGCTAGCTGCTTTTACCAGACATGACCTCAAAAACCACTGCACAGGGGCAGCCCAGCAGGGGTGTTAAAATGGGGCTGTCCTAATTGTTATTAGGACAACCCTAATAGCCACTTCATTTGTTCTAATGGTTTGCTCTCCCCTCTCACAACCCAGAGATAGAACTGGTACTAGAAAACAACCAAAAAACTAAGATTTGGAGTCCAGATTTAATAGCAACAGGTGTGCAGAATAAAATTAAATCCAAGTTCCTTACCTTTAGTAATCAATTTTTAAAATCTTTCTATCTCCCCCTAGTGGCCCCAATACCTTCTTAGAAGGTACACAATAAGCAGAATCATACGGATCTCCAGATGTTCCCACTTCCTGAGAAAAATGCAGTTATCGGCCTACCTTCATCCTCATTTGGGGTCTTCACAAACAAGGAAGAACAAACTTTACCAAAATATCCAGAGCTCATAAATCAAAAAAGTCTTAAAATGTTTCAGAAAAGATTTCTTAGAACCAGGCGTTTAGATCTTCAAAAGGACTTTCCTAGAAATCTGAAGCCTTCTTTGGACACTCAAGACAGCACTGCTGAAAGCATGATACCACCCTAATTGCCCTCATTTTTAACTTCTTGGAATTCCTGGGTCTGATCAGGTGTCATTTCATTTCAGCTAAATGCAAAAGTACATTCAGTGCACAGTACTACGGTGACACACCAGTCCTCAAATGCAGATGTTTTCTAGCATTAAAAACTACCTTCTTCCTGAACTTCAATTAATAAATTCATATTAAGTTGAAAAACACCCATTGTTCTTCAGTGTGTTAAAAATGTGTGTGTGTATATATATGAAATTTACTTTTGAATAACAGACTATTAAAAAAAAAAACAAACTCAAAAACCCATCAAACAAACAATCAAAACCCAAAAAGAACTTTGACTAGTAACTAACAGTCTTTAATCATGACCACAGTTCCAATGAGAAACCAAACAAGATTATTTCTAAATAGAAAGAAGTGGCAAAAACTAATCCATCCATGCAAAAGAACATGTTTTTCTACTGTTCTTTCGGTTTTAAAGCACAGTATGATATGCTACTCTCTGCCAAAAGTGATTTTGCAGGGAGAAAAAGTGAAGCCTACAGGTATTCCAAGTAATAACAGGTTAGAGACAGAACTAAAAATAAACTACAAATTTTTCAAGTCTCAGTACTAAACTCTTTCCATGAGATTGCACTACTTCTCTACACAACTAATGTTAAATATCTAAAGAGAAATTTAGGAGTCAACTTTAGGTACTCTGGGTTTGAAACTTGAGGAAAGGCTAGAAAGGGAGTAGAAAAGAAGAAGCAATGGTAGCTGCAATCTCCTAAACAAAACAAAGGGCTTGCAGTCCAGCTTAAGAAATAGAAAAGATTCAGGCCTCACCTAAACCATTCATATGGAAGTCATTTATGGGAGGGAAGCCAGCTTTCCTCAGAAAAATGAAACACAAAGCACACAGCAGTAAAACCAAATAAGTCTGCTGGATTTTAAAAGTTACACGAAGATCATACTCTGAACAAAACTTCAGCTGCTGGACACAAAATAAGACATACCTTTAAATCAAGATAAGCATTTTATTTTCTCTGGTGAAAATTCATTGTGATGCATTATATAAAGACATACAGATAGACTAATTTTAACCACTTTAGGAATTTCAACGATCATCTTAAATACGTGCACATTAATCTTGTTATAATTAGAAAAAAAGTCAATACAAATGTAGCAAAGGGGAGCACTTCAGTCCTGGTCCCACATACTTCCTAGGTAACAGAGGTAAAAGTGTAGAACAGTTCCTATTACCTCTAGAGTATCAGAAGTATTTCACTGCTATTTAAAAAACTCGAACCACAACATGCATGTTTGTATACACACACACTCTGGAATTATATTGGAGTTATATTTTCATTACCCATGTAATGAAAAGTATGATCAGTTTTGTGAATTTGATATTATCAAAGCAATGAGCCTGATTTATGCAGGTTAAAGTGCTGCTATACATTAATAAAAAATACATATATAACCTAATGATGTCATCCTGTTGCTTTACTGTATAGTGCAGGGTCACAGTGCATTTGGAGGTATTGTACTGAAAAGCTAATCTGAATTGCAGGCTGACATAAAAAAAGAAGAATTGGTACAAACATCCCCTCAGAACATGTGAATGAATTCTGCTTCCATTCAGTGTCTACAATACATTTTGTAAACAAGCTGGGGCTTTGTGCATGTGCGTGATCTGGTTACCTGTGAGACATTTGGGAGATTTTACCTGTCCAACCAAGCCAGAAGACTTTTGGCTGCTCCAATCAGATCCACTACTGATGTCAGAAAATCATTCGGTAATTTCCGACTGGTCCTTCCATCATAGTGACCACTCCTCCGCCTCCCAGTAATGAAGTTCTGCAGATTTTTGGCAGATGCATTCAGTTTGTGAGAAAGGGTTTTTAGATTTTCTGTTTCCAAACCATAGTTCTACATTTCAAAAAAAAAAAGAAAACAAAATAAAATTAGCTTTACAGATGAACAGGAAGAACTAAGAACAGCAAGACTGCTCTTCTACTTCAAAACTTAACCATTCCTAATAATTAAGGTAGAAATACACCCACTCAGTTTTTAAATGTACAGCATGTTCTGTTTCTGAAGCACATAAAAACAGAGCAGAAAAAGAGCAAAATTATGAGTGATCCTTTAGCTTGTTCTAAGTGTACTGAGAAAAAACATCTCAAAATGAAGAAAAAACCTAGTCTGGAAAACTGTGTTTCAAACCATCAGCAAATCACCAGAATCATAGAACGGTGTGGACTGGAAGGGACCTTCAAGATTCTCTAATTCCAACACCCCTGCTACGTGCAGAGACACTTTCAGAGCTCAGAGCCCCATCCAACCTGGCCTTGATCAGAGGGTTCTCTCTGTAACCCTGATGGTTAGTGACCAGTACCCCATGGCCATACTCACAATAATTCCTAAGACACATTGCCAGCATGAGGGCTTGCAAGTATGCAGCACAGACACGGTGTGATACTAAATTGGTTCTGTTGGCTTCAGAGATCTAAGTAAGTTAATTAGCATACTTTTATTCTTTTTAGCAGTGAAGGACCACCACAATCACAGACCAGAGAACACAGTGCTGCCCTGCTCAACCTCTATGTTGCTCATTTAAAGTCAGTTTTGAACTTTGTTTCCATTTAAGAGTCAATCTCTTAAATTAAGGTCCTTAGCTGTGCAGCAGAGACAGAAATAATTATGCAGAAATATTAACAAATAGTACTTGGAAATCCTTCAAAGGTAAAAATGTTACCAAAACACCACTAGAAAATGTTCTGATTTAATGCTCAATTACAATATAATATAGTACCATCAGCAATTTGTTATTACTATAATAGATTTGTTTTCCTGACACACACAAGGAGTGATAGATACAAAAAGGACTTATTTTGCCTTTCCAAAGGACTAATCAATTGCAGACTTGAGCTTAGTACTCCTCTAAGAGAATTATGGAATTTTGGAAGTTCTCACTTCAGCTACATCAAAGGGTGATAGCATGGGGTGCTGACAGCTTGTTCAGTTGACAATGGAAGGGGCTACTCATTACAGAATGCGAACCATTTCCTACCAAAAATGATGAAGTAGAATGCACAAAGCCCCTCAGATGCATACAGAAAAATCTAATTCCTAATGACACTCCATGTCCTCCCATGCCCCTGGTTTGCTTCCCATGCTGATTTGTCCACAAGGAGAGATGGGGGAAGAGATACACTCGCCAATGCTAACCTAAGACTGCTGAAGCTTATTCACCTTAGCCGTTTTTCCATAGGTTTGGGGGGGCAGGGTGCGAGGTGGTGATTATTTACAGCAGTTGTCATGCTCCTAATCTAAACCATCTCCTAAATGAATTTAATCCTCTTTAACTACACAGGGACTGCAGGAACATTATACTGAAGCCAGTCCCAGTGAGCCCCCAGCCCTCCCACAACATCCACTCCCACGCCAATGGGGGCTCATGATGGAAAGGAGAAACTACAGCACACGGCTCGTCTGCCATCTCCCAGCCAGCTCTGTGTGCTTGTAAACTGAGCACACTTTGTGAGGGAGCCGCTAAGACAACAACCATCCTTCCACAGCAGAGAATGCACTTTGGAGCACAGCTTAAGGGGACACTAACCATACACTAAGGTTGTGCTTTACAAACCATTACTGGAACTTCTGTGAACATCCCTGCCTTGGGCAAGGAAGGCTTTGCAGGCATGATTCTCAACTACACAGATGCTGTATTCTGCCACCCCATTCAGTCCCCAATTAGATAAAATGTATGTTTGGGCAGTGACTTTTCCATCATGTAAATATTCAAGAGCAATTACACAACAGATAGTATTAGGTTATAAATAAAAAATTACAAGATGAAAACAATTACTTGGGATTGAAAAGTAAAACGTACTTTATTATGCAGCTAAATGGCTCATAACTAATAACTCATTAAATCAGTCCAAAGTAAAGAGATAAACATCAGATAAAAATATATCTGGTTTTTCCCTGCAGTTTTCTGTGGTTGGTCTGGCTGAGGGAGCACGATGGGGATTGAGGAGTAGGCAGGAGTAAGTTTGAAAAAGATTGGCACGTTTGTTCTTACTTCATCCTGCTTCTTGAGCATCTAGCTCATTTTGGCAAAATTAATGGGGGAAGAAACAAATGAAAGATATTCTGGATGAATGATAAATCACTGAAAATATCTTAAAGATCAGCCAAAGCAACGCCCCACCACAAGCGAGGCACAACAACATGGCACTCACACCCCCAAACGTGGGGGGCGTGACCGCAGGCTGGCCACCAGCCTTCTCACAGGGCTGCCTTCTTTCCCATGCACTGAAACACTGAATTTCACAATTCAGCAGGCTGTTCCTAAGGAGCTGAGTCTGATTATCCAAATATAAAACTAAGGCAGGAGAGGGGGGGCAGTGGGCAAGGTGCCCTACAAGCCTAGGCACCTTCTTGCCACACAAGCCATGCCCCACACAGGGCTCGCGGCCAGGGGAGACCACATTGAGGACCAGGCTGGATCCCAACAGTCCTCAACAACCCCACATCTTTTCAACTCCCCCTCTTTTGCTGTCTCCTCTTTGTCACCTTGTCACCTTGTCATCTGCTTGGACAGGCAGGCGCTGGTCCTCAGCCTGTGCAGGCATTCCATGCCCACCCCAGAGGAAGCCCTGGCAGGCAGCATACAAACCTGAAGTAGCACCAGAAAGTAAAGCATCAGAAGAAAACAAAATCTGCAATATTTAACACTGCAGACCAAGCAAAACAACACTCAAAAATTTTTCTACAAGAAAAAAAGGCTGCATTTATGTATATGCTTCTTTAGAAAATCAGCTATAAAAGCTTAGTGGCTTCCTCTTAATATCTAAGTGATGGCCACCTACAGCCACATTCTTTTTCAGATGCCTTTTTTCACCACCAGATATGAGAGAAGGAAGAGGCAGTGCTAACAGATTCAAAGCCTATTTTCACACATTTTCATTAAATGTGTGTCTGTGTGTGTGTGTTTTAACATAAAACACTGAGCCTAAACCACATGTAAATTCAGTCTCACATGAGGATGGCATTGACTTTGGTAAAGCCTCCACCTGCAATATGATACAGATACAAGCCAGAGATGGAAAATACAGAGATAAATTTCAGGCAAAATCTATTTTTGGGCAGCTGTGTTTATCAAAGCATTTAAGTAGAAGGATGCTAAAACAGCAGCCAAGCTAACAAAACCCTACTTTGTTTATCACTAATATTTCTGGCCCACACTAAAAGCGACCAGAGCTGTGTGTTCTAATACTGGAAAAAAGCTTGCTTAAATAAAAACTGCCAAGTTTAATCATACATTATATTCGATAATATACTATTAACAATATGGTTTTCTTAGAAATGCACTGCGTTTATTTTCAAGCACTGTAAGAAGATAATTGCAGGCAAAGCAGACAGTTCTTTGTTTTCCCCTAGTCTGCATTTAGACAGCACTAACACGAGTTGTGCTTTCATTAGCCAAAATATATTCACAGTCACTGAAAGAAGCACAAAGAAATCTCTGCATGCTTGTAGAGATTACGAGAAGTGACACAAGTCTGGGCATCCGCTTCCTCCACAAGAGGCCACTTCAGAGATACCCCGCTCCAACAGAAATGGCTCTAATGGAGTCTCTTCTGGCAATCATAAAACAAGAACTTGATGAAGCTAAGCTACACAGAGTAATAGCTTGTCAGCAGGTGTTTGAACTAAAGGTGGTGGGAGCTATTAAAAGACATCTTACCTGCTAATTACTTTTCTGTGGCTTCACATGACAGTGTGAGTGAGGAATTGTAGCTCTTTTCTTCATATGCTGACAAGGAGCAGCTCTAATCACCACTGATGAGTTTTGCTGGGTATTTTTGTGAGAAGGGCCAGCCTGGTCCTTCTGCCAGCCTATCCCTTCACCAGCACCCCATGAGCAGGAAGAGAGTTCACTAACCAAATGTGGAAGTAAAGCAAAATTATAGCTTGATCAATGTTCAGTAGTTGTGTTCCCTGACTCCCTCAATTAAAAAAAATGGTAAAAATAATGATTAAAAAAAAATTAAGACTTCACCTCTTTCCTGTGTTAAATTCACTTGACTCTTGCTGGCAGGGAAGTGCATCTGACACTGTTAGCACAGGCTGAAAAGTAAAGGGTTCCTAACACATACAGTGCTAACTATCTCTGCTGGCTCAGACAGTCTAGAAGATGCCAGGACCTCAGTTTAGGGTATTTTTATACTGCCCACTGCAAGTACAAGGACATCTCAGCTACCTAAATAAGCCAAGCTCAGATATAAACACAGTGCAACATGCAATACAGACATAACCACAGTCCCATTAACAAATCCAGAAATCCCTTAAAACAGCTGTCTCAATCACAACTTTTATGGAACCACGAATACTTCTATGCCTCCAAGCAGAAATGCTACATCAAGTTCAGTGACACTGTTTGACTCCTACAAACACTCCACAACAGGGAAATGAGCATATGGCCTCTCTGCCCACCTTTCTAAATCACTGTGTCTTCTCTTCAGCCCAGAAAGCTGAAAACCTTGTGGAACAAAAGGCATGAAAACCATACTGCTGGGAACCATGTGGAGCAAAAGGCATGCAGTGACCAGTGCTAACATCTACTGAAGAGACACAAGATTGGAAATGAAGATGCTACTGTAACACTGGTGCTTGAGGGCAAGAAGAAAATAAAAGCAGAGCAGATAGCAGTGCTTACATCGATTAATTTCTGCTGCTCCTCTGCAGAAGGCAACCAGGATTGTATAAACTGAAGAACGTAAAGGTTTTTTTTAAATTTGGTAAATATTTTTTGTAACACACACAAGCAGGGTAATTTAAAGAAAGAAGAAAATGGCAACCTTTCAAAACGACAAATTTTGTAGTCTAGATAGCTGTACTGAGTAATAAATTATCTGTAAAGAAGTGAAACTGCTCGATTACATCTGGTATCTTCCAGTAATAAAGGTAACTATCACAGGGATGAAATAATAAGTTCTCTCTAATGCAATAAAAAGTCATTTTCCACTTATTCACAGGATGAACACAGGAGTTTTAGGCAAGAATAGCATATGGCTGCTAAGAAATGGACTTAAAATCACCTCAAGTGAGTTTAATTCTTCTCTTCACTATCTTTCAGTGCTTTCATCTTCCACACTTAATTCTTGAGTATCCTTTCTGTATGTGTTATTTATTTGCTTTTAAACAAGCAACCTGGAAACAGTAAAGTTCACAGGGTCCTCATTTCTTGAGAAGCTTGAGGAAGATTTTAAATGAATAATCCAAACAGCATCACATGAATACCACAGCACATGGCAGCAATTTCAAAACCACACCTGAAAATTTGTGGTGGACAAAAATTCACCAAGAAAAGTTCTAACCTTCGCCTCCGAAGTTGATTTTGAAAATGAACAAAATGCATCTAAACCTCATTCTCCAAAACATTTGGCTGAACACATCCCACAAAGTATGAGGCAGATAGCTTATCAGCCCAAAGCTGCAAGCAACTGATATCACAGCTTGTCATACGGAAGGTGCCTTATGTAACGTTATACCTCATCAGATCTGCCTACAACATGTATTTCTAACGGCCCTTCCTCCAGCATCTCGAAATGCCAGCACTAAGGTTATCTCTCCTTCAAATAGCACTGACATATGGGGTAATTTAGAAGTGCACAACACATGATCCTAACACATCTGTTTCATAAACACAGAATAAGCAGATAAGGACAGAAACCCCAGATAGCTCAAATGACACTTAACATTTACTGCAATTATTAAACAAACACTGATTAAAAGGCAAATGGTTTTAAAGAGTATAAATATTTGTCCTAAATGTTTACAGTCAGAAAAAACTCAGGTGCATGATATTTATAGCCTTGCAGAACCCAGGAATGATTCATAGTCACCATCATTATCTCCTTTCTTGAAAAATGCCCTTCTTTTTCTACACCACAATCAAGCAAAAGCCGAGCCCTGGCCATGCTTTGCAGCACTAATAGAGCAATTATATAAACTGTTCTTCTTTCAATCAACAATAAACTATTCTTGTTCAACCAACAGACTCTGCAAGACCAAGTGCTCATTACTTTTTTCTTTTTCTACTTTCTCATGTAATTTTATCCCCAGCCAGCCAAGTGCTCTTATTTCTTTGTAATTCAAACTACCAGTTCCATATTCAGTTACATGCATTTCCGAAAGTCTTAAAAAGCTAATTAGCAGTTTAAAATAATTTTCTGAAAAAGGAAGTAAGTATTGTTGTGAACACACTACCTTTTAAAAACGTTTTAAACTGTAACAGCTCTTTTTATCCAGTCTGCTTTTAACTAAGGGTTTACATCTCTATAAATGTCCCTCCCAACCTGAACCATGCTATGGCTCTATGAACCAGTGTATGTATTTCATACTTGCCCAAACCTCTAAGTAGTCCAAAGGAAAAAAAAAAAAAAAAAAAGAAAAGAAAAAGAAAACCACCCCAGAATTAAAAACGTATCTGGGATCCAAAACTGATTCTTGAGGCTGGTGGGAAGAAGGATGTTCACCCTTTGCATACAGACATATTTACTGCCTTTGGCACACCACGGGATTTACCGCAGTTCTGTGTAAAAGATTTGCTAACGCATTTTCAATGTGATCTATATGAGCTACCAGAAACTCTTTAGCTCCTTAGCTTTATTGATCTGGTGATGGACTTCAGGATTTCCTACACTGCAGTCAGGTTAGCTCAGGCTGAGCACAGGAAGGCACTTGATGTATGATATATAAGCAGAACTTTAATTTTGCAAAGGGCAACAGTGAAAAGGGTAAGTAATTTTTCTGCTATGAGCATTCAGAATATTAACAGTAAATTCCACCTTCAGTACATACAAATCTCCATTCAGAAATGAAGCCTTCCTCATTTAGCACTATGATGATTAAGTCTAATATTCACTGTTACTGACAAAACAGTTTTAAGATCTGACTAGTGATAAGTGCAAAGGAAAGTATGTCTGCATGAGAAATGGCAGGAAGATGAAATTAAGATAAAAGGCATAATTCTTAAGAGGCATCAAATCATTCATGGGTAAAGTAGGTCTATTTTTTACATTCATTTGCATATAAATGTTTTGTGTTAGTGGTAAGTGATAAGTAATTTCATGCTGTTAGTGCACACCAATGTTTTCTCTGCCAAATAATAATGCTATTTCATTGGCTGCAATCTTCTATCTTTACAAATTCAAATATAGTGTGCAATAAATTCCTGTGCAGCCATAGCAGATTTAACTAACTAGCATGAAAACTCGTACTGAGAACAGTGTGCTCTATAAAGCAAAAACTGTTTTGTTTTCTTTTTTAACCAAATTCTATTCAACACAAATGAAGATTCCCTGACAAATTATTTTGCAAATTCACAGGGACGTTATAAAGTTCTTTGTTAAAGAAAAACTTTAGAGCATTCAAAAATTATTTGTGAAGCTTTTCAAATATTCTTATAACAACATATCTCCTACTTTAAGATCTCAATGTAAAAAATATTTGCAAGATCAAATTAAACTAATTTAATCTTCATGTAAACAAAATTAACATAATACTTAGGAGAAGTAAAGCAAAACTAAAAAAAATAGAATCTCCATGCGGCATTGCATTTATCAAGGCATTGTGGTAAACTAGATTATTTTCTTAAAGATGGAAGAAGCCATGTTTGGCTGTGCAGTCTTCAGTCTTTGTATTCTCCAGGCAGTATATAGTGTTTTCTAGGAAAAAAATGACACCAAGTAGACAAAAAATTTACAGTCTGTGGACATTCAGCAAAACATGGTCATACCCAGTTTTGGTAAATGAAATACCATCCCCTGACAAACAGATGATGGAAAAAGAACTATGTGCATTTATTTGCTTTCTTCACGCCAGTTATGCATAGCAGGAACTACAAGACCTCCAGATGCACTCCAAACCTGGTGACTGATACAGTGATCTGATGGCATTATCTAAGCAATTTTTTCTTTATTACGCCTTTCTCTTCTTGTAAGCATCATCTCCTTTTCTTCTCATTTTACTTTCTGTTGGCATTGTTCATTCACATTCAGTTTTTAAAGCAACCACCAAAGAAACAAGGCTTGTCACGTTTCATGTGTGGATGAAGGTCTGCTACACTGTTGTTGGTTTAATTATGGAATGTGAAGCAGTGTTAGACTAGCTTCACCCTCACACACATACTGAAAAGGATCATGTTGAGGCTAAGCTCTGAATGGCGATTGTTAGAACTGATGAACAACTGTATGTTTTATTACCTGGGAATAGTGGAGAAATATGGCACTCAACTCAGTAGTTTCTTCTGTATCTCTAGAGCTGGACATGTTGTTCCTTAGTTTACCATTTTCAACCAGTTTTGAGATGTCAATTACTTCGGGTGATTTTGTTAGTGTGAATAAAAATGCCCTTCCACATCAAGCAAAAATCTACCTGTTGACACCACCAGTGTGATTGCATGTCCCAATTTAAACAGAAAGAGAAGAACAAGAGACTTGTCTTGCTGGAAATAAAGTAAGTCTGCCAGCATATATCCATCATGGTTTTTTCATCAAGGTTTCTGACCTTGAAAAACATGCAACAAACTCTTAGCAGCAACAAAACACCACCACAGACCTCACCACTCCTTTCTTTTAAGCACAGAAACATTTCATTTATCTTGCCCTTTCTGACATATGGATTTTATAAAACACAAAGCTGCACCGAGGCATGATAATCTATTGAACATGCTCCCACCTTCACAGTCTGAAGGAGAGAGGGAAGAGACAAACCATGTAAGTCAGGTTGCCTGCCCTCTCCCAGAGCACATTCAGCTCCAATGATGGTAAGCAGGATGTACACCCCCACCACTATCAGCAACTGTGACCTGTAACAGCAATAGCAGCTGCGCAAAAATTTTGTTCCTCCTTCTCTGAACTACCACAGGAAAAGAAAACCTGTGAATCTCCCACCGGAATGCTTGCTCTGCTGTCAAGAGGATGGCAGGCTGGCAGCCAAGAGAGACTGTACTGAAGATGGATAGCACAGGCCACCATTCGTCCTCTGATCAGCTCACGAACACTGGAGGATCCATTTGTTGCAAGCGCTTATGACAGGAGGCGAATAATGTGAGAGACCATAGCCAGCCACCCACCCACCTTCTGTCAAAAACCCATGAAGAACATCCTTTAAACAGTGTTACCAATCATAACTGGCTTCCAGCTATTACTGCAGCAGTTTGGGTGTTTAGCACAGTTCAAAGAGCCCCCACTTGGGGTGCCTTGCTCTCTTCACACCCACCAGATATCCTTGCTCAGGCTCTCCACTTTCGCTCAGTACGAAAACGTAGCCCCATGAACTATAGGCATGCAACACAAGCAGCTGGTTTGCCATTTGCCATATCAACAGCTGCCAGGGCAGAAACTGCAAGGAGAAGTTTACCCCCAAAAAATACAGGGGGAGAGGGGGGGAAAGGGGCAGGAATAAAGCACATCAGCAATCAATATTGCAGAAGCTTTCCTAAGTGACAGCAACTTTGTGTTGGAAAACTCTCCTCTGTAGAGCAGGAACAGAGAAGAACAGTGGAAAGGGCTCTGTCCCCTCATTTCTCCTCAATGCCAAAAACTGTTTAGGTGGTCACTTGCTAACTCAGAGAGAAAGGGGGGAGAAGCAGAAGCAACAATCCTTTTGGTTTTTTAATAATTACTTTTAAATCAATCAGGGGTTAAGCTTGCAAGGCATAATTAACTTTACTATTCATAGCTCATCTTGCTACCCATCATCTCCAGTATCCAAACAGATGTTAACTCATTTGGATCATATATTTTGTAACTCATGCTAAGTTCTATCATGGAACTTCTGTCAAACTCCAGTGAAACAGAAAAAAAAAATCAGATCATTAAAAAAAGAAAACCTTGCATAGTGACTATCTGAATTAGCAGTTATCCTACATTGGAGAGTCATAGGCCTAATGCTCTCCTAAACAATACAGCTAATATTAGAGTCAAATCAGAAGAAAAGGCAAGCCCTACCCAGGATAGACATTCACTGATGCAATAAAAAAAGAAAAGCCTGTAAGTATAGGACCAATACAGCCAAAAGGATTGCCTCTGAATTAAATTTTCTAAGAGGTTTATCTGATTGGTGAACAATAAATTCAAATTAAGTCCACTAAAATCAATACAACAATAACATTTCATATCCCCGAGGAGCCATCAGGAGCCAATTGTGAGACTGCAAAAACCTCATCTTAAATTAGAAGCTGCAATCTGAACTCATGCTATTGTGTTTTAGCTATGTGTTTTAGCAATCTTCTTTAAGACAAATTCAGAAAAGCACACAACACTGTATGGGCAGCAAAGACCAGGAAGGGAGAGATTTGCTGCATGCATTCAAGATGCAGTGTTAGCCTTTGCTACAAATTCCTTATTTTATATTTAACTTAGTTCCATATACTTTTGCCTAAGATAAAGAAGCTACAATGACAAGTTGTGTTTGTCTGAAGATAATATCTGTAATTACATACCAAGGAAAAAAGAAATTTCAGCTAATAAACAAGGGGTTTTTTTTCTGTAAAAGTACTTTATTTTTCAAAGAGCCACAATCTGTTTCTCTGTGTGATTGGGAAAAATGGTCATTTGGTGTTCACCCTAACTTAAACTTTATCTTTCCCAGTTAACTGAAGTATTTACTTTCTTGTTTTCTTTTGCACTGTCTGATAAAAAAAGTACTTTGTGAATAACTCTCTTTATGTTCCTTTCTATATCAGTAGCATTTTTTTAAGTCTGCAACTTCCTTACTTAAAAAAATAATTCATGAGTTAACTTATTGCACTGAGTCACATCACAATGTTATCAGAAACAGTATTCTACAGAAGATAATCTGTGTTTAAAATCAAATGTTTTCCTGTATGAAAAAGCCCTTCTCCCTTTTTTAACTTTTTTTGGGGGTATGTTTTATTTTTTTCACTCTCTCATTTTCATTACACTTCACATCACCCCAAAAATGCGACAAGAGGGTATTCAGAAAAGCTGCTGCATATAGAGAACCGACAAGCCCTTCTGAAGAGCCTTTCAGCTTGCCATCTTTGATTGCCTCTCCCAGGATTCAGCTTTCTTAAAAGCTCCTTCTGAGGCTTGAAAAATAGTATGTACTAAAAACCCACAAAACACCACCTTAGGCAGTTAAGTACATCTTAACAGAGCTATTCACAATCCTTTCTAGAGTGGAGAATGCAGTGTGCCCAATCTATCACTAATCGTTACAGACACACTAAAAGTTCCTAAGCAGGGTGAAGTCAGCACCACACCCCTCACTGAGCAGATAATCCTAGTTATGCACGACATGACCTGACTGAAAAGACCATTATCAAAATCCTTACGTATGCTCCATCAAAAATTTATATATTATTTACATATAAGATCATGATTTCAGTATTTAATCCTTTCTACTGTGGAATACGAGCAGCTATGTTTCATCAGGCTCAAGAAATCATCTAAAACATAATTTGCATGAAAGGATCAGTGAAGAATGCCATGGTCAACATCAGAACATTTTGTTCGTAAAGGGCAACCAATACTCCATTACTCCACTCACATATATAACTATTTTACTTTCCATACCAAACCCAGTCTAGCTTCATTGTGATTTCAGACAAACTTTTATTCTATAAAGACAGATATGCAAGCCCTAGATCTCTGATACCAGTTTATTTAACAAGCATCATTCTATCAATAGACTTTTCCCTTTATCTTGCCCCTGGTTTAAAATGCTAAACTGTTCATACATTATAAATCAGGAGTTTCTTGAGCTGCTTAGATAGCCTTTAGGACTAGCAATTTGAGCACAGAAAGTGTGAATATGCAAACACTAGTCACCCCTCCCCACTTTTGCCCCAAGAAGCTTACCAGTGCACAGAGCAAGTCTACTGCTTCCAAGATAAGCTCCTGATGGCCAATCCGTGTGACCCCAAGATCTTCCAGTTCCTGGTGAGTAATTCGCAGTAGCTGGTCACCACTAATCTTCTCTCTCTCAAAGTTCTTTATATATTGCTGCAGGCAATCATCAAGACCTGAAACGAAAGGACAGAAGAAGGGAAGAAAAAAGTTAGCAACATTGTACTGCCACAGGAACTGAAACTGGCCAAAAATTAAGCCAGCAGAGGATTCTTGTCCTATCTTTAAGAGAAGTATATTAACATTAAAAAAACCTTATGTTACCCAGAAACCTTAAGATTTGGAGAGCTATGGCAGCCATGTTTTTTTCACTTGTGGATGATACCAGCTCCTGAACCCCGAACAAAGCCCTGAATTCTTGTAGTTTACTGTGCTATGAATGTCAATCTGGCAGCCCCTAATAACAGGTATGTTAGGGATGCCTCCATCACATCTGGAAGGAGAGGGGAGAGGGGTGAGGGGAGAGAGGAGAACAATGGAACATGCAGTCAAACAGAAAGTGGTACCACACCACAGTGTCTCTCCTACTCCAAGGTCACTCGCATATTGCTGAGTCAACTGGAAGTTCACAGATCATGCCAGCCTCTAAAACAAGCTACAAAGAGCACTAAAGAATAGGAAAGGCAGTAACAGTGCAAATGCAAAAACAGGGGCCCAAGTGCAGCAGCAGATCCAGCTCAACATACCGCAAAGAGAACCTGTAAGGAGTCACAGTATGCAAACAAGCATGAAAAGCCACTCAAGACCTGGGTGCACTTCTCAGAACAAAGTGATCAGGAAGCAGACACAGGCCCATTGTACCAAATAATATCCTAGAAGGTCATGCAGCACATTTGCTCAGGACACAGCTGAATGCAGGGTTGTAGAGGTCCTGCTTTGGGGGGCATCCATATTCTACCTTTTCAGTTCGATTATGAGTCAACGACATGCAGCTGACCACATGTTTTCACCTGGAGCAAAGAGCACTGCAGAACGTGAGAGAATCCATCACACATGTCTTGCCCATCAATCTTTGCCCAAGAGAGCCAGACAGTACAGGGAAGCTCTGCAGCATGTACACTCATGTACCAAAGGGATAAGTAAGACTCGGGTAGTTGGTGGTCCATTTAACATTTCTGTCTGAATACTTTCCAATGGATCAACATGACTTCTACCAAGCAACGGGAACTGACAAAACTCTGAATGCATTAATTTTGCTGATTCCTGAGAGATATAACCTTTCTGACAAATGTCTTCAAAAACCCCTAATAGTGAAAAGACATCTGCTCATTAGACTGGAAGGAAGCAAGAACATTCTTACTTGCTAATCGAAATGTCTGAAAAATCTGAAGATAAGTGGAAGATAGAAGACTGATCTGACTGCTCAGCCCCAGTTATCCTGTAAGAGCCCAGGTATACAACATAAAGCTTCTCTGAAACTGGTTTTGTTGCATTTTTGGTTCTCATCCGTGCCTTTTAGGGTGTAGCCACACTTCAAAAGAGACTCACATGAGGAACATGCTGCAGGCAGGGATGCCCCAGTACCAGGCCAGCCTGTCGTTCCTGGCTCAGCCCTTGGGCAAGAGTCACCCACACTCTGTCCCTGCTACACCAACACAATATTCATAGGGCTTTAACCTCTAGAACTCACACACTGAAACTAAACCATACACAAACATGCTGTAAAAGAAGCACTCCAGCCTCAAGACACAGGAGAAAGTCCCCAGTTCCAGCAGACTTCAACCATGTCCTTCCAGAGCCTGTTGCCTGTTTTTCTGCCTCCAAAACAAAGCCACTTAAAGGTCTAGGTTAATCAAGCACTTGAAGCTATGCCTTCATTTCATTGCTCTTTCTAATCAGATAGTTGCTCAAGCCATTCTTCAGGAAAGAAATCTTAAAAGGGCAGGACAGGCCCTCTCCCTTCTGAGCAGCTGCTCAGATCAGCTCAGCTGGTAAGAGCATGGTGCTAATATACACCAAAGCTGGGGGGTTGATCCCTGTACAGACCATTCTCTTCAAAGTTGGACTTGATGATCTTTGTGGGTCCCTTCCAAGTCAGAATATTTTGTGATTCTGTGATAGGGTGAAAATTGAGCTGTTGGGGAAGAAGACCAGCCTGGCTGAACAGAGAGCATTCACTGGAACTCAGGAAAAAAGAGAGTTTACGACCTTTTGCAGAAGGGGCAGGAAACTCAGGAGGACTACAGGGATGTCATGAGGTTATGCAGGGAGAAAATCAGAAAGGCCAAAGCCCAACTAAAAATTAATTTGGCCAGTGCCATAAAAGAGAAAAGAAAGTGTTTCTATAAATATATTAGCAACCAACGGAGAGCCATAGGGAATCTTCAGCCCTTACTGGATGTGGAGGGAAACACAGTGGCAAAGGGTGAAGAAATGACTGAAGTACTTCATGACTTCTTTGCCTCAGCCTTGAGTAACAAGACCAGTTGTTCTCCAGGGACCCAGCCCCCTGAGCTAGAAGACAGGGATGGGGAGAAGATGAAGTGTCCATAATCCAAGGGGAAATGGTCAGTGACCTATTACACTACCTAGACACACACGAGTCTGTGGGGCTGGATGGGATCCATCCAAGGGTACTGAGGGAGATGGTGGAAGTGCTCACTGAGCCACTTTCCATCATATACCGGCAGCCCTGGCTAGCTGGAGAGATCCCAGCTGACTGGAGGTCAGCAAATGTGATGTCCATCTCCAAGAAGTGCTGCAAAGAGGATCTGGGTAACCACAGACCTGTGAGTCTGAACTCGATGCCAGGAAAGTTCATTAAGCAGCTCTTCTTGAGTGCAATCACATGGCAGATACAGGACAACTAGGGGATCAGGCCCAGACCACATGAATTTAGAAAAGGCAGGTTCTGCTTTACCAATCCTTCTGTGACAGGGTGACCCCCTTAGTTAATGAGGGAAAAGCTGTGGTATTGTCTACATAGACTTCAGCAGAGCCTCTGACACTGCTTCCCAACAGCATTTTCCTGGGTAAACTGGCTGTTCATGGCTTGGATGGGTGTACTCTTGGCTGGGTATAAAACTGGCTGGATAACTGGGCTCTGGGAGCGGTGGTAAATGGAGTTCATCCAGCTGGTGGCTGGTCACAAGTGATGTTCCCCACGGCTCAGTGTTGAGGCCTTTTTAAAATCTTTATTGATGATCTGGGTGAGGGGCTCAGTGTACTTGTGCTTTGCCTAAACTTAAGACCCACATTGGTTACATAGACTGCTGAATGAGAGTAACATTAAAATAATCAACATCATCAGGTATCAAAAAATGAATCACCAGTTAAGGCACTATCAACACAAAACCAGAATAAGACATGACAGATGCACTTAACAAACAGTTACTGACAGATAATTCTACATAAAGGCATTACTCTTCCTCCTCCTGCTACCTAAGTATTTTTGTCATTCAGATGTAATCTAGATGGATGAATTTAGTTCCTACAGGGTAAGAAAAAAGTTTAAGACAACAAGAATATTACTGACAATTGTTTGACTCACTGATTTCATAAAAACTACAGCCAGGAAAAAACAAAATAATTTGACCATATACTGGATGACATCTTCACAATAGCTTGCCACAAATACTTCTCCTTATTCCCTAAACATCCTTTTAAAGTAATTTATTTCTGTCATTTTATTTCTAAATTAAATAAGAGCTCTTCTTTTTGGAAACAAAACTGCGCACAGATGATGATGATGATGATGATGATGATAATGATGATGATGATGATAATAATAAGGCCAACAAAACAGGCCAGCATTCCTCTCCCACACCTTTTATCCCCAGAGCCACAACACAGCCAGACAGCTGCTGCTGCCTTCAAATCATCAGGAGGGGAGCTTCAGGGAACAAGGGTTCCCAACTGATGATGCCATTAACTTGGGACAGGACAAGATGTACCAAAAAACATCAGGTGCCTGGAGAGGAAGCTAAACGAAAATAACTTCTTAAGAGCACTGTCTTTTCCTAATTTCTTGCAAGTCCAACATCCACCCAACCTCAACATAGTTAGCAATTTTTCTAGCTGTCAAGGTCTGCTCTGCTTCTTCCCCCAGATGCCGTCATATGAGAGGATGTCACCCAACCCACATACCACGGGAATTCCAGCAAATAACTCGGCTTGATGCACTACTCCCTGTTCCTGGCCATGGGTGAGATTAAGGTTCTCATGTATCCAGCACTCCTGGGTGCTTTAAGAATTGGCCTCAGTCCAAAAGCCAGGTTCATGATTATGTTCTGGATGCTTAAGGCCCCAGAGTATATCCAAATCAGGTTCTGTGATGTCAGTACACAAGTAATAGTCTTATATTCAACTACTCTGCTCCATACCCAAAGTAACTGCAAGATTTTTTGCGTACATGTAAAGGCACAGGTGCTCTAGTAGTAAGAGAGGCTAAGTATGACACTAGTCCTCTTAAACTGTATGATGATAGTCCTCTTCCTTTTAAACCTACTTTTTAAAGGAAACTATATACTACAACCTTTTTTTTTTCCCCTTGAAAGATTGCTGGTCTTGAGTTCCAGAAAAAACACAGACCTCCAATGATGCTAACTAGTCAAGAAGGACTCCCCTGCCCCACATGCTATCAACCATGGAGTCTGGCAATGCTGTCCAGATTCCTACTATACACTCATTACCTGGCTCGTTTGATTCTCGCCTACAAGAGCATTTAAGATGTTAATACACTTCCCATCTTTGTTAGCTGGTGTGTATACCTGAGATGTTATGTACACAAAAGGACCATTCTGTGCATTGACAGAAAAGGAACAACTCTGTTAAGTCTAAAGCAAGCTCCACCTCACCTGTGGGATTAAACACATAAAACCAGCAAAAAAGTAAAAAAGCTCCTCCAAAACAAACTGTGCATGTTTTAATGCTTTAAGCATTAAAAAAACCCCTAAACTTCTCTGGGAAAGTTTCTCTTGCAAGTAGAACATACCGGAGCTGGGTTTTTTTCCCCTACTCTGTCATTGAGTTCTACCTTGCATGGGCCTACTCAGAGTTCATCAAATCATTAACAATTTTTAATGGTTCACAGATGCAAATCAGACAGATTTCTACAAAATTCCTTTTATTACAAGAGCATCACAGAAACTGATCAAGAAATGTTTAATTTCATTTTTTTATTCACAAGATTTTCTGGAATAAGCAGGACCCTCCAGAGAAATCTTCCATGCTCACAGTCTCCTAACTAATAACTTCATGATCATTCTGAAGTATTGTCTTATTTTGATGTGTGTAACAGGTCATCTTTTGAAACAAGCTAACTAACAAACTGCCCTGTAATACAGTGCCACAACACGTTATGCACATCTGTGGTAATTCAAACTCAAATGAGCCTCCCCATTAAATATATTTGGAGGTTCTGATCTCAGTCTGCTCCTCCTCTGCAAGCAGTTCAGTCTCTTCTCCCACCTCTAAGAGACTAAAAAATATTAAGTAGGCTTTTTCAATGGCTAGATCTGAATTAAAAATCAGCTGCTCAGACACAGTTCTAAAGATACAGTTCTAAAAACAGAGGCAACTAGATAGAATATTCTTCCCCAAATCAGCAGTAAAAGAATTTTTCTTCAAGGTTGGAAAACAACAGTGGAAATAACAGACTTTCTGTCCTTATCAGCCACCTTTTCAGTTAGGGTTAAGGAAAATATGATGAACATTACAGGTTTAACTATCATACCTGAAACTTTGACAATGAAGTATATATTTCTACTCCCCTGGTATATCAGAGTGAGGATGCAAACTGACAACTTCCCTGAGCAAGTCCTTGTTCTGTAAACACAGCACTTACTGAAAAGCAGTAACATACAAACAATACACGGAATAGTTTTGCATGGGAGGGAAAGGCACACAGCTTAACTAAAAAAAAACCCAAAACAAAACAACAACAACAAAAAAAAACCAAAATGACAGGCTTTTGTTTTTCCTTTAAATATAAGGCAAGCAAATTTATCTTTAAATCTGAACAGAAAGAGTACCTGAACTCCATCAGATTTTATACCTTAACAAATACAAATTCAAGCAATGGACTATAGCACAGAATTTACCAAGCCATGAAAAAGAAAAGTAAGCTAGAATTTAATATAAACTGTGTGTGCATATATGCAGCACTATCCAATGCCTTTTCATATTGCAAAATACTATTTGCAAAATTTTTACCTAAACTAGCATGATGGAAATGACCTCTCAAAAGTTACAGCTGTTTTATCCCTGCTCACCATTAAATATGCATTAAATTTAAGCCAACTATTCTTAAGGACTGACCACCTTTGAAACTGTTCATCAGTCTACATATGTTTCAAACTTGAATATTCAGCTGAGTTCCTGGTAAGTTAAAACATTTTGCTATGATATATGCATTTGCACCTGGGCTTTACTAATCCAGAGCTGATAGGCTACTAGTCTATTCATTTTAATTGTACAAAAATAGAAGCTTTAGTTATGGCAAAGAGCAAGGCAACCAAGCAGAAAACTACCCCCTCTCTTCCACCTCCACCAGAGAGCTGCTCCTGGGCACAGACACTGCTGGCAGGTCACAGCAGGCAATTATCCCCACTCACGTTTTCTCCTCAGAACCACAGCATGAGAGGCAAGACTGGGAAAGGCCAGTTTCCCCCACAATCTGCACATGGGAGATGGGCATTTGGAAACTCTCCATGTCCCTCAATCTTAATGTCACCATAGAAACCAGGGGTGAGCCAAGCCAGCTGCTTCCCCACCTGAGAGGCAAAGACAATTTTCTTCTGCCCACGGAAGTGATGCTCACGTAAGGGATGCTCACTGCTTCAGGGACTTCAGCACCTCCTGGGCTTCATATGTGACAAACAGATGTCACAGTTATTAGTGCCAGAAGACAGTGCAAAGAACAGAACGTTTTAAGTGCAGTGGATGGCAAATGCCTACTGTGAACAGGATGGCTGCAAAAAAGTAATGCCCCATCCCAGAGGAGCACAGTAGGAAGAATGTTCAATGAACCACCAGAAGCAGCTTTCAGTACAGACTGAAAAAACATTATGACATATTTGAAACTGGAAAAAAAACCCCAACACATTAATTGCAGGCAGATTAAGGAATAGGTATTGGATTAATGAAAAAAAGAATGTCTGGATTACAGCAGTATTTGCAAAAGAGCTGGACAATCACTTTGTGCACTGCTTACCTTAATTTCAAGTGAGAGCCCTCTAACTGCAAAACATATCTGTCCTTTACTCTATAGAATTATTCTGTCTCTCACTCCCTTCTCCCCCTCTCTCTGACTATAGCAGAGTAAAAGAAAATTCCAAAAGCATTAAAGAAAAACATTAAAAATTACCAAGAATATCCAAATAATTATTCCTTCAAGCATAACATGCATATTCATAGAATATAGTAGAAGATTACATGTTTTCTATGTGCAGTTTAGTTTAGATGTATTTTTTACTAGGAACCTTCAAATGTTCAGTCAAAACATTAGCTGAAAGCTACCGCTAACTAAAAACTATTATTTTAGATAATAAAAGAGAAACACAATTAAAAAACCCACTTTATATCCACCGGGTTTATACTACTACATCCAGAAGTGTTAAGTTTGTAAAATGAAAAACTCAAAAGAGAGAAGATGTGAACATGAGAAGCAGCAACATAATCCAAATTCAGCCTCTCTCAAAGGTCCTACAAATATCAAGACCCTGGCAATGAGATCAGAGGTCCTGCGTACAGCCGTGAGGTAAATAAGGAAGCACCAGGCTCATGAAGAGATACACAAAATAAGGAATTGAAATAGAAGTATATTTTAGACCCCGACTTATTCTTTTTAAGGTCCTTCCCAGGAGAAGGACCTGTGATTGGTCAAAGGAAAAGCCACAAGCAAACAAGGAGATGGCAGAGCACTAGGCAAGAACCTGGGAGTCAAAGAGTGGTATTTGTGATAGCAATGGATCAAAACAGAAGTCTGAGATCAAAGACATACTGTCTCAAGTCACTATGAATCCTGCAATTAAATCCTGCTCAAGGAATCCAACTCTGAAGAATTTGCTATTTCTGTACCTACAGATACACTCTCTTTTTGAGATTGCAAACTTTTATGAGACCTGGATATATTAATTGTATGGCCATGCTGGCAATACATGGCAATTCTGTTCATCAGAAAACTGCAGAAACGTCAAGACTCTGTGGATCATACGTGGCTCATCAAGAGCTCTACTTTACAAAGAATTTCACACTGACCAAGTATTAAAAGTGTTTTATTGAAAAAAGAAAATTAAAGAAGGAGACAGAGAAACCAAAAACATACATGTAGACTAATTACAAGCATGACTTAAAAATACACAAGAACAAACTGGGTGCTGTGTTTAATAGGGCTTATTTTAATAAAATAAGTTAGACTACTTATAATCAGAGCTTATTATGACAAGATAGACATGTTAATTACAAGAATAATATCCAGTGTTCTGTTTAGCTGTTGATAAATGTAATCATTTGTATTTCTCTGTGTACTTTTTGCTTCCATTATGCCCATCTGTATAGCAAAGCCAAATCTTTACACAAGCACATACTAGTTTTGCAAAGTATTTAAAATCTTAAAACATGGATAACAGTGTTATGCAGTGCTCTGCAACAACCAGTGTCGAGCTTTATTTCTATGAAATTCAAGGATTAGTATCCCTGATTATCAATATTGTTCTCGATGTAAGGGGTTATAATTATTGTTATATTTAGGACTTTTATTATTGGATTACAACGAACACATTGTTCAACTACAGCTGTGGCCTCTGCACATGAGAAATGCTGAAGTGTGCTGAAAAGTTTGTGCAGCTGATAATGGCAGCAGAAATCTCTTTGACAGTGGAAGGGAGAGGAGCCAAACAATCCACATCATCATTAAATATCAGGAATCCCTCAAGTGGAGCAAAATTAAAGTAACACATTCACTTACTCCTGATAAACACAACACCCAGCTTTAGGGGCCTAGGACAGCCCCAGTGGGGATGGGATGAGAAAGTCTGCATTCACTTTCATAGTAAAACGTATAAAATGACAGATTTTTAAATTCAGGGTTAGAAGTTCAGCCCAATAGGAGAGGCATCTTGAGACAAACTGGAAATATCTGAACCAAACCCAGAAGTTCTCCAAAAAATTGTGCAAGCATTATAAAGATTGTAAGACTATAAACACTGAATTAAATACTCCCCTAAAATTTCAAAGAGGAAATGCCATTATTGCCTTGATTTTTTTCCTACTTAAGTCTATTCCCTTACGATTTTTGAAACAGCTTTGACGACAGGAATGTACAACCAAAGCTTTGCAAAAAACAAGAGGCAAAAGTGACATTGACACTTTATGTGTAATAATATATTTTTATGATCCAGGCTTATGATTTTTAAGAATCCAGCCAGTCTAGTCTCATTCAGGGTCCCATAATGCTAGAGACTGAACAAAGTAACACACAAGGAGACATGGCCCTGACCCAAGAAGCTCGATAAACTTCTCTTTTCCCAAGAAATTCACGCAGGCTAGCTAATAAAGGCAAATCCCTCAACAGCTACTTTTACTTCTACTCTGTTTCACTTTGCAGTTTTCATACTCTCACAATCATTCCCCTCATTCTTCACATGTACTGTAGTTTGCAAAGTACCTCAGGAAAGGGAAATCTCCTTGGGTCCAAACAATGTTTAACTTCTTTCTCAAAGTACCATGTTCCTGCTCCAATTATCACAAGTAAACTAGAATAAATTGCAACTACCTTAGCATATAGGCATTTTTCAACCACCATTATAAAATTAGGGATCCAAATACCATTAATGAACATTTATTTGATTTGTGTTTCATTAAATGTTAAAATTTCAAATGCTACCATTTTTCTCCTCTAAAATGATTCTTTGTACAACAGCTGTCTGTATCACTACCACTGTAGGGATGTGATGCTTCCTAAAAATTTGCTACCATGCATCGAACCATAAGGAGTAACTTTATTACTAATTAGATCCCCATATAATACAAAGCAACATATGAATGAGCACAACAAAAAGCTTTTCTCAGCAGTGTCTTTCTGACTTCAAAGTTTCGGGAGGTTTACCTTTGTACTGGACCAAGGCAACTTTACAAGATTACAACGCAGCTTATCCCCAAACATACAATATTCTGGTACCAGCACACAAAGAGGCTACACCACTGGTTTACACAGGAGAAACAACTGCCCATCTCGTAACAGCATGTGGCTTTATCACTTCTCCAACACATCTCTCTAGCAAGCACTGAGCACTAATGATATTAATGAAGTGAGTACCACTAAGGCTCAAGCACACCACCATAACAGCATCAGAGCTGGAAAGGACAATAGCAAACCAGCCCTCCATCTGTCCCAGCCCTGGGTTACAGCTGCACATCTCTGAGCACAACTGCACTAACGTGCAGCACCTGCCCCCACACAATTTTGCACCACGTAAAAACAAACTATCAAATTCCCCAATATTACTGTAAGCATTGAAATGCAACCACCATATTCCCTAGGGATGGAAGGCTTTGTCTAAATAGGTGTGGTATTGGCTTTGTCAACAGTTTAGAAGGGGCTAAGTCTGAAAACACTCCCTCAGGACTTACGATATGAAAGTCTTAATTTTCCATAGCTTTTCAGTGTCTCCCATGATTACTTGCAGCTGTGCTTCACACCATAAAACTACAGAAAGTGCAAAGCCATCACATGTGCAAGCACACAGCAGGCAGGACAGGAGGGGAAGTTTCTTCAAACTCTGAGTGAACTCCCTCCCATTCATTTTCCCTCTTGCAACGCCCATGCAATTCCCAGGCTTGAAGCTCTTTAGAATGAGTTCGCACAACTCAGCGCAGTGTGAGACTTGGGATAGTTTTAGAGTTGTGGGCAGAAAAAGCTGTGCATCCCCCTGCACATGACAAAGAAACATCTGTAAGTTAAAACCACTGGTCAAATACTTCAATATGTGTAGGAGTGTCTTGAAGAAGAAAGGGAAAACTATACTTCTAATATTCATCACTTCACGTATGATGCCTAAGTAACCATCCCACACCTTTGCAAAATATAAATGAATCATATATTAAAGGGAAAAAAAACCCTACAATGTTAGACTGTCAGAAGATGTTTATGTAAGCCAAGCACACCCCTGACACCAGCCAAGTAAGTAAATAAGTACTGGTCGTCCTTTCAAATGCCTTCCCATGTTTGCATTTTTACAGCATGTTCTGGAGCAGCCACATTAAACACACTGTTGTTACACGAAGGGCCCTCCTCTTCTTCCTCCCTCACATGGACTAATATATGCTATTATGCAAAATTGTCAAATAACCCCTCCACACTCTTTATTAGAGTTTTTCATGATGAAAACCAGCTTTGCTGCCAAGAATTTATTATGCCAGAAGGCATCCTTTTGGCACAAGCTGGAACACTGTGTCCCCGAAAAAATAATACAACGGTTGTTAAAGCTTTGCTTTACCTCTGTGCTTTACACTGTCTCCCACCCACTGGAGAAATCTGCTAATGGTTCAAATAAGGCTTCAAGATTTAATTGGTGATGTCCTCACTGAGGGTCTGTGGTTTTGATAAAGCCCAACAGCATGGTTAAAAGCAAGGCAATTCATTTTGCAACGGGAGCAATTCTGTAGTTTTGCTACACTTACATTGAACCTCTCTCTGGAGGACCAAGATGCTAGGCTTGGTTGGGAGTGCTTATACAATGACTTCATCCATGCTTCAAATTACTCTTCCTCTCCTTACATTTGATTTTCCTTCTACAACCAGCAAAACTATCCAGCGTTCTTGGCTCTATCTGCCTCCTCTAAGGAAGGATTTCAGAACTAGGAGAGAACCCTAATGACACCAACCATAATTGGACAGAATATGTTCAAATTACTTTACAAACAGTCCTATAAATACAGCTTTATTACATTCTGATATGCACAGATCCAGACTATGCTAAGAAGTAAAAACATTTTGTGTTTAAGCTTCTTGGCTAACGCAATCTGCTTCAAACAATATCCAAAGCAGAGAGCTTTACATAAGAGAACATGCAAGGATAACTTTACATGCCTGCTCTTCCCCACTCTTCCTCTCACTCACTAAAAGTGAAGAATACATTCCATCATGTAAAATCTACAACATGGTCTGCAAGCTTGTAAAGTGGAAGTGCAAACAACTGGATCATGGCAAAATATATCTGTTGGGGTTTTATTTTCTTTAGCAATATACTTTTCAAAATAATGTTTTGCCTAAGTTGTAAATACATAAATTTAAAAAAAAAATCTGTTGCAGTGACAAGCTAAACTTTAGTTAGTCTCATTTTGCATAATCACTTGCTTGTACAATTTATCCATATGAGCAAAAAGCAGTAACTAGGAATTAGACCCTTCAAAGACTGAATTAATCTACAGCAACATATGAGTCTCTTTCAAGTCTTGTCGATGTTATATCCCCAGGAAAGAGAAATGAACATTCACATAGAAAGTAATGTGTGTGCACACAAAAATAATAACAATTTATTTTAACTATTAACTGCATAGCACTAAATGAATGGTATGAAACCCATCCCTAAACTTCTTTTCCGAAGACAAGATTAGGTACTTCATTGAATATTAATATTACACACTAAATACATTTGTGCAAAATGCTGCCATTTAGTGTTACTAACATTTCATAATGCACATATATACACAGGCATTTACTTCACCAATTCAGAGGCCTAATGCTGGAAAATCCAAAGAATAACCTGAAATCCCCACACTTTTCACTCTTGCAGCCAACACCAACAATAGTCTGTGGGGAGGTGCAAGATGCACGCCACACAGCCTCCCAAGCAATTCATGCAGGAAGAGGTCAGGAACATCACAGGAAACATTCTACCACGGAGAGCTCTACTTGTACAGAGCCCTCCAGAAGGCAGCACAAGGTACAGCGATGTTCTCCTGCATTTCCCTTAGCTGTACTGACAAACAGCCTTGCCCCAAGGCATGTGGAAGGCATGGCAAACAACCAAAGCTAGGGTTCAACTGCAGCTCTAGTTTATTGACGCCACAGCTTATCAGATAAAAGGAAAAGAAAAAAAAAAGGTGACATTTTACCACTGACATAATTTTGAGGTTGGGCTTTCTTTCTGTGATCTTCATCCTTTATTCTACAACAACCCTGGCTGGTAGAACAAAATACTTGTATCAGTCAGCATGGGATAAAGTGCACCGATTATGGATATTCCTGCCCATTTCCACAAGACATCAGCAGGAGATTTATTTTAAGTGCTGTTTAGCATTTCCCATGCTAGGTGGATACAGCCAACTGTAGTATACTTCCTGGTCTTGCTCCATTATCTCCTACACATTTAAGCATTATTTGTATTGAAAAGCGAGAAGAGATCAGAATAAAAATCCTGGGTATTTCATTAGCAGCTAATCCATACCTTATCAAAAGACACAAAAATAAAAAAATCAAAAAAAGACAAAAACAAAAAAGGTAAAAGAAAATACCTTAATTTTCACTCTGCTGAGTTTAACAGGACTTGTTATATGTATTTATTTTTCTACTCTATGAGATATTCCTTCTTCCATATTTATTCTTTAAAACATACCTGATACAAAAGGTTGGACAGATATAATTGGATAATTTCAAGTACTTGTAAAACCTGAATGAATTAATAATTACTATTCTGATACTAGTTCTGGCTGACTTTGCATGCTTTCCTCCTTGTTGCTAATGACTGAAAGAAATGACTGTCCCTGTTACCTACCACAAATTCCTTTGGGCTCACTAAAAAATAACATTCTGAGTAAGACTTAAGAATGGGGGTTTTTTAAAAAACAGAGGATACCTTTATTTCCACGTATGAAGCACACAGTTTGTGTTTCTCTAAGGTATGAGACACAAAATTTCACCACCATTTCCAAATCCCAACCATGTATCTATCAGCTGTATTCTGATCTTGCACTGCATCAAATGCATCCCAGTGATTGTGTTTTACTTCATCCCCCCATTAAGAAACAGTAATACCTTAAAACTTTTCGTTCTTTTAGAATGTCTTTCCTAACCTGAACTATTTCAGAAATAACAGGGCCTTTATAATACAGCATGCATGAAGTTAAGCTCTGGTAGAGAGGAAATGACAATTTATATAGATATGGTGCAATTCTCATGAGAGATTCTGCTCTGATGAAGTTCCCTTTCAGAGCTGGTTCTCTGCCTAACAGCCAGTTTCAAAACGGTAATAGATAGACAAGTACAAAATTGAAAGAATATCTGAAGTTTTATATTAATAGCTTACTATCAAACTTTCAACAAATCATTGGTATAGTTCTGAAAAGAAAAATATAGCTCTGAAAAGAAAAACATGCAGATTTTTGGGACAGTCCTTTTTAACAAGTAAACGACCCCGTAATTTTAGGGTGAAAACTATGGGCAGAAGGAGACTCTGGAGACTTTTGACTGGAGAGATTTTGTAATGCACTGCTCCATCACCTCAGGCAGCCTCTCCTGTGGCCACTTAATAGGACTCACCCCTGCCTTCTAGCCAGTTGTCCTGTTTTCAGCTGAAACTGCAGCATTTTCATCTGCAGCCCACTGCCACAAAACAAGTACTATGGCTTCTGCACAGGAACAAGAAATTAGTTGGCAACGCTTGAGCACCAGTGACGCGATCCTTAATAAATAAAATAATACAACACTCCTTTAAACATCCTGCCACTATATTGTGCCCATAAGACTGTGGCCCACTCGCAGTTGCCATCAGAAAAGAAAATCTTAACCACACACAAGATTTTTGCAAGAATCCTAAGCGCCATCTTCAGCAGATAGGTACAGAGATCCTGTTAGGATTCTTGTTTGGAGAACCCATCTTACCACCAAGCTAGAGGCTGCATAAAGACCAGGTAAGCTCTACCTATATCAGCATCACTCCCATTTATTCCTTTCCCAGCACCATCACCAGCAAAAATTCTCAGCACATCTGTTACTCTCCCAGCCCAACCTCTCCTCTTTATCTCCTCCCTGTAATCTTTGCACCTAAATAGGAATGGGAAAAACATTTTATCCAAGCATCCATTTTTCATCCTTCTCTCTCCCTGCATAGCTCCAAGGTCAGCATCTCCTGCAGCACACAACTTCCTTAAGTGGCAGGAGCTGTACACCAGACTGACAAGAGCCTCAAAGATTTAGTTGCTGCATGAGAGCTGCTGCTGACACTAGCAAAGCCACCCAGAAGGAGCCAGTTACCAATTTCACCTCTCTGATGTTACTTGGAAAATCTGTGACTAGCAATAGAAGTATCAAAGACATCTTCTGAATTCCAAGCTGGCAATGCTGTGGTGCGCTAGAACCAGAAAGAAAATGGTGTATGTTCTACATAAAAATTCAAACTGCAAGCAGCCTGTAGGGACCCTCTCTCCTTGTCAGGAGAACTGCACCTCCACCATTTGCAGACAGAATTATATAAGCCAGTCTTTGGCAAGCAGAGCAGTGCTTTGACCTCCAAGCATTCAACAGGAGATGCTGTTAATGAAATAATGTTAACCCACATTGTTCAGGTAGGGGGCAATTCACTGACATGTCTCACAAAGTCTGAGCATCACATTACTGCTGGGACCATCTTCTCTGACACAAGTTGACACTTCACTCATATGTTAAGCTCTGAAGCATCTGTTCCATAATAAACTGTTATATGCTTGCCAAGAACCTAAGCACTGTGTTTTTGGATGAGTATTACGAAGTTGCAAGCCATAATTTAATACTCATCTGACATTGATGGTGACCCAACATTTAATGGAGCTTAATGCTCTTCTGATGCCACTGATTAAATTATTGCTCAGTAGTCCAGTTTCATAATCTACAATTTGCAAGGAAGTAAGACAGATATGCAGTCACTGTCTCCTCTCACATCAGTGAAGCAGTTTACTGGCAGGGAAAGGTTCCCTAATTGAAGTTAAAGGTAAGTACACTACAGTGCGTCATTTGTCAGTACAGAACTCTGTTCACATGCTTTAAGCCAATTATATGATTATGAACAAGCGAAGCATGAAGCATTCCCAAGCACAAGGGGAAAATATGGGTAAAAGCCTTCACCCAGCATGTGCAATGACTTCATAACGTCCTGAGCACTGTCCAGGAAACTCTTTCCTCTGGCCAACAGGAGTTTCTATTCATTTTCTCCCCACTAGGTTGTTTAACAGTTTGGTCACTGCTTAGGCACAGCTGTGCAAACAATATTTCAGTGTTTGGCCTGATGCTATTGGATTCCATCCCAAAATGTCTCTCCTCTTCTTTCTGTGCACAGGATGAGGAACGCTAGTTTGGACACGGAGGATTAGAGGCTTTCACAGCCCAACTTAAATCATTAGATCCTACAATTTTTCAGTTTTGAAATCATTTTACCAAGTAAATTAGCAAGCTTAAACGTATATCTAAGACAGCCGGTAGCAATTGTACTTTCTAAATTGTCTCAAAGTCTATTTCCATCTTGAGGAAAAAAAACACTCTGTGAATGCCTAAACATTTTAAAACAATTAAAAGCAATTAAACAAAAGCAATGTTTTTAAAATGCCTTGGATGAGAACAAATAGAGTTTACAAGGGTACAAGCATAAAAAACAACAAATGCTTTTTTAGCTTCCCAGAAAGTAAACCTTTCATCCCAGATAAAACAGAGGTACTCTGCCAGTACACAAGTAGTTTTACAGGACTATTCATTATTACATTATTTTCACACCTACTGGCAACCCAGAAACATACCACCCTCAATAAGGTAACTACTTTAAAGTAAAGGAACAACTAAGTGCAAATTGAATGCTACATGCTAGCACAAATACAGTATTAAAGCTGCAGAAATAAAAAAGTCAAAATCAGAAAATCCCCAGAGTAAGCTTTTCAAGGTGTATGTACCACAGCTACACTGCAGTTCTCAAATATAGGCCTCATTTCTGAGACCATCCATGATTTTAACTTCAAGACTGTGAATAGTCCTACTGAAACTAAAGCAGATCACACTAACGTTTTACGTAAGCGTGAGCTTGTATATCTTCTTAGGTGGTGCAGCTTTAATTCTAGCAGAAAGCTGGGGAGCTAATCATGTCCTAATAATCGAATTGATATTACTGAAGTAATATATATATATCAGACTAAGTATGTCCTTTACAGTTTCAGAAAATTATGTCATTACCTTGAAATACTTTGAAAATATCAAAAGCGTCTCCATTTGGAGATATTTTTTAAAAGGTTTCCCATTAAATACATATTACTAGACAGCGTTAATTTTTAGAATACATTCCAAAATTAATTCTGATACATTTTTATATAACCACAAGGCCTATTGACTTCTTCCTTCATTTTAGCTTTAATACTGGCAAAATAATTCTAACTTTTAATGAATTTGGTCTTCAAGAATTTTCCATGCTATAGAATGGAAAAATAGAATGCATTAGAATAGATGCTAGAATAGAATACATATAGAATGCATTAGAAAACAAAATCTGCAAGTGTTTTGAACATTAGCAGCTGATAATCAAATTTCAAAGATTTAATCTCTCCAGAGAATCTCAAATCCTACCATACTGTCTACAGGAAGAAGCTCTCCTGCCCAAAGCTGCACTGAAATCTCAAGAATCAGGGTCCCAGATGTCTCCTTGCGAGGTGCTTGTAACATCTTATGGTTTCTGACACCTTCAGATGCTTTGCCAAGGATAAATGTATTTTTAGGATTCTACAAGCTGTGCAGTATATATGATCCTTCTTCCCTTTTGCAAAGAAATGTTTTCTCTATTGTCAAGCCCACAAAAGTATATTTAGTTCTACTAATAACTGGCCTTTTTTTGCTTGCATCTTACTCTCCAACGTCACTATCCCCACTTCTTACCACCAAGGTTGCACCTTAGCCAGACCTGCAAAGAGGTTGTATTTCCTATCACTGTATCAAGGAAGTTAAGCTCCAGAGAGAAGGAGATGATTTTCTTCTGCAAAACCAGTCATGACTCAGCATCCTCTAAATGCCAACAGAAAAATATACCCCATTGGCATGCAGGAAAAACATAACAAGGGGTTATTTTTCATGGTCAGGTTTCACAGGACACATTACCATTCAGCATTTATAGGAAAAAGTGTCTGTTTTTCCTGCATCTCAGTTCTTCCCAAGACCTCTGACTGCAGCAGTCACCTGCAGTCCACTGTCTTTCTCCATGGGTGGCTAAGGAAAAGAGAAAAAAGAATGTCTCAGCCCAGCCCCAACTCATCAGTGCAAGCAGAACACCCACAAGAGTCACGTCTCTCTCATCTCCAAATTCCCTGCACAAAGCCACTGCTCTTCCTCCCTTGTTCATGCCTTGCAGTGTGGATACCTTGAGTCCCCCACTGCATCCACTCCATCTGGGGAAGACTTTGGTGTGCCCACAGCCTGTCCCTACCCAAACCCCGCCTGACCTCTGCCCATAGCTCCCCTATGCTGAACAGCCACCCACTCCCTTCAGAAGCAGAGGAGAAACTGTAGGAAGCCACAGCCCCATTTTCTCACTTTGACTCAGCGTTTCAGCCTGCCTCCTCCACTGCCCTTGGGATGGGATGCCATGGGATGCCATGGGATGTCTTGACACGCACCGCTAGGTACAGAGCCGGCTGCATGCTCCTAGAAAGCACAGCTGGCAGAAGTCATCACAGCAGCATGAATTCATTGTGAAGACATCTCCTGACACAGCTTGGGACAGGTCTTGGCTACTTAGAAGAGTAAAGGGAAGGATGGGTTGATTAGTAAAGTTTCACTGGTATTTTCCACGGCATTCCCTTCAGAGATCCCTGGAACATACTATTAAAAATGGATGCTTGTTTTTATCTTCCACATATTCTGTACTTCTAGAACACAAGTAGTTACATGAAAAGTATTTTGATTAGCTGATTTTGTGCAAAGGAATAGATCTCAATTTAAGAAACAGGTCCTATAATTATGGACCCCTGAAAGAATTAGCTGTTTTATTTTACTGGAACCTTTTGAATATCAAGCTGAAAACCTTATAAAAGTCTGTGCTTCAGTATTTTGAGGATTTCTGAGGCTTATAAATTTTCCTTTAATCTATAATTAAGAGAGCTCCATTTTAAACTTAGTCAGAACTCTATTCCAAATAGCTTTTTTAAGAGCTAACTAGTACTAGGGAATAGAAAAGCAATTCAATGAATGTGTCACCGCTACAGAAAACTGCTGTATCACACTTTTATTTCATTAAATAGCAGACCTTTAGAAGATGAGAAATCAACAGTTCCAGTCATGACTAAAAGTTCCACCTTTGCACCACACACTAGAAATGCCCAAACATATAGAGGCAGTAAGAGGGGATCTTCCAGGCTTCTACATGACATGTAGAATTATTATGCTACTATTTCAGGAGTTTAAAAACATTATTTAAGGGAGAAGAAAATGTAGTTTCCTCAGGGTAGTAATCGCAATGATTGAAATTGCTGCATCCCAAGTAAAATTGCTAAAGTACAATTTTTTTCACTTAATTACAATTTTTTTTAAAGCATTCCACTAGTGACTACTGTTAACAAGAAAAGACATGGTGATTAAATGTTTCATGTCCTTTAATAGCTAATCTGAAGCGCTAATGAGTGTTCCAAACATAACAGAACTGTCAATTGTTACAGAGCTTCTCACTACACAGTGGAGTGATGAATAAACTTGACTCTTTTGCTTTGCTTGAGTCAGATTCAGAACATTGCAGACCTGGTGGCTTAAGCACTGGTGACACAGAGGGACTCCCTATAGGACTGTCTTCCACCTGTCTTACCAGGTGTCTCGGCTCACGCCTCCACTGACAGGCTCTCACTTCCCCCTGCTCTGCACAGTCCAAGGGCAGCCACCAATTCCAGAACCTAACTCTAATTAAAACCAAAATATTACCACCACCACCCTCCCCCTTCCTTCTACAGATTAACCAACCTGAAAAAATTCTCTGTTACCTGTGAGACTTTATCACTCCCTTTCTTTGGACGCAGGCCGGCCTCACATGCCAGGCACTTTGCCCCCTGGTGAGCACATCAATAACCCAGGAACGCTGCAGGGAAGCTCAGGGCTACAGCAAGAGATGTCCCCTTGTCCCACTGGTGACTCGGCACCAGAGCCACCTCCCACAGTGACCCTGCTACACTCACCTTGCTCCCACATCAGCAGCTCGGTGCCCACACCAATAATGCCAAAGAGAGACCCAGAAGGACCTTCTCTTAGTCCCTCTACCAAGAGTATGAAAGCGTCTCCACCTGCTCTTCCAGTAATCCACCTTTGGCCTACGGTAAATGCCAAAAGCATTTGTCATCATATTTTACCACTGGGAAATAAAACAAGAAAATTGGTGTATAGTTTATACAAGGCATTAGTTACTTTTGGTTTTCTGCAATTTCTATGTCATGATGCTTTTCCTACCAGTCTTGATATCATAATTTCTTTTACGCAAACTCAGAAACAGAAACAGTTTCGTTTCAAACTGTAAGATAATGTCATTTCAAATTTTTCTTGAGAAAGTCCATAAATACCCATTAAAATGTTCCTTGAGAAAACATCCCAAATACTGGTGCAAAAAACAGCTAGAGCTTACCAGAATGTCACCATTTACTAACATTATTAATAATGAGCACTCTTGAGGACCTGAATATCAAAACTGATATTTTCAGCTTCTTTTAACACATGAACATACTGTACAGACTCACCAGATGATGTGGTACAATTCTCTTTAGAGCACTTTTAAAAATCCTTAAATTCCTATTATGGCCCAACTCATAATGGGTGACTTACAGGGCCCCACTTGCCCCTGGAATGAACAGGATGCAGATTCAGCCCACAGCCATTGCATCACCATGTACCAGTATTTTGTCACAGTTTTGATATTTCTCATGAAGCTTCAAGGAACTTCTGAAATAGGTTTTGGTGGTGTATTTGTTTATTTTCCACCAATACAAATCTGTTCTCTAGTGTCGCGCTTATCAATGTAACAGTAGAATGTGCTATGCAAAATCAAAGCAGACCTATAAATTATGCCAGGCAGGAATTTTATACTGAAGGGTTTCCTGTTGCTCAAAATAATTTAATCAGATAATCTATATAAAACAAAAAATCTGCAGTATCTTTTTTTCTGTTTGTTCATACATTGCCTCTCTCTTTTTTCATATGACAAACTAAGTTATACAGGGCCTACATTTTACAGAGTCTAAGACAAGAGGCACCCATTCAGTTGGTTTCTGGCACCAGGCCTCTTCCAACATACTGGGTTATGAATTACAAATAGTCTCTTCTCTCCTGCATTCAGTCAGAATAATGGTGAAACAGATGGCAAAATGTTTTGGCTTCTACTGCTCAGCCAAAGTGTGAGCAATTACACTGGGTGACCAGATCTCTTCCTCCAAATAATCTATACAATTATTTACTTCACCTTGTCTGGTGCCATTCAGGCTGCAACATCCTCTTTACTCAGGGATGAAGAGAGGTGCCTACTTAAGCCTTCCCCATCCCTTACTGTGGGTAGGTGGGGGCAGTCGGTCTTGATTTTTAAGACTCCTGTACTTACAAGAAGAATCCAACTTACTCCGTCAACAATATACTGAATACAAAACTCATTTGTGAAATTTTAAACTACTAATAATGATTTTTTTACTTTTCAGCGTGCTACAGAATCTGCATCATCATGACCACCAAAGACTTTATCAAGGGACTGCTTGACAGCAGGGACAAAAGTTAACGAGGTTGTTAATCCTCAATCCACCCCACAGCTTTTGGCAGAAGATAGGAGGAAAAGCATGGTTTCTTTAGGAGGTGGCTCGGTCTTCAGAGCTGATGCAGCTTCCCAGGTGGGTGAAGCTCCTCAGACCTTCAGGTCTCAAATCAGGAGTGACAGGTAGTACAGCAGTCTTCGAGTCCCCCTGTGCAAGCTCAGATTTGTGTGGAAGAAATCAGAGCTCTGCAAAGCGGATAGCACTGAACAAACATACAAGGCCTCAAGTAATTTGAAAGATGTCAGCCACCATTGAGTACCTAACAAAGAATAGACAATCCTGCCTCTTAACTAAAAAAGAGCATTTTTCCTTTTAAAAGGGTTACTAGAAAAGGATTAAGGCATTGTAACAATTTCTTTATTTAAAATACATTCCCAAGCTTCATGTATCAAACTAAAGGTCACTCAACTTAGTCTCCACATAAGGCAGAGGCATTCACACTGGCAGAACAAACTGTATCTTATGAAGCGAAACAAAACTTAAAATGTTTGCTGTGTTAATGATTAACAAAAACTTTGTATTTGCCAGTATTTAAAATGCCTTATTATTTCTAAGTTATACAAGTCCAAGACAGCAGCATCCTACAGAACTAATATCAAGAAGAAATGAATCTGTCAAAGTGCAAACAATTTCTGCCTAACAAACAGGATACATGGCAAGTAATATAACAGTAGTTTTAATTAGCTGGGCATATAAAGCTGTTACAAGACAAATTTCTTTCATTAAAAAAAGCAGACAGTCAGTTAGAAATGGTTCAGTGCACCGAAACTAAAGATGACATAAGACACTAAAGCTTCTCCATCTCCAGTAAAAGGAGGAGCCAGAGTAGCACCATCCAAGTAGCAGGTGATGAGCAGCCCCTTCTCCTGCTACTGCAATACTGGTAACTGCCCAGAAATGCCAGCAATAAAGGGGGTTCAGCAGCACAGAGGAAAAAAAGTCAGCAGTAAAAAGAACCATTTTCTGTAACTTTGTTCAGGCACTTGGGATAAGAGTTTCTTGCAAAATTAAATGTAGGATATTTAAGTCCCTCCAGTATCGAGTACAAATGTCTTGTGTGTTAGCCAGAAATGGTAGCACGGTACCTGCAGCATACTGGGTATACATCATTTTATAATGTAAAAAAAAAAGGTGACTAAGAATATGCATGTATGCATAGCACATCTTTTTTCTCCTCTCCACTTACAGGATTCTGCTTTCCACATCATACAACTGCATTCCAACATACGGTTCCCATTTTCCCCCCTGCTTTGGGCTGGAGCTGCACCCCAAAGAAGGGCTATGCCAGCTGCTCCTTTTCCCAAAAGAGCCAGAGGCAACATCAAAAACATCAGCAGAAAGCCCACTGCACATATTATTAGCAGAAGACTTGGTCTGGCCAGGCCTAAGGAGAGAGACTCAGGCATTTAAAGACAGAAATTAGATGCCTAAATTTAAGATCACAGGGCATGATTGCAGGCAGTTTTGTCTGATCAAATTAGGATGGAGACAGACACATCCTTGCCTCCAAATCCGGTTGTTGCCAATGCCACCCTGGGCACACCAGCCAGGATGCTCAAGGCATTTAAGAGCACTGGGAACCTTAAGCTCCCAGCCCTTGCACACAAGATTATTAAAAGATTCTGGATAAAATGAAAAACAAAATATAGACAGTCCTGGAAGCAAAGCTGGGAATCCAAGACTCCTCCTTGCAGCTAAATGGGGATAGCAGTTTCTTATTTCTTAAAGTAGTTTTGTGAACAGAGATTACAAGATATTGCATGAATGCTGGATTGCTCCTCTTCAATTCAAAACAAGCCATTGTTCTAGGGACGGGAAACTGGTTTCTGGAAAGACAAACATCCCTTCTTGTTTGTTTCATTAAACTGGTAAAAGAAAATTTAATTCAAATTAAGAAAACTCATATTCAAACTGATCCACTGGAGAAAAACAATTTATGTGCTGTTGCCACTTTGCACTCATTACAGGGGCTAATGTTTTTCAAGACACATCTTTTAAACCTTCCTAAGCTTATTATTTACTATCTCCTGACAAGCATGACTTCATTTCATGAGCTGGCACACATCCCATTGTGAGAACCTAATCTTTAATAACATATCCTAATTAAATATGCACATATAATGCAAAAACCAATAGCTAAAATTCAGAACAAAACAAAAAACATTCATTTGACTAAACAAAGCAATTGGATTAGAGTGCACAGAGCAAACTTGAATATTAAGTCACATATGTTGCAGCAAAAAGTCATTAAGGGAAGGGGAAAAAAAGGGTAAAAAAAACCCCAAAAAACCAATCAGGCAGACAATTCTTTATAGCTGACCATATCTGACCTCTCTGAACTCCTAACTAGCTTACTCCCCATCTGTCATATGATAATAACTTTAAAAGAAGCACATTTAAGAACGCATCAAAAGTTCAAGTCAATTGTTCTTAACGTGCTTGATTCCACTCAAGAAGGGTGTGTTCTACAGAAGCTACAAGGATTTATTCTTCTCAACACTGATGGCATAACTTTAACATTAAACTATTTATTATTTTGAGTGGTTCCACAGTGACAAAAAAATCATAATACAGGGACCATCAAACAAAAAAAAACCCAAGAATAAACAAACAAAAATTTTCAAAATTACCTCTTGAGATTTAAATACCAAATCAGGCCACCAAAAAGCTACTTCTATTTATTTGCCCATTTCTGAATTACTGTTATCTGGAAGCCTCTTTCCTTCTAATGAGTACAGTCCTAATATTTGACATTACTGAGATACTTTGAATGAAAAAACTTTGTGTTACAACTTTGTGACCTGCTATAATGCTTTCAAAGATTCTATCAAAAGAAAATTAGATACATTTATAATTTCGTAAGAAATTTTACCATTGATTGAGACTAAACCCCAACATACATCAATCTTTGCCTTCAGAGGTCTCACTGTAATTCTTCTTGAGGTTTGATTTAGTAAGATTTATCAAAACAGTATTCTGCAGGAAACTCTTCATAGTATTTGAGAGCATGAACAAGAGAGTAAAGGCTTACAATTTACAATTGTAACTCTTAGGATAAATACAAGTCAATTACCTACACCACACTGCTGAACACAAAGCGAGAAAATCTAATGAAATGACAGTATTACAATTTCTAGATCTTATTTAATCCTGCCAGACTTTTATACTTGCACAGATGAAGAGCGTGTTCATTTTCCCTTCGAATCTAAAATATCACCATTCCCACCACAGCCTACAATATATTGCCAAAGTTTTTTTTAGTAATGGACCAGGGACAAAAGTTCAGCTTTACCTTCTTTTGAAGTAGAAAACAAAATTTAATTAATTGTGGGTTTTTGAAGGGACCTGTCACATATTGAAGTTGTATTTTCAGTTATTCTATTACACAGAGCACTCAATCCTCTGAAGAGGAGTTTGCTCAGACCTGCAGAGATGATGAACATTCAGGACATGCTGTTCTGCAGACTAAAGCCTCTGTCCCACAGTCCCAGCACTTGGATACTCAGGCAGCCACCTACAGCACACACTGCACCCCACTTTGGAAGGCAACCATGTCACGAAGACCCATGGAACCCTACAATCTGGTAAGAGAGGCAGCCACCAGAGGTAAGCACTAATTGCCCAGTCTGTTCAGGTCTACTCATGCATAGCTCATTAGCATTAGTTACCTCCAGTTTGTAATTGGATAGTTCACCACAGCTTACAGTGAGCTAGGCAACAACAGATAGGATGCAAGAAGGAAACTAGATACCCAAATAAGTAACAGGAAAGGGTTTTATTGTCCAGAACAGATCAACCAAACTATTGGTGAGCTCCTTGTAAACTAACTTTGAAAAATTCAAGTAACTGAAAAGAAACTACCTTTAGATCTCTGCAACAAATTTAATCTGTTGTTCATCTAGCAAATACTATCTAGTACATAGGGCGTATTTTCACAGAAAAGTGATTTTTGTCTTGTTTTGGTTTTTCCCAAGACCTTGGATTGGTAAACTGTTAAGACCATTTTCAAATACTGACATTTCCGTGACGGAGATGGGGGCCAACGAAATGGTGCCAGACTGTTTTCAATGGTGCCCAGCAACAGGACAAGAAGCAACATCCATAAACTAAAACACAGGAAGTTCCACCTTAACACGAGGAAGAGCTTCTTTACATTGAGGGTGGCAGAACAGGCTGCCCAGGGAGGCTGTGGAGTCTCCCTCTTTGGAGACATTCACAACCCACCTGGACACATTCCTGTGCTACCTGCTCCAGGGGACCCTACCTTGGCAGGGAGTTGGACAAGATTATCTCCAGAGGTCCCTTCCAACCCCAACAGTTCTGCAATTCCACCACAATTCTATGACTATCACTACTTCATTGCCACAATTCTTCAGCTGTCTTATTCAAGCAAGGTAGTTATCAGGAACACCAAAACCCATTTATTTAAAAAAAAACACCACAAAAACAACAACAAAAAACACATCCAAAAAATCCTAACACACCAACAAGAAAACATGGTAATCATAGGAAATACAGAAGCTTCATGATTAAATATACATCATCATACTTTCTATAGCTGCAAACAGTAGCTTCATCATAACTCATTAGGCATTCAAATGCTCTCTCAGTAATGAAGTTTGCTAAAGCACTCATAATTAAAACAGTCATTTGAAGGCTATGAACTATCCAGTCCTTTTCAAAAATGAGTTTACTTGCTCTCGAGGAGTCCTGTTATAAACCTGTCTTATTTTTCTAATGACAATCTGTTCTATGTCCTTCAAATATTCAGACTGACACTTACATGGAATTTTTTTATGTGCAATGATTACCCTTCCAGGCTGAACCTCTGTCAAATCCACATGCAGAGCATGACAAATTATTCGCACTACACTGTACTCTTGGACTCAGTTATCAGGACTCCAGGAATAGGCTTTTGACCCCAGACTGCATTAAACAGCTAAGATCCATGCAGTTTAAAACATACAATGAAATAATGACTGAAGTAACAAAAATTACATCTGCTTTTGAAGTCCAGTATCCAGCAGTGAAATTACAGACTGTTGGTATTTTCAAGAGGACTTGTGGGGCACAATACTCAACACTACATCAAAAAACATTAAAAGAAATTTAAGAAACACTAAGCCTCCACATTCTAGGTTAAACTAGCATATACTTTTATTTGAAAATATTTGAAGACTGCAACATTTGAAATAATTAACGTCTCTTGAAAAGCAGTAAGGAACACTTTGTCATCCCGCATTTGCGGAAAATTTTGGAAACAAGTAGAAGTGGACTATGAAAATAAAAACACACTAAGACATTTGGCTTGGGTTCTTCTCCTATTAGCTCTAATAAAATAAAGTCTACCAAAAAAGAGGCATTCTTGACCTATGAAGAGAAATGGAGACAAAGGGCATGTGGTTCAATTCATGATGATAAAGCAACAACAAACAAGACAGCCAATGCTGAACACTCAAGAAGGTATGTTTTGGATATCTCACAAAAGTCTCCAGTCACACTTCACTAAGACTAAGCAAGAAGAAAATTGTTACTTGTTTAGTTTTAAAAAAGTGTACACAAAGCAGGACAAGTGCAGGTTCACAGAAGTTCACTGTACATAATGCAAATTGTTTTTTCTAGAGAGCAACTTCTACTTCGTGTTCAACAAATCCCTCTACTGATATTTCTTGAAACAGAAAAACCTGAAACAAAACAAGGACAAGAACAGCACTGCAGCTTGTGAATCAAACTATCCACTATATGAAAGCAACCAACAAAACTACAAAGCAATTAAAGAAATTAAGACAGGAGCATGTCAGTAATGGATATTGACAAAGGGAATCCAGTTACAAAGATTTTAATTATTAACATGGAATTTAATTAGCGTGCTAGAGCTAACTCTCCCACTACTATGAAGGATGCCAGCAAGCCTTCAGCAACCACACCTGGTCAAGATTTCAGGTTGGCATGTCACTAAAATGACTAAGTTCTCTTGTCATTCCCATGAAAGGTTTCAGTGTTGACTCAGAGGTAAGAATGCCATCTAGTGAATTACTCAGACAACACTGGCATGTCCCACCTATATTTACCTAGCCTCAATATGCAGAGGAAGGTTTTCTTCACCTTCTTATTGATGTGAAGATTATCAGGAGAGAAAGAAGGAGGGGAAGCCAGGGAAAAAAATACCTATTTCAAAATAGGTCATTTATAGCTGTAGCTACTGGCAACTGGTGGATCTGGCCAAACTAAAAATAAATTCTGCACTTTAACAAAACCAGTAATGTTATCAACTTCTTTACAGCTGACAATCATTCCCCGTGGGAGGAAAGAGCCCTTTAGAGGTGAACCTGCCAGCTGCTCAGCTCTATACATGGGTACGCTCATCCTTCCAAATATGAGAGGCCAAGGAGAGGTCCCAGCATTACCCCACGCTCAAGGACAACCTTAGCTGCCACCCCAACACTCCTCCAGACTATTTTGGCCAGCTCACACAGGAAGGTTTCATTCCACCAGTGGTACTAGCCCAAGTGGCACAGTCAGGGCCCCACCAGCAATAGCTGAAGCTCTGTGAAAATGGCTAGTGCAGCTCTGCTGGACACCGCCTGACCACCCACATCCCACACCAGTAAAATCCTAGCAGAGGAGTCACCACAGCATTCACAAGGCACAACTCAACACTACCAAATATACACCCTGTTCCACTTAAATCAATGGATGCTTGATGCTGATGCCAGTCCTAAACCATTTATTTCAAAAGCTACTCGAACCTTCAATTTAAAGGCTTAATTAATTCTCATCAACATTTTTCCCTCTTCTTCACGCAAAAGAAAAACGTATCAATATAAAAGTACAGCACTCTGCATCTGACTATATTAAAATAATACACTTCAGCTGAATATACTTTAATTAAGGCTTACTCTGGTGCACTCCTATATTAATTAATAGTTTACTTGGAAATTCCCACCATATGGTACTGTACCAGATGTTAATCATGTAAGGCCAAACACTTTGAAATTACTGTTCTAGCCACTTCATCTGAGGTACCAAGTGCCCTAAATTTCTACTTAAAGGATAAACTGGAAATGCCAAACATCCTACAAGATAACATCCACAGCTATTTTCTTCAAGATAATATTATTTGGCAGATAAGCAGCACAAAATGGGGTAGATTTTTAAGCCTCCAGTACTATAAAATGACTTGCTATAGACAGTGCTGGACTCCATTTGCATAAGAAAAATGCCTGCATTGAAAACCTCAAGGAAAAATTTATTTTGTCACCCAGGTACCTGCTAAACCCCATACACAGGGAGGGCAAAAATGTGTACATGAGTAGATGTGCGTTAAGCATTTCAGCTCTTGGGGTCCCCAGACCCATGGATCTGTGTCTTCCAGCCCTTCATCCTTCAACTGCAGGAAAGGAACACTACAAAAAGCAGCAGATGCTTGCTCTTGGACAGTCAGCTATTTTAAATTTAAGAGGAACTGCCCTGCTAGGCCTGTCTCACAACAAAAAATTGACAGTGCTCTGAGCAGGTTCATGTGGAAGTAGATTTCTTATAATGTGAGCCTAATATTGGGCTCCCAAAATTTTTCTCCTGAAAAAATACAACTCATCTTCATCTCCTTACTTCATCTTTTTAGAGAAAGCAAATGCATTTGAAAAGCTGGAAGACATCAATGAAGAAAATGTGGCATTTCAGAATTTCCCAACACGGTGTTTCCAGACTGGATTTTTTTAACAAGGTATTTGGAAACTCTTATCCTTCAGCATTTGTCTTGGTAACTATTCAGCTTCTAAACTGAAGGTTTAAAGTATTCATTAAGTAAATTATTTAAGCAGTAAGTGTGAAAGTTTTGCAGCACAGTTTTCTTTTGTTTTATTTGGAGCTAAAATTCTAAAGTTGTTTTCCTGCTGAAGATAAGTGCTTGCTACAGGTGATCCTCAGTGCAGGTATGATTTAATGAGGATTTTGTAACTTCTTTGAAAAAAACCAGCAGTTACACAGAATGGAAGCCTTGAAGAATGAGCTCTTTCTCCTTGTTGCATACCTCTGAATACAAGCCTATACAGGGAGAAATTTCTCAGGAAACAGAGAGAAGCTGCTCCTTATTCCTCTGGAAAATGGTAACAAATAATACTACTTGACTCTGGGAAATACAGTACAATCAAAAGCTACAGCAACTTAACTGAGATTAAATGGTTATCTACACTTCTGTGGATCAGACAGAAAGGCTCGACCATTTGCCAATTTGGGGTTTAGAAGACAAAACTGCCTGGGTTATTATTGCTGGAGTGCTTAAAGGCAACTACTTGCAAAGATTCTAAAAATACTGTATGTATATTTCAATCTTCTCATCTGAAAAGTAATCTGGTTTATAGTGCTGCCTTGCAAAATTCTTGACACCATTAACCAGAAAAGGCATTTTTAAATTGCTTGGTTTAATACTGCATTATGCAAATAAATTTGAATAAGATCAAAATACAGAGCTTTACCAAACTGTTGCAAAAAACCACTTGAGAAAACATATTGTGAAGCCATATTTAAACTAACAGATGTTTCAGAAACAGAACAATATGTTCAAACAAAATAAAGGTGTAAATGGGCAGTGCTAGAAGAGTTTCACAACTAAGCACATCAATTTCAGTAGCGACTGAGATGACCTCATCTAGGAAAGCTCCCTCCTAAAAAGATAATAAATTTAGAAATAAATTCTCATGTTATGTTTAAAATTTGGCTGCATGAATTATTTGCAGAGTGGCTGCTTATGTAACTGCCTTTGCTATGGCAACACTCGGCTGTTAGGCTTTGACACATCCCAGTTGCAATTGCAGTTTCATTTTCTGCTGATAAACAATGGCAGGAGAGGTTTTCTAATCACAAACAAAGATGCTCTAGAACACATCACTGTGATTGATGTGGCAGCCGTTGATACTGCTAAAACTCCTAATGTCAGAAGGGCAAGCAAAAAGGGAGAGATCCACAGGAAAAATAAACAAACTAGAGCGAGAGATCTTCCAGCACTGCTTTCAATACAGTTTTAAAGCTGGAGTCCTTAAAACTAAAGTTTGGAATAGTGCAGTTTGACTCCTAACTACCCACCATTGTATAAACTCCCCTCTCTAAAAAGTCCCCCACTTTGACTAAAAATCGTTGTTACTTTTTTTTAAACAGAGTATCAATAAATTAAAGAGTTGCGAGTTCATCAAAATTAAACACCAGCTATAGCACTATTTCATATTTTTCTACAGCTTTTTTGCTAGGAATTACAGTAAAAGTCATAAATCCATTTACTAGTATCACTTCAAAGCTAATGGAGTACTACATGTACCCTCCGATACTGCAAAATTTCAGTTTGCTTTACTTTGGAGAAAGAAAATAGTGGTTTAATGCTGACAAATTGTAAAATGCCTGATCTATTCCACATATGGCACTTAGCAATGACTATTAAGTAGATGACTATTGTGAAGCTCATCAGTCACCTACACACACTTGACAAGGAATCGAAGTTTCAGAATCCAAGTGTTTTTTATACTCTCATCCAGATTTTGTTTCCCTGAGACAGCTCAGCCTTCTCCATATTATTTCTAATAGTCACAATTTTTAAGGGCCCTGCCAAAATCAATGTGAAGGGAAGTAGCATATGAAAGAACCTTTAACTTAACAGACCACTAGAAGAAAAACTAAAAAATCTGGACGAAATTGAAAGCCCTAAATGAGGCACATACATTTGTAGAAGCATACCTCTTTACCACAAAGTAGGTGCTCACATGCCTTTGTAGCACTGTAGTCCATCCTGCACTCCAGAAAAAGCTCCCCCCTAAACTCAGTCCACATCAGTCTTCAGAGAAAGCCATGGCCAAAAATGAGGTAGGTCTGAAGTGACCCTGAACACAGGATTTACACTTCTGTTTTTAAGGCCTAAACCCATTTGCTAGATCCCGGCGCTGTGAGAAAATTTGTGACTTCACTGATGAGCTTCCCTGTTGCTAACTAATGGTTCAGGAACTGCAGCAGGACCTGGGTGCTGCCACAGCAGTCCTAGGGCTCTGCACATGCACTAACAGGAGCAGGAGGATCCCCATGGCAATATTATTTTTAAATCATCATTAAGTATTGGAATATTTAGTGTCAGAGCATTCTCACAAACTCTCACATTTTCTTGATGAAGAACACATAATTCCCACTACACGAAGTGGAGCACAGTTGTTGGCAGCCCATGATGACTCTGCAAACACACATGCCACTGAAAAGGGACATGAACTTCAGCACACAAAGAGCAGACAGAAATTCAGTTCTCAAAGCCATGCAATATTCAATCATCCAGATGGGGAACTTTTGCACTCGGCTTTCACTTTTCTAGCACATCCATATTTCTGCTTCTCCCCCCCCAGTCCTTCTAAATATTTGCATCCTTCTAAACCCTGGCAGAGTAGACTTTGTAGAGCTAAAAAGCCCCCAGTTCTTAGCATTAGAAGCTTTTAAAGGCAACCCCATGCCAGCTTCTTGAGTACAACTACCATTACAACAGTTTAAGCTGTATGAACTCTGTATAAGTCCTATAAACTGTCATTCAGCAAGCAAAAAATAAATATTTAAGCTTTGTTAGATAAAGTAATATTGATTTTTTTTTCAGGTGCACTGCCTTTTGGAACAGATTCTGCCATTGAGAGATTGGTACTGAATTAAAATATTGTTAAAAATAGCAAGCCCTTATCAAAATACAGCAATTATCAATAACCTCAGACCAAAGAAGTTAAATACAAAGACTCAGTTAAAAACATCCTATTGTTTGGTAAGTAACTGAGTGTCTTTGAGTGCTCTCAGAGCCTCAGAAATCTAAAACACATCTGGCATGTTCTCCTCCTGAGGGAGTGAAAGCCATGACATTCGAGGACGCTTGCCTATGCGACGTGTCAGCGTCTTGAGACATGGTAGTGAAATCCACACAGGTCCTCCAGAGGGGAGGCAGAAGAGGTGACTGACACACTTTCAGCTCACTGATCCATACAGGACCTTTAAAACTAGTACTAAATATATGAAAAGCACAATAATACATGGTTTGAATCAATTTAAATACTCATTTTATCCTCCATGTACAATATGCCATCCTGTGGGAGAGATGAGCTAATCCATCTACTCTTTTTCCAGCTCTATGACAGTTAATCTTCTGTCTGTGGGTTCACTTTACACCATAGAAAACTCATATGCTGACATAGGCTCCCCTCGCTTTGTTTCTTTCATTTGCATAGTTTTAACTGGTACTTTGGTCCACAACTTCTTATTGTACACACTTTCACAGTCAAAATGTAGACAGTTACTTATTTGTATAACCAATTCCAGGTACAACTCTGTAGCTCATCAGCGTTGGCATTAGGCCATTAAAAGGATCCACAGTGTGTATGGCAAGAAATTAAAAACTGACAATATACTGGAGAAACTGCATTTATTCCACAAATACCCAGTCTTGAGCCTGTTCCCTATACAGACATCCAGCCCAGAGTGTGGTACTTTTATCTAACCCCTTTGAGTGGAAATACTTTCCCCATGTTCATTTCTCACATCTTATAATTTCAGGCCCAATGCTTTATCATTACCCTAAACAAAATGCCACTGAGGTAATGGTTCTTTTGCCTAAATAAAGAATTCCAGATGAGGCCTTTTACTGCAAGTGTTCAGGTCATACCAACAAGACCATCACAAAAACACTGAGAGCAATAAAATCTAAAGTGTTTCATTTCCCCTTACTTTCAGATAACTGTAAACAATGTCGAATGGTAGGATTTGCCTTTTTCAGGAAAGATTTTGCTTTGAACATCAAAATCTATTTGGAAGAATGCTCTTTACATAGCTGCTCTGAGCAGGCATATGACATAGCAGGGCACTTACTTAAAGGAAGAGGTTTAAACCAAGTTCAACATTCATAATTCTATAAAATAACCCCCAATAAGTCAGCAAAATATTCTCACATCTTGAAGTTTATTGTAATTTACGCAAACCAGACTTGACTGCCGCTAATGCAAAGACCACGACTGCACTCCTCCCAAACTCCTCATGACAGACACATTCATGTTTTACTCATCAAACTGCCTTGAGTACCCCTTAAAACACAAATAAGCAATTCTGGGGACTTTCAGAAATGTAATTTGCTGGAGACAATGCACTTAAATCAGTAGAAGAATATTTTTTCATATGGATTTCACTAATGATGTTTGCAACACTACACATTATAAGGAAAACAAAGTTGTTGCAGCAAAGACTACTTGCCCTCATCACTACCATCCTTCCTCCAAACTCAGCAAGGTGTGACCCATCAGGCAGGAGCAAACCTGCCCACGGCTACTGGTCACTTTCGTTTCCAGGCTCAACTTCTGAAACTAGCGTGGCTACCTAGGTGGTTTTCCTCCAAGAGTGCTAGTCACAGGCAGGTGCTTTATCTCCTTGCACCACCTAAGTGAAGGCTCATGTGCTACACAGAATACAAAATGACGAAATGGAAGCACGAAGCAACACACATGCATTTGCTCAGTAAAAATGAAAGTCCTCCAGAGAAAGAATCAAGCATTCATGCCAAAGAAAACCAGATTAAACACTAAAAAGCAAGCTTCATATTCCAGAAAGAAGGCACAACTGCAATATCTGCTTTTTTTTTGTAAAGTTTACATCATTATTTTTAAAAGATCTACAGCTCTGAGTGTCAGGCACAGGTTTCTAACTACAAATCCTTATCCAGCTGCACAATTTTTAATGCTACCATTTAGCCTGTTCTTTTAAAATTACTGATTTTATAATAATGTATTACAAAAGCAGAGTATGCAATGCACTTCACCTGTCATTTATGAAAAGTACTGGATGCATTACGTTTTTTAAGTGTTTTCAAAATGCATTATCTGCAAATTCATTATTTTTTACGCATTCCCCAAATTACGGTGAAGGTATCTCAGGCATTGATTAGAAAAAAGTCCTCACAATCTTTTTTTTTAAAGGTAAAAATGTTGGAAGCTAAATAGCTGTAAAAAACATTCTGAAGTTGAAAAGGGCTTGCTTTTAATACTGATCATCTGTAGCTCCTTCAAGTTTTTTATTAATATTTACTAATTTCTCAGAATAGAAAGTATTACATCATTCTTTTTGATTATTATTCTACAGAGCGAGAATGCTTCCGAAACTGCAAAACTGTGTATGTTACTAAATACAATTATAACTTGCCAGCTATAAATGCCACGATTGAATAACTGAAAACATATGCTATATGCCTGAAATTTTAAGGATGATGAAACTGTCACATTAGTAGCACACAGCATGTTATAGAGAACTCCCACAATGCAGCAGTTGTTCAAAACTTGTACCCATCCGGTCATTCTATCTTTATAAAAAGATTTATAATACTAGATGGTGATTTATTCAAAACACAGCTGCAGCCTGACTTAAAGGTAATAAGAAAAATACCCCCCCCTACAAAAAAACCACAAAATACCTTTTCACATTACAGCATTAAAGCCATGTCAGAATGGCATGCACAGAGAATAAAAGAAAAGCGTTTCCAAGAGGTCCAAATTTTATTCTCATGAGAGTTTATTTCAGGGGAGGACAGGTGAGGGAGCGAGAGGAGCGGAGCAGCGCAACAACCACACTCAGCCTAGAGCCCAGACTGTTCGTGCTCCCTTCAATCACGGATCTTCAAGTGTCGCCCCCGGTGAAGGGGGCCCGGCCGGAGGAGCCCCTCGCCCGGCACGGCGGCTTCCCAGCAGCGGGGGGGAGCCCCGGCACCTCCGAGGGCGAGGACCGACCCCCGGCACCTCCGAGGGCGAGGACCGACCCCCGGCCTCGCCGCCCGCCAAGCCCCCCCTGGCGCCCTCCTCGCGGGGGAGGTCGCAACCCTGTGCCCCCGGCCCCCAGCGAGCGCCGCACGTTCGGCTGAACTTTTATTCGCGACTGGTTTGGCGCCGCATCCGCCGGGAGCAGCCGGACACGCTCCCCGCGCCCCTCCGCTGCGGGGGGCGGCTCCTTCGCCACCCCGCGGTCGCCGCCCGGGAGCACCCCGGGTTCCCGCGGGCACAGCCTCACCTCCGCCCCGGCCCCCTCCCCGGCTCTACGGGCAGCCGGGGATCCCCAGCCGCCGCCCCCGCTCTGAGCCCGGGGCAGGAGGGCAGCGTGGTCCCCGGCCCCAGCGCCGCGGTCCCGACGGCCTCCCGCCTCCCTTCCCAACCCAGCCAAAGCGTGCGGGCAGCCGGCACTGCCGGTAGGCGGGATCCCGGCGCGGGGGACGCCGCGGAGCTCCCCGCACCTGCGGGGCGGGGGTGGGGGTGATGGGAGAGGGCACCGCGCAGCCCCGGCAACCGCTCCTCACCTTTCATCCAGTCGACGACCTGGCTCGGCGACCACTTACTGACGGGCTCCATGATGAGGGCCATGGGCGGCTCGGGGGCGCGGGGCTCGGGTGGCCGCCGCTCTCCGGGCAAAGGGCGAGGCTGTGCGGGGCGGAGGGACCGCGCTGCCCGGAATCCCGGCGGCGGGAGGAGAGAGCCGCTATATCCCCGCTTGCCTCCGCTCCGCTCCCTCGCTCGCCGCCTCTGTGCCTCTCTGGGGATTTCAGTTCATGTTGCCGGCTCGGCGCGGAGGGGGAGGAGGAGGAGGAGGAGGAAGGGGGAGAAGGGGGCGGCACGCTCCGACGCCTCCCGCCCCCGCGAACCCGCGGGCAGCGGCGGCGGATCCCGGCCCCGCCGAGAGGTCGGTGCCGGGCGGCGGCGAGCGGGGCACGGGCTCGGCTCTGCCCGCTCCGGTGCCCGGCGGCTCGCGCGGCTCTCCGCCGCTGCCGCGCCGGTGTCTTTTTCTCCTGGCGGAAATGACGAGGCGGCTCCTGCCACCCGAAAATATCTCCAAGTGAAATGGGAAGCGACACCCGACGGCCTCCCGGAGCGGGGGGAGCGGGGGGGACAGGGGGGGAGCCGGGATGACTCGCAAGGTGCCGCCGCCGGCGGGAGGGGGGTCTGGGGCGGCGGCAGCGCCGAGCACCTGCTCCCGGCGGGTCGGGCAGCGGGGGAGCCTGCGGGGGAGCGCAACCAGCGGCTGGGGTGTGGGTTTGTTGGATTTTCCCTGAATTAAGCATCGCTGCTGGGGCGGGAAAAGTAATTTCTTTTTTCTTTTCTTTTCTTTTTTTTTTTTTTTTTCTGGGGTTTTTTGTTTGTTTGTTTTTGGTTTTGGGTTTTTTTGGTTTTTTTTCTTTTGAGAGAGTGAGGCGCGGCTGCAATACGGCAGTGATGGACGGTGTCGCCGGGCACCGCGAGGGAGCCGTGCCAGCACCACCGATGGGGTGGCAGCATTTGCCCGGTGTCTGCGGGCGGCCCGGGGAGGGAGAGGATAGGAGCTGCACCTTTTTGTTTGCCTGCCTCACGCCGAGGGTGCGGTAATGGGGCAAACTAGAGCGAAGTCAACCAGCAGAATGGGGGTAGGACTTTGGCGACCGCAGCATGGAGAGAGCACCGCAGGTGCTCCTCTGCCCTCCCTGTCCCGAGGGTTGCACCACGAGCGTATGGAGGCTGCAGGTGTGAAAATCCACCGTCCCTGCAGCGGGTCATCATTGCTGGAGCTGTTCGTTTTCTCCGCATTCTCCCTAGGCTCCCCAGGCTGTGTCATCCTGGAAGTTACCCCAGAAAAGGCAATTCCCATGGGCCCTGTACCAGAGTGTCTTTTGGTAGGAACTCCTCCCAAGTGCAGAACGATTCCTCCTAGGATGGCGGTGGCACCCTTTTCAGGCACCCTTCCTAGGAGCCTCTGCTCTGAGGAGGTGGCACCTCCCTCTGGAGCTCCAGGCAGACGATAGTGCTAAAGGTTATTTTCCTGCTGGTAAGTTGGCCAATATACAGCTTTGCCTGCATTTGCATTCACCCTGCTTCTCCTGCCAAGGCTGAGGCAACGACCATCGAGATGTTCCCTCTGACAGTGTTGGCTGCTGAATGCCAACTGCTGATACTGACATTTAAGATCTGTATGTGAGGAAAAAAAGAGGATTCCCTCAGCCCTGAAGTGGTAACAGCAAAGGAATCAATTCCTTTGCATGTTATGGGCAGTGCCAGAAGCTTTCCCACTTCAATACGTGAGGGTGAAGTAGTAGTGATGAGGGGCACCCATAAGGTTGGTAACACCTCTCCCTGGAGACCCAGGAAGAGTGTCCCCACCAGTGTTAGGTAGACTTGACTCTCACTTTAAAGGTTGTACTTATTTATCTTTGAGAAGAATCTTCTTTTTTACTGAAAACTGGGGCTTGCACACTGTAATTTTCCTTGAATTTGGCTCTGGACTTGTGTCTCCTGTGTCACATTCCTGCCAGCGCACTGACGAGGACGTCTGCTTCTAAAGAGGTTGTGTTACTTAAAGCCACAGAAACAATAAACACAGTTGCAAACTAAGGCTGACATTTTTTCCTTGTGAAAGGTTTGAAAGGTATGCAGGTTCCTTATATACTAAGTTACTGTTGTTGAAAGAGCATGTCATAATTTTAATTAGAAACCAGTAGTTTGAAAGGTTTAGAAGTATAAATAGGCAAGATCAGACTGAAGTCTGGCATGTAATTTATAACACCATTGTGTAATTCTCATTGAGCTGAAAAGTTCTTCATAGGTGAGGACAGGGGAAGTAGGTTCTCAGTACATATGTATGGAGTTCTATAGTTCATAATTATGCATGCCCTGGGATTCCTATAGTTTGCCAGCATAATTTGTAGCTAAAGCAAGTTTTTCAGTAAAGCATCTGTGACCCAGTACTGTCCCCATGGTCAGTATCTATTACTTTTAAAGCACCTTTATGGAGGTTTTATCAAATTATGGAGTGGCAAAAGGGAATTTACTCTTCCACTTCAGTAAATAGATAAAGTGCTGAACATGGAATCTAATTACCTTTATTGTTCTTCTCACAGAGCATAGCCATATCGTAAATACTGGGGTAAATCCCACTGTTTTACTTAGACCTTGTTTCAGTTTCACTGAAGATTGTTGGCTTGGCTAAGATGGGGAGGACTTGGCTCAGGAGTGATGATAGAGTTACCCATCCATGGTATTTAACTTGGTGACCTATTACAGCAATGAATTCTATAGTCAGGACATGTGCTACATAGAAGTATTTTTTTAATTTGCTCTAAATTTATTACTGCCTGATTTTATTATTGTTCTCTCTTTCTAGGGTAAGAAGGAGAGCTGAATGACTTTTTATGCTGACCTTCTAAAACTAAAGTGTTTCAGCCAAAATGCCTTAACCAATGTCTTCTGGCTGTTTTCATCTTTCAGTTTAGTGGCCTTCATCTTGCCATCACACTTGTATGAGTCAGGTCTTTTATGTAAAGCATATGGGACAGTCTCCTGCAGAGACACTGAACTACAGAACTATGTCTTAACTCGTCTTTTAGAATTACTCTGATCTATATAATGCATAAAAAATTACTGTGTTTAAAAATATGTCTAAATATACATGTTCTTATTAGGAAAGACTATATTAGGTAGTAAATGTAAAAGTAAGTGCACAGTAAAATTCAATATTGAAAGAAAAATCAAAAGAACAGGAATAAGTTTAAAATTGAACTACAAGTCTGAACTCAGAAGTGTAAGACTACAAATATGCTTAGGTATCTATTCTCTGAGCAGCCATGGTTACGGATGGACAGATTCAGCAGATAAGTTTGAGCACACACACCTCCTGGATCAGCATATCAGACTGCAAGCTCACAGAAGATACTGCTTTTTTGTCAGGGTACATTATTAAAAAAAAAAACTCCCTAGAGCTGAACTGGCAATCATAGCTGCTACAGCAATACAGAGTGAAAATAATACCAGTAAATAGTTCAAGTCTGTCTAATAATGTACTTTTTGTGCATATTTAATCAATAGGACAACTGAAGTAGAGCACTGCTTATCCTGAACAATGGTGGCAGCTAGATCCTGGTTCTAACAATAGTACACTGAATAGGCATTTGTTTTATATAAATAAAGCCAGACTCTACAGTGGGTATCAGTGATGAGTTACAAGCTCAACTGTGGGCTCCTCAGAAACTTCATGGACGTTTTGCTAGGGTGTATAGAAAACATGAAAGATTCTCAGAAATGACAATTTGAAATCTTGCCCTGAAGTTAGGGAAACAAATTTAGCTCTCAAAAGATGTTTCTGGTGGTGGATATGAAAGCTGTTTCTTAGGTGGGAGATGAAAACAAGTGGAGGCAAATTAACAGTAACTAAAGCTGAGGTCTAATAAAAACAGTTGGAGTAAAATAAAACAACAAAAAAAGCAAAAGCAAGCAAAGTGAAAAAAGCGAATACTCTTCTCACATTAATAAAGTTTGTTTGTCTTTTGGCAGCAAATTCCTGATTTTTACAAATGAGTCTTTATTTTATAAGAATCAAGCTTTTCCACTGGTATTAGCTCGTGCTGCAAATACCTGCTTTGGATGTATTACTAGAGAGTATTTTATTCCACAGCTTGCAGCAATGTGTGAAGCAAGTTGCTCCTCTCCTTAAGGGGAGGAATGCTGCCTGTCCTGTGTTCCCCAGAGCCTTTTTGCCTTCAGAGTGGTGCCTGAACTGGTGCCTCAGCAGGGCAAGGATTGCTGCCCCTGCGAGGGCTGGCATCTTCCAAGGGGAATGGGGAAAGACGATTAGGGGGAGGGAAATAACAAATAGTCTTGGTGCCAGGAGGTGAAGGAGGCAGAGGAAGGTTCATGATCACAGGCACAGTAAGACAGTAAGCCTCTGAGAAGGATAGATACGGGGCAGAAAAGAAAGTTTAGAGGACCAAAGGCGCTTAGATGCAGTTGAAGACCCAAGCTGATTTAGACTGGGGTCTAAATCTGAGCACTTGTCCCTGGCAGTGGAGCATGGGAAGGAGGCCCATCACAGCTGAGGAAAGCAGGTGGCTCTCTTGCCTGTGCCTCAGGGGTCTGCATGGCCCACCACCCCCCTGGCAACTGACCACTGCTTGCTCCATGGCCATGGGCAGCCTCTACCTGTACAACAAGGGTGACAAAAAACAATGAGCCTCTAGTGACTTAGGGCCTACATTGGGATCTTGCTGTTCCCTCATTTCTTACCACTCATCTTCACCTGCTTGAAAGCACAAGTCTTTTAAAGTGTTTCAAATGCAAATATCCTGCCCTTAAAGTATATGCCTTACATCCCTGATAGTTTAATTTGATATAAAGGGGGGAATGTTGTTGTGCAATTAATATTATTTTGTATAATCAGAAATATAAATCATAATCCCCCAAAGATGTTTAATAATTTAAAGTGTTCAGAACTCAATTAAGGCTATTAAGAGATTAGAAATTAGATCAAAGGTGGCTAAAGGGTAAAAATTCAAGGACTTCAAACACCTTTTGTAATACAAAGACCCTTAAAAATGAAAAGACTGAGAATTTCCCCAGGAAACTCCTATCATTTTAATTAGGTTTCTTCATTTAAAATAAAAAGAAACCACACAATTTGAGTCCCACTTCCTCTCTCAAGCAGTGGACTCAAGAAATTGCCTGCTGAGACCTCCTCCTTTGCCAGGTTTGGAGGGATGTGCAAAGGTTTAACAGGTTTTGGCTACCAGGAGGGACCACCCCAACCATCTGACATGTTCTCCTGCATTGATGCCTGCCAAAGAAATTCTCCCAACCTTTCCTGTGGTGGTGGGAATTATTTTTCCTCTGATCATGTTTTCTCTGGCCTAAAGTGTATCCATTTCTCATTTCCTTCCATTTGGAGTCAAGTTGCTGGCTCCTTTTGCCACTGAAAAGGGGAATCCCTAGAAATGTGGAAGGCTCTTGTCTTTCTGCATCTCATGGTTTCTCCCAGCTGGTGCAGCTTCACAACAGTGGGAAAGATGGGTATGAGGAAAGTGCAAGCCAGTGGCAGAGGGGCAATGGATATGTCCCTGCAGATCCAGAGGGTTTTTCAGGAGCATTGGCCACCGAGTTGTAGGTGTGTGGGGAGCTGCCATCTCAAAAGAACAGTTTTCTGTTCCTTTTTGAAAATAAATACTCATAGGCTGTGCTATGAGGGCCTTCTCATTTTGTGTTTTTCAGGCATGAGCTCATGGAGGCTGTTTGTTCATCAGCTCAGCTAAGGCTGCACCTCTACTACTGCCACACAAATGCCCTGCCCCAAACAATAAGAAACCCAAAGGAACTGTGCTTCTGTGGTAAAATTATAGAGGAAAATATTATAAAAGAAAACAGCAACTAATTATTAACATCAGGTTCCACTCATTATTAGTATCACAAATGTAAAATGGCTGCCAACAAGATTCAGCTTGGAAATCTCATTAGAAGGAAATGTCACGGTTTATTCCTGGTGATAAATGCTATTTTATTGCCTTTGGAATGGTCGGCTGGTTTGGCTAAATGCAATGGGTGGCTCCCTTTGAGGTGTATATTTCTACTGATGAATTCATATTGTCTGAAGAATAATAAATATCTGATAATTTTCTAAGCAATCCTGAAAATATTTAATGTTGCCAAAGAATTCAGTCATCTAAATTGCACACTGGAGTACAAAAGAAAAAGAATAATGATATGGTAATAGAAAAAGGGCAAAATCATAATGAGGAGGGACATTTTTCAGTATACTCAGAAAAGCACAATCTGTCTCCCTGGTAATTTGGTGGAGTACAGACAGTATTACATGCCATATTACAAGTATTACATTTTATTTCTGGCTTCAAGAATCGTTACCATATGTTCAAAGTCAGACATGACCTCTTAAATATAGCATGTTCTTTGTTCGTGCTGTGCGGGCTTCGTCCTGCTTGGACAGTATTTATTCTGAAAAAGTTAAAGACAATATAAATCTTCCAGTGCCAGAAGACTTCGTATCAGCCAGCTTTTATGGATGAACTGGACAGCAATAATTTGGCTTCTACTGACCAGGAATACTCAACAGGTCTGCTTTTTTCTCATACCTAACAGGTTTCTCTAAAAACTATTTATATTGAAATAGTCCTGAATTTCAAGAAGCATTTATTGCTTTCAAAAGTATTTTACAGGAAAAGGAAAAAAGACACATTTTCAAATATTCCTGGTGTACAGCAGCTTATCGATGTTACAATTAAGTATGCCCTGATGTGCGTTGATAAGGCTATGATTAGGAGTTATTTGAGATTTAATATATGCAGCTTCATGTTTACAGCTAGAGAAATTTATGACCTAAGGTCATCTACTATGAGTTGTCCTTCCCAGACTCCATATTCTTCCTGGAGGTGTGTTTGGACTGTACATAGACCTTAAGGTTCGTCCATATGGTGTCACATTGAAATCAAAGGGAATTTTGGGAGTCTAATGGCCAAATCAAGAGAATGCCTGCAGATCAATGTTTACCAGAGTGCATGTTAGACTTACTTAAATACACAAAGTATTCATATGTCATTACCATGGTTTGGACTTTTCTATTTCCATCATCTTCTTATTGTTCTTTTTGTACTGCTGTTTGCAGCCAGACCTGATTAAAGCATAAGAAACAATGATAAGGTAAAGGACTATTGTTATTATCAATGGGAAGAATGATGGAATATTTTGCAAACTTTTCTAGTATTAAAGAGCTGTAATAATGAAGGAAAAGTATCAGTATAGAAAGGAATGATGGGTCAAGATGAAAAGGTGGCATTATGAAAGGAGTGACAGGGAACACACTACAGGAAGCAGTACAATAATCAGAAGAAAATATAACAAGAAACTGGGAAAAACAAGAAGCATAAGAGGAAATGAAAGCATGTATAAGTATGGATCAATCTGTAGGTACAGTTGGAATTAAGGGTAGGGAGGGTTAAAAAGAGTGAGAAAGTGAAGTCAGAAGATATGGCAGAGTATAAAACTGGGAGGAAATAAATGAGAAAATGTGAATATATTGTCATCAATGCTAAGAAGTGCAAAACATAGATTTTAGAAGAAAGGTATTTTTTAAAGGCAGGTAGATTGGACAGGATGGATTTGAAATAGTAGGAATTCAGACAAGGATAGTAGTTAAAATAACACTGATTACTCAGAGAAGAAAGCAAGCTCCCCCCAAAACATGCCCGAGTGCTCAACAAAAGCTTTTTGTCATTATTTTTCTTGTTCCTTGTTGTACTAGAGCTAATGAATTGAGCTCTGCTGAATTAATAGTGCCTGATTCATTCTCTAGCACTGGTCTCAGCTACTACAGAGTGGCTTATGTCCATAGCATTAAATAGCCTTTACCTCCAAAGCCAAGTGGCTGCACATAGCCTGCATATTTTGAATGGTTCCTGGCCATGTTAACACCCCAAGAGAGCTTGGGACTTGGCTGGGAGGTGTTAGCTGTGCTGGGCAACATTTGAGCAAGTTGGTAGCACAAGCATTCTCATGCCTGGAAATATTCCAAGACCTTGATAGGTTTCCTCCTAGGGAATTAAGGATGGAGCCTACATTCATACTACAGGCTCTGGCATTGCTTTCCATGTCTAGGTTCATGCTCTGCTCTACTCTGTTTTGAAAGCAGCATCCAGTAGGAGAAGCCTGGGCTGAACAGTCTCCAGCTGGTCTCCCAATCCCTGTACTTTGGCAACCAAAGATCAAGGATGTCCTGGAGGTGTCATAAATCCCAGAGGAGAACCCTGGGGTGCTCTGGAGGTGACCCTGGGAGGTAGTCTAACATCTGTCTCAAAACAGTTTAGAATCAACTGGAAGAATCACAACAGCTTACTTTCTAAAACCAACCCCTCCATACCTGTGCTTGAAAAAGCAGTAGGATGAGGAGAAATAGTCAATAGCACACTACAAATGAAACCATTTTCTCTAATTTCTTAGCTCCCTCTATCATCACAGCCTCAAAGTCCCAACAGAAAGTTGGCCATTCTCCTACCTAGACAGTCTGATGTTAATCATGGTGCTGCCCCAGTCCTAAGATCTCCTGAAGCTTTTGTTTCTCTAACAGTCAAAGGATGAGCAGTGGGAAGTCAGGACATAGGAGTCACAGATGGAAAACTTTGTCAGAGCTCTTAACTGCAGTTTGAATAATTGCTCAGAGAGAATGCACACCATGGTCTCATTTCAGATTCCTCTAACCATCCCAATTTTAAAAACTCTATTAATCCCAGTGACACCCAGGTAACACACCTATCTAATCTCATCTTCCAAGGCATTTCCATTGTGCTCCTCTCCATAGTAGTCTAAGTGCTTTAGAGAATTAAATGAGCCTACCATATTACCTAATTAATATCGATTTTTATTCTCTTCTTGTTCAACATGGGCAGGAGGAAAAGGCACATAATTCATCTAGTTTAATTACTATTATTAAAGTTATAACAGTGGGAAAGCAATGACAGAGAGTATTTCTGCATTTTAGCCAGAGAGCATTGATATCTGTGAGACTTCCAGTCTCTCAAAGGAGTGAGTCCCAGAGAAAACTCTCTTCTTGTGATGTTGAACAACACAGAGAACATTGCACTAGCATATCCAGATTTGTTCAAGTGGCCTTTCAGAAGCAGATACGTAGCAGAGGTGCATATTAACGTTTGCACTGCTGCAGCATGTATGGTTGGGTATCCAAAATGGAACTGCATCCAGTTTAAGACCTGCCCTGCATCTGTGCCCAGGGTTCCTATCCAAGTTTGCATAATGCATTGTGCTGATGTGAATTCCTACTGTGCAAATGTGGCCATATGGCTTTTTAGAAATAAGTCATCTTGCAAATAATCTGGAATGAGTCTGTTGGGACTGATGAAGGTCAGGTCAGAGTCTGAAGACATCACAATGATTTATTTGCCCTCTTTCATTCTCTTTGCAGGTCAGCTGCTGTCTCTTGAACCAGCCTGAGTTTTACATTTTCCTCTCCAGAGCTGAGGTTATTTCTCAGTCAAGTGGATTACATCTGTCCACTCTGGAAGTCAACAATGTTCAGAACCAAGTCAGCATATGGCAGCCGTGGGCTGGGTCTCCTGCCATTACCAGATGAAAAATATCATTCTATCAATCTTGACTAATAGAAAACCAATAGAAATAGAAAAGCTCATGGTGATTCCACAGCTAAAAACCCTCCCTGAAGACCTTATGTGAAGTCAGCATTTTGGGACCACGTTCAGTCTACCTCCATGGCCACCTGACCAGATTGGATCATTTGGCATGGGCGGCATGCTATGCCAGCTGGTGACTCTAGGAGGGACAAAAGCCTTTGTAGTCCTTGCTTGCCCATTAAACCCTCTTGGTTTATATTTGCAGGTACTTGGACCCAGCCTGCAGCTGTAGCAGGGTAGCAGTTACACTCAGGTGTCAAACAGAAGAGAAAAGCTGCTTGTGTGATTTCACAGGCAAGGTCTATAGAGAAGGAAGTGCAACTGCTTCTCCAGCCTTCAGAGATAATTTTAGGATAGCTCCAACAGCCATTATGGCCTGAATGACCATGATGTGTCTTTGTTTTCAGGACAGAATTTTGGCAGCCAGCATAAGTTATTTGCCAAGCAAGAGCATGCACAACCAAAATTAGGTCCTTTATTCATAGTTGATATTAAAAGAAAAGGTACTCCCTGCTGGCAATGCCAGCAATGAATCTAACATGAACGCAATGTGGTGTATTTGAAAAAATACCAACGGCCATTTTTTCCTTTCAGTCCAGGAGAGAGAAAGTAGCAGCCCAACAGGGGAAAATGCTGAGCAGGTTTTACATCTGACACATCCTCCTGCGCTCTACGGAAAATTGCCAGCACCATCTCCAGTAATTACAGATTAAATTCTTCACAAATATATAAAGCAACATGAATGTATCCCAATTTCCATGGCACCTGTCTTATTGTTAGTGCAAGAAATCTTTCTTATAGCTGCCAGTAGTCATGGAGAAAGTCAATGGGTTACACAGAGATCATTTACTGAAGGAGGAAATGAGTCAGTATGAGAAAGACAAAACCTTGCTGGTTAATATGCATTTATTTGAAGGATATAAAAGTCTTAGGAATGAATTTTATTTGGGGCACTTTATGTGGGCTTGCATACTGTACTGTAAATGCAATTACTATGCAAATGCACACAGTAACCATGGAAGAAATTTAGGGTATATCTGGTGGCATCACTCTTGGTTTGAGATCATAGAAACTATTTTGACCACCTGATCCGATGTTACTGTGAGAAGCTAGAACTGATGGTGCCTTTCAACTTGGGGACAGGTTTTAAACAACAGGTGATAAAATGTATCATATTTTTTTTTCAACACGGTTGCATGTATAATTTCAAGGCATTGGATATGATTAACTAATTATCTCTGTAACAGTTATCCCACATCTGCTGAGTCCTGTGCTAACCACTTAGTTCTCTTTTATTCATCCTACATCATACACATCACTTTTGTGGTGAAGAACCGAAGAGAAAATTGATTGGAACCAGTGGAGAGTGCTGCTGAGTGCCTCCTCACACAGTTTGTGATACAGCTGCCAGTTCAAAAGAGTGGGCAAGTTTCCTCTGCATCACCCTCCTGGCTTTCTTGTTTTCTAAGAGGTCCTTTTCTGCTACACTGTTAATCTCTGACCAGCAATGCAGGCTGGCTTCCAAAGCCTTTTGTATCAGTGCTCATTCTAGTGGGTCCAATTTTCCTCTGAGTTAAACTCAATTAACTCCAGAATAACTCCATTAACTTCAAAGCACCAAGCAAGTGAGTATTAAGTGTATGGAAGAGAATTCAGTAGCACTGCTTTCCCCTGAACACTGGCATGTGAGGAGAGAGCAGGAACCTTGTTGTTCATCACTGCCTATTAATATCGAGTATCTGGAGGTTTGTTTTAGTCTCACCTTTGTGACAAGCTTGTCAAAGAGAAAAGCAATGGGTTTTTTTCATGTTTTCAAAAGTTGTATCATATTTCAATTTTGTTACTTTGTCGTCATGGCCTTTCTGCCCACAAAAAGATACACTGTTCTAGGATATATTGTTCTACTCTGTCAGTCACATTAGTTCTTTCTAAAGTAACTGAAAAACACATATCAAAACCTGTGGAAACACAGTCATACAACCACAAGACTGCATGTTATTCTCTTATTTTGTTACCAGAGAAAAGAAAGGAAAGAGAACACTTACGGTGAGAAAACAGTGGAATTTTTTGAAAGTTAGCTTTCCACTGATATTAATCCAGTGTGTGCACTGCTCACAGTTTGAATAAAGCTTAAAAATATTTCAAGCTATCCTTTAAATATGAAAAGTCAAGTGTGTTACAATTTGTAATCAAGTGACTACTTAGAGGAGCTCAAAGCATCACAGAAAACTATGTCAGACTGTAAAACAGGATTGTGTACTTTTGCACTCAATTCAACTCACTCATAGTACACGAGAGTTAAAAATTGCATAAAATTAGCTTTCACCAATCATATATTCAATAGGAATTTGGTACTAAAGGAAAGTTAATCTTTTAGAATGCTATGTTAGGGAAGGATTGACCAGTAAATTAATAGTCCTGTACTCCAGAAGCATTTTTTCACAACTACATACCCAAATTTATGCACCTAATCTTTTAACATGACATTTGAATGCAAACACCATATAGTTTATGTTTCTGCCACAGAATAGAGTAGGCAGACTCATTTACCTGTTTCCAGTCTATATTGCTTCATGGTATTCACATGGACAATTCCATTTATTCACACCAGTTCTCAAGAAGTGCATGGATGTCTTGAGCAAGCTGAGATTTTATTTTCCTGCACACACTCACATGCACATACTTGGGATTGGCCTTTAAAAAGCTTTTCCACTCTATTTGTCCTGGTGCTTGACAAAACCACTTGTCACTGCTTTCATATTTATATGGCATCTCTCACTCAGGGGTCTCAAGCAGTATGAGTATTAAAACAAGGAAATGTGTAATATTTGTCTGAAATATTTACATTCCTTTTCTTGTGGAGGTCAAAAATATGGCACACAAAGGCTAAGCAACCTATAGGGTTTGCACAGCTGGCAGTCCAAGAATCCTAGCTCCCAGCCTTATAACCTCAAGTCTCTTCTCCCCTTTTGGATGTTTCCGAAATAATGCCCATAACTCCCAGAGATGTTCCCAAAACACTGTCCCACAGCATTCCTGAGATTTTTATCTTCTAAGGTTTGGTACAGTGAGAAACTCAACAAAATGCTGGCATCCACAGGAGGATGCTCTGATGCAGTGGCAGATGGAGAGGGAGGGGAAGAGGCTGCTGCCTCTGGCATGCCCAAAATATCAGTTACAGTAAGCAACAAGTATACATGAAGTAGCTAATAAGTATGTTTTCAAATAATCTTAAGTTTTTTAGGTTTTCCTGACCACCAGAAGTGTAAAGAAATCTAAAAATACCAGAGTAAGATAGACACCACTTCTGAACTCTCTTTTTCAAAATATTTAGTATCACGCTAAATATTTTTAACTCTTGATGCTTTGTCTCAGCTGCCTCCTCTTTTTTACATTTTTACCTTTTCTCATAGGCTCTTGGTTATAGAGTGTTCCAAAAGTGTGTGCTTGCTTTCTTGCATAAGTTCCCTGTATATTTACTTCTCCTTAGAAGCTGAATTTGAGGTCACTCACAAAATCTTGGCTTAGTTTAAAATGTTTTATATGTTCATATTAAATAATCTAAACTTACTATGAGATGAAAGGTTTAGTATTAAAATTTAGGGAATCATTTAGCAAAAGGTAAGTCACTCTGGGATTTTGTTGACATAACTCTTGTATTCTATAATTCTTGATGTAATTCTAATATTCTAAAATTTTCTCAATATAATTCTAGAGCTTCCAAAAAAATCAGATTTTCTCATCCAATATCTATTTTCACAGGGAACCTAGAGTCCAGTTACAGAGTTATGAAGATGTATATAGCAACAGTATCCATGGAGCTTAGAGTTTTTCATCCTAAGGAGGTAGGTTTGGATTTTTTCCCCTCTATCTTACACAAAAAATGTAAAACTTCCTTAAAAACAATGAAAGTAAGGAGCTGTCTATCAACCAGAGTCATATAGAGGTATAGATTTTATCACTCACTTCTAAATTATTTTCTAAGCAGTCACTCATAGACATGCTGAAATCATTGCTGTACGATTGGGCTGCTCACATCCAAAACAGACTGGCATCTCTGGTGATGACACTGAATATTGTCCCTACCACTGCTGTTCACCTCTTCTCCAACCACATACTCTCACACTGGGGCAACAGCTTCACAGCCCACCTTTCCCACTGCCTTCATCTCTCAAAGCCCAGGTCTCTGCGAATAGGGTCAGTCAGGGCAGGCAGGCAGTGATGGGCTGAGCTGAGCCACAGGATGGATGCCTGCATAAACAGCTGCTAGTAATTGCCTGTGAACAGGCAGTTTCTGGGCAATTCAAATTAGCACCCATGTAGGAAGAGGGAGGTGGCCTGGCTGTGGCCTTGGATGTGGTTTGTGTGATGCTGGGGCACTCCTGCCGCAGGCGGGGAGCCACACCTGATGTCAGTCTGCACCAAAATAGATCAAGGCAGTATTGTGTTCATGCTCCATAGAATAAGACCTGCAATGAGTGAATTATTTAGTGGTCATGCACATCCTCTGAATATTCTTGCCCTATTTAGAAGCAAAAATGAAATTGTTATGAGAAATTTCTCATCATCCTATACATCAAACACATGCCAGACAGTTTGGGCAATATGCTGGTACCTCAGCCATGAATCAGTTTGTGTTTATTGCTGTTCTGGTTTTCTTTCTTTGTTTTTTCTTTTTACTACTTCCCATATTTTTAAATGGTAAGAAATATGATGCAATGCTAAACATTAAAGTTAAATCAGAAACAGTATATCAAGAAGTACTTCTCCTCTGTATGGTGAAGGACATTTTGCAGGTAAGGTGCAAAAGATCAACTTGTAGCTTGTCTTGCTGAGGAATTTGGTAGAGGCGAGGACTGGAAAGAAGTGTTCTTACTTAGGCTTGACAGCAACTTTAGTCTGCCATGGTCTTCTTGGATATGCCTTGCCATTCTTGTATCTTTTTCTTATAAGAGAAAGAAGTAGGTCCAGTGCCCCTGGGAAAAATTCAAAAAAAAGTACATAGAAAGGGGCCAGATTTCTTTGAGGATTTTCAGTTAGTTTCCTTTCTGTCTCTCTCTGGGAGTTTAACTTCTTAAAACACTTGCAAACGTGGGGAAAGTGCCCATTAGAAGGGCCCCACATGGCTGACATACAGCTGGTGTGGAGCATTTTGCTATGCCTGCTTACACACTTTGTATATGAGTAGGAACAATAACTTGTTTTAACAGCAAGTTTGGGTGTGGACACTTGGGAAAGTTATGGATAATCAAGTGGTGAAGCTAACAGGCATAAGTTCAAGCATGTTAAACTCCTGGGACATGTGTTTTCACTCAGAATAAAGAGGCTGGAGTTTGCAGCAATTTAAACAGAATTAAGCTACAGAAAATGAAAGCAATTTCATTCCTCTGTAAGAGCACCCATATGGCGTTTATCAGCCTGCAGGTTAGGCATACTTACATTCCACCTTTATTTGATTAACTTTCCTGCATGCCTTCATAATAGGCTTGGTCTACGATTTATCAGCTAGTTCAGGAAGCCTAAACTATGCTATTTTACAAATAACATTCCTTGTTTATGAACTAATATGGAACCCATTGCTAACTGCAATTGCACTAAAATTACTGTAATAGTTGCTTAATAAATACACAAGATGAAGCACTTCTACCTTTAAAGTAAAAAAAAAAAAACAAGACCCACTGTACTAGGACTAGCTCTCCAACAGAAATGAGCTTCTGTTTGTTAGTGAATAAGTAACTTTTTTTTCCCAAAGAGTAGTGGCTCCATCAGGTACATCTATCCTCTCAAATAACAATTCCCTACTTCATTTCCAGGTTCTGTCCTCTAATCATCCACACTAGTCCAGTTCCAGTCTCATTTGGCATGAACTTTCTAGGGTTCACCAAAACAATAAGCATGCATACTTCTGAGGATACTTGGATCCAGGGCATCCTGCTGGACAGCACTGAGGGACAGATTTGGCTGCCTCTGCCTCATACAGCATCTGTCAGCAGGCAGTGTGGGGTGTTGGTGGGGGTAGGTCCAACACGCTATACACATTTTTGTATTTTCTTTGGACTAAATCTAACATCAGGAATGCATTAAATGTTCTCCTATATGCCAAATGCCATGCTCTCTATAACTCTCTCTCGCTCTTTTCTTTTTAAAATTAGAGACCAACTTCTGGTTTCATTTCTTCTGATTGAAGGTACATTTACAGTCACATTTCTCATGGGAATGAGATGATCTTCAAGGTCCTTTCCAACCCAACCATTCCCTAATTCTGTGATATATCTGTGTGCATGTGCCTGCTGGGATCACCTGCTCCACCTGGGGAGCAGCAGCCCAGCCCCTGTCAGTCTTCTGCCTGCCCCTTGTGCACAAACACAGCCTGGAGATTTTTCCCTCCATTGACTGCTCCACCAGCCTTTCCTCTGGAGGGAGGATGGGAGCCATAATCTTCTTCACAGCTGATGCAGTTGGTGTGGAGTGGGTAGGCTGTCAAAGGGGCCAGCATCCTTCCCCTCAGGAAAAATGTGTCATCCCTGAGATTTTCCATCTGGCAGGGAAGCAATAGTCCTCCAGAGCTCGGCTCCCCTGTCCTGAATTACTTCATAAAATGAGCTTCCCAATCAGAGATCATGTTTTCCCACTGTATTAAGCTTACTGTTGCATTTAAAGATGATTTTATAGCATTTAGCTTAGTGATGGACATAATCCTGTGTCTGATGTAACAGACTTCATAGTAAATTTGTCAAAAATTAATGTTCTGCTAATAAAATGTTATTAGAACAACTCTTTGTGAAGGTTTGAGTCTCCTCTATGCTTACTTTAGTACAGTTAATGGGGGGAGGGGCTTGTTAGAGCATTCTTATGTTCATTTAAAAACAAAAAGGCAATTTAAAAAATAATTAGTATTTAAAAATTCTAATTGGTCATAGGGATCTGTTTTCCACTGAATGGCTCAGATGCTTGAGTGCTTTTTGTATTATGTGTGAAATGGTTCTAACATAATATATACCTTGTTTAGAATTAAATTCCTTAAAATTATCACACGAAAATGTTTTTAAAAATTTAAAAATTTCATAGAAAATTGGAAGTTTGTAATGAAAAATCATTCAGACCATGGGTCCTCTGTGAAAAAAAAAAAAGTTTTAAATTCTGAGGTCATTATCTGACTTCAGCAATCGGTCTATAAAATTTAAAACTTAATAGATACAAAATACAAAATGTTCCAATTGACAGCAATTATCAATCTTGAGTCACACATAGCACATGATATTGTTTTATGGCCCCCCAATTAGGTACAGGCCAGAACTGATAAACATTGTGTGCCTCCACTATAGACTCTGGGGGGATGCATCTTGCTTAACCTTAAGTAAGCAAACTTTAGGCATCTCAGTCTGAGCTGATCACCTTCAAAGCCCAGTTAAGAGAAGCAGGCATTTCTAGAGGATGATTTGTCTTAAAGATCTATCTTAGAGGAAGTGAAATTGCCCTCTGGAAATAGCTGTGTCTCTCAACAGACTGTAAAATGATCCAATAGTGAATAATTCAGACCCAGACATTTAATTTCTCAGAAAATCTAAGCTTGAGTAAATGAAGCCCATACTCTATGTGCACAAACCCAGGGGGCTAATATGAGAAAGCAACAAAAGCAGTGCTGGGCATGTGTGTGCTTGAGCAGAAGTCAGAGGAGCACTGCATGAAGCCACATACTTTGGGCATCTAAAACCACTGGTTATCTCAAGGACAACAGGAGAACTTTCCTTGGGTGTATGAAGTGTACCCAGTTTGAAGAGGTCATCCATACTCCCTTCAGTCTTTGTTTACAGACTTACGTCTTTACATGATGTAACTTGACTGAAATAGGCCAGCAACCTTCCTGATATATTTCATATGGGAACTAAAATATTATGTTTATGGTCAACATTATAAAGTGTCCTCATATATGTGTTCTCAATATACACATTTTAACCTGAAGCTTAATTAAAAGTTACTCATGCAATCTAAAGGAAATTAATAAGGTGCATAGGTATACATCCATACCTAATTGATTTTCTTCTGTTGTGGTAAATCTCTTCCAGGCACCCCAGTTAGTCATAACTCTAATAATGTTGCATTTTTCTTAATAACAGGTGCATGTGATGATATGTTCCTCTTGTTGGTTTTTTGTTTGTTTTTGTTGGTTGGGGGTTTTGTTGTTTGTAAAAAGTTTTTGTTTGGTTGGGGTGTTTTTCTTTTATAACTAGCATCAGCTAATGATCTAGTATAATATAATGCACCCTTATGTGTCTGTGAACCACAGCTAGATAATCCCACAGACAAAAGCTCCAGATTACTGTGTGTTACTATAATATTTTCATGGGATGTGTCCATGCAGTTCTAGCAGTGCACAAAGCAAGGTAGTGATGTCTCAGCAGTGGACTCAAGCTTAAGCAGATGGCTGTGATCCATTCTGACCTCCTTCCTTCTGGACTTCTTGGGGTGAAGAATTTGCCTTTGGGTGAAATTCCTTTGGGTGAAACCTCAAGTATGAATGAGTGAGTCGTAAAATTCCCACTGACTTCAGATGGAGCAAGATTTTACCCTCAGAGTAACTGTTACTATGGTGCCAGACCTCAGGTTTTCAAGGAAGACATGTGCCTCAGAAACAGAGCCTGAAATGAGGGGTCTGCTTTTCCCACACAACCAAAAAACAAAACCAGTTTATGCTACCTGAAAATCTGAGCTCTTGATATCCTTTCATTTTGGCAAATGCCAATAAGTCTTCAGTTGATGCTGTGTTAAGTCAAAAGTTTTGAGTGTGTTTGAGTCTGTCATATTAAACCACTGAAGAAGAGATTCTGTTTCAGTACTGCTAACAAGTAGTATTTTTATGACTTAGATCTAGTGAAGCTACTTGTTATGCTCAATATCTTGTTTTATGAGCAAAGTGGAAACAACTTACTTATAAAGACAGGAATTTATTGTTAGTATAATTGAAACCTTAGGACTCTAATCCAAAAGTCATTACTACTCCACATGCAACTATTACAGAAAAAAAAAGACTATGTCTATTCAGAAAAAGTTGCAACTGTAGTAGTAATAATAATCCAGCTAAAACTGTGGCTCCTTAGTTTCTACCCCTTCTCCTGGTGAAATGCTCCCTCTTCTCCAGCTCTTCCCAGTCTGCGGGCAGCTGCTTTTGCTCAGGTGTTAGACTTGGCAAGATTATGGATTGTTGTTGGCATCTGTAGTCCTTCACCAGGAGGAATTTGATGTTCATGCTGATAGTTTCTTTTTCCTCACTCTATGATCTATTTGGGTGCATTTTTCATGTCAGCTAACATGCTTTTACATCTTTGCCCTTTCTAAAATGGTCTGAACTCTACATCAGATCTGAATTCGCTAAGGACAGAGTGTTATACATATGATAGATATTGTTTCTTTATTCGACTTGCTGCCCTAGAACCAGTTTTGTCCAGCCTCAGGTCTGCATGTCTTTATCTGACACTGGTGAGTGGTTTATAGCTCCAGGGTCTCCAGAGCCAATCTCCTGTCGCCCAGTGCTGGTACTCCCCTACACCACACCCAGGATCTGCACGTCCCAGAGCCACTGCTGTCTCACCAAGGTGGAGTTTCTCCCGCTGCATCACTCCTGTGCAGTCACAAAACCACAGCAGTACCATACAGCAATAAGCAAAACAAACCAAAATAGCCACAGGCACCTGGTCAGAAGGAAAACTGCAGTTACAGCTAAAGCAAGTTAAAATGAAGCTGAGGGCAGGTCAGACAGAGCAAGCTGGACAGGCTTCAGTGCTGAGGCTTGGCAAAACCAACACGAAACTCACGGTCAGACCCTGGCCACAGCAATGCTGTGTTGCAGATCTGTGTGGGCACAGAGTTTGAGTCCTGTTGTGGAAGCAGGTTGCTAACTCCCTATATTGAATGAAGTGCATGAAAACAAAATCTATGGAAGAAATTAATTTCTAGCAGATCTTGGAAAGAAAAGGTTTTAGCACTACAGAGGCAAGGAGAAAGTTCTCCAATACCTTCAAAAATCTCAGGGGGGGTGTGACATTTATATAAAATTTATGTAAAAGTTTTGAGGATATTCGTTGGAAAGATTCCATTTCTTTAAGGATAGGAGTTGACCGAACTATCCCCTCCAATACCTGTTCACTACTCTTTGAAAATTCTCATGCAGAAAGCTTCTTCAAAGTATCTTTTTGCCTGGTGCACCATAGCTGTATTTATTTCTGTATTCTAAATAGTGCAGATACAGGTGATGTTAAAAAGACCAACTCTGTTTTCGTGTGGTTTTTCTTTTCTCAGGGTTCTTTTGCTTGCATCTTCCGACTTCTCCCTGAAGAATTACTTTGGTTATTTATGCTGTTTTGTTCACCAAGAATAAAGCTTTATTTTTACACTGATCTAAAATTGACTGAGCTCATAAAATGCTTCACACTGATTCGTGTTTGTGGTGGAAGCAGTTCTTCATGGTTTTTAGTGTATGTCTAAAAGAGGCCTTTTATATTATTAAAAATCTTACTTAAGGAGTGGGGGCACAGTCCATTTATTTCTCTGCTGAGAATGCTCACCCAGGACATGCAGAGTTCATCGGGTTATGAATCAACATATTAATTGATTGGGTTTGGGCCTTTTGCTTCCTCTGAAAGAGAAGCAGGAGAAGAGGAAGGGCTTTCCAGCATAAATGCTCCAGCATTCACTTGGGGACAAGACCCTGCTCAGGGCCAGATTAAATCTCCACCATAAATCACTTCAGACCCAGGCCCCCCCCCCCAGGTATGTCTGACTTCAGGGCTTTGGGTTTGACCAGAAGCACAGGGTGGCATGGATCTCCCTTCAGGCAGGAGCCGTGTGCTTGATGAATCTGAGCAGGTCTGAGCCTGGGTGGGTGCCCCAGCCCTCAGCCCTCGCTGTGGAGCTGCTCTGCAGGTGCACACAGAGTGACACAATCCCCCCGCCTCCCCCAGGGGCTGCTCAGGAAAAGCCCAGGGGTGGGAAGCCCCCGGCTGGGCAGTGGCTGCCCAGGAGCTGCAGGAGCACAGTGCTGCTCTGAAGTGTTTAACTTGCGTCTTCATCTCATCTCAGGGCCCCGGGGCCTTCGGTGGATGCAATCATGAAGTGTGGCAATTGAGTGTTACGTATGTGTGAAAGCTAAAATTGTTTAAAGTGTAAGCTGAAAGGTCTGACCTCTTAAATAAGAATATTTCAAAAAGATTGCAGTATCAGCGTTCTGTGGGGAAATACCACTTCTAAAAAAATCAGGAGGATATTTTTATAATGCTTGACATTTTATGTTGAAATAATGGCAAATCCTTATGTTCCCTCATTCTCCCCACCTCACCCACCCCACATGAAAATTGGCCTGAAAAGTAGAACTCCTTGAATAAATAAAAACAACATTTTAAATCTTCAAATATATTATTTTTCTATCACTAAAAAGAATATACTAAAAACCTAAAATAGCAGCTAACTTCTTTTCTGGTGAGGAATTAACTTCCTTTCCGGTGGGAAGTAAGGAAAAGTCTTCCTCCTCCTCCTTTTAATTTTGATCTTTTCACTTACTGCAGTGAGGCAGAGAACAAGAAGTGTGAGAAAAAGAAAAAAATAAGAAAGAGATTTGTAGACTGAAACACTGACTGTGCATTTTTGTTAATTTTGAAATTTTGCTTAAATATGATATATAGTATTTAAAATATTTTATTTCTTTGAACTCTTCAGTTGTTATAACTCCTGCAAAACGAACTTCTTAAAGTTTTTGTATTTAAGTGTTCAGGTCAGAAAATTTACTCTTCAAGAGATGGCCAGATTTTAGAGTACCCACATTTTTCAGTATTTCCAGATGAAACAATGCATATTGTTGCCACTTTTTGAATACTGACCTTTTGGAAAACTATCTTAAACTAAACACCAGCAACATTTGAATGTATTTTTAATGTCATATTGACTAAACATGAGAGCAAGCATTTCAATAAGAGCGTGACTATCTGAGCACATCTCATGAGGGCAAAGCACATAACACATTTTTGTTATGTTCTGTTAGAAAGCAGAACACCCTTTTAGCAAATAAATAATGTTACTGTAGGAATGGCCCTAAATTTTAAAATGTGGGAAATATTTTCTTGGGTTGACATTACAAGAGGAAACTTGTGTACATATCAAGCTTCACTAGGTTTAGAGGTTTGCCATATGTCCCACAGCTGTATATTTTCTCTTTACCTGTCTCCTTTTCATTCTGTTCCCACCATCCCCTGGCCCCTACCCATCAGGTTTCAGACTCTCACAGATGCTTTCTGGGAAAGTTCAGTTGCTGCTGGTTGCTACAGGGCACACTGCACCCTGCTATCCACCTTATGGTGAGGTTTACCCATGTGGACAAAACATAAACTGATCTATGCATGGCAGGTCTTGGAAGTTTGTGGTTACCAGTGTTAGTTATGTGCTTATGGAAGGAAAACATAGTCTGTAGTAGAGTCTGGGTTTTTTTCTTTAATGTTCTTTTGCTTGTGGCACTTCCTAATTTTCCACATACATTATTTACTTTACTTTGGTGTATTTTGAGAGAAATCAGCTCTCATAAAACTTTTAGGTGAGCATTTGCTAACCTGTTGTGGTGAGCACTATTCTTCCTGGTTTCTTAAAAATAATTGTTATTATTCGTGTTACATACAGACAAACCACATAGGCTGTGTTTGCCCTTTTCATCTTTTACAGGTTAACTGAATGATTAAGGAGGACACTGAAGTGAGTATTGTCGAAGAGGAAGGCCAAAAAGCCCATCATCAGAGCCACTCAGGTCACTTGGTTTAATGACTAACAGAATACAGTCCAAAAAATATTTTATTCTATGAAGTAATTTGATTCCCATGCAAATGCACAATTACAGAAACGACCCAGATTGGTTATCCCAGGGAACATCTGCTCTGGTTTTCTGGAGGTGTTCAGTTTGGCATCTTACTATCAAAAGCAATTTGTACCTGGTATATTGACCTGACAGGTCTGAAAATTAGGCTGGGCATTCTAAATGAAGCACTTTAATACTTTATTAAAAAGTTTGTACCACAAGTGCCTTGCATATTCCACCTTCAATATTCACTCATATGGTTAGATTTCCAAGAGAGAATAAGGAATTAATTGATTTTTTTTTTAATGAATGACCCCTTCTTGGTTACCTATTATGTGTATTTCAACTCACTGCATAATATCATTATAAATATAAATATAAATATAAATATAAAAATATATTTATAAATAAATAAATAAATATATATATATATATATAAAATAATGGAGGTCTGTTAATAAATATATAATTACCCCATGGCCAAGCTGGATTGCTGCTTCTGCACTCTGAGTATTTTTCCTCTGTTTTAGACATCATATCATCAAGCTTCCTCTTATTGATTTCTTCACTTTGGTTTTTATTTACTCAGTCACTTGGATTAGGAAAACCTGGTAAATTGGAGAAAGATGTTAATAGTATTCTGACATATTATTGGTACTTTTCCTTCAAGCAAGGTCACTTTCTAATCTCTGTGGGCTATAGAAAACAATTTAAAAAACCTGTTTACTAAAGATGGTGGCATTTGACACAGTCTGCCTTAAAAACACTGAAATATGATTGACTCTTACTGAAATAAGATCACTTTTATTTATCCTACATTAAACAGCATGACCTTTTCAGTACCACTTTACATGACACAGATATGCTAAAAACAACTCCATGGTATGATTAATGAACAGTTCCACTGAAGGCAATGAAATCCTCAAAGACAGTCAGTATCTGTCCTTCCCCAGATGCCACTGAGAAGCTGGATTTGCCTCACTGCTGGCAAATGTGGGGATAATGTAACCCAGCGTTTCCATTTCGTTAGCCGGACGTGGTCCCTTCTCCAGAGCCTCCACATGCTGGCTTTGGCTTTGATGTGTTTCCTGGGAGGAGCCAATCAGAGGAAATGGAAACCTCGGAAGCAAAGCACAGGCTGCTGCTTTGGGTGCAGCACACCCAGGGGTACCCTCACTTATGCACTTCCCAAAGGGACAAAAGAAGCTCGTTTAAGGCAGCCTTGCCCAGGATGGGCTCTCCTGTGCTGAGAGTGATGGCACAGTCCCAGCTGCCTGGGTGTGCTTCCCATATCCTGCTGCTCATCACTCTCCTGCAGATCCAGGGGCTGCTGCCCAGCTGTGGCTAAGGTCCCTTAAATGTAACATCATATCCTAGGAGTGATTTGGGCCCAGGGGAAGGCAATGCTGAAAGACCTGTTTTCAGCAGAAGCTGGATTTCACCCCAAGCCTCTCTCTTTCTGAAGATGTAATGCTATTGCATAGACTTGTATTAAACTGTTCTGTCATGGAGTGATTCCAATTCTGAGATGTCCAATTTTCTTCAGTTAAATGTACCAAGAATTTCAGGATTATTTGTGATGAAAAGTTACGAATTTTATGCTACTGTTCAGTACATGCCTGTCTAGAGAGTTTTACCCTTTCTAAATCAATTTTCAATTCACATATCACCGAGGGCTTTCATTGCTAGGTAACATGCAACACACCTGTGTTCTCCCCTCATTGCTCCTATTTAGACTTGCACTTCATTCCCAAATTGCAGCTGCACTGTCTGTCAGCTTCAAATAACAATTTTCTCTCATTCCTCTCTGACTTAATTTGAACAATTTAATTTTGGTTAACCACTCATCTTCAGAACTTGAAAGACATGAATGTGCAACACCTGGCACAAAGCCTTGTGCAAAAGCACAGGACAAGGAGTGGTACCAACTCTCCTGCAATGGCAATGAGCAGAGGTTATGGCCCACTCTGGAAAAACACTTATACGTGCACTTGTTGTAAAGCACAAAAAATATTCACATATAGGACTTTGAGCACACATAGTTTTACTGCTGGATTGCTGCCTCTGTTTCTTAAGAATAGATTGCATACTTTGCATTGATACTTATCCATCGTGTAAGACACCGACACTTCATCTTAGAGTATATTTTATTGTGTAACCCAAGAGGCAATTCAGAACTTAGAGAATCAGAGAAGGGTTTGTGCTGGAAGGGACCTTAAAAAGCATCCACTTCCAACTGCCCAGCCATGGGCAGGGACACCTTCCACTAGACCAGGATGCTCAAAGCCACATCCAACCTGGCCTTGAACCCTTCCAGGGATGGAGCATCCACAACTATTCTCACAGTAAATAATTTTTTCCTTATATATAATTTAAACCTATCCTCTTTCAGTAAGTCATTCCCCCTTGTCCTATCCCTACATAGGATTGTGAAAAGTCCCTCTCCAGCTTTCCTGTAAACTTTTAGGTTTTGGAAGGTGTTATAAGGTCTCCTGAAGCCTTTTCCTCTCCAGGATGAACAGCTCCAACTCTTTCAGCCTTTTTTCATAGGAGAGGTGCTTCAGCCCTCTGATCATCTTTGTGGCTTTCTCTGGACTTGTTCCAGCAGGTCCATGTCATTGTTATTTTGGGGTCCCTTGTGCTGGACACTGTACTCCACTGTGGGGTGGGGTCTCATGAGAGTGGAGGGGCAGAATCTTCCCCCTCACTCTGCTGCCCATGCTGCTTTTTGATGCAGCCCAAGACATGTTTGGCTTTCTGTCATGCAAGTGCACTCAATCCCACTGTCCATGTCGCTGACAAAGATGTTAAACAGATCCCAATACCTGGTGTTCCCCTAAGGAACACCACTCATCACTGGTCTCCACTTGGATGTTGAGCTATCGATTGTAACCCTCTGAGTGTGGCCATCCAGGCAGCTCCTTATTCACTGAGTGGGCAATCTATCATATCCATGTCTCTCCAGTTTAGAAACAAGGACATCATACTGGGCAGTGTAAAGTGCTTTTCACAAACTCAGGTAGGTGATGGCAGCTGCTCTTCCCTTATCACCATTTCTGTAACTCAATCATAGAAAGCCACCAAATTTGTCAGGCACAATTTGCCCTTAGTGAAGTTGTGTTGGCTTCCACCAAGCACCTGCTCCTTTTCTGTGTGCCTTAGCACAACTTCCAGGAGGAGCAGCTTTATGAACTTGCCAGGCACAAAGGTAAGGCTGACTACCCTGTGGTTACCTAGGTCTTCCTTTTGCCTCTTTTCAAAAATGGGGGTTAGGTTTCCCCTTTTCCAGTCAGTGGGAGCTTCACTGGACCGTCATGACTTCTCAAATATGAGGGACAGCACCTTAGCAACTTCATCCACCAGCTTCCTTGGGATCCTGTGCACGCATCTCATCAGGTCACATGGACTCATGCACCTTCAGCTTCCTGTGATGGTCTCAGACCTGATCTTCTCCTATGGTGGGCAGCTCTTCATTCTCCCAATCCCTGCCTTTGCCTCCTGTGACTTGGGTGGTGGGGCTGGAGAGCTTGCTGGTGAGGAACGAGGCAAAAAGTCATTGAGCACCTCAGCCTTCTCCACATCCCAGGTAACCAGGTCTCCTGTTTCCCTCCAGAGAGGGCCCACATTCCCTAGTCTTCCTGTTATCACTGATGTTCCTGGGGCTCCTCTTCCCTTCAGGGTTGGTAGTTTACCAAGCAGATCCCTGAAGAGGCCAATGTCTGCTCTCCTCTAGTCCTGGGCACTGAGCTGGCTGTGCACCCTCCTCACTGCCCTAAGGATCTCAAGCTCCACCATTCCATGGTCACTGCAGCCCAGGCTGCCCTTGAGCCTCACATTCCTCACCAGCCCCTCATTTGTGAGAGCAAGGTCCAGCACAGCACAGCCTCCTCAGTGCTTCCTCTGCCACTTGGAGTAGGAAGTTATCATTAGTGCATTCCAAGAACTTCATGGATTGCCTGTGCCCTGCTGGGTTGTCCTTCCAACAGATATTGGGGTGGCTGAAATCCCCCATGGGGACCAGGACTTGTGAATGGGAGGCTGCTCCTACCTGTCTATTGTGGCAATTTGCTTCTCTGTCACTGAATGCTGTGAAGAAAGAATTCATTCTCTCAAACATCACACAGAGACTAGTTTCTGTTTCTTAAAAATCCATAGGTATAGTGTCTCATAAGCAAAAGTAATACCAGATTTCTTTAAAGGAAAAGGAATAGCACTTTTAAGTTTAATGTCCTAGAATTTTTTAGATGTGACCATGTATTATTTTTGTATTATTCATGTACTTGTATTATTTTGTATTATATGTGTATTATTTTTACAAAGATAAAAAGATGAAGACTAGGTTTTTATCTACTTGTTTTGAAGCAACAGTTTGACAATCTGTATTCTTGCCTCAGGAAAATGTGGAAAACAAACTCCTTAATAAACATTTTTATTCTTTGACAAAGCAGCAAGGAAACCTTTGCAGTCTATGGCTTTTACATGCTGGTACAGAACATTCTATTCACCCACTCTTTCAAGAAAAATAAACCTCTGCGTGAAATAGTGGAAAATAATTTTCCTGAAAAATATGCAAGCATTTCTTTGAAGTATAAAAGGGGTAGCTGTGATGACCAGACAGATTTACAGTTCCTTGATCAAATAGTTAACAACAGAGGGATCCAAAGGAGAGAGTATTCAAAAACAGTGGGAAGAAGATTAGTGATGATTTGCAAAAGATTAACAGGACACATTTTTCAGTAATTCATTTTCTAGTCTGGACAAAGGGAGCATGTTTGAATCTTCAGATGTACATGTGCAGTTCTGTGCAAATGTGTGTGTCACAGCTTGCTCAGAGAGTCTCTGGAGGAAGTATACTCTCTTATTAGGGTGTCCTTTTTGAAACACTTAACATGGAAAACAAAGAAAAGCACAATTGAAGTGTTACAGTCAGTAACACGCCTCTTTAGGGTCCCACTCATCTAAACTGTGCTGTGCATGCATTTGTTATTTATTTATTCAGACAAAAATAGTATACCCTCATAATTCCTTGTAAATAAAATGAGCATGATCTAGTTAATTGCAGAATGTGGTATGCATCTAATGGGGTGTATTATCAGTGTAATGTCTTCAAGGTACCAGGAAACCAAAGGACATGAACAAAACTACAGACACTACCAATTCCACACAGGTACATTTATATCTCTCAGCAGGTGTAGGTTACAAAAAGATCCATTCATGTAATTACATAGCATATAGAAATCAGGCTGCCAGGCTATGCCAGCATTTCTAGAGTGTCTAATACTGTCTAATACTAACACTTTACCATTACAAAATGTTGTCTTTCAGTTCCCTTCTCTTACAATCTTACTGTATTTCAACCAAGGATCCAAAATCTATGGGCTATATGTATGCTCTGGCTTCATGTGTGAAACAAGTTTATAAGATCTTAGCTGGATTTGAAGAAATCTAATTATTTTCTTTAGCAACAGACCTTTCCATGGTTGATTGCAGGTTTTTTAGTACTTCTGAAGGCACAGAAGGTGTATGGATGGCCCCTTAGGCTCCTCCTGTGGTCAGTGAGGAAAGAAACAGTCCTTTGGGAAATGACTTGTTTTCTGGAAATAACATTTAAGACAGATGAAATAAATTGCCCTCTGAATGTCTCTCCTTTATTGACTGCCATGAGACAGATTTGGGCTGGGTACTTGGCCAACACAGCCAGCCAGTGTTGGATGAGGTGGATCCTATCTCACAAGCAAGTCTTGAAGGCGCTCTGCAGCCAGAAGGTGCCGAGGCATCACCAGGCAAATCCTCTCCACAGCCTTGTGACTGGCTCTGATGCCCTGTCCTCTGCCACCAGAGACAGAGGGGTGCCAGGTGACTGCTGGCCCTTGGAACAACAGCTCATATGTTTATGTAATTGAAGCACTGACCAAGTGCTGTATAACTCTGAGCAATTAAGAACAACAGTAATAATTCAGGAATCAGTAAAAATGTAGCATTGGATTTCTAGCTAGCTCTGATCAGCACAAATCTCAAGACATTTTAAATAGTTGGGTATTTGAAATGCCATGCAATTTATGGTAAGTTCAATCAGGCTAAGTTCTCCGGCCCAATTTCAGTGTAAGTAATTGCTTTAACCCATACAAGTTTCCCTAGCAGGGTGTAAGGTTTTCCTCCACCTGCCTCACATTGCTGTGATGCACAGGTGACAGCACTAAGTTGTCCCTGGAACTTTGTGCTGTCCAGGCCAGGCTCCCTTGTCTGCCAGGCCACAGGCACAGCCACACCAGTCTGCCTGGAGAGATCAGAGCGAGGACAGAGTGCAAAGGTCTGGTATAGTCACAGGAAGGATTTCCCCTATTTAAAGTCTCTTTGCAGTAATGCATTTTTTTTTTTATGGCTCTGTCCATTTATCCCAAGCAAAAATACAGGCTGGGTGGCCTGGAAAAAGAGATGGGTTTTAAAGGAAATGTTACATGGAGTAAGATGTTAAGCTTTAGCTACATGTTCATATACTTTCACAGCAATGCCCTGTATCCCACTCAGTCATGAGTCTCAGCAGCCTGCCTGGACTCTCTTGCTCTGCTCTGAAATGTACAGGCATTAGGACAGGGCCTTGAGAGCGTTTCTGTGTTTTAAATACCTTTAGTACCTGGACCACTGTGGTTATCTGAACAGCGCTACATTAAATGGAGCTATTCTAGAATCTCATCAATATTTCATCTAGATTGTGGTGCACAGCATTTTCATTCCTCTATTAATGCATTCTTTTCATGATGCTGATGTTCTTTAACTTTTTCTGTTGTCTTATTAGGATCCTTCCTAGGCCATGGTAAAAATCAGTGTACAGGGCTAGGGACTGTGTGCATGCTCCATATTTGAAATTTGTCTCTTTGCATACACATGTAATTTATAATCTGAAATAGATCTACAGTATATTAATGAGTACACTGTGGATATGTGGATGCTATTTTGGTGTTCCTCAGCTTTAGAGTAGGGTGACATAAGGTCACTGTGCAAGCAAGGAGCACAACATCTTGGTAAGGAATTTCTCTAAAAGTGCTCAGACATAACATCTTAGGTTAGAGCTGTCCAAAATCCACGCTTTGCCCTCAGTTCCAGGACAGGTTAGAGCTGGAGATCAAAAGGCTGCAGTGAGCCAAAAGATTTACCCTGCAGAAAGTGGGGCAGGAGGGAGTTACCAGTGGCTGCATGTTGCCACAGGCTGGTGTAAATCCAGTGTGTGTAGTCCTCATAACCTGACTTGTGTTCTTGAAGCAGAGAAAGGAACAGCTGCTTCTACTGAGGGGCTTCAGGAGGATAACAAATATAGGCAGGACTGTATGGATATATGTGTTCTCTGTAGTAAACTGGTTTCCAACCAACTAAACCATAAGCAGACATTTGAATAATTCAGTGTCACAACAGACATGGATATGTGAAAGAGTAAGTGGACGTTACATGCAAAACACATTGGAAAAATCATCCTTTTGCTTCAAAGAGGCTCATGCTGGAGACAGCAAAGGATCCAACTCCTACAGAGAGGCTATGGTGTACAGAGTAATCTTAAAGGCTGGCATTTTGGTTTGAAGTGTAGTCAAATAGCATTGGAGAAATGTTGAGGCTGTTTTGACACAAATACTGGTTTAGATGCTATTTCCTCCTTAGGTGATCTGTGGGTGTTGGGCATCCTTGAGTATTGGTCATTGACTCTTACTAGACTTGCTAGGTCTTTACATCTACTGTGACTAGAAGAAATTCTAGTCACATATACTGAAGCTTCTATTCTCATATGTTCTGCTCTTAACCCAAGATAGAAAATAAAATCAGTTGAAGATAAAAATAATTGAAAATAAAGTCAACTGCAGGCATACACTTGCTAAAACCCAAGCATATTCCTATAGCATGAGGTGGTAAAGTCCAACTGCTTTGATTTTCCAAATTTCTTGAGAAAAGTGTACAAGTTCATGCTGAGAAGTTGATGGTAATTCCCATATACCACAAAGGACTCGAAATTGATGCTTTTATAATATTTTGCATAACTTTAAATTAGAGATGTCCAACACAGAAAAACAATTGACTGCTGCCTTTTGAAAGCAAAAAATAACTGATTGCATAAATATTATGCCAAAATTCCAACTTACATTTTAGTGAGGTACCACATCCCATAGCTGAAATCATGTTAAAATTATTTGGCTGAATAAGTACATAATGTCATTTGCAGCTGGAGACTACTGGGTGCTGGATTGTTCTTACCTTCTTTTTCTCTTTGGCTACACGGGCTGATAAGGACTCTTCTTGGGGAAGTTCTGTTGTGAGAAGCACACATAGGGCAGGGAGCTTCTCATTTATGCTATGCTTTCACAGCAGTTAGGACATTTTTCACAATGTAAACCTGCAAACCTCACCCATTTGGGAGAAAAATGGGTTTGTCATGGTTGGGACAGAACGTTTCACTGCTGCTGTCTGTGGCTTCTTCCTGTGTGATGGGGATGGCCCTTGTCTTCTCTGAAGTACTATTGCTCCCTTTCTGTTGGCTGATAATGATAGTTTCCTCCTCCTAAAGGATATTTTAAAACAATAACCTTTCCAAGAAAATATCAGTCTGTGCAAGATCATTGATGAATTATTGTTAAATGTTAACATAATAGAAAAGGAGTGAGAAAGAAAAATCCCTGATTCAGTTTTATTCTGTGCCACACAGGCTCTGTCTGATATTGCTCCTAGCACCCCTGTAAGGCTCAGAGAAAAATATTTGAGCTGTACCCTCTGGTACAGATCCCCTGAGGCAAAAAAGCCAGTGAAAAACTGCCATACTCAAAGACCTAAAAATATTCATGGTATCCTGTCTCCTCATCAAAAACTACAGGAACCCCTTAGGAAATGAGAACATGCAGTAGCACTTAGAGATGATGGGATGATATATATGTGTGTGCATGTACAGTCTTTAAAAATCTGGTAATTATATAAATATATAGACTTAGAGACATAGACATATAGAGATATAGAAATATAGAGATATAGAGAGATCATCTGATGCCGCTAAATCTACAAAAATGGAAAAAGAGCACTTGGCTGAAGCTGAGCCCAGACAAGTTTCAGGTGATGCTGATCAGAAAGGGATGTCTTTGTAGACCAAAGGTCTTTTCCAAGATTCTGCCAAGGACATCAGGCCCTCATTTGGACAACAGGTGCAATACCATGGGCTGCTGTCTGGTTCTGCACAGTGAGTGGGTGATGAGGTTGAACAACTTTAAAATAAAGTGTCTTCTTGAATCTGCTCTTTGCTGATAACCTTAACAAGCATTTGGCTATGGCATTTGTCTGCTCCATGCTGGCACAGAGTAATTTCCTGAAGTCAAAGCTGCCCCACAGGCTGCCTCAGGCTGGGAGACTGGCTGGCTGCTCTCCTGTGGCTGTTGTGAACTCCCCAACCTGGCCCCAGTTTGGCCACCATCCAAGAAGATGCCTTGGCTTCAGTTTGCAAATCAGTTAATGAATGTATCAATCCCCAGTTACGGCAAAATTTGTGTTGACAGCTCTGACCCTGGGGGATGGCAGGGGTGAGACGATGAGAGAGGTAATGTGGGAAAGGCCCCAGCTTTGTGGAAGAACATTTTCTGCTGGAGCAGTGCCTCAACACTGTGAGCTGAACCTTATATTAGGAAGCTGTCCTCCAAGGGAAAGCCTCTGCTCCAGCTGTGGTGCTAATTAACAAAAAGTCCCATTTAGTCCTCATATCCTTTCACTTCTCTCAGGATAGAACAAAATCACCAAAGTAGCTCTCTCAGGCAGAGATTTGACTTTATAACACACATGAGACTACCCAAAGTGCACCAGGGAATTTGCTATTGATTTTGCATGAACAACTTTCATGTTTTATAGCAGTGACAGAGGAAAGCTTTAAGAGAGGAGAAATTCACGGCTGCCTTTAAAGGACAATAAAGTGAAAAGGACCAGTTTACAGAGAGCTGAATAAACACAAGCTAAATAGGACCAACTTTCCTTGAATCTGCCAGAAACACAGTTCATTTTCAATAGCCACAATCTTGAGTGTTAACAGCAGCATCTTGGGGGACAACCCTCTATGTTACACGCACAAATCCACTCCGCACTCCTCCTATGTATATTAGGGGTACCGTAGGGGATATTAGGGGACACCAGATCATGCTACTTGCAGCATTTCATGAAATTCATTCAGAAAATGTGTTGAGAAACCCAAACTCTTTCCTAGGAAATTTTCAGGCTGCTGTAGTCTATTAACCCACTGCTTTTGTAATGCCACGTTCCCCCTGCTTAGCCTTGGCCACTCCATCAGGCTCTCCCTATTGGTTTCTGTACCCCAGCCCCACCCAGGGACCGCCCCTGGGCCCCTGACAAAACCACCCCACACCCAAACCACGAGGTCTCTCTCTGCCTCCGACTGCGCAGGGACAGGATGTGATTAAAGTCATCTCTTACCACCCTCATGGGAGACCCTTCTCTACCTCCTTTGTCACCACTGTGTTGTAACGCTGCTGGCTGCTGGAACAAGATCACGGGGCTGTCCGAAATGGACTTCGGGATGTGACAAGTCGCATTGCCCTAGAAAACCCCCGCTGAGCTCTCAGGGAGCTATGGCCTGCTAAGCAAAATCTAGAGTTTTCAACATTAGGCTATCAATTTACTGGGCTGGAAATGGAAGACAATCCTAAAGAAGCAACTCAGGTTGGTGGCCAGTGGGTCTGCTTGTCTCTACCACTGACACAGCACTGACATCTGGAACCATACCAGAGCCAACACTGAGATAAATATTCAGTGTTTCACCTTCACATTTCTTGTTCTGCTTTTACCAGGCTGTTTGTTTCCTAGTTGACCCATCTGACATTCCTGCTAAATCAGACAGCTGTCCTTGGAAGGACAAGAGAAAGAAAAACACAAAGAAAGGTGAGGCTGAAGCTGTGATACAGGACTTAGTGTACCAAGCACTGCCAAAATAAATCCTGCACTCAGCAAAAGCCTTATCCCATAGTACTGCTAGTCACTACTTCAAGACCTGATTTCTCTGTGTGAGGACAGGTATTTTAGCATTTCCCTTCAAAAACAGATTCTCAACCTCAAATTAATTTAGAGTGGAATCACCCCACAGTAGATGAATTGAGATGACTTGAGAATTCAGGAAATATAGACACAACAGGTAAAATATAAAAGCTTCTTCACCAAATTCTTCCTGGCAGACATGGCAAGTCAGAGCCCCAGCAACCTTCACTTGACGGCAAACCTCAGGGGACCAGAACCAGCTAATAGAAGAGCAGTGTTAAGTCTGACATGTAACTGAGGACTGGAATTAGTGGTAGATTCAGGGCAAAGTCTGGGCAACCTGGACTTGCCAGTGCTTTTGCAGGGATTTGCAGTCCTACTCTTCCCAGCATCTCCTGGGTTCATCTCTATAACAGGCCATGTTGGGCTATTTTCAGACCCTGAGCAGGGAAGGAACAGGGCCCTCTGAGCTGCCAGCAAGGTGGCCATGGCTCAGGTGCTGGTCCTCTCATGGGTGTAAGAACCAAGGCTATCTGGCAATGCCATATTACATGAGGTAAATAAGCTCCTTCAGCTCAATACCCACCTGCCAGATCCAGCACAGCCTACTTTATCTCAGGGGTCATTTGTTTCCTAATGAGGTCCAGAGCTGGGAAAAAATGCCAACTGTCTTGCTCCCATTAGTACCACAATCCCAGGGTTTTCAACCATTCGGATTCATTTGCCCTCATGCCAGTAGATTTTTGTTTTCCATTAGTTTTGACCGGAAATAACAAAGCCCTGCCTGTATAGAGGGCTTCGTTGGTCTAATGCTGAGAATTTGAGGATTAGAGCACTCCCAATGCAGGCATGAAAAAAAGTAAGCTAAAGATACTGACTACAACAAGGTGTTACATATGGCAAAATGGCCCTTCAGTTCCTGTGGTACTCCCATGTGTGAGCCCAGCCCTGCCCATATCCTTTAGTGTGGGCCTGAGCTCCACTCGGCTCTGCTGGGGAGGGGCAAATGCTTCAGGAGCCACTGAGCTGTCCTGCTATGCACCACCAGGACAATTGTCTCTGCTCATCCCAAGCTGCTGACAGAGTTGGCAGCCCTTCCTAAATCCACTGGGAGAGCACCTGAAGGTGGTCTGACAGAGAAATGTGGACATTTATGTCTCTCCTAACAGTGTTCTTAGAGAAAATACAACTCTTCCTGTTAGGCAGGAGTCATCAAAAACTTTTGAAATCTACATATTTTTGAAAGAGTACACAGAATCCCACACTGGAGTGAGTCTGAAAAAGTATTTTTTTCTTTGTCTTGTTCGATATCGATAATAAGCGATAACATTGCCTGTATTGCTGTATCTTCTAAGTAAATAAATGCTGGTTTCAGTTGCTTGCTAGATTTAATTCATCTTACCTGTCATATTGCTACAGCTTTTTGCTGGTTGTTCATACTGTGGTAGTAGCTGCAACACCACCTGATTTGTACATCAAAGGTTAATATTTCAATTGCAGATCAATTTGCATTGCAGAGGTTTATTCAAGGAAGATGATTTCCATGTCTTGATAGAGGAAATTAATGGTAAAAATGATAACAAATTGTCAAATTATGGTTCTGAATATTAAAAATGAAAAGTAAAAGATGCATAAGAAGCACCATTGTGGTAATTTCAATGAGCAGAGTGCTACTTCCAGAAGTGCATTTCTCACATAACAGCAAAAGGATTTGTGTGGGTGCATTCTAGCTCTATAGTGTGCCCAAGGTACAGTAATAATTTTATTCTCTAAGTATCCTAGACTGACTAGCATGGCTTTTAAAACACACTTCAAATAGGGAGGGTTTAGCTAACCCTTCAGAAGATATGAATTGTAGATTCATAAAGCCTGTTGAAAACATAAGGAACACGTATCACTTGCTGGAAGCTTGTTTTATGTTCCTGAATGAAATACTTATGCAGCCAATGGTTCTGTTATTTACACATTGTGTCACAATATAATTTTCTCATTTTCATGAAAGAAGAAACAGCATGATTGTTTCCTTTATCTTTTCTTCAGCAATACTGAATGTTGTCACAGGAAGGATGAGTTACATCATTAGGCTTTCTGTGGTAATTAATTCACTGAGTTTCAGTGTTGCCCTACACAGTGAAGACAGGCATGGTTGCACTAAATATGCAAATTAAAAATATTAAGTGAATCCTACATTCTTCTTTGGTGTGAATATAAATGTATTGAGTGTGTGTGTTAAATTCTACAGCTCGGCTCATTGCTGCCTCCATGTATTTGGGCTTTTGCATCTATTATATAACAGACTAAAGGTATCCTCTTGCACATGGAACCATGGCAAGCATCACATAAATGCCTGCATTTCACGATGGTGATATAACTTGTCCTTATACTCCCCATATGGATGTCAGAAAACACCATGCACGTAAATGACTACCATGTTTCCATAGAAACTAATGTACTTCAGGCAGAAAATTGGAATGAGATTTATAAATTTTATTTTAAAAAGCACAAAAGTTTAAAAAAAATAGAAGACACCAAATCTTCTTACATTTTTGTCAAAATGCTCAGAAGGTGTTCAATCCAGTCCTTTATAAATTATGTTTTAGAAATCATAGTTGGTTGATGATAATGACTGTCCTGGACAACTAGACTGTTAGCTTAAATATTTTGCTTTGTTATCTCTGCCTCCAGTAATGTAATCCTGACAGTGCTTTGCTTCCTGGCATCTTTGCAGATGAGCACAGTGCAGAGGTGCCTGTGAGATTCCTGTGTGCCCCACACATGTCCTTTGGGGGCCTGACATATCTTCTTCCAGAGGGCTAAACTTCCTGCTTCAGCTTATGGGTGGCTGGTTGCTAAACAGAAAAGCAGAATCAGCTGAGGAGGAGGCACTGCTGCTGCTTTTCCTTCATGAATTTTATGGGAAAAAAAAAGAGAGGCAGAGCAGGCACCACCTCTCTACTCTCCTGGAGCAAATTCAGTGCCTGAAGCTGCAACAACTGAACTGAACAGGGACATTTTCTAACTGAGCTCTGATGACCCTGGAGCTGGGATGGCAGCAACCCTGCGGCCCCATGGCTTCTGGCACTGACAGCATATCCCATCTATTTCCCTGTTTGCCAACCCCTGTTTCAGCATGGGCTCACCCTGGGTCAGAAATATTGCACAGTGACAGAAGAGCAGCTTCCCTGTTTTCAGCACCAGGCTGCAGCTCCTTGGTAACTACAGGCTGGCTGTCTCAGCTCCCAGTTGAGCTGAATTAGCACTGCTGGTGGGGCTCGTACTGCCTCCTCTGAATGTGTAAGACCTGCAAAGTGGATAGGCAAGTTTGAATGGGTTAATGTAGCAGAACAGGAGAAGCAGTGTGCAGCATTTTTCTGTATTCATTTTCTTTGATGGACAGGGAACGGGGTTTTTTTGCCTGGCATGTCATCAAAACAGGTTTCCCAGCTCTGTTTTGAGTCCGATACAGGCATAAGACAGATGTTGCTATACATTTTTCAGTAATTTTCCTATCCAATTCTCTTGGTGTTCACTCTATGACTCCTGCATAATTCAGGTTGCTTACAGTGGTTTGATGTTCTCTTTGAATTTCTTCTTGTTTGTTTGCCCTCGCCTTTGCCAGTGACTAACATCACGATACTTTACCACCAGTCTGGGGACTGCTACACCCACGCATCAGCAGCACATTCCCAGGGCTTCTCAGCAGTCCCAGCCCTGGCGAGGAAGCCTTAAATCCTCTGGGTCTTCAGTGAGGCATGCTGGAATCTCCAAAGAGCAACATTCATAATAAAACCTAAAGGAAGGTCTCGGTGTACTACTATGAGGGGGTCTGTTTTTTTCCAGGCCGTGACCCATTAAGGATGAGAGGTTTGCATCATTAATAAGTGATACCACTGCCTAGAAGTGTGTGTCTGAGCTGGTTTTGGAAGGAAAACTAACTAATTGCACAGCTGTGAGGTGACTAAGTGTCTAAGAGGCTGGGGTAGTGGACAACAGAAACTTTCATGGATTAGTCATCTCTTTAAACTCTCTCAGGTTCACCACAAGCAAAAACAGCTTTACCTGTCAGCAAGGTAGACAAGTGCAGCTCACTTTCTAACACAGTACAAACTACAAAAATCACAGCTTCTGCCCTCTCTTGGTGGGCTCAGCAGTGAGACGCTTGATAGAGAGAATTATTGCCCTGTTTTGTCAGTGGTCATTCCAGGTGAGGACTGAAACACACATGAATTCATAGGAAAAAGCCAACAACCAGTTACACGAGAGCTTGATCCATCCATAAAGGATGTAGGCACTGAAGCATGTAATGTTAGAAGCTCTGTTGTTTCCAATGTCTTTTGAACTCTGCTTTGGTGCCCAGACTCCCAGCACCTCTGGATGCACTTACTGGTCTGCTCTGTGAAGGCAACAGAGGTGCCACAGAGGGATTCCTGCTTCCAGGCTAAGGGCAGTATTGCAGCACCAGCCCTGATGTGTCTTATCCCTCCCATGGAGCCAATCTAAGGCATAAATAAAAATTTTAAAATTTCGTCTTCCAAATCAATCTGCACATTGACACAAATCTTTTATTGTCTTAACTTTACATGCTTAATCTCTAACCATGCTAGAAAACACTCAAATAAGAGTTTCTGTCTCCTTCAATAGATGCTTTTGACAGGTGTTCTCTTGTAGATATACAAAAAGGCTTCAGAGTATACTGAATGTTGATTCATAGAATCATAGAATTGTTGAGTTTGGAACGGACTTTAAAGACCATCTACCTGGAACTATATGATCTCTAAGACCCCTTTCAACCTAAATCATTCTGTGATTCTATATTTCTATGACCTACACTAAAAACTGTCCTAACTCTCACTGCTGCAAAATCCCTGTATGCAAATAAAAATACACATAATAGAAAAGAAAAAAAAAAACCAGAGAAAACATGTCAGGATTAACAGCTAGAACAGAACAGAGATCTTTCAGGAAGAGCATTTGTGCTCAATGAATCTCAGATCTGTCAGCAGACCTGACAAGATAAAACACTTGCCCTGTGTTTAGTTAAATCTCCCAGCTCCTAATAAACACATAAAAACAATTAAAGGTGTGTTTCAGTAGCAAAACTTATAATTTTGTAACAATGTACTATTACTGCAGCAGGATACCAGCTTATATTGTCCTTAAATAGCATCTGACTAGGAAATAGGCAGACTGGGCACTACCTGTTAGCAAACGGGCTAATTCTACCATTTTACTTACAGTGCATAGTTAGAAGCCCTCAACAATACTCTGTTGTACTGCAGAGGCTGCAGAGCTGTGCTTTTGGTGATGAGAATTTTCAGGCATTTTTCTGCTGGTTTAGAGAAAGATTTTGATGGCTCTGTTCATGCTGAGTAGCAGCACAGAGCTGCACGTGGTCTCAGCAAGGATAATGTGCCAGCTTGCGTGGTAAGGTATCTCCTCCCAGCCTCATCTCGTGACAAGACACAGCATTGCCTCCCGAGAGTAATGAACCTGCTTTCACAAACAACAGTAGATGTCTGCTGGTGATTCATGCTGTAAAAATCTGCCTTGCTGTTGTGAGGTCTTAATCCTAGTTCCTTGCTTGTGTGCAGTCATATTATAATTATGTCTCTCCACTGCATTCGACGAACTTGTTAACAGCTGTCTACATCCTTCAGTTGGGATGAACTCCCTTTATGTGATTTCCCTGTAAGCATCCATTTTTCTCTTCTCTCTTGGCTGCCTTACTCATGTCCATCTGCTAACGTGGCAGGATGCTGCTTCCAGATCCTTGCTCCAGCAGAGGTCCTGGGAGAAGTATGGGTTATGCATGTAGCCTGTTTAACACTGTCTCTTAAGTGAAAAGGTCTTCTCCTGTGTCATCTCCAAGGAATTTTCAACCTGTCTCTATGCTTTGTTCATACTGCAAAACCATTGTGCTGTTCCTACAACAACCAGTGTTGTTGGGGTCAGATGGGCTTTGTTGCTCAGCTGGAAAAGATCTGAGGTGATTCCTATAAACAGGCTGGAGATCCCACATCAGGGGAGTAAGGATGTAGTTCAAGTGTTTCCTCTGTCCAGTGTGTACAAAGCCCTTGCTTGCATATTCCTGTGCCTGCTGAAAAGTCAGAAGAATGGCTTTGAAGTGGTTGCTGTTTTGTAAACTTATGTCTGAGTCAATACACCATTAATTTGTCTTAACTTCCAAGGCAGCAAGCTGAAAGTGACTTGCATTTGGCAGATTTTTCCAGGAAGTTGGCTTTTCCTGAATAACAAGTAGGCAGTTCATAACCAGAATAATACACTTATTAGCAGAAAAGAAGGTAAAAATAAATGAGGTGAAAAGACCTTCTGGTGACTAATATCTTGTTCCTCACTGGACCGTAAAAATCACTTGAGCTGGACAAGAGCTTGCATTCCTTCTATGTAAATATCATGCTTGGGAGGGCTGGTAATATTTTTGGACCAAAGTAAACAGCAGAATCAAAAGTGCCTGTTTACTCTAAGAAAACAAAGAAAGCAAACATCTTCAGTTGTACAACCTGCCTTGAAACTATCAATATGTTACAGTGCTTGCTGTCAATGAAACTAAAGAAAAATATTCACACGTGAAGCTTCATTAAAGTGGCTCTTCAAAGTACAAAGCATAGGCTAAAAACCAAATGTTTGTGCACAGAAAGGTCATAATATACTAATGCATTCAGTAAAGTCAGTACAAGATCTATAAATTGTACCCTTTTTTTCCACCAAAAAGGGCATATTTCAAGAGAAGAAAAGCTACAACTCAGTTGCCAAAAGTCCATTGGTCTGTGCTAAAACTCATTGTCACAGCTTGCATTAAATGGGACTGTTTGCTACATGAACAGCTAATTGGGGTGTTTGAAGATGTTAGAAGGAAGCAAAATTTTTAAGAATCCACATGGTAAAGAAAGTGGAGTGTTGCAGTCCGTGTTTCTTTAGTAGAGCTCACATGTATGGCTGCATAGAAATTCCCTCTCATTTCTCAGTTCCAAATATGAAGAACTATTTGAAATCCTTCCCAAGCTGGGAAGCACTTCCCTATGCCATGCAGGAGAAGTGTGTTCAGAGCCCCTGAAGTTGATTAATATGATACAGAGTGGCACAGAGCAACCAGCTCGGTGCTTAAGATTTATTCCTTGTGATTAGAGCTAGGCTAACACTGCTCTGCTACTTCTAGAGCTTGTTTAATTGGTATTAGCTAGGTATTGGTATTAGCAGGTCTTACCTTTGTTATCTGTGTTGTCTACTACACAGCACAGCTATGCCTCAAGAGAGAACACACCTGGAGCACTGCATGTAGCTCTGGAGCCCTCAGCACAGGAAAGACAGGGACCCATTGGAGCAGGTCCAGAGGAGGGCCACAAAGGTGCTCAGAGGGCTGGAGCACGTCTCCTGTGAAGACAGGGAGTTGAGAGAGTTGTGGTTGTTCAGTCTGGAAAAGAGAAGGCTCTGGGGAGACTTTCTAGCAGCCTTCCAGTACTTGAAGGGTCTTATAAGAAAGATGGGGATAGAGTTTTTAGCCAGGCCAGTTGTGATAGGACAAGGAGTATGTGGTTTTAAAATAAAAGAGGACAGATACAAACTAGGTATTAGGAGGAAATTTTTACAATGAGGATGGCAAGGTGTTGGGGTGCCTCCCCTGCCGTGTAGCCCTGGCAGAGGGGCCCTGAGGGCACAGGCACGGGGTTTCCCTGCCCCTGGTCAGCCTCGTTCCCATGGGTTGGTTTGTGTTCCCTGCGCGGGCAGAAGGACCCTCGGGTCCCGTGACTGGAACAGTTCCTGGGCAGAGCCCCGGCCATGCGGCTGGAGAAATAAACATCTCTGAAATATCGATCAAGAATCAGTCCATGTATATTTATTTTCCACGAGCCTCATTGTCTGATACACGTGTTACAGTATCCGCACTGTAACAGCAAGGTACTGGAACACATTGCACAGAAAGGATGTTGTACCCTGTCACTGGAGGTGTTCAAAGTCACATTGGATGGGGCTTTGGGAAACCTGATCTAGTTGAAGATGTTCCTGCTCATTGCAGGGGGCTTGGGCTAGATGTCCTTTAAAGGTCCCTTCCAACCCAAACTATTCTCTGATTCTATGAAATAAATCAATCCCAATGAAAAACCCCAAACACTGCTATCTCTATTATGACACTTTTTCACTGCTGAGTGTCAGAGTGGCCATGTTCAGGAAGGTACATCGAAAGGAAAGAAGAGTCACTGCCCTGCCTAAGGAAAGGAGAAAATGCAGTGAAATAGAGCTGGAAAGACAAGATGTGAGCATAGATGGGGGTTAGTGGGAAGAGGGGAACTTGTCAGTGTAAATGTTCCTGGGAATGCCTGGAATCTTGATTGCTGGTGAATAAATCTCAACAGAGCTGACAGCTGCAGGGAAGCTTGGAGAGTTGGTCCAAGGTATGAAATGAGATATAAAAAAGGAGAGTTGTTCAAATTGTCATCTCTATGCTGCTGTCTTATCCCCAATTCTGACACAAATATCGAGGAAAGATTTATAGCGTGCACTCATTTTAGTTATTTTTATAATTGGATGCTAAATATACATTTTTGAGCTCATCTTTCTGATATTTGAAGTCCTTCCAAATCAGGTAGTAGCTCTTTTGGAACTAAAAGTTTCAGCAGCCTGTGCAAACATGCATCCCTTCCCCCTCAATGGTGGACTTCAAATACTTTAGCCTTGATCCACAGTTGAACTGGTCCTGGGAAAATTGCAGGTGTTCACTTAATTTCCTTGGGGTAGTTTGTTACGTTTTTTACATTCAGGCTTACGATGAAGATCAAAGTTGTATCCACATCATGAAACTTATTAGCATCCTTTACAGACAGACGATGGGTTTTGTCAGAACCTGCCCAGCCCAGATTGCATTCAGCTGTGAAATCAGCAGCAGTTACACTGCCCTCACTGTCCAGATCAGCATCATATTGGACTGGGTGGAGCCTTGAACTGTGCTGAGCATTCTGTCACTCTGGAATCCATATACCTGTCCCCAGGAAGCAAGAGCCTGTCCACATCAGAGGGTGGCTGCCCTGCATGAGGAGAAATAATGTAATGGCAAACTGTGAAATGCACAGACTGAAGCAAACCTTGTGATTAATACAAGAAGATAGCAAAAGAAAAGGAGAAAAGATAAAGAACAAGGCCTTGTTAACAAGACTAATGAAAGAGATCACACAGTGTCATCCTGGGGAAGAAGCAAGGGGAATGGCACAGAGAGCCAGTACAGACAAGACAGTGGATCTGAGTGGAAATAAAGAGCTACGCCACTGGTGAGCATTTGAAAAGGTCAGCAGAAAAGCTTGGCCTCACTGTGCCTTTGAAAGAACTTGATTTTAAGAGCTCAGTCCAAAAAGGTGCTGTACTCTGGAGCCAACCTTCATAGCATCCTTCCCTGGGTCCTTCCCCTTGCAATAAACTGCAGAGGGCTTTTTACTAACTCAGCTTTGTTTGACCAGCAAAGGAGAGCTGGAGCTCAGCAGTGCCTTTGGCCCTGCAGTGCTTGTGCAGGTACACCTGCTCCAAGGGGAGCAGTTTAGAAACTTAGCAGAAAACACCCGATCAGCACTATGACAAGGAAGGATTCCAGGGCTGAGGGGCTGCTATTGCAAGCAGGTGTCTTACATAAGTCAATGCTCCTTGGATCAGATGGTCATATTGTCTCCAAGGGAAAATCATGATTGCTTTGACAAAATGTGGATTAAGAGAGGAGATGGAAAATAATCACCCTTCTCTCATTATCTGTGATGTTTCTTTCATATTTTTCCCCATTAGCTTACTGAATCATTTCAAATGTGCCCTTGTTTCTTTGCCCCTGGCCCTTCATTTTCTGTCTCCAAATCATCTTTCAGGCATTTAAAAGCTTTCCCTCCTCCTCTCTTATTTTATCGTCAATTAGATTTTTTTTCTCTGAGAAATATGTGTCCGACAGTCCCAGCAGGAGTCATCTGGCACAGACTTATTGGTGGGAATGGAGCTCTGCCGATTTCTTCCAGACAAGGAACTGGCTCAGAGATTTTAGAAGTGCTTGCCTTGCTGATGCTGCCACTTTACAGGGCTCTTGCTGTGCAAACTGATATCTTCAGATGCTGGTTCATACAGGAGGTACTGACAACCCAAAGAGGCAAGGCAAGAGGGTGACAAAGCTGTAGGCGTCTGAATGCAGGTTTCTGGTCAAGTAGAATCAGGAGATAGAACTTCCTAGATCTCACCCTCCTGATTTTTTAATCTGCCTCAAAATGCCCTCTGGTGCCTACGAGGGGTTTGCTTTCTGCCTTCAGCTGGAAGCTGGAGTTGAATCCCACTGCACTCATTGCTGTGCCATGGGTGAAAACTCTTGACCCACATATTAATCATCTGAATCAATGCATGAAGTCATTGTCAGAGATGAGTTATCTACAAGGAGCAATGCAAATTATTAAATAAATTCTGCCTACTTTTCTCTGTGCTCTTTGTCCTCCACTATCTCCTCGTAGTCCTCTAGAAGATGGGAGTTTTCTCAAATGTATTAATTTTTGGAGCTTTCTTTCCTTGAAGATCAGCTAGAGAAATATCTTTGGGAATATGCACAATTTGTTATTCATAAGTCACGCTCTGTTGCTTAGTCATATCCCTGCTTCTCTGTTCCCAGATGGAAGCATTATGTAACATCTGTGCTCCACATAAGAGCAGTAGAGGGATAGGCTTCATGTGTACATGTACATCTATGCATGTATATGTATATATGTGTGTGCATTATCAAATATTTATAGACATAAACCAGTCTAAATCACATAATTTCTGCTTTCAGCAGTATGTTTCTCAAATCTGTGGGGAAACTACTGCAGACCAAAAGATCTGGAAATGTGAGCCTGCACAAGGTAGTCCAAACCACTTGGGAATTATTTTTGTTCTGCTGTCAGAGTAAGCAAACAAAATGTATCTGTTGAGTCCAGTATTGAGAATCAGTATGTAGTACAAGAAACAACAAACTCCTGGCTTGAAAGAGCCTTTTGGCCTCCTGTTCAATCCACAGCTCCAGCCAGGGCAACCCAAAGACTTCTCCCACCCATATCAGCAGGCTGGAGTCAAATGAGACTGAAAGTCCATCTAGAACTCACTGCAGTTTTAAGGGAGCCATGGCAGCTACCTGGACAGAACAAACAGAGAGCCAGAGAATACACAGCACCTGGCTACAGCTCACAGGCCAAATTGTAGAATTGCTTTCCTTTTTAAAATAAAAGAATCATTACTGCCCATGTCCTTGTATGTCAGCCATATCCAGGCCATGCTGCTTATCCAGGCCACATTGCTTACCCAGATAATTAAGTCAGAGCATGGTTGATTAAAAAGGCAGAATTCCTTCACTTTTCTGTGGCTGAGCGCATACACCCAGGTGATAACACCACAATTTCCCATGCATGAGATGAAAAAAAAATACACATGAAAAAAGAAACTAATAGAAATAAATAAGCTGGAAAATAGGGCTTCTGTCTTGTAAGTCAGATCCAATGGCTTTTACCACACCTGCTCATATACATGCAGTAACACAGTGCCCCCTACACCTCAGACCACATTTATTTCAGAATTAGCTGCGCACAAGTGACACCAAAGCAATACCATCATTTGCCAGAACACCTGGTTTCCCCCCAGAGGTTTCAGATCCAAAAGCTGAAATCTGACAGGTTTTTCATGGTGTGATTGCAGACATGTAAATTGGAAGCAGCCAATTTCATTTTGCTCACAAGCTTTAAGAAATGTAAATCTGGGTCTCTGAAATATTCTAATTACTTCTCTCCGATGGATCTTTGTGGCTTGAATAACACTAAAATTGCATGACATTCCACCCCCAGAAAATACATAATTCATATCTGCAATCCAGCATCTGTATAAGCTCTGTTCAGGGAGAGCATTAATTTCAGAATGAGGGAATCCCTTGTTTCTTTATAGGGGTAAAAATGTAAATTTCCAAAAATGTAAATTTATATCAACTGCAATTTCCATGTTATTCATCCACAAGGAAGCAAAGGCAGTGCTGGTGGTGTGTGCTGCACCAAGCTGGTGGTTCATGCATCGAAATATGTTCTGCTTGATCAATGTCATGTTGGCACCTCAGACTGATTGCATCACTTTTGCTGTCACCAGAACCAACACGGTAGCACTGAGACAGGTGACTGCAGCAGGGGGGCAGCTCATTAGGCATTTGCTGGATGGGTGACTTGGGCACCAGTGGGAGTGGAGAGCAGCAATGGCATTTTACAGTGGTTAGTGAAGAGTAAGGAGACATTCTCTGTTGCCACATTTTGATCAGTACAAATGAAAAGATCTCTCTCAATTCCTTTGGTTTCATAACAATCAGCTCCCAGGTTAGAAACAGAGATAAATCTGGGGCCTGCAACACAGACTGCATTTTCTGGCAGACAAAAATCTGGAGTTTTCCATAAATGCACAGAAGGAACCAGGGAATTAGGCAGAATGCTCTAATAATGGGTGTGAAGTGTCCATGAGATGCAGATGTGATAAAAGTATATTTGTTCATATCACTTCTGTGCAGCACCCTCACTTCAACTTTGTATTTATTGTATTCCTTTGAAATGTAGCTGCTTTGTAAGTATAATTAAGAGCGGGTGCCCTGCACTTTGCAAACATGGGGATGCTGCCATGGCAACAGCAGGGGAACGCAGGGAAGCAGCTCTCTCTGATTAATGTAATTACATAGCAAGCATGTATAATGCTTTTAAATACAGTTTACTTTTGCATGAAGGAGGCATATAATGGATATTATAAGTTCTGTGTGTGTATTCCAGAAATGCTCTTTGCATGTGTTGCAAGTTCACTTTTAGCAGATTGTGCACGTCAGGAGGGAGCCACCACTGCGTGGCAAGTAGGCTGGGAGTGAGGGATCAGAAGTTTTGACTTCTCCCAGGCTCAAACTGAGGTTGTTCTCTACTTGGTTTATTTCTGTTATATTTCAGGGTTGTATTTCAAAGCCAGGTTTTGTAAATACAGTTTATTTTAGTGCTTTGGGGTTAGACGATTCAAGTTTTTATGCATGTGTGCAACTTTACCGAAGTTTGGACTCCTTCTCAGGTTAAAAGAGAATTTTCAGGTAAGTAAAATTCCCCGTCGTGTCAAGCCTCAGGAAAATTGGTGTGCACAGGCAGCAACTAATTGCCACAAGCATTAATCCCGGCCCCGCATTCCTCAAACATTAACCCTCTATGCCCTCTTCTTTTCAGGGAAGCATTTTCCACATGGAGGGAACAAAGGGCTGAAACCTGAGCTCCCGGGGATGTAACTTAGTAAGGCAGGTGGTGACCAGCCACCTCTGTCCCTGTGTTTAAATGGCTGGTTCAGTCCCATTTCAGACAGCTCAGCCAGAAGCCTTCAATAAGGGAATGGAAAGGGAGTTTTCTGGGAAGGGAAAGCATAATTTTTTCTTCCATGGCATTCCTTGGAAGAGAAAATATATGTGGTGAGGTGGGGATTGTAGGAAGCTATGTGATATATAGCTAGCACCAGAGGAAAAATTTTTAGGAAGGAATCTTTAGGGCCAAGGATCCTTTCATGAGGCCAAGAGGCAGGAAAGCTTGGCACGGCTCTTGCCAGTCATCAGTCTATCTCACAAAGATATGAGCCCCCTTTTGGAGCCTGAGATCATCAGGGTAAAGCCACAGTCACTGTGAAACTCTGCACATGTATTATAGTGTGGGTTTTTTGGAAACTGAACATCAGCTTACAAATCATAGATAATATTTTCACAGATAAAAAGAGATAAACCCTCTAGAAATGGAAATCTTGGGAACCAGAAAGCAGTCTTCTGTGGAATGAGAAAATTACATCACTCTGAGGTGCAGTAGCCCAGGAAGGTGTTCCCCCATGGATTGTGTGATGTATTACAAAAGACCTGTGCATTTGCAGTAACAGTTTCCTCTGGTAGCACCAAGACATTGAAAATCACTCTTTTTGGTAACCACGTGTGCTTTTGTTTTAAATATTGTCATTTAAAAACATGTCAACACAAACTATTTTTATTACGTTCTTAGACTACCTTTACTAAAACTAAAGAGCCAGATCCTTTTTAGGCTTGTGGCATATAGAAATCAGTGTATTTGTGGTGACTTCTACCAGCTGAAGACTTGAGGCCCAAAGCACTTAGGGACATGCTCTCAGCTAATCACTTTTATCATCCCACTGGCATTTTCTTGTCTTAGAGGCCGTAGCACAGAAATTCATATGTCCTGTTCTCCTTTTAAATTGTGATGAAATTATCTTACATTAATTTTTTTACTTTGTCTCACACTGGACAAAGAAAGAATAAAAGTAAATCTAAAAAAAATCCACTTACGTTCAAGTTATTTCAATGAGATAAGAAATAGAAAATTAAATATTAAAAATGGTTCTGAAGCTTTGATTTTTAATTTGAAAATAAATGTAAACATTTTAACTAAAACTTGTTTTCATAACTGGCTTGCCTCTCATTAGTGCTGCCATTTACCTGTACTTTTTCCATTTGTTCATTATAAGCACTCTTAAATCGACAGTTCAGTACAGCCTCCCATTCAGACCCCTTCTGCAGGTACAAATCTGTCAGCAAAACCCAAGAAATAGCCAGGAATTTACTTCTGCAAAAGCTCATCAGTGTTCTTGATTGCTGAGTACTAGAGTATCTAATGTCTGGAAAGAGAAGGACTTTCCTAAAAACTGGAGGGAAGACTGACTTGTGAGTTTGCATCCCTCACAATGACTCAGAGCTAGACTCCTGACTAAGAAAATTTCATTGTTCATTCCACAGAATATTGCTAAATTACAAATTAGCAAGAGAACTATTCTGTACTCTCAGGCTGACATACGAATATGCATTATTTATTGCCTTCTCATTATTTCCTTTTCCTTTATAAACCAGGAAATGAAAGATTAAAGAATTCAGTGTGAGGGGAGCTGAAACTATTGCTGCAATCAGTTTTAGACATATGTTCACTTTTATGTATTTGACCCCCATTTCCTCCTTTTCATTCTCCCTCTTCCATTCTGTATTATTATCTGTTCCATCTATGTTTACAGCCCAAAACAGCAAAAACACACCCTCTGGAGCACAGAATATTTTTTGGTATCTTGTTTTTCACTGGAGTGTTTAGAGCAATGGAAGACTAAAATCTTACTGCATTCTCCACTTATTACAGTAATATAATCATGAAGAATACCTGAATCCCTTTTATCAAGAATTGCCATCACCTTCGTTCACTTGTAAATCAGATTTTAACAGAGGCAACATTATGTATTTTTCTCTTTTCTTTTCTTTTCTTTTCTTTTCTTTTCTTTTCTTTTCTTTTCTTTTCTTTTCTTTTCTTTTCCTTTTCTTTTCTTTTTCTTCCATTTCCAAGGTTTATATGTCAGTTTTCTCATTTTTAGCTTTTGCATGCACATGAACAATAATCCATTGAATGTCTCCCCCTTTTGCTCCTCCTGGTAAAGGAGTTTTCCAGTTATTAATCCAGCGCATTACAGGAACTATCTTAATTTTTATTTTGGATCTCATAGTAACTGAATAGTGCAACAAGTATAAGACAAGTATAAGACATTAGATTTTGAAACAAGTTTTTAAAGTGCTACTTTCTCACCTCTAAAAGCCCCAAAGGAATCAGTATGCAACAAATACCTACCATTTACCTGGCAATACAGAGCAGGTAATGGGGATCAGGGCCACATGACAGCATGTATTTTGCTTTGAAGGCTACACACACAATTACAATTCTTTGTGGCTCACTGTGGAAAGTATTTGAGCTGCCAATTCCAAGTCAATGAAAATCAAAAAAAACTTATGGTTTTTCCTCTTTGGATATCATCTTTAATCAGGTTTGTTTGCATACTGAACTAAAAGTTGAGCTTAAACGTACACAGTAAAATTATACACTCTCTCTCCAAGGGCTGTTTTTATGATCCAATCTGTAGCAGCTCTGAAAATGAAGAGTTCAACTCATGATAAACCTCTCAGAGTTTAAATTTAAAGACCCCACACAATGAAACATGACCAAAATAGACACCATGCTTTGACGATGGGCTCCCACACATTGGAGCTAGTTGAAAAAGCAGCTTTTGACTTGCAAACAGATTTTCTCTACCAGCCAAAAAAACCAGGAGGAGTTCATGTTTAAATTTCTGGGCTTCAGTGCCACAATGGCCTCTCCACACATCATCCCTCCTGGGCAGTCTCACTTCCCGGGGGACACCAGTGTGTGAGGGGCAGGCTGGGCTGGAACAAACATCTTTCAGCTGGGGATGTGTCCAGGATAAAATCAGCACACACACTGAAGACCAGAAGTATTAGAAGAGACTGTGAGAATTTTTACCATAGGATGAGATCTTGCCCATGAAAATGAAACTCTTGGTCATATGATGGTCTTGGCTGAAAAGTAGCATCCTACAGATTGTTCATGTTTTCTGAGCATCAGCAATATTCTGAGGCTGATGCATTGAAACAAATAGCAACCTCACCACTGATTTCAGTGGGGAAAACTGAACTTCAGACTTTCACCCTCTTTTCTTACTACTTTCTTGAATATTTCCCCCCCCCAAAATCTAAAATTTCAAGGATGTGTTGAACACATAAAATATTTGTATAATTCAAATCTACTAGATCAGTGGATGTAATTACACAAATAGGATAAGAAACTTCAATTTATTTAACGTATCAATAAAGATATATTAATTTTGCCTTCATTGCTTTCAGTGCAAAGGAACACATGCTCTCATTCTGAGATTTCTTTGCTGGTCCTGGATCCTCTATTTTCCTAGTGTTCAAGTGCTAGAAATTACTTTGCCTGTGCTTTATTGACACAGACTTACCAGAAAAAAGCACAATATTTCAGGGTATAAGAAAAGCTTTCCAGCATGCTCCACTGGGCAGAATAAACACCAGCCCTCCTTGAAACCCATCTGTATCTTGTGTTCAACAGCTTCAGCATAATCTTAACCAGAAAACAGCAATCATGAGGAGGCCAACTTTCCTCCATGAAGCAAATGAAATGTTGATTAAAGAGGTTAATGTTGGTGCGTATGCTGCTGCTAGAACTGTCTGATTTATTAATCTGAAACAAATGACCTCACGAACATGTCACTGAAAAGATGTCTTCATGTGAACACTTAGATTTGCATGAATTCATTTTCTGTGTGGAATTGATTAGCCAAAGTGAATTAGTTGGAGGGTTCTTGTTTGCATCTGTTCACTTCAAATATTTATTTATTTTCTAATTAAGAGAAGGAAGTCCTTTAATCAGTAGTTTTATAAACAACAAAAAATCTTTTCTTTTTCATACACTTCACATCCATAATTTCGGATTTCATGTCAGTGGCACAGATGAGGCTGGGGAGGGATGGGTCCCAGGAGACTATTTTTCTTGTGAACTTTCTCAGCTTGCCCTTGGCCCAGCCCTTGATGCTGACAGTGCTCTGTAGTAAAGGATGGGAACTCAGGGTAATGGTAAATTGAAGAATGTCATGTCGTGGGGAGCCACCTGAGCTAACACCATGGGAGTATTTAGGGTTCAGGCTAACACCCCTACATAGGCAGAAGGGCATATTCTGTGGACACAGCCTGGAAGCATTGGTAGATATAAACATGTTTAGGATATATCTAGGTGTTTGCTGAGAAGAAAGCCTGACATGAAATATCTTTTTCTTTAGCATCATCAAAGCAGGGTAAAGGAACAATTACATTGGTAAGCTAGTTTGTGCTAGGATAGAGTTAATTTTCTTCACAGTAGCTGGTAAGGGACTGTATTTTGGATGTGTGATGGAAAGAGTGTTATAACACCCAAATATTTTAGCTATTGCTAAGCAGTGCTTACACAGCCTCCAGGCCATTTCTGCTTTTCACCCCACCCCACAGTGAGCAGGCTAGGGGTGCACAAGGTGTTTGGAGGGGACACAGTCAGGGCAGCTGACCTCAACTGACCACAGGGGTATCCCACACCATAAGATGTCATGTTCAGCAAATGAGCTGGGAGGAGAAGGAAGGGGGACATTTGGAGTTATGGCACTTGCCTTCACAAGTAGCTGTTACACAGGATGGAGGCCAGCTTTCTTGGGCATGGCTCAGCCTGTCTGCCGATGGCCAGTGCTGAATGACTTTCCTGTTCCTGTTTGCTTGTGTGAGCAGCTTTTGTCTTACCTGTTAGACTCTATCTCAACCCACGAGTTTTCTCAATTTTACCCTTCTGATTCTCTCCCCCATCTCACTGGAGAGAGAGAGTGAATGGCTGTGTAAGTTAACTCCAGTGGCTTAGTTGCCAGCTGGGGTTAAACCACAAGAGTTGTAAAAACCTATTTGTACTGTAACTTCCAAGGAGCAGAGTATTTTGGAAGTATTGTCCAGTAAATATAAGGCCTGGCTGCCCAAAGAAAAGACAGGGTTGCATGATGGGCACTGAGAGATGGTGGTGGTCAGAGTGCTGTCCCTCTGAGCTCCACCCTTTGTGCTCAGCTTCACTTCTGTAAAATACTAAAAGCTACATTGCACCAGGTCACTTATGGTAAAGTTCTGCATCTCATTGGAGATGTGTGCAATTGTGGAGGTTTTGTGGTTTTTTTTTACTTTTTCTCTAAATGCTCCCATTTTGCTTGGAATGCCAAAGATAATTGTTGGAGTGGATTTGTCTAACTTCCTGTCAAATCAGTGTTTAGTCACAGAAATGCCTTTTGTTGGCAAGTCACAGAAAGTTACACAGCATAGTTCACTGTGGAGATTTAGCTAATCTGATTTACCATGAAGTGCTTGCCAAATTTGCAATCCATGGGACTTCTTGTTAGACAGTGGGTTCCAAGACCTTGTTTTACTTTTGGGGGGCTTAGACTCTTAACAGGATAAGGAGTTTGTCTTCTCCTGCATTCTGCCTATTGCCTACCATGGAAAAGAATTGAAGGGGTTTAATCTCTATTTATTCAGACACATCCAAAACTAAAATTCATTTAGGAAATGGACTTCAGGGATGATATGGATGACAGTTTCCAGAACTTAACTCTGATATCAGTAAACACATGCTAATGAAGTCAGTCTATTTCCTTTGTTCAAATAAATTCAACAGAAAATCAATAAAAGAGTCTTCCTATTTCTTCACTAGAGAAAGAAGAAGTTAAATTAGGGCATACTGGCAGCAGTGTGAAGAAAGGGGATTCCCTGTCTTGATTTGACACTTATTTATTAGTTTTGTTGAGTGGCAGATGTGAGACAAATAGAAGAATGTAGCTGCATACAAAAAAAAAAAGATATTAGAGTAACATATTTATGCATGTGCACTAAGCTTTGACCCTTTGTTCTGACAGTTAGAATTTAGCAAAACCCCCAGTGTGTATTTAAGTGGAGATACAAAATAGGTGGTTTTGTAGCAAAATCTTTGAAGTTGGCATCTTTTATAATAGGTAGAAACTGGAGATGTCTACATGTGGATTTTCCCAATTATAACTGATACTGCACTTCCCCTAACTTAATGAGAAATTATTCATTACTTTTGTACAGAGCCCTTAATTAGGTTCTTCTGTGTGGATGTGTAAGAAAGCTGGAGCCTGAAATGTGAGAACCTTTTAATGCATAACTAAGCTGCCTTTATTCAGAAGAGAGAGTGTTGCAGCTTACTGCACTGCTTAAACTGAAAATGTGTTTATGTTATGAATTATTTCTTTCACAGTGGCAGTTAAAGGATTACATGACTATCTGAGTCTCACTCGTGGGGCAGGAATGGAACGGGGACTTAAGGTGGTTCAAGTCTTCAAGAGATGTTACGATAAAATCAGAGGACAGGGCCCAGATAGTGTGGAAAGAGGGAGGAATAGGATGCCAGCAACTTGACATGTTTCAGTCTCCCTAAGGGCTCCTCAGCAGCTGATCCAGAGAAGCACCACACCATCCCCAGCCCTTGGCCTGGAATTCTGTGTGCCAAGATCAAACCTTTCCCACAAAACACCCTAATGGTGCTACCTGCCTGCTGATGAGAGGTGATGAGAGGACTGGAGAAACCCCTGGGATGGTACACAAAAGCAGCTACTCAAAACCTGTAATTCCTTTCTACAGACATGCAGTCCCTAGTCACCCAGTCTGTAATTGTTTGAACTGTTTTCCTTAAAAGTTGCAGCTAATAATTAGTGAATATGAAAAATCCATCTGGTCACAGCCTTAGATTTCTTTAAAGCATAAAAATGGGCTTAACAGTGATTACACACTATACTTTTAATTTCGGTATCCAAGTGTGTCTCACGCTCCTTAAATTGATTTTTTCATCCAATAAGGTTGCTATTTCCTATTTCTGACTTTGTGGCTACTTTGGTCATTTGAAGTTCTGTCAAACTTCATTCTCCTGTTTTTGCCCACTCTGGTTTCAGCATAGAGGAATTTTTCATCAGCTTTGGATGAATCTCAGTTCTAGGTACCCTTATGGGGCTCTGTGTCAGGGGAAATTTTCCAGGGATGTATGGAAGAGTTGGGCCTTCAAGTTTTGGGCTGATCTGTTTAGACTGTATTTGCTTGGTATTAGGATCATATGGTGTGATTGACTTTAAGGGACACTACCCCAAGTGTCTTTTGGGAGAACTGTTATACTAACAGGCAACTCTCTTTTAACCATCTGTATTTCTCTCTAGACAAAAATTTTTAATGAAGTCACTTATTTTTGTGCCTCAGTAACAGCCAAAAGAAATTTTATCTTCCTAGTCTTCTGGTTGCTTTCTAACTTACATGGGAGGAGAAGAACACCTCTATCTCCTTTCTCCTAATGTCAAGAGGGCTTTTGAGTGGAAGGAAATAGAAGAATAAAAAAAAAAAAACAAACAACAAAAGCAAACGTGGACTCAGTAGTGGAGAAACATCTAATTGTTCAACTGGCAGAAGGAAAGCTCAGTGGAACAGGAAAATGTGGGTTGCTGTATTGATATGGCTGTAAAATGTGCACTCCTAGAAATTAAAAAATCTTCTCATGTGCAAAGGTTGATAAAATGAAAATAAATTATCCTGGCACCAAAACATTTCTTTCAATCTTTTTATTTCCTTGCTCTTGCCTTTGATGTTGTCTGTATTTTAATAGTAATTTGCCTAGGGTTTCGGTTTATTTCCTGGGTTCAATCCAAATCCTGTTGGTCACACTTAAAGAATATCATCATTCTGCAGCCAGTTGTATCTGATCCAGAGCCTAAAATGGTTATTCATGGTTTTGTCACCTCAAGATTAGACTATTCAAACTCCTCGCTGGTTGGTTTCCTGATAATGCCTTCTATGAACTCCTACTGTTAAAAATGTTTTTGCTGAAGTGATCCACTGACTGCAAAGTCAGTGCAGTAACTATTAATTGCTTCATTTATAAAATTTAAATTATTCCATGAATCTGCAAAATGCACGAATAGCCTCAGCATACTGTGTCCCTAAAAATTTGATTTTGTCACTGCAGGTACAGACGGGGTTTTGCCTGCTTCAGCAATACCTTCATCTAAGAATTGCCTCTGTCATCTTCAGTGGGACGCTATGGGCTAAGGTCAGTAACAGGAAATATGGCAGAGCTGGCCTATAACTAGGTGAATCTGTCAGATGTCACAGAGTTAGCTTTCATGAATTATATAAACTATTAATTTTAATAGTGTTTTATACTCACTCCAGCTGTGGTAAGCCCACAGGTGGCCTTTAACTACTTGCTACAGTACAACAGAATGAATTCTTCCTTTCAACATTCAGTGTCAGTTTCATTAGCACCTTTACTAGCACAAAATGGAACAAACCAGCACGAATTTTAACACAGATGCTTTTCTAAGTTAATAACAACAAGCATAAGAATCCATAGAGAAAAAAACTGTTGAATTCACAGAGCTTCTAGCTCTTCATCTGTGTGTGTGTGCTTATGAGAAACAGGGAGGCAGGGGAAGAAAAAAGTGCAAGGGAGGCAAGTGCTGAAACAAACTCAAAACTGCAGACTGGAAACCTATACATCATCATGACTTAAGCCAGTTAGAAATACAAGTCTACATTCTGACCTGATCAAATACCTAGTGAATGGGATGTTGTAGATATGATTACACATCAAAAAAAGAGAAATCCACTTTTATTTAACACCTTGTGTTATGTTTACAGGACATTTTGACACTGCCTCACTTCTAACTGCTGATCCTCCATCACATCCTTTCTCCCCCTGTCCCCAGTGCCATGAAGCAGCTGATAGGGTTTACTGACATACTGCACTTGCAGCTCCACCTTTCATGGGCAGAAATCTGCCCTCTCCACTCCCTGTATGAGGAGCTGCAAGTTGCCCCTTGGCTTGTTACCCAAGTGTGAACAGCTGCATGAGTAACCCATTTTTTTCAAGGCATAACAAACAAAAGGAGCATAAAACTTTCAGACAGAGTCTTTTGAACAGTGCCTGGAGCTGTGCTTTCCCAGTCTACCATATAATCACAGAAAGCCTCTCAATACAGAAAGAATAGTAGGAAAGCATCCCTTGCAGCAAAAGCTAGCAGTGCCACCCTATATGCTAATTAAGTGTCTTTAAACTGTGTACCCAGCTGTGTTGCACTGAATTGTGCAAATGGGGATAAAATCAAACCCATTTTCAACTTTCACATCTTCAGAATTTACTTGTATAGTATTTCCAGGGTATAAATGCTTTCATGTGATGTGCTTTATGCACACGTATGAAAAATTAAAGAAGGCTGAATAATTTCATTAGAACCACACAGAGTCCACTACTCTTTCCATAGTGAATGCTTCAGAGCAGAAGTCTGAATGAGTAACAGAGATTTATAATGTGCCCTGGAGGTCAAAATACTCCAGCTTTGACAGAACAATGAAGGGATCAAATTCCAATGGAGAGTGGCCTCCCCTGAGCTCTTCTGGCCTCTGGTCATCCTGGCCACACAATGCAAGGGATTATTCACAAAAATACCTCAGTCATTCTCAAGGGTTTCTTGTGGTTTACAGAGAAAAAAGCCCAGACCCCAACCATGTGGGAGTACACTTGCTAAATCAACACTTCCATTTTCACTCAGAACAAGGTGGATAGCAAAACAATCTCTATTCTCCCCATTATTGTGGCCACTTTAAAAAAATAAGAAGGAAATAAGTAAGAGACAAAACAGGCAGCTGGACTTTCTGTAAAGGGTGCATTTAAATGTCGGAGATGTCTCTAAGGAGAAATGCTGAATTAGGATGTCATAAATGACTGTGCTGAGAAAGTACTGCTGAAGATGGGATATGGGTCTGGTTGTAAAAGCAACTTCCAGCACTGTCAGTACCAAGCAGGACTTGTGACAAGTAGAAAGTCTGGAGACCCAAAACTGGATCTGGACTGGGCAACTTCTTGGACAAAAATGTTCATTATCCCATTTCCTCTTGACATTTTACTTCTGTCATCACTGAAGTGTACCTCAGTACATGTGACCTGTCATATACTGTCCTCCTGGCAAGACCTAATGTTACAATAAATAAAACAGGAAAAAATAATTTTACCAGAAATTATAAGAAATTTTCATTTGAGATCTAACCTTAACTAGGGAAAGAGGTAAAAGGAAGATTATCTCTTCTGTGAATCAGTAAAATAGGGTACCAGTACCAGCAACTTCATAATAGTTTGGATCAAACTTCTTTTTTCTCCTTCTTTAAGAAAGGCCTCAAATTACTCTGGGAAAGAGTAATGGCTGAGTGACCTTATCCATTCCAGTTGGAATAATAAAATCTCATTTCTTATTCAGCAATGTCAAAAGGCTTCTTGAAAAAAAATTGTTTCATACTTACCAGTTCACATGATCTGCAAGGGTTGTGTTCAAAGTTATCCAAGCTAACAGAAGCCAGCTAAAGTTGTTCAAATTGTTTTGCTAGTAATCCAGTGCTGAAGGTGGAGAGATTAATTTAGTCATAAAAAAAGGAAACTGATACAGTCCAAACCCTGTGTTGAACATAAACACAAGAAGTGTGACCTCAATAGGCAAAAATTAGTGTGTGGTAAGCAAGGTCTTATCAGTAAGCAAAGTCAGGAGACAAAAATCTTCTCCGAGTACTGATCCTAGGAATTGTCAAAAAAAAAAAAAAAAAAGGGCTAACTAAACCTTAATGTTTAGTGACATATTATCCTATAGAAACATGTACACCATTTAAACAGCAGCATCATGACTACATGACTATTCATGAGTATTTGATATTTCATCCTTGGTCAACAATATCATATTTGTGTAAATTAACCAAGAGATTACATTCTGAAGCTATTGGCAGTTAAGCTGCTTAATTTTGTCTTGTTCAGAAACCAGAGCAATATGTCTTATTTCTTGTGTAAGAAAATCAGCAGAGAGGACTCTGTCATCAATACATTCTGAATTCCCAAGAAAAATAGCCATCCTCAAGCTAATGTCATTTGCAAAAGCAGCTTTCCCCCTTGGCCATCAACCAGAAAGGATAGTGTTGAAAAAATGGTAATGAGGTGCAGTGCGGCTGCAGAAACAAGAGGGAACCATGCTGTGAGCCCTCCTTCAACTCAAATAAAACTTTCTGTCCCATTGAAGAGTTTTCTGCCAATACCAGCCTCCCTGGGATATTGGCAGTCACAGGAGGCAGCTAGCTCTTGGTGAGTGCACGGCATGAAAGGACTGATGGAAGAAAATGTGGAGTATTGTGCACAGCTTACTAAATCTTGCCAGTCCCCTCAAATAAAAGTTAGCTCAAGGCAAAGGTCTGGCTGACAGCTGAACATGAGTCAAAAGTCTCACTAAGCTCTTGGTCTTTGTCATGGAGAGTGTTACAAATTCACTGAGAGAAACTTGCTGTTCTTTAGCAAAATCTTTGGGATTCTTGTACATAGTCCAACTTTCCTCATGCTTGCTTAAAATCTGGTGTCTGGCTGTAGATTGAGATTCACTAAATGTATCTGAAACCTAAGATATTAACTCTCCTATGTGTTTACTGTGTATATACAGATTTGGAAGCACGAGTATTTCTAGATTTTAATTTGACCTGTACTTTGATTTAATGTAGGCACAAATCTAATGAGATGAAATGGAGTTTGCAAATTGCTTTTACAGCAAAACATTTATTTTAGGGCTGTTTAGGGTACCTTGAAAGTATTTCTTTGGCTGACATATAGCCCACATGCAATGACACCAAGAATAAACAAAGCAGAGAGAAGAGTCACCTACTCTTTACAACTCCTGAGGGAAAAAAAATTTAAAAGTTAGGAGTCTATAAAAGAAACAGCACAAAGATCAAGGAGGGGATTTAAAATCATTTAGGTATTGACTAAAAGAACCGCAATGTTGAATTTAGGGAGAGGGAATGTTTTTAAGATGAGCATAGGCCCTTTCTGAACCACCATCTTGAGCTGCCAAGAGAGCCAGGACACAAACATTAGAAATTAAGTCAGTGAAATCATGCTGAAAACAAGTGAATGTAATGAGTAAGTGAGAGCTAAGTTCACTTAATGAATAAGTGAAAATGGGTAAGTGTAAATGAGACGTACAATCGAGTTACTGAGGTAGGTTACTGCGTTAGTGGTCTTAAAGCTGTTATTTAACAGTGCCCTTAATTCCCTCTGACAATATGCATTGGGTAAGTCAGAAAGTAAATATGTTATAAAATCTTTCAGCTGTGCAGAAAACAATATGCTGCTGTTGAACCATACCCCATTGTAACATACAGAAGAGCTCTGATGCTTGTGTGTGGTATCTTTAAAGGAGATTTAAACACAGATTTTATTTCTCCAACCATTCCCTACTATTATCCTTTATGTCAATAATGAAATAAAATGCTTCATGCAGGGTTTTTTTTCATTTTAAAAGTGATTTGGGGACTGCAGACATTTCAAAAGAGGTAGAGAAAACAGTGGGATCTTCTCTTAATCCAGAGTATTAAAATTTGGCAAAGATGAGTCTGCTTTTCTTGGCAGCAAATGCAGCATTAGTTTTGAGGAAACTGGAAGCCATTTAAGAGAACACTATGGAAACCTCTTATTAAAGTTCATAATAATGTAAAAGGGAAGTCAAACTGACTTTAAAAAACTTCCTGGAAAGACTATTTTTTAATACCTAGGCACTTTAGATATGATCAGGCACATGTGTGAGACAGCACTTAAAGGAGACAGAAGTCCTAAAAAAAGGCCAAAACATGGAATCATTTAGGTTGGAAAAGATGTCTCAGATAACTGAGTTTAACCATTAACACAGCCCTTTCAAGTCCACCACAAAACCATGTTCATGAGTGTCACATCTACATGTCTTTCAAATATCTTCAGGGGTGGTGACTCAACCACTTCCCCAACCACTTGTTCCAATGCTTGACAATCTTTTTTGTGAAAAATTTTTTCCTAATATCCAATCTAAACCTTCTCTGGTGCAACTTCAGACCATTTCTTCTCATTCTGTCTCTTGTTATTTGGGAGAAGAGACTGACCCCCACCTAGCTACAGGTGCCTTCCAGGCAGTAGTAGAGAGTGACAAGGTCTTCCCTGAGCCCTCTTTTATCCAGTCTAAACACCCACAGGTCCCTCAGCTGCTCCTCATCAGACTTGTGCTCCAGACCCTTTCCAGCTCCACTGTCTTTCTCTGGACTTGCTCCAGACCCTCAATGTCTTTCTTGTTGTGAGAGGCCTTAAACTGGACACTGGATTTGAGATGTGGCCTCACCAGTGCTGAGTACAGTGGGACAGTCACTGCCTTGGTCCTGCTGGCCACATTATTGCTAATCCAGGCCAGGATGCCATTGGCTTTCTTGGCCATCTGGGCACAGTTGGCTCATGTTCAGCCACTGTCAGCCAGAACTACCAGGTCCTTTCCAGCAGGGCAGATTTTCAGTCACTGTCCCCAGCCTTGACAGCTCAAGGGGTTGTTGTGACCCAAGTGCAAGACCCAGCACTTGGCCTTTTTGAACCCCACACATTTGGCCTTAGTCCATTGATCCAGCCTGTCCAGAACCCTCTGTAGACCCTTCCTACCCTTCAGCAGGTTGACACTCTCATCCAGTGTGGGGTTCTCTGCAAACTGCCTGAGGGTGCCCTTGATCGCCTCACCCAGATTGCTGATAAAGATATTAAACAGGACTAGCCCCAACATTGAGTCCTGGGAAACATCACTGGTGATGGCTGCCAGCTCGATTTTAGTCCATTCCCTAACAATCTCTGGGCCCAGCCATCCAGCCAGTTTTTTATGCAGCCAAGAGCACACCTGTCCAAGCTGTGAACAGACAGTTTTTAAGGAGAATGCTGTCAGAAATGGTGTCCAAAGCTCTACTGAAGTCTAGGTGAAAAACACCTTCAGTACCAGAATACACTGAGGTCATGTCCATGGTAATATGCAAAGTGACTACTGTGGGGATCATCTCTTTTGATCACCAACATGTGTTGTGTACAAAGGTTTCTGTTATATGAGGGGTGCTATTTATTAAGAAGTTGAGAAAACGGGGTTTGCAACAGCAGTACATGGGGACAGAAACAAACTTGGGGTTGCAGATGGCAACTTGTGTCAAACATCAACTGCAACAGCAACAATCAAGTACAGAAGTCTTGCTACATGTGTGCCTTGTCTCCCTAGAAGAAAAATAAAACTTTTGGTGAAGTTTAGTTTAGAATATGAACTACATGGTGCTAGGTCTGCCTTATTTTGCAGCTCTTACCTGGTCTATAAAGGGGAACATGCAGATACATCAAAGACTTTCTCTGACTAGTCATTAGTTTTTCTAGTTTGAGGCATGACAGCTAACTCTGACTCAGAGCATTGCACTAAATGTCATGGCTTTAATGACTAGGACCTCAGGAAAGGAAATTCTTTTGATAGATTGCTGCAGGTTTTGCATCCATAAATCCACTGATCTACAGTCAGCTTCAATGTTGAAGTTTTTTGGCTCATGCTACATGCTGGGCAGTACAGAAAAACAGTCCCAAGGAAAATCAGTCATCACCAAGAAGAATGTAATGCAAAGAAAGGTGGGTTCTTGGATTATATTGTTGTGGATTTGTTGTTTTTTGCTGGGGGGAACATGGCCATAGCAGAGAGTACAAAAGTATTTTCAAGTAGTCAACACTCAAAGAAGTAAGACCATCTGTGATGAATATATAGACTCTTCTGTGTTGGAAGAATTTGCCTTTTTGCTGTTTAATTTTTAAGTTAAATTTTAATCAGGCTGTAGGGGATATAACTCAGTTTAGATCAATACAGTAGCAGCATTGGCATCAGCCTTGGCATTGGCACGAAACAAACATTTTGTTTTTGTAAAGAAGCATCTTGCTTTGCTTTGTCTTCTGCATTAATCTACTGCTCAGTGCTGCTGCCTTTGGAGCCAATAGGAAAATCACATGCTGGCCTCTGTGGAAACAGGACTGTATCTTCTACTTCTAGCATCCTAACCACATTAAGGTATCCCTGACACTACATGGGAATGAAATAATTCTGAAAGTTTTCTTTGTTTGTATGAAAATTAAACTGCTTTTTCCCCACCCAGCCTTCTAATTATAGTAATTTAAATGCCCATACTTAAAGGCAAATAAGTATGCCTGAAACTGTCCAAAGAATTACTTCTAATATGCTTCTTGATTTTAACGTTGCTGTTGAATTTTGAAAATCTTTTTTCTTTTAATTTATTGATGTCAAAATATTAGGGTTTTTTTCCAAGCTGCACATTACTATTTTTATTATCAAAGAAGAAGGATAAGAATTCAATGAAAATTAAAAAAAAAAAAAAAAAATTAAAAAAAAAGCCACAACCACTTTAAAGAGTCAATTTTGCATCATTTCATTTCTCAGTTCCAAGAATGAGGACAGCCTCATGGCTGCAGTCCTGGGCCAAGACTTAAAATCTTCCTTTAGAAGATTTAACTGCCACACAGTTCATATGCAGGTTTGATCATTCCATATTGTGTTTCCATTTTTTCTGCATTAGGAATTGAAAAAATAAGTCCTTTTTTGAATCCTACCAAACTCTTTCAAATTGTTGCTTGCCAATTATCCATTCATAACATAACACAGCAAGGGCCCTATTTTTGTTGAAATTTAGTAAACCACATTAATGTTTGAATCTGAAACAAAACTAATTATGGTGTTTTTATTGTTCTGTGTCTTACATAATTCTCTCTTTCCTAGAAAGCATTAAAGAACTCATGCAGCACTTCCAGAGAATCTTCTAGCATGATAGGTGCTGACATTTGCTTAAACAGAGTAATTTAGTTACAATAATTTGCTCCTTATACAACAGCTATGAACCATACTTTCCAGAGTACCTAAAGGAATATCCATTTTTATCTGATTTTTACAATTGGACAAAAAGGCAGATGCACCAGGGCTTAATGAAAAATCACTGAAGGACAATCCAAGGCTTTTTGTGGTGGATTCATTGCCATCATCAAAGATTTTCATGTACCATTTTGGTTTACTGATTCATCATATCATTTGCAGTAACACCTGGGCAGCTTTGCTCTCACTGTATATTTTTCTTTCTTTAAATGCCCAAAACTACCTGACGGGCTAGGTCCCTGACGAGTTTGCATGCTGTGTGGTCTAAAGTGCACTTTCCAGATCCAGCTCACCAGTTCTATCTAGAAAAGCAGTAAAGGTACATACAGGTGAAATACCAGTTGTTAAGTTCAAGTAGGTAAAGTTCAAATATGTTTTCATGCATTTAGTCCACTCTCACTGAAGCTACAGGACCAACAAAAGACTTTCAACATGCAAGCTGTCTTGCAGAGTACCAGATACAGAGAACCAACTTATATTTTATGGTCCTCTATGCTTATTATGACAACAGTGTATCTCTATATCACCAATCTGCACACCTGATATCTATAATCACTATCCCAAAGCAAGCATTTAATTGTACATTCAGCCAACCCACTTTGCCTTCCCTTGCTTTTTATTCTTCTCTTTTTCCTTCTCCCTAGGAAGCAGATGTGGGTCTGAACTCCCAGATGTGTGATCCAGTATTCCTCACACATAGGAATATGTCATCCAACCAGTGCTACTGATTGGAAATCACAAGCATCATTTTGATTCAGTTTTAACAAAAGGAGGGACCAGCGATGCTATGAAGTAGTTACAAAATCCATTAAAACCAATGGGAGTTCTTCCACTAATAGCAAGCTCTGGATCAAAATCCATGCACTTTAGTTACTGTGGAACACAAAATCTAGAAGTCAAGATATTCTGTGTCAGATGCTGTTAATTGTGCTATTCTCTATTGATGGTATGATAATCAAAAGAAGTTTTGGAAGGGCATTTTAATGCCTAGAAAACATAACGTGCAATTTGAAAATTAATTATTGTAAATTTACATTGAAATGGTGAGGCTATTTTAGCTAATATTTGAGATTAAGCTCTCCAATCTCCTACTTACAGTATTTATCACTACATTTTCAATTTTTTTTCCTTAAGGTTTTAACCAAAAAAGCCTAGATAATTCCCTGTTTGGCTCAACAGAGTTTCAGGGTATTGCCAAGTGCTCCAGAAGTCATTCTATGACTCATCATCATGTCAATATATGGCTTATTAATTAATGACCATAGAGCTGACAAAAATCTAATTATATTGAAAATGTGTGTATCTTTTTTTTCCTTTCAAACATGAGGATATTATCAAATTGATTTTCTTTACAGGATTTATTATTTTAGTTACTATTAAATAAACTCAACTATTCTGGACAAAACATTTCTAGATGTAGAGCCTCTTAGCCAAAAATTTGCACTTCGTAGTTGAATATATTTACTAGTGGGATATGTTTTCTGTTGTGCTTGGTACAATTGATGCTATTTGTATGTACAAACAGCTCTTTTTGTGACATTGCTCAGCTCAGAAGATTTTAGTTTGATACTTCAGAGCACCAAGCTGATTTGTTTAAATAAAGATAAGGACAACATGAAGTGTGTCTGGCGTACCAATCCTTTTAAAAGCTGCTCTGCAGAGAAAATGCCTTTGAATATTTAAGATACAGTTAAAAGAAAAACGATTGCTTGAAAGTTATGCATTAAATCCTACTTTTAAAATGGCTGCACTCTTCACTGAATGCTCTACTTCTTATCTAGGAAATCTGAAAAGGTTTTCAGAGTTAGATACTAGGTTTGCAGAATCATCCCCATCCCATTTGGTTTGCAATATGTACCCATAACTTCATTCAGTGCTGTGACTATTTACACATAACTTTTGTTTAAAAATATTGATGCCTGACAGTATTTTCATAGAAGGAAAGAACCATGGTTTTAATTATCCTCCCACAAATTACTTACATGGAGGCTTTTCTTGTCTTCTCTGAAGTACAAATACTTTGAAGACACAGAGTGAATAAGCCATTTCATACCTCTGCGGCCACTGGAGGGTTAGGTTAGAGCATTTCTCATGCACAAACACTTCATATGATAAATCTCAGGACGAGTGAATACTCTTGCTTTGTCAAGCCAAATGTCGCAAATCTTGACAACTGAGCTGAGTTTCTTAAAAGATTTTTTTAAGTTCTTACTTGTTTCCAGTTTGACCAGGAAAAAGAATATGATTCTAACTTGTTTGCTTACTTTGAAAAAAAGTCACACCATCAACTTTGAAAATTGAGGCTAAAGGCTCTATCAAAGGAAGAAAAATTCTTGTCCACTGCAAAGTACTTGAACAAGATTATTAGTCTCCTGTGGTACCAATGAGTGGTTGATGACATCCAAAAGGCCTCAAATACCCACTATGGAAAGGAGAAAAATAAGATTTTATAACAAGAAGGAGACACCGACCACGGGGCAAGCACTCTGTGGAGATGAGCAACTTGGGGTGCAACTGAACATCAGCAATGGATTCACAAAATACATGTTCTCGGCAAGGGCTGTGCCAAAGCTGTCATTCAAAACAATTTGGTTTCGATTTTGAAGGATGGATCTGAAACCTTGGTAATGATAACAAACTAATTTCATATGTTCCAATTTCCAAGGAGCAAGCAATTCTGAAAACAACCTTTTGATTTCTCTCACTGTAGTCAGGTTGCCCAGGCTGTGGCAGGCTATATACACACAGATGTTACACATATTATCCACATGGTTCTATGTGTATATATAGACATATATATGTGCATGTGTCTGTCCCTCTGGCCAGGCCTATTTCAGAAACAAACATTCCTTTGTGCCTTCTGTGTACAGGAAGCCTGTGATGCAGCACAGCAGAGAGCCACCAATCTAGTTATAAAGTTCCTACCATTTGTCTGAAAATTTTAATCTTGCTGACCCTTCTGAGACCTGTGGAGATAAAGGTAGGTGGCTGTTCAGTCTTCATCTCCTTTTTCATTTCAAGTGGCTCGTATTGTTTTATTTCATGTTTATTGTCATTGGTCTTAGTTCTCTGTGTCCCAACAGCATTTGGCTATTCACAAGGGCGAGGATCTTCTTGATCAGCAAGATTATTGTTTATATTTGCCTTATGCCTCCTTTTTCTGCCTTTTGTATGGAGGTTTTCAATAGAAAGCCTCAACAGTTTACTTGCATTACATACATAAACTCTTTGAGAGGACCTCTGGTATCCCAGAAATGTTGCAGAGGCTTTGATGAACTGATAGCAGTGTTCACCACATATCATCCCTCCCAACCATGTCAGCTATTTCCAACATGTTTTGTCTTGCATAACTCTGCCGTGAAATCTTAATAATTCTTTTTATTTAGAGAAGTGAAGAAAGATCTTGGGTGAGTCATGAAAATTTGAAATGGAATATCTTTCTTACTGACAGAATTGATACTTTGCCTTCTAAAATAGTCAATAACTTTCATAAGACTCATATATTATGTTTTTTGAGGAAATGAGGAGTTACAGAGGTGATTCACTAATGCTACCATGTATTCTAGCAGCAACTAAAAGTTATTTGACAGTTTTGAATAACTGGAGGGTATAGTTATCTTTCAGAAATACTCCTAAATTTAATTCTTTTAAAAATTGTTGTTACTTAGTAGCACACATGACAGTTGTCTATAGATAAACATGAGACTTCACACAGACCAGACACATTATGACAGATTATAGACTTCCAATGTCTATCAGATTTTGCAATAATGGTTATCTCTGAGCACATAAAATGTAAAATCCGCAGAATCCTAATTCCCGCATAGAATCTATTCACCCTTCTCTCTCATGGGTCCACAAACAGCATGCACATTCCCTCCCATTCTCATCTTGCTAAATGCACACATGCCTTAAATGTCTTTCTTACAGAATGGCCTTCCCAAAGAAGAGGGATGTTTTCTCTGTGATACCGTCATTCAAAAGTGTTTCCTGTGGTAAAGTGTGTACTGTTTGACACAAGATTGTCCCATTTTTGTAGCATTTATTTGTAAAAATGTTAAAGATGGGTATCTGTTCATTACAGTGCATTGTTTTGCTGATTTTCTGGTAAGTTTTCCCATTTGTTTATATGAGGGCAAGAGTCTCTTCTATCATACTCCACACAGTGTGTTTTGTGTGTAACCTGCTGTGTGCCTCAAACCTTCCTGTGCACAGCTGGTAAGGAACACCACAGCCTTTATTAAAAGCATGAGAACATGTCCAAACAATGCAAATGAACCAGAAGATCATGCATGCATGTGTCCTTTAATAAAGTCCCAAGGTAGAGGAAACTGACCTCTGAAATCTATCTCTACATTACAGCTTTTCCTTCCTATCTAGTGGATACTTAACCTTCTAAATTGGACCTGATAAATCTAAATACTGTTTTCTTAAGGGGAAAGAAGAGCAAACCAACACAATGGCTTTTTATCTCCATTTTATGCACATAGTGAATTCCAAACCTGTATGACTTGCAGAAATCCTTGATGCTTTTCATACTAGCAGCCCAAGGACAAGGAGACCACTAATGGTGTTTTTTCCCTATTTGAGTATGCTCACAGCTGTTTTCAGCTACAGGATATTTCTACTATCAAAGAGGGAAGTAAATCAAATTGAGAATTCACATTTATAACACACTTTTCCCTATGGGGTTCTGTGCATATTTCCTTTGAAGTATTTTCCATTCTCCTGATAGATTTTTTAGTACATTTTGGTATGATGAGGGACCTGACAAGATACTGAGGGTTTCAGGATTTAAAACCTGACCCAAAGCCCACAGAATTCTGCAGGGGTCTTTCTGTTGCCTTCTGTGGGGTCTAAATCTGTTCCTTAACAAACTTTCCTGATGAAACCTGGAATTTGCGTACTCCCTGCTTGTGGGTACATTTGGTTCTTTTTCCTTTCATTTCTCTCCTTTGTTTTGTCAGCTAGACTTCCCATCAGCTACCTCCACATTTTTTCTTGTTTAATGATGTAAAAGAGCTCCTGGGTTGGAAACCCAAATCTCTCAGGTCCATACCAAAGAACAGCCCACTTCAGTTTCTGAAGCAGAAGCAGAAGTGATGGTGCCTTTGACAAACAATGGATAAAAGCTGCTGCAGGGGTAAGGCCATGCAGAACTAGCAAAGTAAACAGATGAATTCTAAATTACTGAAGTTATGCATGCGATCCAACAGATTTAATAGTCAAAACACGGATATCTGTCAGAAATTTCATAAATATGGCATAGGAGGGCTCATTGATCAGGACTCCATTCTAAGCAGTTTTCCAAGGCAAGCTGAGTCTGGAGGGCAAGAACCTGATCTCACAGGTGCATGGCAGGTTTCCACTCAACAGACTTCTCCTCTTGGATGTGTCCCTTGATTCTCTGTGTTCTATGTCAGCCCTGTGCCCAGGTCATCTTGACTGGGAAAGTGGTAAGCCCTTGCTCTGGGGCTGCTGAGCCCTAGGAAGGCTCCTAAGCAGCCATCCCTGCAAAGAATTGATTTTTCCAGCTCCATACCTGAATTAAATTTCCAACCCCATACCTGAGGGGAAAATGAAACAAAAATTACTTCTTTTAGTTTTTAATTGCAATTAGTCTGGTGCACTTGTGTGTGAATGTATAAAGGCATGTATTGATGTAGACAGCTTGCTCTCTCTTTCTCTCTTTCTCTCTTTCTTTCTCTCTTTCTCCTCTCCTCTCCTCTCTCATCAAAGGTTCTGGATATTTCACTTTCTTTCCATGTTCTGAAAATCAAAACAATTTAAAAATTATGAAAGCTGTTCCTTGTACCAATAGCACAGATCAAAAACTGTGAAAAAAATGAAGTAACTGGAAAACAAAAAGTTGAGTTAATAATTTCAGTTTTAAATATGCAAAGTCAGAAGAGATATCTAAACAAGGTATAGGAAGGACCTTTTTATAGGAAAGACCTTCAACACTTGATTTTAGGGCAGAAATATGTCCTCTGTCAATCACCTGAAATTTCAGTAATAATTTTTATTTCTGGTTAGCATAGAAGTAGGAGAAATAAATGAAAGTTCCTTCATTTCTAATGATACATACAATATCTTGCTTCTAGGTTTTCCAGGTCCCAAATCACTGAAGCCTACGGAAAACCAATTTTCATTGTTTTATTGAAGATATACTAAAACCCATTTCTTCTCTCCTTCTTGGATTTTGTACATCTGAACTCCTGGCAGGTAAGCCAGGCAATAAATGAGGCATGAGAAATATCAGCAAAACATTTTAAAATTGCACAATATTTCCAGTCTTACTGTGAATTTTGATATATCCTGAATATAAAACATAATGGTAGTAGAAGATTTACTGGCATTCATTTGGTAAGGTCTATTTGCAGCTTTCTGCTTTTGGTAACATGCTGTCCTAAAATTCATATAAAACATTCATGTCACCCTCATGTATCACTTTATCACTCATATATTACTTATGATGATACGTAAGTGAAACACCAACACCCCTGGTAGTGGGAAGACACATTCAGGACAAACATATGAAGTAATTAAGCTTGTTTTTTCTTGAAGTTAGATAGCAGAAACAACAGGAACTAGCAGCAAGTCACAAATGAAATCCATGCCTGGGCAAACCCCATACTTTATGTGAGGGGAAGCCCTGCTGTATATTGTTCTACCAGGGAGATGTGTGACTTGCAGGAAAACTAGTAAGAGCTTTATGGAGTCACCATCTTTGGAGATATTCAAAAGCTGCCTGGACAAAGTCTTGAGAAACCAGTTCCAGGTGGGCCTTCTTGGCTGGACCAAATGATGTCTAGAGGTCCCCTCTCACCTCAGCTGTTCTGTGACTCTGCAAGTATCTAAAAGAAAATCAAAATAGCTGTAGGCACTGTTGTCAGAGCAGGTACCAGAGCAGAGAACTCCTGTCTTTTCCCTGGAAGTACTACCATAACCCACAGTAGTAGCTCTGAAGGGATGGGAATGTCCCACTTCAGCCACAGCACAACAAAGCACAGGATCAAGACAGAGAAAAAGTGAGCCTTGTTTCGACCTCTGCCAGTTACTTTCTGCACAGCTTCAGAAATGCTTTAAAATCCATGGCTGAAAAATACTACTACTGCTGTACTTGTGTCATAGGTTAGCATAGCTGCGGAACTGATTTTCTTGCAAAGAGGTGCTTACAGCTTCCTCTATGACCAAACAGAACCAATCAACTGGCTAGTTCGAATACTGACAATTTTTTAAGCCACTTTAAAAAGCTGACACGCCTCTGTGGTCCACGTCTAAGAATGGACAAACCCCGGGAAAGCTCTCTCTTGCTTCTGGCCTTGGGACAGGTAACTGGGCCGGGCCCTGCTCGGCCCAGGCTGGGCTGGGCCACAGCCATCCTGGAGCCGTGCAGCCCTGTTCCATCCATGGTCCCCCAAACGGCACGGCCCAGCTCTACACCGCCCCTCTCCCCCTTTTCAGCGTGGCCAAAGATTCAGCTGAAGCTTCCCTACTGCCCAGCAAAGCTCATGTGACCAACAGCGATAAGGGAATTCCAGCTGCAAGGCCCGGGTGAGATTAACCCTTTTAGTGCTGTAAATTTCTTCCAGAACAGATGAAGCCTGCAGACATTAAGCAAAGAAAGAAGAGCTGCTTAGAAACTGAAATTCTGTTGTAAAGCTATGGTGGTGATAGACTGTGAGACATCAGAGTACCCGTTGTAATTTCATGAAAGCATGGGGGCTTGGAGCGTTCAAACTGTATTTGTGAGCAAAAGTACCTGTGCTGAAATAAGCAGATGCTGAAGCAGCTGTAATTTGATGAGAAGTTTGAACAGGGAGAGATGGAAGTGATGAGGACTCTTGCTCCAAATCAGAAGGAGAAAGACCTCTGTTCCTAGAGATGCTCCCAGAGATAGTCCTAGAGATGAAAATGATGAGGACCCTTTTTCTCCCAGGGAAGGGGGAGGGCCTCTATTCCTAGAGATGAAGATGCTCCCAGAGACAGGTGAAGAGAACCTTTTGTTTTTGAACAGCTCAACCTTAAAAGGGTACCCCAGTAGCTTAATACTGGACCCTTGAAAACAGTTGTGGAAAAAACTGTAAGTCGGGGGAAGGGACTCTCACATGCGAGCAGAGAACCAACCTGGGCAGCTGTCTTGCTGTGATACTGAGGCCATGAGAGAACTTCTTGTGGAGATATCTCCATAGCATGAGCAAGAGAGACTCCTCTCCCTAAGTGAACTGAACAGGTTATTATAGAAGTGGTAAACTGACTGAACATCTCAAGGGTTGTCTTTTTACATGGTCAGTGGGAGAAGGGAGGAAGGTGGGGGGAGGAGAAGTGTTCTGAAGGTGTGGTCTGATTTTTTTCCCCTTCTTTTAGGTCTGTTAATAAACGTCTTTATATTCTTTTAAGTTTTGTGCCTGCTTTGCTTTCTCCTAATTCATATCTCACAGAAGGTAAGTAAGTAAGTAAGTAATAAGTATTTTGAACCAAACCACTACAACTTGTTATTTGTACTTGTACAGCGTCTCTAACAGCTGTCCTGGGCAAATCAGTAGGCTGTGCAATAAAGGAAAGAGCTAGAGAAAGCATGGAAAAATTGTTCTTTATGGCAGAAGAGCCTGTAAGGCTTTGAGAAGAGAACTCATGCTGCACAAACCTGTCAAACCTCTTTGGAGGAATCAGTGACAATACATCCTTGTATTTTTAAAGAGCTTTTGTCAAGGTTCCTCAACAAAGGTTCTTAAGAAGCTAATTTGACATTTACTAATAACTGATTAGAGTTTAGAGAAAGAAGAATAGGACTAGTGGTCAGCCATACAGTGGGCAAAGTCACAGGTGCAATGCTATGGTGATATGCAGTAAGATCAATGCTTTGCATATCATCCTGAGAGATCTGAAAGCACAGGCAGCTGGTGAATAGACAAATGTTTGCTGGTGTTATAAAAATAGGCAGGATAATAACTAAATCTGGCTTTGAAGAATTAAGCAAGACTGCATTGGTAAGCAATAAAATGGTTAGTAAAATTCTCTGTTGATGAGTGTGATGTACCTGAGAAAATTATGAACTCTAAATGATCACTAACAAGTCCAGGGAGAGAAGAAGGAATCATCACAGTCAGCTTGATGAAAAGATCAGTTTGATAGGCAGCAGGAGTCAAAATCAAAACAGAATGTTAGGGGGAAAGGAATTGAAGGAAAAATCTGGACATTATGTCCCTGTGTGCTGCTAGTGGTACCCACGTCTTCAATGATGTGTGTAGTTTGCATCCTCCTAGCTATAACCAGGTATAGTAGAAGTGGTGTTCACGTTTCACAAGGGCTGGACTACACTCCTTTCCTGGGCAGGATGTCATTCTGTGGCTTCACTACAATGAAAAGTTTCCCTAAAGCAGAGTTGATGACAGGCAAACAAACAAACAAAAGACCCTACAAAACAGAAGACACTTCCTTTTGAAAGAAAGAAGACTTATATGGAAGAAGAGGCTGTAATAACTGTATGCATACCTCTGTGAATGAAATGGTGAAAATTAAATGCTTATGAAGTATTTTTTACAGAACAAGCACTGAAATCATCAGGCCACAGCTTTAAAACAGATCAAAATATTTTTCTCATGCACACACTCCCCAAAGTGCCTAATTAAACTTCAGAAACTCATTCTGTCTCTCACAGTATCGTCATATGCAAACTCAGGAAGCATGGACTGGATGACTGGACAGCGAGGTCGATTGAGAACTGTCTGAATGACAGATCCCAGAGGCTCATAAACAGTGGCACAGTAGAGGTCTGTCACCAGTGGTATCCACTGGGGTTCAACACTGGGCCAGTGGTCTTTAACTTATTCATCAACAACTTGGAGGAAGGGGCAGAGGCCTCCTCAGTGAGTTCACTGATGGCACAAAGCTGGGAGGAGTGGCCAATACCCCCAAGAGCTGTGCAGCCCTTCAGAAGGGCCTTGACAGGCTGGAGAGATGGGCAGAGGAACGCTCTGAAACTCAGCCAGGGCAAATGCAGGGTCCTGCACCTGGGCAAGAACAGCCCCAGGCACCAGCACAGGCTGGGGGCCGACCTGCTGGAAAGCAGCTCTGAGGAGAGGGACCTGGGGCTCCTGGTGGACAGCGAGCTGTCCATGAGCCAGCAGTGCCCTGGGGGCCAGGAACACCAATGAATCCTGGGGTGCATTAGGAACAGCACTGCCAGCACGTCAGGGAGGGGATCCTGCCCTGCTACTCAGCCTCAGTGAGGTGTGTTTGGAGTGCTGTGTTCAGTTCTGGGCTCCTCAGGACAAGAGAGATGTAGCAGGTCCAGTGCGGGGCAAGAAGGATGATTAGACGACTGCAGCATCTCTCTTACAATGAAAGGCTGAGGGAGATGGGCCTCTTCAGTCTTAAGAAGAGACAACTGAGAGGGGACTTCACCAATGTCTGTAAGCATCTGAAGGAAGGATGTCAAGAAGATGGATCCAGGCTCTTCTTGGTGGTGCTGAGCAATAGGACAAGAGGAAGAAACTGATGCACAGGAAGTTTCACTTGAACATGGGGAAGAACTTCCCTGAGCTGGCACAGATTGTCCAAAGAGGGTGTGGAGGCTCCCTCACTGAAGATATTCCAGAACTGTCTGGACACAATCCTGTGCCATGTGCTCTGGGATGACCCTGTTCAAGCACGGAGGCTGGACCAGATGATCTACTGTGGCCCTTTCCAACCTGACCTGATCCTACAGGATCGTGGAGGGGTCAAAACAAAGAATATCCATCACTGAATACTGAGAGCACTGGCTTAAATACATGCTGTAGTACTGAAATCCAGAAGACACTAATTTCAAGAATCTGAATCACTCTCTATTACCCATTCTCACGCATTTCTCCCTCATAACAGATAATAGTCTCAGTCAGTAGGAAAACCAAGCCAAAGCTTTAAGAACTTGTATTTTTGTACAAAGCCTTGATAGTCCTTAGGTGTGCTTTTCTATATAGACAGCCATAACCTGCACTCAGGCTGGCTATGAGGCTGTTTCCAAGACCTTGTACCTGTCAGCTTTTTAAACAGAAAAAATGTTTGTTGAATCCTGAACAAACATGAACTCCATGCTCTCAGCTATCCAGAAAAACCTTGCCATTATGTTCAGACAACTGAATCCATCTGAAAGACACCAAAGCTGTACCACAGAACAAAGGAACTCCACTGTGGTGTTGTTTTAACACAAAACAACCTGCCTTAGGGAGCACTCTGGAGTGAGTCCAAGGGCTTCACAGGCTTACAAAACCGGACTCTGCTCAGGACTTAGCCCCTGGGCAGATTTCTTTTTCACTGCTTGGTTTGAGGAAAGCAGCCAGGTATTGTGTTAGGAGAAATGTTGCTTAACAACTTTAAAGACAACTAGAGTATTATTCCTATTTCAAAAGTAATCCTACTACATCAAGCATCATGAGAATAGAAAACACCTAGAGCAAGTGCAGTAAATCCAGAAACTAAACAGATTAATTTTTCTTTTTAATGTGTCTAAGCATACAAATTGCCTACACATTAGCCAAATCACTGAGGAATAAATTACGCACTAGTTGGTATCTCATGGGTGAATTTCATCAGGAATCTAACATTCCCAAAGAAAAATTTTTCACCTTTATCCAACCTACTGAGGGATCTCATGAGTGAAGAAACAACAAGCAGTTAAGATGGTATTTAAATAATTTCACTATTCTGCTTCCTCACCTTCTCCCAGATTCTGACTATTAGTAATTTCTGATGAATTAGGTGATGCAGAAGGCTTGTACACTACCCGTGTCTTCATGACTGTTAATGGATTATGCCCACTACTGTTTTAGATATTTTCATTATACTGTGTGATTGAACATCCTGACCAGGTCAAACTGCCTGTGTGTGACCAGAGACAGAAAAAGAGCAAAGTGGGTTGTTGATGCATGAATTGTCTGGAAGACAGGGAGCCGAGTTTGTGGTGCTAGAGAAGTAGAGCCCTGGATTTTATGAAGTGTTTAAAAGCTTTCCTTTTCTAGCAAAACCTTTTATAGAATACCACAATTAGGGGGAAGAAAAAAGCAGCAGCTCTTCTATTAGTATAGGCTGGGATGAGATTCAATTTTTGTTGTTGTTGTACCACATTCACATAAGGTAGTCACAAATGGCACATGCTTGCAGAACCCTAACTGTGTGAAGAGCGATGTAGAGCCATTGCTGATTTTTTAGGGCAAAAGTTATAGAAAAAAGGTTCAATGTCATATAAAAAATCACTACTTTTTCCAAGGAAAAAGGATAACAGGAATGGAATGGGGTCAGATTAACTGTCGTGAGCAAGAAAAGGTAAAGGACTTCCCTTGAGCCAGAAGGGACTGAAGGATTAAAATTATGTTCATGGTGATCATTTCTAACACAAGGCTTTTGCCAAATCACATAAATTGCACCTATGGTATCCAGACTCCCCATCACCTACCTGTTATCGATAGTCTTTCCACATAAAATAAGCATTCCATACACTTTTAGCAACATCTACATTTCACTGAGGTATCCTTCACTGAACTCTTCAAGGCAACACATGAGACCCAAGTACTCCATCATTACAGTAGCAGTAAAACAATGATTCATTTTCCTCTTTTTACCTCATATTTTAACTTTCAAAGCAGGACAAACCCCTTTCCCCGCTAGTCCCACCTAGTAACCCTCCCTTTCCCAGAATCACAGAGCAGTGAAATCAACTTATCACACGCACACAAAAACCGCAGTTATAAGTGTGCCATTTAAGTACACACACAAAAAAGGTAAATTACTGCTCCTTGCCATGAAACAATAAGTACAGATAACTAACTCATGCATACAATCAAAATGGGGTCTCCGCGTACTATGTGAATAGAATCATGAGCAAATTCCTAGTTTCAGAGATGGAAGATGGACTAATGCCACGGACTTTAGAGAAGCCAGGATTTTTTCTGTGTTCTGAAAAGGCACATATGTTTATATGGGCTGAGATTTTTGCAGCTTTCATTTGCAGCAAATGAACCTTTTTTAATGACTAGTCTCTGCATATCCACCTTGAGACAGCAAGAAGAAATCTGATTTTAAGAATCAAAATGCTTTTATTCACCTTTCTATTGTTCTTCTGTCATTTATTCCCCATCCCTGCAAGTACCAAGTACCTCCCCACAACTATTCCCGAATCTATTTATTACTATTAATTTTTTTAAGAATTTCATAAAATGGAAATGAAATGGAAAAGCCCTGACTTGCATCATTTCCCATGAATCATTTAGGCCTTGCATCACATCCTTCATTTCACGTGTGTCCTTTGAAATGAAAATACTTACAAAAATAGAAAGTGATATTGAATATTAAGGGAGGTGCAATACTCCAAATTTGTCACTTCAACCTGACAAAAAAGGAATTGCACTTTGAGTCAGGAAGATAGGCCAATTTTCTCCTCTGTAATAGGACAGTCTAAAGCTGTGTGAATGGATGAGTGAGGCTGGGTCACCCCACTGAACTTTGTTTCTTGGCCAGCGACCATCTCCTCTCAGAAATAGAGACAGGACTGTGCAGAGCAGGACCTCAATGAACAAGCACAACCCCTAGTTCAGAATGGGGAAGGAAGAAATTGGTAATTTTTCTGTATCTGGCATAAAGATATGAGAAAAAGCAAAACTTACCCTGAAGTTTAAAGCCCCTTTTATAGAGACCTCATACTTCTTGGAAATTATTAGGGTTGTGAATTTCAAAAAAAGGATTGGTTTAGATATACTCAGAGAATACTTCTTTTCATCAGTTCACTAAATGGTTTCAACAATGATACTTTCCAATACCCTGTACATATAATATTTCCTTGCTTTCTGACTTTAATAGTAACTGAAAAAGTCTGAGTTTCTTAGTAATTTCATTTCCTCTGTTCATAAAAAGACAAGCAAGAGAAAACCTTTTAAGATATTTTCTTTGCTTCCTTTTGCCTAAAATGCCTTTTCATTTTCAATTTAATTCCAGGAGAATGCTGACTCTAGTGCAGAAAGACTGTAGTTTTGGTCACAGTACTATATGGCTCTCAGAATTCAAAAATCATCCTTGCTAATTTAATTTGAATTAAATTAATAGATGTGGAAGATTTTTACATGACACATTTATGATCTGCTTGGTAGTTCATTACAGAATTTGGTTACAAGGAAAACTACATCCAGAAAAGACACTCAAGGAGTATTTCCAGCTCCTTGATTTATCTTCCCTCTCTTGCTCTTAAGAAAGTATAAAGGTTGGTAGAAAAAGCTTATTAAAATTTCCAGAATGGATGGTCAGTAAATCATATAGTGCTAATACTTTCAAAAGGAATGTGTTCATACTTTTATTTTGCAAAGTGCTGCTTCTTCAATCTTCCTTAACAGCCATTTTTCTTGGACAGGCCCAGAAGAACAGAAATGAAGATGAGGAGCAGTCCACCTCCTCCACCTTCTTCCCTCTCCCACTGGGCTTGTCCAGGAGCAGCACAGCCCCTGACAGCTGCTCAGCCAAGCCACCCCATGGTTTCAGTGTCTGTAGAAGCAGCAGTTGTAGGGCCAGGGCAGCCACACCCTCTGCAGCTGTGTAGGCACAACCTTCATTAGCCACATTCCTCCGTGCAAGTAATATTCTTTTGGTCAGAGCCCTGCCAGCCTTGCGTATCTGATCCATTTGTATAGGTACATACAGATACCAACTTCCAATATTAATGAGCAGTCTGGAGAAGGGAAAACTGAGAACACTGCATTCAGCTGCTTGCCAACTGAGAGCCTGTTTTGTTATCTATACCCCTTCTGCTTATTTGATTTCTCTCTGAAGCGGGTTTGGATGGAGACATGCTGGAGAGCAAAAGATGTGACAGAATCATAGAACAGTTTGGATTGGAAAGGACCTCACAGACCATTTAGTTCCAACCCACGTGCCATGTGTGGGGGCACCTTCCCCATTAGACCAGCTTGCTCAGGGCCCTATCAACCTGGCCCTGAACACTTCTGGAACTGGAGCATCCACAGCTTCTCTGGGCGACTTGTTCCAGTGCCTCACCACTCCTACAGTAAAGACTTTCTTCCTCATATCCAACCTAAACATGCCCTCTTTCAGTCTGTTTCAGAGACAGCTGTCATGTGAACTTTATTACTTACTATGAAAAAAATCTGATCTGTAACCTGAGAAAATAAGCCTCGTGAAAAATATCAATACAGCCTGGTCTGAGGTTGAAGATGGAAGGAAGGAAGGAAGGAATTCGGAAGGAAGAAAGGAATTCGGAAGGAAGGAATTCGGAAGGAATTCGGAAGGAAGGAATTCGGAAGGAAGGAATTCGGAAGGAAGGAAGGAATTCGGAAGGAATTCGGAAGGAATTCGGAAGGAAGGAAGGAAGGAAGGAATTCGGAAGGAAGGAAGGAATTCGGAAGGAATTCGGAAGGAATTCGGAAGGAATTCGGAAGGAAGGAAGGAATTCGGAAGGAAGGAAGGAAGGAAGGAAGGAAGGAAGGAAGGAAGGAAGGAAGGAAGGAAGGAAGGAAGGAAGGAAGGAAGGAATTCGGAAGGAAGGAATTCGGAAGGAAGGAAGGAAGGAAGGAATTCGGAAGGAAGGAAGGAATTCGGAAGGAATTCGGAAGGAATTCGGAAGGAATTCGGAAGGAAGGAAGGAATTCGGAAGGAATTCGGAAGGAAGGAAGGAATTCGGAAGGAATTCGGAAGGAATTCGGAAGGAAGGAAGGAAGGAAGGAAGGAAGGAAGGAAGGAAGGAAGGAAGGAAGGAAGGAAGGAAGGAAGGAAGGAAGGAAGGAAGGAATTCGGAAGGAATTCGGAAGGAAGGAAGGAATTCGGAAGGAATTCGGAAGGAAGGAAGGAAGGAAGGAAGGAAGGAAGGAAGGAAGGAAGGAAGGAAGGAAGGAAGGAAGGAAGGAAGGAAGGAAGGAAGGAAGGAAGGAAGGAAGGAAGGAAGGAATTCGGAAGGAAGGAAGGAAGGAAGGAATTCGGAAGGAAGGAAGGAAGGAAGGAAGGAATTCGGAAGGAATTCGGAAGGAAGGAAGGAAGGAAGGAAGGAAGGAAGGAAGGAAGGAAGGAAGGAAGGAATTCGGAAGGAATTCGGAAGGAAGGAAGGAAGGAAGGAATTCGGAAGGAATTCGGAAGGAAGGAAGGAAGGAAGGAAGGAAGGAAGGAAGGAAGGAAGGAAGGAAGGAAGGAAGGAAGGAAGGAATTCGGAAGGAAGGAAGGAATTCGGAAGGAATTCGGAAGGAATTCGGAAGGAATTCGGAAGGAATTCGGAAGGAATTCGGAAGGAAGGAAGGAAGGAAGGAAGGAAGGAAGGAAGGAAGGAAGGAAGGAAGGAAGGAAGGAAGGAAGGAAGGAAGGAAGGAAGGAAGGAAGGAAGGAAGGAAGGAAGGAAGGAAGGAAGGAAGGAAGGAATTCGGAAGGAAGGAAGGAAGGAAGGAAGGAATTCGGAAGGAATTCGGAAGGAATTCGGAAGGAATTCGGAAGGAATTCGGAAGGAAGGAAGGAAGGAAGGAAGGAAGGAAGGAAGGAAGGAAGGAAGGAAGGAAGGAAGGAAGGAAGGAAGGAAGGAAGGAAGGAAGGAAGGAAGGAAGGAAGGAAGGAAGGAAGGAAGGAAGGAAGGAAGGAAGGAAGGAAGGAAGGAAGGAAAGAGAGATAAAGAAAGTAAGAGAAAGTAAGAAAGAAAGAAAGAAAATCCATATTAGTGGAGACATTTCTACAGAAATCTAAAAGAAATTAAATGAGGCTAGAGACTTGGACCGTGCTGGATTCAGACTCTTAACCTTTTCATTTGTATATGAAAGAGGCAAAATTTTACAGCTGTTCTTCACATTTAAATGGATTTACTAAGTTTCAGATCCTGCAAAATACTGCTAGGCAATACATCATGTTTTGATGTTTTCTCAGAAATTTTATCTTTTATTAAAAGTAAATAAATGATGGTCCTAGCTGTTACAGCAGCAAAACAGAACTTCTGAACAGAGTCAAGTGCAATGTTCTTTCACTGTATCCCTGATAAAACTCAGGTGAAATATAAGCTTGAAGATGTAAATTCAACATCCATTTACTCTGGAACACAGTACTGTCAATTACCTTTTGGAGTATTTCACAACTCCTAATTTTGGCAATTTCTTCAAGCCCAGGCTGGACTTTGGTGATGAACCAGCACTCTGTCTCAACCCAGTACTTGACTGCAACCAGAAAGGAAAGAGAAATGCAGTAATAAAACTATTTATTTGCCCTTTTCCTCCATTTGCTCTGTTAGTTTGCCATAATTTCTATTCCTATAACCAGTATGTAGCTTGGTGTCACCAGGGTAGTGTTTTTCCACCTGTGGTCCAGTGGCTGGTAATACTTCATGTAACAGGGAAAAAAACCAAACCAACACACATGCAGACATGCCTAAAATTTGTCTATCCTTCACCAGCAGCACATGAAAAGTGACCTCATTTTTGATATTAACTTTTTTCCAGTCTATGAATGAATATATAACATTTTGACACCCTTCCCATGTCCTATTAAATGACAAGGGTTTCTCCTAGGAAGGAAGCCCTTCAGACAGAACAGGCTGAAAAATGCCTGCCTAGAGGCAAATCAGATTCTAAACTCCTGGGTGGCAGATGACTTACAAATGCAGCAATAAATGATAGGCCTAAGTATAAAAAGTTTATCATCCAAACTGAAACACCCGTTTCCCTCACCACTTAATATCTTCCAATATGATGAAGTGTCCATGGTTCCTCTTCTCTCACAGGTACAGCTGATAAATTGTTCTACTGTTCTGCCTTTTCTAGAGACTGTTAGGGAAATCAAAGCAAAAGCTTCGCAGTTCATCAAACTCTTGAACTGCAGCAGTTACAGTGGAAGGGACAGGCATGAGGGTCAATATGCTTTTTACTTGCGTAAGCATTTCAACCTACTGTGAAAATTAGCTTGCTTGGAGATTTTAGGTAGCCATTTTCATCAGTATGTTGCAACTCCAGAATGAAAGCCAAGAACTGGCCAAGCTGGAGCTTGTAGAGTGTGGCACCATTAATCTACTACTGCAGCTACCTTACACCTTGCCATTATGCAAAAGGTGGGTTGCGTCACAATAAAATTGAATGAAGTCTGACTGTTCTGGTAGTAATGTCTAATGCTTCCCACTCACCTCCGCTGATCTTAAAGAAATAGTGATTTATTTAATGAAACCATGGAAAATCCTCACATGCAGTCAAACTACTTTCCTACAAAAGCCCTAAAATCCATATATCTACAGAGCATCCAATTAAGGAAATTTGTACTTTATGCTAAAAAGCAGTTTTACTTGCTTTGGTTCTTCATTCTGTCACTCCTGTGCCTGTGAAGATACATAAATCTATATTATAATGAGAAAACTAAAACATGCTGTACTGTCTCCCTCAGCTGAAGAAATCTTCTGATTCCCATTTCAGCCAAGAATATGTAATTTGATCTCTTCAAGGGAAACTCAAGAGCCACTCAGCCATTCGTCAGCAGAGATGGTCCATAACCCTATGACACGTGCCTTTTCTCAAAAACACTTTGTCAGATGATTTTGTGAACTCTGTCCTCTGAACTGCAAGGAATAATTAACAGTTCATTGAGATGTGAAAGAAATATGGCATAAAAGACTCCCTCTGTCACAAGTCATGTGTCAGTATCCGGTGGCCATGGTGACACTGATGCCTCAGTCTCATTTTCTGGTGGGATGTAGACATGTATATGCCTAAATCTCTTTGGAGGTCAGAAAGCAAGCCCCAACTTCAGATTGGAAAGGAGAAAAGCAGTGAAGCCTGAATCTGGGATGTCTTGCAGGACTTCAGCTAATTCTCTCAAGGGGCTTTGAGAACTGCTGTAAATAGAAAACTAACCTGCTGGTTGCACTGAGTGACACATACGCATACTCCTCTGGGGCAGGAGCAGTGGGGCACATGGAAGAAACCAGCTTTCCAGGGCAGCTTAGAGCACTGTGGTCTTCTTTGTTCTTCCGATCAAGACCATGCTGCTGTCAGTCACTGACACAAGAAATGCCTTAACAATGGGCATCAGGAATAATATCTGTAGTCCTCAGCCCTGCTGTGGAAAGGTTATCTATTGATCACTGTCAACTGATAAGAGTGTGGAGAAAATAAAGTCTAAAAGGGACATTTTGTTTTAACAACTTACTTATGACGTAGTTCTTACTGTTGCAATAAGGCAAAGATTAAAAGCACTAACTGAATTAAATTCTCAGATCCTGAAATGTTTTTCTGAGTTCTTTTGTCTGTGAGAAGATGTCTTGAGGTGACTTTATGGTGTGTATCCCCTATCACCTGCTCCATGCCCAGACATGAATCCTGTGCCTTTTCTGTAGGCAGACCTTTAAGAGAGAGTGGGGGGGAGTTGGTGGAATTCCTTCGGTGCTGTGTTCAAAAACAGAGATAAACTCGCTGGCTTCTTCTGCCCAGCTGCTCCACTTCTGCACCAGGGAAGAGAGTTACATTCCTTTTTGGTTTTTAGCTAGTTTCTTGTTCGTTAGCTAAGTACGGAGCCCTGGGACTGTGGATTCTTCTTCTTCTTCTTCTTCTTCTTCTTCTTCTTCTTCTTCTTCTTCTTCTTCTTCTCTTCTAGACTGTTCAACAACACCAGAACATCGGCCAGGAGACCTTACACCTTGGCCCAGAAGGGCCCAAGCCAAACCCCAGCTCTGGAAAGGAGAAAGCCACACCCACAAAGTACTCTGAAATCTACCCAGGTTCTCTCCACAGCGGAAGGTTTTTTATTTAGCTTTATTCTTTTCCCGTGCCTGCGTACATTGTGTCTGTTCAATAAATAACTTTTTTTCATTTTTCACTTTCCTCTGGGGAATTTTCTTTCTGAACCTGGTGGGGAAGGGATGGCTGAAACCTGCCTTCTTTGGAGGGGACGTTCCTCCCAGAGCGTTTCCCTTAATTTGTCTCAAACCGGGACAGATTCTTATGTTCTCAGTCACTTGGACAGTATGTTTTCACAGGCACAGGAAGTGTGTGGATACAAGATAGGGGAAATGGATTAATTAATCCCAGATCTGGTACTTGAAACTTCATTTGTTTAGTTTGGATGCTGTGGCGTGTAATTACTTGCTTTTAAGATGGGACACATTGTCCAATATGAAAGCACCAGAGAAAAATTAAAGATGCAACTGTTGGCTAAACAGTTTAAAAATGCACTTGAGGATATACTAATGAAGTCAGAACACTCCAATATTTGCGAAAGGACTTTTTTGCCTTGTTTATCTTTTGTAAATGAAGCAAAAACACATTATGGCCACAAATTAACTGGTACCTGTGCAAGGTTTAAGTAAAATAATTTGCTTGTGCCAAGTGCATTCTCATCTGCAAATATTGGACTAATGAACAGCTTTCATTATAATGCAGTGAAATCATTCAATGAATTAATCATACACTTGCTTCCATTTCAAGATGGATTAAGTTTGAGCTGTACTGAAAGTAATATTGAAATTCACGAAAAACATACTGTAACAGCATGAAAAGCTTGAGGAGCAGTTGCAGAAACCTGTTAGTCCAAGAAAGTTATAAGCTAGATTCTGGAAAGTTTTAAGTCTTGGCAATTCAGTAGCATCCCCCTCTTGAAGGATTGAACCTTAGAAGTGTCACCCTTCCTAGGCTGGCAGACTATGGGAACTGCATGGAGGCTGTATAGAAAGCAGCACATAATGACAGAAAATGCTAAGTACTGCTTCAAAATGTCTTGTTGTTGTTGTTGGGGTTTTTTTTTGGGGGGGAAGTGCATATCTAACTTTAAACACCTGTTAATAGAAATGACAATACAAAGAAACAAAGACTCATTTGTTGGGGGAGAAAAGAGGAGGCACTTCACAGGCTTTTAAAGTCAGTGCTGGAATTTCTAGGTGATTACTTTTCTGGCACAGACTTACAACAACTGGAAGAAAACGGTCACTCTGCTGACAGCCAGAACAGCTTTGGTTCTCTTTAACTAAAGTCCTCCAGAAAACTAGATGGCTCTGAAAGGCTGGCTCTACATCAGCCAGCAGCTGTGTTTTGTTACTAATAATGATATAATAATAATTATATATAATAGTATCATACAGCTGTGTGCTCTATGCCAGGTGGTTTCCACTTCTGTATGCTATGCTTGGAAGACTGTTAAAGTTTTGGGTATTTCTGCTGACAGAGGTCTGTGGCTACTATGCTGAACAGCTGCCCACTTCTATGGTTAGTCAGGATTGCCAAGTGTACACACCCTTTCTGTAGTCTACCAGGAACTGAGTGTTGCCTTATGCAGAGAACAACTTCACCGTTTTCTCACAGAGCTACTTTCTGCCCTTCAGATATTTTACTAGAAATGATAACATCTTTAAAAGGTATTTGTAATGTACATATGTTTCTTAAAGAGAATATTCCCTCAATGAACTTTACTTACATGTTTTATCTTCTTTTTAGTAGCTGTAGTAAGTCACTGTATTATCTGAGTATTCCTTGGCACTTTTAGTCCACAGTCAAATTCACTGAGTGGTTAAGTCTGACTTCTTACTAGTAACTAAAAAGCAACATTTTCAATGCCATTGAACTATAAATTACAAGATATACACAATGATGTAATTTATTTGCTTATCACTCTGAAGTCCCACTTTGTGCAGACTTTCTGCAGGACAGACCTGCAGTCAGACAACTGGAGAGCCATTTGCCCTTCCTGTCTCATTCCTGGCCCGCATTCAAGGGTATCAGATTCACCATGGGGCTGAGGAGAGAGATATTGTGACTGGCATGGATGTTGCAGTGAATTTCTCTATCTCCTGCCATAATGTTGTATTTGATTAAAATTAATGAAAAAACCCTACCTGAAAAATCATTAAGACCAAAACCAAATAAGACCAAAACCCAAAGGAAAACAGTTTCCAGTGTGAAAACCCACCAAGAATTAAGATCAATGTATTATGATACAGTTTATAATATCTGGATGTGAAAGGATTTACCAGACATCGAAATCTGTGATGGAAGGAACATTCTTCTTTCCCTGTGTCCCCTCCAACAGCTATAGAAGAAATGAGGATTTTCTTTTAATCTGGAAGTGTTCTAGGCAAAGCAGGCTTGGGGAGTACATAACTTGTAATTTGCAACTTTAAGCAAGTGATAATTTATACTCTTAACCAAACTGCAGTTGTTATGGGAGAAAACACTCTAAAAAAAGGCCAGAGAATAGTGACTTTTCAGAGTCAGCAGTTATGAAATTAAAATAGGGTTGGCCTCACATTGCATATTTTTGTCATTAAAGGCAACTGAAATGATAGTGCTGACAGCTTTGGTATGAAAGAGTTTCCTTTTAACACAGACTTAATGCTCTGACAAATGCATTATGTCAGTGGGGTAAAAGCTTCTGCTGAATATCAAAGACATGCTTCGGGATAGACATGGGGTCTATAACTTCCTAGGCGTTGGGCTGCTGATCTCTGTAGGACACATCCAAGGGCTCCATAACTGGTGTAAATTAAATCCACCTTTTTCTTTGATTGCAGGAGTGTACTGATTCAAATAAGCAGGAGGAGAAAATGGACACCATAACACTGATAGAGTGAAAAAGTCTTGCCTAAACAATGACAACTCTGCAAATCCACCTCCTACAGCAGACAAGATGAAGAATTCTATAGACTCACTTTCCTGGTCTCCTCTCCGATCTTCACAGATAAAAGATTTCATCTGTCCTCAGTCAGTTTTCTCAACGTGCTTCATTTGATCCAGGAATGCTGTTATGCAGCTGTTGCTTAAGTTGGTGGAGAAATCAAGATAAAGTTCTGGAGAGCTGGACAGAAAACTTCAGGAAGCATTAGATGCAGAGAAATTACCTTCTATCTAGCCTCACTTTTGATAATTTCCTTGTTTTCAGCACTAGCACATAAACACTTCTTATTAAGCCAACATACCACACGGCATAAGTGTTCCAAAAAAACCCAAGTCAGAAATGCAACTGGCAGAATTACTGCAGACAATACATTTTCTCAAAACAATCCATATTTAAATATTTTATAATTGCAGTACTCTTTAAAATTGATCATGTCTGAATTTACTTTATTATTTTTAGCCACAAAATTTACTTCACCTCTTTCGGTGGAATTTTTCCATTAATGGCATAAACCAGGAAAAAAATTGTTTTGTGTGGGTTTATACAAACTCCTGTCAAGTGGGATGAATTGAGCAACAACAAATATTTTTCCCTTTAAAAAAAAAAAAAAGGTTTTACTAGAAGTGGGTGTCAAAATACCTCAGATCTTTCGCACATGAAACTTTAAAATACAGTTTCCCTCACTGAACTGCAGGACTCTCATTTATAGCCTCCACTGTGAAAATAAGAAGAACAGCTTGCCTGCACTTAATCATAAAGTATACCAATCTCAAAAAGTGTGTGTGTATGTGTGTCTGTTTCTTTCCATACCTGGGAACTTTTATGCAGAAATACATTCTCTCCACCAAAACTGGAGAAAGGCTTTTTCCTTTAGAATTTGTAGCTTGGGTAAAAGCAACCTTTTGAGCCAGTCAGCAGTTCTGCATTTCTTAATTATTATTCTTTGTTTTTTAGAATAAACGAACAAAAAAGCCACAATACAGCAGCATGTCATCAGGACTAACAGTCAGAACCACCACATCAATCTCTTTGTCCTCCCTTTCATGCTGCGCCCTCACTGATCCCCTCCATACTCCCCAGAACCAACAGGTCTCCTCACAGGCTTACTGACTTCTTATACACTCATCTGCCATCTGTTGTGATGGTCACTCTGTATCCAACCTGAGGAAATAGTGACTTTCTACTCTGTGGTGGTGCAAGTGGCTCCAGCCACTCGGTCTCCCGAGAAAAACTCAGACAACCAGCTGTGGTAGTCAGCAACCCAAGTTTAGCATGTATCTCTCAGTCATGGTGAGAACCCATGATTCCCTTGTTCTGCTTTTCACAGGTTTTCTCCCAATTGGTTAATGTTTTCCCCTCCCTGTTTTATGTATGAAGTTATGTATATTCATATCCCTTGTTTAATATGTATCAGCTCTAGAAAGTTCTTGTTCCTCAACCCCCCATTGGATCATTCCCTGAGTCCCTCCTATGTGTTGTTCCCATTGGTTCCCTTGCTGTCAACCCCGCCTACTTGCCCCTATCCGATTGGTGGAGATCCCTCTCCCCACCTATTCTGTACCCAGTATAAGATCCCTGGACCCTCCTACCAATTGGCCTCTTCGTCCCTGTCTTTTCACCAGAATAAACGTGTGTGGAACACGTACAGAGAGTCCCCTCTCTTTCTTCTTTGCCTTCACCTGTGTGCCTGCTTAACAGTGACAGGAAGATACAGCCCCTTTTGGGTGAGGAGCTCTACCCCGTTTTCATTGTGTGTTGGGCACTGAGTGCTGCCTTCCGGAGGGGCTTCAGCGTTGACCTCCGGGCTTTGTTGTGTCGGCATGCGAGGGGTAAAACCCCCTTCTGCCAGCTCACAGCTGCAAAACCCATCACTCCTCCTCATGCCCACCCATAAATCCTGACTTTGGCAATGGTTGGGCTGTGCTGTTGTCCTGGGGTGATGTTATGAAGCCACTTTATTCCTTAACCATCTGCTCAATGCCCCAGGATGCTCTGCCTTTAAGATGGGGCCGGAGCCAGGACCCGAGGGGGCGTTGAACGGTTCGGCCCAACGGCTCCAGGGTCTGGGCAGGGCTTGGGAGGGAGTGTGCTGGGAGCACTGTGCTGCCTTTCGGGTTTCCTTTGTGTTCCAGCTAGCTGGGAAAAGGATCTGTTGGGTTTTTTTTCTGGTTCTTTTTTCCTTTTTCTTCCCCTTGCCTCACTGCCTCCCTTCCCTCCTCGGTGGTCCGGGGAGCCTGCGGGGGTGGCCCCAGTGTGTTGGGGTCTCCCCCCCGCCATGGAGCCCTGGGAGATGGGCCCTGGGGGGGAGACATGGGGTTTCCCTGCCCCTGGTCAGCCTCATCCCCCATTGGTTGGTTTGTGTTCCCTGGTGTGGCCAAGGACCCTTGGGTCCTGTGACTGCGGAGTTCCTGAGTACAGCCCCGGCCATGCGGCTGGAGAAATAAACATCTCTCTGGAACATCTACCACGAATCTGTCCATATATACTTCTTTTCCACGGGACTCCTGGTTTGATATATGTGTGTTGCAGTAATCCCCACTGTAACAACTGGTGGAGGAATGAGGGCAGGACACCGATCCCTGAGGAAATTCGTGAGTAAAAAACCACTCTAGACCTCTCTCTTCTCATCTTGGTTTGGATATTCTCTCTGGACTATGGAAGAATCATGGGAAATGGGGCTCTCTGAGCCCCAGAAAAAAATGTATTTAGAAGTAAAAGGAATCATTGAACAACAAAACAAAAAAGTAATGCAACCGGGAGATCCAGAACATTTCTTTATCTGGCTTTTCAAAAGGTTCTCCTATATTTCTCGAGACTTACTTTTTGATATCGAACCTCTTGGATCTTATGAGGGGATACAGATCTCTTCTGGGACGAGATCTGGGATAAAGTAAGGGATCAAAGAGAAGCTTTCCGTGCATACCTTCTAATCAGGGAAGCTCTTGAAGAGCATTTTTATGGTCCCATTACCCCTAAAGCAGAAGATCATACTTATCCCATGGCCGAGGCCGCACGGCCGCCATCCTGGGAGCACATGACTGCAGCCATGCCGGCGGAGGTGCCCGTGCTGGATGCGCCCGGCCCCCTCGGGAGCGCGCTCCTTATCACGGACCCCATCCCTGTCTCGGGGTCCCCGGCCACGCAACCACAAGTGAGGGAGCGACGCCACAGGCGCCGCGGGTGCCGTGGGCCACGAGCAGCCAGGAACCGGCATCGGCGTGGCAGCCCGCTCTGAGCACACGGCTCGGAGAGCCCTGCGGAGGGAGAAGCGGCGATTTCCACAGCGACACGAGAAGCCGCGCAGCGCCGAGCCGGAACAGGGCCGCACTCAAAGCAGCGTGGAGTTGGCGGAGCGGAACCGCTCACAGGGCACGGAGCCAGCGGCGATGGCAACGCGGGGCCGCGCAGAGCCCAGATACGCCGGAGCAGCGCCGCTCGGAGAGCGCGGAGCAGCCACAACGCGGGGGCCCGGCCGAGACATCGGAGTCAGCGAGGCAGCGGCCACGGGGGACCAGCAGCCACGACAAACACACAAGCACATGATAGGAGAAGTTATAGCAACGAAAATCACAGGAACTGTGAAATGGTACAATGTAAAAAACAACTATGGATTTATAACACGAGATGATACAGGGGAAGATTTATTCATCCACAGAACTGCCATTAAAAGGAATAACCCTAAAAATTACCTGCAAAGTGTAGGAGATGGGGAAGTTGTACAATTTGATATAGTACAAGGAAAGAAGGGTTTACAAGCAGCGAATGTTACTGGGCCTGGAAGTATTCCAGTCAAAGGCAGCCCTTATGCACAAAATTACAAACAATATCCATCCCAGCAATTTCCCTACCCACAGCCTACTTTCCCCTTTTACCCTATACCCAATATGAACCCCTTCCTAAGTTTACCCTATCCTCAGTTTATTCCTAATCCGTTTCTCACCCCGTGGCTTCCCTATGCAATTCCATTTCCCTACAATTCCTCTCTGATGCCGAGGGGGGGATGAAAAGGGGGAGGGAAGAAGTTAAACCCTCTCCTGCCTCAGTTTCCCCACAAAGCATGCTCAGAGAGTTCTGTCTCCCTTCTGTCAGCCCTAAGATGTTCCACAGAATCTGTTTAGACATTTAAAGACTCAGGAGGGTGGCTTGTTTTGTCTTGAAACTGTTCTTGTTATGTTTATCCAGTTGTTTTCATTCTCCTTTTATTAAAATAAAATGGGTGAGATGTTGGGGTCTCCCCCCCTGCCACGGAGCCCTGGCAGAGGGGCCCTGGGGGGGAGACACGGGGTCTCCCTGCCCCTGGTCAGTCTCATCCCCCATTGGTTGGTTTGTGTTCCCTGGTGTGGCCAAGGACCCTTGGGTCCCGTGACTGCGGAGTTCCTGAGCTGAGCCCCGGCCGTGTGGCTGGAGAAATAAACATCTCTGAAACATCTACCACGAATCTGTCCATATATACTTTTTTTCCATGGGACTCCTGGTTTGATATATCCTTGTTACAGTAATCCCCGCTGTAACACCAGTGGGCCCGCAGGGTGGCCCTGGCTGGTCCGAGTTTGCGTGTCTGTTCTCCTCTGGGAATGTGTAGTGTTTCGAGGGGTTTTTTTTATCCTGTTCTACCCTTTTTTGTTGGTGTGTTAATAAACAGTTTGATTTATTTTTCCTGCTTCCACTTCTTGTGATCCATTTGTCTCATTGATGGAGGAAAAGGGGAGGAACACTCATTCCAGAGTGTTTCCTTCTGACGTTTTGTCTCAAAAACCAAGACAGCTGTTAAGAACTACAACATCCTGTAACTCTACCCAGAGTGCTGTTCCTGCCATCCAAGACATGCCTCTGAGGAAAGTTGGAATTACTGTTGGAATTACCAAGAGTTTATGTGGGCAAAGGAGCAATGCATGTCAATTCAGCTCAGCCTTGTTGCTGATTCCTATCTCATTAGCTGCCCATTAACTTTAACTTCTCCTTTGTCATTACTTCTGCAAAGTTTGTCTCCCCTTGCACTGACTGTCCTTGTTTGTGATTACATTTGCTCAGACCCATTAGCATTCCTGTTGCAAAAACGAATTTCATTTTGTAACATTCTGGAAGCGCTATTTAAATCTCTGATCTCACCACTGCCGCATTTTGAGGCCATGGCAATCCTCTGCAGCAGTGTTTGACTTACTACTTTCTGAGAATTTAATTATCACACTATTTACTACTACCCTTGCTTGAGATGACTGGAATAATCAAAACATGGAATAACTTGAGCATTTTTGTTTACGTGTCTCACTGCCCATGGAGAACTTCATGGGACCTCCAGTAATGGCAGTTACACAACAAGGAAGGATCATGGTGGGGTTGGGGGAGCAAAAACGTCACAGTGATTGGAATTGAGACCCACCTACTGCTTAGCACTGGGGTTGCAAAACCTCTTGGGAGACAGAAAAACTGGGAGAATTGCAAGGTGGCTTGTTCTTTTTCAGGTCAAGGTGGCTTTCTCCTCATCCACATTATCTTAGTTTGCATCAGTAAAATGTGTGTTCAACCATTTAAAATATCTATCACATTCATCGGTAAAATATCAATAATATGTCATGGATAAGGCTTATCTGATACTTGATTTAATGTTCAACATAAATAATAAAAATTATATTTTATTTGCATTATTTGCAGGAGGGGATATTGCAAGACAAGGCCTGGATATTTTCTGTTTCTCTCATTCTCTGATGGGTATTACATACCATATATCCTGTAATAATCAATGCACCAGTGCTCAGAAAAGAAAAGCTTACATTAGGGAGAAGTTTGGCAATGGAGCTTTTGAAAGAGCAATGTATATTTGTAGTGAAACACAAAATAAAAAAGAGAAGAGCAGGGCTTCAAGGCAAAAGAGGGATAGAGTGTTTATGACCTAGTTACTACAAGGTACCTTTCTCTTCTGCTAAGTGCATTGATTTCTTGGTCATACTCGTCGTGTAAATAGGGCAGCTGAAGATAGATTATTCCTCTTCTCAGGTGCAAGCAGATTTTCACAAAATCAAGGAGAAGAAAGAAAATACAATTCACATCTAGGCAGTCTATGAGCTTGCTTGTTTGTTTGGATTTTCCCTGCTCCCCTCAAAAGAAGCTCTTGTATGCCTCTTGAGTTTACTAGGATATGGGGACTCAAAATTCAGGGCAGTAATTTCCATGGATTTCAGCTTTCTTTTAGGCATTGATATCAGCTTTTTAAAAGCATATAAACATGGGAGCCCTAGTATTTCTTATGTCTGGAAGGCAAAAGATTCTTAGCTTCTGTTGACACTTTCATATACAGGGCAGAAACCTGGAGAAAGATGGCTCCTTTATGAAATTCAGCTTTATCAAAGCAGACAGCTGTCAGCTTCTTACCCAGAGCACATATGAGGAGCCACAACCCAGCCCCCTCATGCTGCACTAGGGATTATTCCGGTGCTTCTGCCTGCCCTTGATCCTTCCCTGCCACAAAGCAGAAACATGAGAGAGAGGCAGCTAGCAAAGACCCCTCTGCTGCTTCTTAAGGCATAGGCAGCCTTTCCAGGGTAGGAACTGTGCCCTAGCCTCGTGTGTCCCTCACCAACTGTTCAGAGGCCCTTGCACTTTAGAGGGATGCAGGGGTCCACCAGCACCCTCAGGTTGGGGCTTGGCCTCCTGCCCACCCTGGGGATTGCCGCAGGCAAGAGCACATTTGTTGTGGTTCTTTGGCTTCAGCTCAAGAGAAAAGTGGCCAAGGCAGTGGTGACCATGCCAGTGCCCCAGAACATGTCCTGGTCCCCTGTCCTCCCAAGCACAGTGCAGATTCTTGGGCTCAAATAACAGCTGGAGAGCTGCTGGCTCCTCACCCCCAGCACAGAGGCAGAGCCTTGATGTTTCTTGCTGAGTCAAGTGGGCCATAAGCCTGTGAGGGACCAAGGACTAGGCTGTCTCATGGAAACAAGATGGTATCACAAGGGTTCATGGTAAAATAGATGGCCATGGCAAGTGGCAAAGGGTGAACCTCAGAGTAAAACCCCCCTAAGTGGAAGTCAGGCAGGAAGTCATGGACATCACTGACCCCAAAGGTCCTATGTTTCTCTCCTGTCTGGATAAAGGAACCTGAGTTTTGGTATTGAAAACGAGAAAAAAGGGGCGAGTGCTGCTCTTTTTTTCCCTGGTTTTTCTTCTTCCCCATCTTCCTTTTTCTATCTACAACCTTCCCTATCAATCAGTGATCCCATCATGGTGAGACTGAACTAACCTGCTTTCCAAAGGGGTGTCTGAAAGTGGCCACACTACCGACAAACCGGACTTCTCCTAGAACTGACTGGCACCTGCTTGTCTTCCCCATGAGCACCGAGGATCAGCAGGCATAATTCAAACACCACAACCACAATGTTCACTGGGCACTGGCTTGATAAGAGAGAGCCATGAGACAGCATTTTTACTTCCCCTGTGCTTTGCTGCTCCTGCTCATGATATTTAAAGAGCATTATGGGATTCTGTGCACTTAATAACTGCTCCCTCAGAAGGATTTGGTTGCTGAATACAAATAAGAAGCTATGTGATTACGTTTCACGCATTCTGATACATTTTATTACATTTTACTTTTTTTTTTTTTTTTTTGTAAGATAAAGGAGAATTCAAGCAGAGAGGAAATGCTTTCTTTGCAAACAGTCTTATTGCCAACCTTGTACCTTACAAATGCTCAGGATAATGCTTGTCCCTCAAGATGCGTGGCTGATTTTTAAATTGCAAAGCGTAGTATTTCATAGGTGTTGTAATATTTGAGGAAGCCTGTCACAATCATCTCCAATTATCTCAGGTTGAAAACACAGATGCCTAGGCAGATTCCGGCTACCCAGATATTGGTAACATTTTATTTCTGCTTACATCTGGGAGGAGAAAGTTGTCACTCTTTACTTCCCTAATCTATTCCATTACCTTGATAGCCTCCCTCCACTCAAAATGTTTGCTCCCTCTGTTTCTCCTCTCCCCAGTCTCCTAATCCTGCTTTTTATCACATGCCACCTTTTCTCAAACACCTGCATGGAGGCTTTTCTTACCTTGCTCACATCATCTCCTTTCCATCCTCCTGAGTTCTCAGTAGACTCCATCTCATGTCCCACTCTTTTGACTGGCTCCATCTCTGCTCTGCACTCTCAGGACCCACTCCCACTCTCCTGTCCTTGTTCACCATTCTAACTTACCCCTACCCTTATCCACACCTTCCCTCCTGCCCCAGCTGCCTCTCTGCTGCTACCCCTACTCTCTCGTTGCCTCACTGCCTTCCACTTCTGGCAGATGCATGGTTTGAGGAAAACATTACTATGGCCGTGTAATTGGTGAAAAAGCAAGCGTACATTTCTGCTGCAGAAGATCTGCCTGTGTAGCACACATAATACATCTCAGGCGTGGGTGCTTCGTATCCATCAGTACATATGCAGCCTGAAATTAGAAATCTGAAATCCTAATTGTATACTCAGTAATGGGACCAAAATGTTGCCATGGTGAAATAACAGGCAGAAGGATCAATGATAAGACATTAAAAAATGAGATTTCACCACAGCATAATGTCCCACATGAAGAAAAGCTGTCTACCCCTGTACTGTAGTGTCTCTCATTTTGACCAGAATAAAGGAGATTTTGTTCCCATGTCATCAAATTTGCTTCAGTTGTTGGGTCTGAGGTGATCCAGAATAGGAGCTTCTGTAGTGCTTTTCACCAATCTGCAGAGCTTTGTGCCTTCATGATGATGTGTTTCATCCCCACTCCACACTCAGCACTCCTGACAGCATGCTGGTGAAAGGCACAGTGCTGACAGCTACTGTAGAGGCTGGCAGCTGCATCCAGCCCAAATTGCTCTTCTTGTCTGCTGGGACTGGGACTGAAAGTAGTGGGCTGAAATTAGAGAAAGGAAAGGGGTTTTTGTTCCTCAGGAAAAACTCTATAACTTTAGAGTTGGTGAAACAGAGCAGTTGACTGCTGGCAGATCCCAAAGAGACCCCAGCACAGGAGGGTTTTGGGAAGAGGTCAGACTAACATCTCTCAGAACAGGTTTAGATGGAGATCCTGCCCTGAGGCAGGGGATGCTCTGGGTGACCTACCAGGCCCTGACAGAACTGTTTTCTGTGAATCTGCTTGAGGGTTTTCTTGTGGCCATTTCTGTGGCTCCACAAAATGTCAAGGAGTTTCCTTCTACTCATCTTTACTTAACTCTTCATCCCCCTTTAAAAGCTCATGCATTGTAATGTGACTATGTATGTTTTCAGAAGTGCTTAGTTTTACTGACAAAATATTTATTTATAACTCTTAAAGCTCACTTAGATTAATGCCTGGATTCTTTCTATTTAACATCTAATGGAGAAGCTGGACATTTTCTGTTATCCCTTCCACAAAGCTGGATTTTGCATGGAATCTCAGAAATGCATTAATTTCACTATAACTTCTTTAAATTTTTAATGCTCTTGTCAGCTAATCTGTCTGATAGCTTAATTACTCTTTCAGTCTTCCCAACAGGCTGCAACAGAGTACAGCTTCTGATAATTTCTGACCTTTCCTTTTTTTTTTTTTCCCTAATTAATTCCATTTAAATTGGGAAGTTTGGGTTTTTTTCTGAAACTTTGCTTCACATGCAAATGGATATTGCCAGTTATTTTTTTCCTTGAACATCTCAGGCAATATTTTCATAAGAATATTGGAAAATATGATCAAGAAAATAGTGGTTTAAAATGGGTGCAAGACTAACTGAAAAGCCCTTCTGAAAGAGTGGATATTTCACTGTCAATATGGGAGGGCATTTCCAGTGGGGTCAGTCCTGAATATATGAAATACTTTCAGTGATGATCTGGATGATAAAATACACTGTATGCTTATAAAAGCTGAGCATGCTACCAAGCTAGCAGGGGTTGTGGGCACATCAAAGGACAGGATCAGAATTCAGAATGATCTTGATAAATTGAAGGGCCTGAAATCAATAAGATGAAATTCAATAAAGACAAGTGCAAAGTGATACACTTAGCACGGAGAAATCAAATGCACAAATACAAAATGAGGAATAACTGGTGAAGCAGCAACTCGGCCAGAAAAGGTCCTGGGGGCATTGTATATCATGAGCTGAATATAAATCAGCAACATGATCCTGCTTTAAAAATGGCTAATGACATTCCCAGATGTATTAATATACAAGTTATTAAAGGAAGTAGTTGTTTTCATTTACTTATTTACTTGATACTGGTTAGGTCAGTAACAAACCACCAGGTTCTACTCTGAACAGAAAGTTTAGTGAAAGAGCAACATAGCAGAGAAGAAAAAAACAAAAAAGACTAGAGAACTGCAGAATTTACCCTATAAAGCAAGACTGAAAAAAATCTATTGTTTCTAGTGAGAACAAAGACCATTTTAAAATATATTTTAAAAACCCTTTGCAGAAACCACAGTAAAATGAATTGTTTTGCCAATTGAAGGAGACAGGAAAAGTTGCTGTTGGCTTAATTTTGCAGAAACAGAGACTCAAACTTGATATTAATAGAAATGAAGGGACAATAGTTCAGCACCGTATTGTAGAATATCCTTATTTGGGTAAGTGGTATTGTTGGAAGCTTTTAAGACCGATTGGAGAATTAATTTCTAGTTCTGGCCTAGGTGTACCTATCTTACTTCACAGTAGGAAAATTAATTGAATAACATGTCTTTTGTTCTTTAACATAATATGAGGCAGCACTACAGAACTCCACTTTCAATTCTTGCTTTAGTAGTTGTCTCGCTCAGCTTTTAATTTCAACAAAAACCCCTGAAGACGGGGCATGGAGTGGAAGTGCCCTTTTTGGAATTGCATTGATAAGATGCTGACACAAGGGTCAATTACTTTCTGAGCACACATCGCAATACCAGACAAACACAGAATAAAGCCCTAATTCCTAGCCCACTGGATCTACAATTTGAGAGCCCAAAGGAGCGCAGATCCATAGAGGTGCAGAAGGACTTCAGGAGATAATATTAATCAGCATTGCAGTGGTACAAGCACAGGAGCAGTGTATTTGTCAGTTTTTGTAGGTTTTGCAGCCAAGGAAGATGTTGAAGTAGGATCTGAAGGGAAATAACAAAGTACTTTTGCCAGGTAGTCTTTTCCAAGCACTAGAATAGGAAAAAAAAATAAACTAATTTTTTTATAAAATATGAAAGGCTGGTGGGAGGTTGGTATTCAGGCCAAAGAAGAGTGTTTATCTGTATAAAGGATGGGAAATGATAGATCACAGAAGGAAACCCTGAGAAGAAAGCAGATATTGGTACTCTGGAGGGTTAATGAGGATTTACAAAGACAAGGTTGCTATTGTTAATACGGCAGGGTGGGAAAATTGGACGTACAAAATGATTCTGAATGGATGAGAGTTAGAAAGGCTGCTTTAGCTTGAGATGTGAGGTGACAGCTTAAATCCTGGACAAGGCAGTATCTTTGACAAAATGTGTGGAAGAGTCTTGCATAATCTTGATGTGACAACTGAGAGAGACTTCAGGTAACACCGAATAACAAGAATAATTGACAGGCAGGGTAATGAAATTGTCAAAAGCAAGAGAGAGAGCAGGAATGGAGAGGAGTTAGGAAGAGAGATAAATTTTCTCTCAAAATACTGTGCTTGGATTGGCAGTGGAAAATCCCAAACTGGATGCCAGGGAGACAGGTCAGATCTGGGACAGAGAATCACACTTCTAGGTCATATTCCCTAACCTCTCTTTCTGCCCCTTCATACAACTAAGGCAATTCGTCATCTGCAGGAACATTTCTGGAGATGCGGACAGAAAGTGCAGAGGGACACCCTACATAGGACCTGGAGGGAACATAAAACAATTCCCTGGAGAGTAGAGATAAATTGTAGTAGGCACGGGAGAGGACAGATTAAAAGGAGCCAGATAAAATCAAGAAGCATGACACAAGGTATATGACACATTAACTTTGCTACAACTCAGTACTATGTTCTAGTAGGGACAAGTATGTGACAGCCCTCTTCCCAGAAACTGAAGCCCTAACCTGCTGGGACCATGAATTTTTTGCCATCCAAACCAACTAAGTGTATTTCAACTTCTCTTCTCAAGGCTGGGGGAGGCTTTATAAATCTTTCAAGTGACCATCTGTTACCAAATGCTGTAATTTTTGCACATCTTGCTCAGGTCTGTACATAGCCTCTTTCATAATTAACCAGTGCATAAACTCTGTAATGCATTTCTGGTACTCCTCAACTTGTGACAAATGGTGTTTGCCTGGAGATGTCAGCTCCTGTATCTCCAGGATTGCCTGACTAGAGAAAACCACTGCCCAGCACCGAGCCCATGGCTGGCTCTGGAACAGGCAAAGCCCCTCTGCTGGAGTCTCAGCAGGGCTTTCTGCTACCACCTGAGCCAGTATCTACATTGCAGCTTTGTGTGACCAGGTGGGAATGACAAGAAGACACTCAACCCAAAAAGCTCCTTATCTAAGCAGAAAAGGTGCTGATAAGGCAAAGAAGACTGGTTGTGACAAAACCTCCAGAGACAACATGGTGAAGTTAAGCACAGCTTCCTTGGGTTGTGTGACTTTCTTTTAACTGCCTTTATTATTTTCAGAGTGCTACTCAACATTTCCTGAGGAAAAGACTAATATTTATTGTCTGAAGTGTTACAAAATTATCCTGATTTTATGGCTTGAGCAATGAAGATATACAGTGGGTAACATTTACTCTCTCAGAGGGATCTGGAATTCATCTGTAAAATAACCATTCTCTTTCTACATTATTAATAGACTGCTGCTGTTTCTAATATTTTTTAAGTTTATATGGTTTTTTAATTTGAAAATCTGGGGGGTTTTTTAATTTCTCTTGACTATCTCAGATGTCTCTTGCTATGAGTAATGAAAAATTAAACAGTGTGACTGTAGCAAGAGGACATTTAGATCAGGAAGATGAGCTGACTCACAGGGAGTGCGTGCCCTTTTTCCTCTGTCGTGCTTTCCACAAGGCCTCCCAGCACCACCAGCCCTGGCTTCTCTCCATGGAGAAGAACTCGGCATAGAGACATGTACATGCAGCTAGAAATCTTACAAGGTCTCTCCTTTTTATGTTGGGAAAGTGCTTCTACTTTTACAGTTTCCTATACACTTTAATTTTTTAAAAAACAATCTTAAAATCTGTACTAAAATGCTGCTATGAATTTTATAAATTGATGTCCAAGTCAAGAAATGAGATGAGTACTGGAAAGAGAAAGACCTGCCTGTTCCAGCTTGAGGGTCTCTTTTCTGGGTGTAATTTTCTCTATTTCATTACTTATCATTTGAAGATCATAAAATATCTTTTCTTGACCCTTCTGTAATGTTCTCTGTTACACTGAATTTAAGAATTGAGATTACAAATACCAAATAAGGAGAAAGAAAAAGACTCAATTTCATCTCCAGTGGACAGGCTTTATTTCTTCTCACTACTTGCTGCTTTTATTCACCAGTCTAGCTCCAATGACAGTGGAGATTTATATCTGCAGCCATGGCAGAAGAATTGGCCTAGGCACTGAAGGAGATGAATACTTCAGAAACAATGGACAAATAGTTCAAAACCTCACTGTCGTTTTTTCTCCATAGCTAATCCATAGAGGATTTGCACTCCCTTCAAGAACAAACTGCATGGAAATATACTCTATATATTCAAGAAATATCAGCCAATATTTGCAACTTCTCAGAAGTTTCTGAGTAAACTGGAAAAAAAAGCTTTATGTTCTCAGCCCTGGAAAAATATCACCAGAGCTTTAAACACAGAATTAGGCTCCCTTCCTCCTTATGTCTTGGGCTAGAACTAATTTAATAGCTTTCTATCAGTGGATGTCTCAGGGGGAAATGTGCATAAACCTGTCCTTTTTCTATGCCACCGTTGCATCCCTGGGAAGCAAACAAAGGCAGACCCACTCTGTATCACCTAATGTTCCTTGTCATATGGGGATTTCCACCTCTGAAAGATTTAAGTTTGCTGAGATGCCTGTTCTTGCTGCACTTTTCTCATTTATCGCTCTGTGGATGCATTGTAGACCTCAGGTGCACACAGGCTTGCACTACATTAAAAAAAAGGGTGAAAAGCAGAAGGAGCCAAAGCCATCACTGTAGAACCAAAGCCTCATGAAAAATATGGCCTTTGAGTCATTTTAGATCTGAGGCCAGAAAATACATTTATACAGATTCTGGAGTTTGTAAAAAAAATGTTGAGGTGAAGTTGTACTTTCTTTTCCTATTATTCAAATTTCCAGGACTTAGAGTAACAATCTACATAGCCTGTTTTTATCATGATAAAAAATTTTCAAGGTGATTTAAAAAAAAAAAATTATAGACAAGAATTTATAAGACTTTTATTCATTTTTAAGTAAATATGTGATTCTATATGACAAGGATTATTGGAACAAACATCAGATGTTAAATGCTAAGTCAATGCTGACTCTGAAAAGAAAGTTAAAATACTAAAAGTAAAATTGAGAAAAAGAAAAAATCATCACTGAAAATCAGAATGCTGTTGTTGAGAATGTTGCATGTATAAAAACACAGCTGCATGTTGCTCCTGTGAAAGGGAGATGGAGCTTGCAGTGACACATGTAGATATATCCCAGGTAATACCAACAGTGTTTTCCAATGAACTGTTTATCGTACTATAATGTCTAAACATCATCAAATTGCATAAACACCAATAATTCACATAAAAAAGAGATCTGGGATCTTTCTTATTATTAGTAAAGGAAGTTGCCATAATTTTTTTCATTAGCTGGAGTACAGATTTTATGTGTGTATTTTTAGCACTTTTTTCTCTCTTCATAATGCACAATTCTTAAAGCATTAAGATCTAGCCAGAATCTGTTCCTGAACCCACTAAGCAAGAAAACAAGCACAGAAAGAGAAATCAGAGAACCTTGGCTGTTACCCTGGCACATTTCTAGCCTGCTCCCAGCCTCCTGTTTCCATGGCTATCTGAAGCTGTAAGTGCTACTGCAGTGCGTTGCATCTCCTGAGTGTCTTCAGCTAGATAGAAATGAAGTAATAATCTTTCCCTATTTAAAACAGGTAACAAATGTAGTTAGAACTTGAGGAGAGGGGATAACTGTAATTCATAAATACACACTTTCCTGGCCTTAACCCCAGGAACTGGGAGGTAAACCACAAGGCCAGCTTTTCTGATTTAGACCCAGGGGAAAACACGGATATAGCTTATGGGATTCTATTTAATGACAGGTTCAGGATACAAGCCTTTAATTTACTATATGTATTTACCATTACTTTCAATCAAAATCTAGACCTGATGGATGTGCATCTAGCCTCTTCTTCACCTGTAGGGCTACAGCCTCAAAATGTGAAAGGAGATTAATGGACACAAAAGAAAAAACTCAAAATGCCCGTAGGAAATAGAGTAACTGCAACCCTGGGGCAGCAAGGAAGCAATACCAGATTAACTTTCCTACTGGGAGCAACACACCTGAATTTCTGAATTCTCACCTCAGGGACTTGACCCCCATGGTTAAATGTCGCTCAGGGGCTGGCAGTGACTGCTCTCCCTTTCCTGCTACTGTCAGCTCTGCCTTACTGTCTCTGGGCTACCTCTCTTTGTGGGAAGGGCTGATGCCTTTCCTGGTCTTAAAATCAAGAGTCGTACACGGTTAGAAGGGGAAAAGGGATTTTACCTTGGTATTTATTTTAAGGATCCTTAGGTGCACATGTCCAGGTCATATGCATTGAGATGCACCCTGCCAAGTCTGCCCCCAAAGATTGGGTATAACATTATAGGTTTTACTAATTAGCATATCTATCAAAGATTCCCCAATGAGAGGCTCAAGTGAGCTCCCCTCCCCAAGGAACCTTCCCCTGGATGGTTCTATCTTGGTTTTATAGAATATGTTCTGGAGAGGACCTTGGGGTCTGGGGCACACTGATCCCTAGCTATGAAGCTTCTAAAATGTTTAGTCTCTTAGCTGAACAAACAAGTCCAAGAATGTAGGCAGAAAGGACTAAGAATACAGAAGTTGTAAAAAGGTATAACAGGGGTATAAAAGAAAAGGCAAAAAATCTTCATGGCATCAGGGCCACAGTCACTTTGCTGAGGCTCTTCTCTCCCCACACCTCCCTGAGCCAGGACTCAGGGAGCACTTGTGGCAGTACAACAAAAAAAAGCACTTTATGCAGCCTAGGGAAGCTGAGTTGTCACAAAATCACCATCATGCTTAATGTGAACTGACCAGGGAAATCTCTCAGTGATTCGGCCTGAATGACAAAGGGTGAACTATCCAAGGTGAGCAAGCAAGGAAATGTAGGTGAAAAACAAAACAAGCCACCTTTTTAGCAGTATGATTTACTTTGAGCATTCTAGAGCTTGGCACCTATTCCAGATGCTTTTTCAGGAATATTTCCCTCTTGTTCATAAATGGTCAGAAGATAATTGTCACACTTATGGAAGTGTTTATTCCTCGTAACAGAAATATCTACCCTGTGAGCATTTACCTTTGAGCTAGCTGGCTGCACTTCTTCTTGGTCTATGGAGGTTAACAGGCATGCTACAGGTCTCATCCCTCCTAACCAAAGGAAGGGGATCTGAAATGCCTTGTCTGGACCCTGCAGGAGAATTGCTCATTTTTTCCACTGACTCTAATGGGAGACATATACAGTGAGATCAGGTTAGTGGCCTACAGTGTAGACATCTCTGTTTGTACAGATCAATCCTCCATCAAGAAAAACGCTGACTTTTTCTGTTATAACAAATTTGATTCCTCTATCCCATCTCTCTCTTGACAAGCAAAACACCTTGTCAAAGGAAAGGTTAAGATAGAAGGTAAAAACACAGGTGGAAATTATGTTGGTGTAAGGATTAATTTGACTGTAAGATAGCAGCATAAAATTACTCCTTGCAGCATAGCAATAAACACAGTATTTTTCGTACATTTCTGAAATATTCTACTGATTTTGCTGAGGACTACCATAGATTTTGGCTGGCTTTTCCATTTCATAGTTGTGATTCCTTGAATTTTTTACATTGTACCCTTGCTCAGATATTAATGGAGCCCTAGTGGCAAGTGTTCAGTAGCGCAGATGAGATGCCAAAGGTTAGTAATGACTTTTGAACAAACACTGCTGAAGTGGCAGTGTGTAGTTGAAAAGACACAATTTCTCCCAGCAGTTCAATATTGTATGTTAACTTTATATGCAGAGAACCTGTGGGTGTCTTTTAATTTGTCAACAGCATGCAACACAGCACTGCCATTTTGTACGCTCGTGGGAAAGTGTTACTGTAGTGGTTTGGCAGAAACACCAATTAAGTGTACTGGTTTGGTTCGAAATATCCATTACTTACTTATTTTCCTTCTGTGAGACAAGAATTAGGAGAAAGCAAAGCAGGCACAAAACTTAAAAGAATATAAAGAAGTTTATTAACAGACCTAAAAGAAAGAAAAAAAGTCAGACTAAACCTTCAGAACACTTCTCCTCCCCCCACCTTTCTCCCTTCTCCTACTGACAACGTAAAAAGACAACCCTTGAGATTTTTTCCAGCCAGGTTACCACCTCTATAATAATCTTTTTCAGTTCACTTAGGGAGAGGAGTCTATCTTGCTCATGCTACAGAGACATCTCCACAACAGTTCTCTCATGGCTTCAGTGTCACAGCAAGACAGCCGCCCGGGTTGGTTCTCTGCTCGCATGTGAAAGTCCCTTCCCTCGACTTACAGCTTTCCCCACAACTGCTTTTGAGGGTCCAATCTTTAGCTACTGGGGTACCATTTTAAGGTTGAGCTGTTCAGAAGCAAAGGTTCTCTTCACCTGTCTCTGGGAGCATCTTCATCTCCAGGAACAGAGGTCTTGTTCTTCCCTGGGAGCAAGGGTCTTCATCATTTTCATCTCTGTTCAAGCTTCTCATCAAATCACAGCTACTTCAACAGTTGCTTATTTCAGCACAGGTACTTTTGCTCACAATTACAGTCATTTGCTTGTTTCAGCACAGGTGCTTTTGCTCACCATTGCAGTTTGAATGCTCCACCCCCCATGCTTTCATGAAATTACAACGGGTACTCTGATGTATCATAGTCCATCACCATAGCTTTACAACAGAATTTCAGCTTCTAGGTTTGAATCATCTCCTCTTTCTCCTCTCTTGGGGTTTCAGCTCTTCCTTCTTCACTGACTTTGGCGTCTTTATGGTGTTTTCTTCACATTCCTTTACCTTTCCTCTTCCTCTGCAGGCTTCATCTGTTCTGGTGAATCTTACAGCACTATGAGAGTTAATCTCACCCAGGCCTTGCAGCTGGAATTCACCTTTTGCTGTTGGTCACCTAATTTCTGCCAGGTGACAGCTGGAGCTCATTTTGGTGTAGCATTTTATTTCAGCGGCTGCACTGGGAGGGGCTGGCCGAGCCATGGGGCCACCTGCACGGAGCAGGGCTGCTGGTGGAACAGGGCTGCGGGGGCTCCAGCGTGGCTGTCTTGTGGCCAGCCTGGCCCGCACTGAGGGGGCTGTGCCGGGTGTCCAGCGAGCAGAAGCGGCTGAGATCTCAGCCAAGCCCCACCGCGGCTGACCCGGCCGGGCCGCACCGAGCAGGGCCCAGCCCGGCCCCGCTGGGCCGCGCCGCGAGTCCCCAGTTGCCTGTCCAAAAGCTGGAAGCAAGAGAGAGCTTTCCTGGGGTTTGTCCATTCTTAAATGTGGATCACAGAGGCGTGTCAAGCTTCTTAAGTGGCTTTAAAAAGTTGCCAATATTCAAACTAGCCAGTTGATTGGTTCTGTTGAGTCTAAAGGAAGCTGTAAGCACCTCTTTACAAAGAATCACTTCCGTGACTGATGGAGCCCTCCTTAACTAAAAACCCAAACTATGCTAAACCATGACAGTTACTTCAACCTAATTGACTCTTTTTGCTGCATGGGAATTATTTACCCAGAAATAGTACAGTGGAGGGTCAATTTGCTTTCGATAAAAGAATCCAATTACTTGGGATCTTTTACGGGATGAAGACATTGCATTGTAGCTGTAGTTCCCCTCTATTGTTAAGGCAAAATTCATGCTGTACTGAACAAACTCTCCTAAGCTCTTACTTTCTTTTTGGTTGTTTTGTAGGGCAAGAAAGGAGGGCTGTTCAACAAAAGAATGGGAAAAGGAAAGTTATTCAAAATTGGTCAGTTTAGCTGTACATGGATTATGTTCCAATCAGATGAACTGAGGAATGAAAACTACACAAGTACTGAATTTCTTTTGAAAGAATTGAGTTTATATTGAGAGTTGTCTTGACATTTAAAAGTTAAGCTGGAAGGTTGAGTCTGTGATACCCTTACTGTAATTCATTCTGCTTTTAGAAATCCATAGGAGAGCAGATCAGGTATTACATGTCCATAGAAAAGAAAAAATTAGGACTTAGTTCTAAACCAGGAAAAAAAAAAAAGAGGAGTGAAAAGTTTCACAGACAAATAAAATTAATGTCAATTCCAGATACATGGTGGCACAATTCATCAATCAATTTGCTTGTAAACAAGGAGGAAATATCAAGGAGATAAACAACAGTCAACATGGGTTTATTAGGAACAGATTACAAACCAACTTCTCTTCCGTGGTAGCAGGACAGGTTTTGTGGTTGGAAGAAAAGCATACAGGATTTACATTTTGATTTGTGCTGCCCTTTTGACTCCATCAAATGATAGTTTTGTAACCAAGCTTGAGAAACTTTCATGATAGAACCACAACAACCATCAAAACTGGTTGGAAAACAGTAATGTAGAAATAGCTGTTGGCAGCCACGTCAAACCAGAGCTTGTTCAGAGAGGGGCTTGGTCCTGCCTGGAGTGTGCACAGAATTTGTGTGCAGCAGGAGGGACTAAAACCCCCTGGTTATGTACCTTGAAGTCAACAGGGAGCTCAGAGGAGCTGATGAACAGAAACAGAGACCCGTGTGTGGGATGGTGCAGCACAGGAGCATCAATAATAAGCCATACCAATAAAGACACAACTTACACCAGCATCTCTGAGGCTTCTTCTATACTTCTGCTTAGCAGTGGCCACAATCTGTCTCTCTCCAAGTTGTCTTGCTCAGAAGTATGACTAACTGTGCACGTTCATTTGTGTCTTCTGAATGGAAGACCCTGAAACCCACCAGTTTTCTAGTTACAATAGGATACCTGTATCGCTTTCTTCATTTCCTATACAAAGATCTGAAAATATTTGGTTTTTTAATTCATACCTACAATGTAGACTTATACTCATGTTGTGGATAGTTTTCTCTCCCTAAACCATTTCCATAATTTATTTCATACCCTAATAAAAGTTAGAAATGGTTAAACAACTGAAGATCAAGCACTTTCACAGTCCTAATCTGCAATTAGTATTTGGAAGACATTGTAATGTACAGTGGAAAAAGGTGTGTCCTTCCTGGAAATCATTTGTACCTGAGGCATCAGTGAATTCTCCTTTGTTGTTATCAGCAGTTACACCACAAACAACCAGAACTGTTTTCAAGTTGTAAGCAGTGAACAATCATGTATTTCTGAAAATTTTCTGATGTTTTTTAATTAGGAAGAGATATGCAGCTACTAATTGCTTCTTTTTTAATATTGTTCATGCATTGCTAACAACAAATTAATGTTGCTTCCAAGTATTTTAAGTTTGCATAGAAATAAAAAATTCTGTATTTTTTGAAAATGACAAGGTATCAGAATTATTTCTCCCCATAAATATGAAAAACAGAGTTTTCATGAGCAGCAGATGTAAAAAGAAATGAGATTGCAATGCAAGAGTGGAAGATTGAATGTAGGTCTCTGATAAACTTGCTTGAAACATGCACTGGATATTATTAGGATATCGGCTGTCTTCAGTGAAAATTCTATCCTCAAACTATAAAAATTTTTTCATAACAGATACATATTTGTAAAGGTTTTAATTTCAACAAACCAGAACATTTTTGCATACTTCAAAGAGTAATGGTCACAAAGTAAAACACAAGAAGTTCCACCTCAACATGAGGAAGAGCTTCTTTACATTGAGGGTGGCAGAGCACTGGAACAGGCTGCCCAGGGAGTTTGTGGAGTCTCGCTCTCTGGAGACATCCAAAACCCACCTGGACACATTCCTGTGTCACCTGCTCCAAGTGACCCTACCTTGGCGGGGGGGTGGACTGGATGATCTCCAGAGGTCCATTCTAGCTCTAACTATTATGTGATTCTGTGATTCTGTGATTTTTAAGAAAAGAAATTAAAAAGCATTCCTAAGCCTTTCTAAGGTTGGGACACCTACACGTAACAGTTGTTAATATATAGCACATTCTATTTTGAAAATAGTCTGCAGAATGCACTTTGCATGTCCCTGTTTTGTGTTTTATGCCAATTATAATTCACATTACAATAATGTAGATTACGTTGTCCTTGGGCCTCAATTACAATTGTCCTTCCTAATTTTAATTTCATTATACATCCATACAGTGTATGTCCTTTTCCCCATAAATGCCATTATCCTAAGTTCATTTTAGGACCATACTCTTTTTGATCACCAGATGGTAATATTCTGGGCTATACTGACTCCTGATCTAATTCCATCAACCTCTTTGTTCTTATTCAAGAAGCATCCATGAGGCCTCTTCTTATTTTATCTCCTATTTGCATTATTGTAAAAATGATGAGCATAAATGCAATTAGAATTTCCCCTATAGTAATGCAGGCATCTCCTTCAGTTTTCTATTGCATGAATGCCCATGGGCTGATCTCCCTGTTTTAGTAATCCAAACTATGAGCTGGGAATCCTCCAGCTGCTCATCCCATGAGCTGACAACGACACCAGCAGATGTGTGTCTTTTTTTGGGCTCTTTGTAACCTGATGAGTTTCCTTCCTCTCATTCTGTAAGGAGCAGACAGCACATTTTAATTGCTTTATACCCTTCAGAATTTGTGCTCCCATGGTGTGTGAAGGTCAGTGCAGAAGACAGCCAGTGCTAATACAGAGTGCAGTATCTTCGTGAGGGGAGTTCTTCTGGGCAGAGTGCTGGTCCCATCAGAAGGGCAGCAGGGGTTTTTGTGCATCCCTCTAGTTCACAATGCACTGGATCCTAATGAACATATCACAGCATAGTGGGTCATGCCATGTGTCTGCTTGGGTCAAGGACAATCCTCAACCCTACGAATGTGAACATGGCTCCCGTGGCAGATGGGCCATGGGTAGATGGGAGAGTTGCTTGCTCATCATCACTGCCTTGCGTGGTGTTTGTGACCAGGTCTTTGCTTTTTTTGTGGGCACAATGCTGTGCCACACTCCAGATGAACTGAGTCCTTTGGTAAAGCACTCAGGAATCTAAACAGAGCTGTCCCAAATGGGTTTAGTGGTTTTTGAGGGATCCCTTTTATATTCAAAACAAGCCAAATTGACCAAAATGAAAGTGTTTTGTAGGAGTGCTATAAATTCTAAAAAATTCCCATTGCTATTTGGGTATAAATGTGGACATGTGGTTACATTGCAAATGCTTGGAGCTAGGAAATAGCTGTTTCAGAGACACAGTAAATAAGTGACAATTTGAAATTCTCTGCTTTATTTTAAATAAGGTCAAATTCAGTTGCAGATGTACACATCTAGGCATATACCTGCATTATCATAAAAGCATAGGAGCATAGAGAACACTTTGTGCATTTTCATTTGTGTCTTTTTAATTGAAAGATGGATACAAGTAAAACCAATAAAGAATGAAAGTGATACTCTATTTCAGTTAGCCTTTGATGTTGAATAAGCTAAAATCATTACCATTTTCAATATTAATATGGTGTCTGAGCTCACAGTCTGTTACCAGGAGTGTGCTTGGAAGGTGTTGTAAAACAGGATGTTCTTTTCTTACTTTCTTGAGATTGTAAACACTCCTTGTAAAACAGATTAGCATTGCATAACCTTTTTTTTTGTTCACTTCTCTGCAAAGGATTTGACCCATTCCAGAAATATAAAATGCATTTGTTTTGATCAAAATATGATAGTATATTGTGTTCTTCAGCAAGGAGAGGACCCCAAACCATGCTATGTGCAGGTGAAATGAAATTTCAGTCTTACACAAACTCTTTACAAGGGGCAGGCCAGGGATTAGGGCATTCTCTTGGGTTGTTTGTGACACAGAACACAGACACACAAGTGTATTTTCATATCCTTTAATATAATTTTCTATACCCCTCTGGTGAGTACTCATAAATCAGCTCCTTTAATCTGGAGCTCCTTTTATCAGACTTGAACCAATATGTCAGCTTGCCTCTGAAATCTCTGAGCTTAATGGCCATGAAACCAGCCTCTGTTTTGCCACCTGCCACTCTCCTGTAGACAACATTTCCAATGTGATGACAGTATCACCTCATTCCTGACTAAACACCGCTCTCATTCTGCCATAAATCCAGCTGTTTCCTAACCTTGTTCTTTTCCTTTCCTGATGAAGTTCTGTGTGGTTTCCACTATATCAAAACAGAAACGCCCAGGGCCCTCTCAATCAGCTCCCATTTTGATTACTGCAATTTGCCCTTCTGCAGTTCCCCAGACACTTACCTCCCCATCCTACACTGACTGCTTCCTCCAAAACCAATTTGACTGTTTCCATCTCACACATCTCTGCCCTCAAGTTTGAAGAACATCTTCATGCCAAATTTTAACTGCTTCCCCTTGTGTCTACACATCTTTGCCCAACTGTATGGCTGAAGTAAGAAAGCAGAATTTCAGCCCTCCTATAAGCAGCCATCTCTAGCTAATTGACTAAAGCTAGGTTGGGATTCTGCTTAGCTTAAAAAGCATAATCATGTTACATTTATTTATATTATCACCCTGGTAATACAACTTACAGAGTTTATAAGCTGTTGCATCCAGCTGCACCTGTTCCTGTGTTCACGTAGTTTTACACTACTGCTGCCTTTCCCAGTCAGGTATGTCTTGACAAAGCCATTTATTCATCTGAGTGACTCAAGCAGACATGGGCCAAGAAAGAACTTTAAATACTCCCATTATAGTGCAGGATGAGTAATAGAACATAGTTTATGCTTCATTTGTCAGTCACATTTCTGGAAATCCATTCTGTTCCAGAAAGTTAGACATGAATCCAGATGCAGCAGGTGGAGCTTCATTTTACGTGCCAGCAACTGGCGTAACAAGAAGGATTTGGGAGGTGTAAATGCCATCATAGAGAAGTGTCACGTAAGTTCTTCTGCATTGCTAACAAATGTTCACCTTTTGCTCAAAGTGATTTCATTGAATTGCCACAAGTGAGGAACTAAAGCAAACTTTCCCCCAAGGAATAATGATTCAATGTGCTTCATAAACCAAAGTGTAAAGCCTGAAGTAAAAACATTAGACAATATACTCTCTTCCTGTGAAATACATAAAATACTCCTCAAAGGAATACTATCTCATCTATGCTTATATCTATTTTATCTGGAGAAGGTGCTTCCCTCTTTTGGGCTCTATTATGCAGGTACGCTGTGTAATTGAGCCAGCCAGCTTTCTTCCAAGTCCTTTTCTAAATGAAGCATTTTCTGTGGCATTTTTTGGCCAGCTATGCAGGCTCAGGGCTGCAAGAATATCTTCTGCATTTTGTGAAGGAAATCAGAATTTTATTACATTTATGCTTAAAAAAGAGAGAGAAAGAAAGAAAGGAAAAAAGAAATTTGAGGCATTAGACTGATGATGAAAATAGATCCATCACATTAAATGAAAACATTAATTTTTGCAGGACAATCAGGCTAAGGGACAACATCTCCTTGAAGACCACAGGCTTTCTATGAAGCAAGAATTTAATTTTCAGCAGCTTGTGACACCCACCACCCAGGGAAATATCATGCATATATTTGTTTTGATGTTTTTTGATGCCTGCCTTCTTTTGTACTTAAGCTTCATCTTCACATGAAACAATTTCAATGTTTGTGGCTGGTTTTGTAAATATGAAGAGCAAAAGCTGATAACCAGAGATCTCTTTCTATGCAAGTCTCCTTTTTACTTAGAAGCAGAGCATGACATATACATATTTGTATGAAAAGTACTTATATAATTGGTTTTTAAACAGTCTATTTTCCAAACATATTTATGAGACACCAGTAGGTCCTAAAAAGCCCTCTCCAATGGTTGAGCTGGCATGTTATTGCTATGAATGATAGTCACTGATCATCACTTCTGGTGTAGCCTGAATGGTAGTTTGAAATTCTGCATCTCTAGAGATTTGGAGAGAGACAAGCTTTTAAAGGTTTTTTTAAAATAAGGTATGTTAGCTAAAAACCACTTTAGTGTTGGGATGTAAAAGCATTCTTGCCTCCTGTAGAGCTTTGTTTTCATGTAACAAAAGAGCCTAGCAGAGATTTTGCAATAGGAAGGGGCCCACAGCATTTGGATTTCTCAGACTAGCTCCATTACTAGACAGCTAAGAAAGTCACTCCTACTGCTCATGTGTATTGTCATTTAGCTATCTTCTAAAATGACCTGAATTACAGGCCTCCCTTTTTCTCCCTTGGACAAAAGTGAACTTCCTATATACCTGAAGGGCATCTATCAAAACTGTGAATATCACAATACGGTCTGGATTTTGATTAATATGTTATAAACAAACAATCATCAGTAATTCAAGCACTCTAACAGAGGGCTGCAAGTATCTTTTCCTAAGAGAAGTTGGCAGTTGACAGCACCTCGGATGGAAGAGTGGAAATGAGGGGATCTCCATCATCAACACTGCAAGAGGAGGACCAGCAGATTTTTTTCTTAGTTGCACATATTTTCACAACAGCAAAATTTTGCTGGTTCCTGGATTTCAGCTTTTCCAATTCAATTTCCAAACCACAGTTTATTCATGGTGTGCTTGCAACAATTCTTTTGGCTTCCATAAACTTGTGACTATTGTTATCCAAGTTTTACAATTTCTCTGCTATTCTGTTACTTGAGGGTAATTTTAGCTACAGTTTTGTACTAGAGTAGTTTAGCTAACTTAAAACAGAGAGAGTTTCTGACTAATATCTACAATTTCTCTCTGCTTAGGTTCTCAAATTCCTTGCATTGCATTTATCTTCTGTATCAACAGCTGCACTTAGTAGACAGTTATGCTTTTCTCATCAGTCAGCTATGGACATGCAAATTTGCCACTTCCGTGTTCTCCTTAGAAGTCTAATTTATGAACATGAAAAAATATTCCCCTAATCTGTAACTGTTTCCAAAATGCATCTTTTTCCACATACAGCTAATACCACAGCTTTCAAGCATCTATCAGAATATGAAAACAAAGCAAAAACCATTTAATGTGTATTTTGCATCTCTAGCCCATCACTCCCTCTCCATCTTCTTGCTACCCATCCAACTACCCAAATGGGGAAATTCAATATATGACTTAAACAGATTTTAAACAGAAAATAATTTTCATGAGGATGGGAACATGCTGTATTTCTTAGCATAAGCAAGGTGCAAAAAATTTGGACTGGAATATTTGATGCAATGTCTCTATAGACATTCTTACAAAAAATTTTATTGCTTAAGGACAACAACTTTTAATTCAAATATTCCTTACTTCAAGTATTTCTTTTTAGTTTTAGATGACCTTTTTTTTTAAGGAGGTATTTCACATAACCCAAATTTGGTTACTATATTTCCTTCAAAGAGGGTGGTTTTGCATAAAAACTAAATAATAAAATCACAGAATCTCTGAATCATGGCGGGGTTGAGGTTATAAGGAAGCACTGAAGATCACCTGATCCAATCCCCAAGCTCAAGCAGGACCACCTATAACCAGTTTCCCAAGACCACAGCCAGATGACTTTTGAATATCTCCAAGGATGGACACCCCACAATGTCCCTGGACAGCCTGTGCCAGGGCTCGGTCATGCTCACAGTAAGTGTTTCCTGATGTGCAGAAAACTCTCCTCCTGTGTTTCAGTTTGTGCCCATTGGCTCTGTCCTGCCTAAGGTCCCCATGGAAAAGAGCCTGGTTCCATCTTCTCCACACCCTCCCTCCAGGCACTTATCCATAGAGATACCCCCTGAGCCTCGTCTGGGCCAAACTCAGCTCTCAGCCTTTAGCTGTAGAAGAGATGCGCCATCTTTGTGTCCCTTCACGAGATGCTGTCCATCATGTCCATGTCTGTTTTGCACTGGGAAGCCCAGAGATGGACACAGCACTCCAGGTGTGGCCTCACCAGTGCTGAGCAGAGTGGAAGGATCCCCTCCCTCAACCTGCAGGCAGCGTGTTGCCTACCACAGCACAATTCATTGCTGCTGGACAGAATGCTTCAAAGACATATTTTGTAGGTGACATCTTTTTGAGACTTCATCAAATCCAACACCACAGCTTCCTAATCATACAGTCTTTTACTCTTGAGTGCTGTTGACTATGATTTTGCATACAGAAGTGAAGTGACTTAGCAATCACTTACGAGTTTTGTGAGCAAAAACCACAAGCTGCCTTCATACAATACAGAATAGGGTCTGAGTTATCCATTCAAATAAAAAATTATATCAACTGTGGCTCAAATTTTAAGGACACAGTCATTTTATAAAACTGTATTTGGCTTTAAGAAACAAACACAGAGCAAGACTCTAACTAAAAAATATCATGTTAAGAGGAAAAATACTTCATCTAGCCAAAAGAATCAAGTCCAGGTTTTTTGTTACCCATTTTTCCATTTCCAAAATATGGAAAAGCAGAGTTTGCAATAATGAGGTTTATAGATGGTAAACTAGTTGGGTTTTTTTCCCCTTTTGTGCAGCTCCTAGTGCAAGATGACTCCTCATCCACTGCCAGAAATCTTACTTGTACAGCTTACATGTATCTCTGGACTCTCAAATGGGAGGTGACAGGCAGGGTCCTGGATGTACCACTTGATCACCAATAATTTTGCTTCACCAACCAACAAAGACTGAAAATCCACCTCAGGGCACAATACACATGGTGTTTCCAGTGGAAACAGGAAAATATCAAGACTGCTCTAAAAGGTAGAGCTCTCCACTAGGAGTCCATATCAAGTTCTGGCCAGATGAGCCCCAGAAAAAGCTGCAGATATCTAACAATGCAGGTATGTTCAGGAGTATGGAAAATCAGGACAATACGACAGAAAGACAATTTATTTATGGCAGAAAAATGAAAGTGGATAGGGCATGTAATTGTTGTTTATAAATAAGTATGGCAGAGGAGAGTGGGGGCCCACAGAAATGAAAAAAGCCTCTAAAACAAACACACACACAAAAAAATAGTAACTTTGAGCATTGGCACAAGAACAAACCACTGGAAATCAGCAATAGGATTCTCATGACAAAGGTACTAGAGCAACCTTCCAGTGATAGTAGAAGAACCACTTCTGTTTCTGCATGTAACTTCTCCACATAGTTCTCCATAAGAGCAAATGATCCAGGAAGTCTCTTGAAGGTCAGTAACACCATGGCTACACCTCAGTTCCAGGACTGCCCTGGATGAGTAACTACATACAGGCTGAAATAGCTCAAGAAGTGCTAGATGAGATATATCTGTGGCAATACAGTTTCCTCCTAAGCTGGTTGCAGTTCCATTCTTAGCATGAACAGATTTTTTATTTCTGGGCTGCAAGTGTTTCAACTAGTTGGATAGCTGCTAACTATCTCTAAGTGCCAGCAGCAGCTCAGCTTAACCAGAGTGAGCAAACGGGTGTCAGTACTAGCAGCCAGTAATTCCAGCCAATTCCCACTGCCTTGCCTTGGAGATGAGCAGCTGCCAGCAAAAATGGTGAATAGGCACGAGCCAAAAGTGGGTTACACTTCCAAAGTGCTTGAGAAGTGCCACTCTGGGAAGATGAATTGAAACAAGATGCTACCTTATCCTCACCACTTGAATGGTCTGGGACATAAACCCCATACCTGACACCCTGAGCAAACTGGAGGGGGAAATTGGCTTTCCTCCCTCCTCAACAGCATGTTTGTGTTTCAGCACTGGTAACAGGACTGACCCTAACACTGCTTAAATCAAGGTGAGCAAGAAATAAAGAACTTCTTTTCTGTGCTCAGTTCCTTTACAAGCTGCAATTATATTTCCAAATACTCCGTTAAAAGATACAGCAATAAATGGTGACCTGTGCGACAGATACGCTGTGCCCATACTTTTTCTCCTCTTATTTGTCAGCACTTTGTAAAGTTAGTAATTTTTTAAATATTTTTTATGCTCTTCACACCCTGCACAATAGCTGATTTTACTGTCAAGCTACATCTAGACTGGCATATATCTGTGTATGATTTAACCATATGTTTATTGAAGTGATCATCATCATTATCAGTTATTTTCCTTGAATGTGTATCACCTGACACAGAGCTCTACTATTACCCCTGATATATCTGAGACGGGTCACTTTAAAAACTAATTCAGAATATCACGTAATATTTCATCTGATGGCACAAAACTGATTTACAATTTTGCAGAAAAGTAATTTTCCCCATTCTATTGCGTGGTTAATAGCTGAGGTCCATAAAGAGTGCCATCAGGACACCATGTCTTATATCTGGCTGTCTTTTAGTGATAGGTTTCTTCTCTACTACATGTGCCCTTTTACTGAATTATCTCTTCATTTCTAGTGAGGTAAATCACCCCATCTCTGTTGTTACAGTTAGTACTGGATCTTTCATGTGTTTAATAAAGAGTGGTTTAATTTTCCCAAACACTAAATTTCCCTTATTTCCATAAATGTGAAAATCTTAATCATGTATTTTCTGTACATTAAGCTAAAATAAGTAAATGAGATTTGACAAGATGGAGATGACAGTCTTAAGCCATGCCATCTGGGAACAGTGGGATTTGTTTACAGTTTCATTTCTCACTCCAAATCCTACCACGTCCCAGCATGTAAAGATCTGTTAAGGAACAGTGGCTTCAGCTAAAACATGTTGGATACCCTTGACTGGCCAGCAGAACTGGACAGAGGGCTACAGCAGTGTTGAAAAAACTACAGTTAATTTACAAACCCTCAGAGAGCCCAGAGCTGGAATCACCACAAATTGCATTGATTCTGCATCCTTTTAATGAGACAGCAATGTCAAATGAAGAGTGGCATAATTATTGTTTGAAAATTCAAAACTTCAGAAAAAGTCTAAGTTGCTGGCAGTCCTGCAATGAAAAAGGGCTCGGGTTTGACTTCTGTTTAGAGTCTTCCTTGTAAAGGAAGAAGAGGTTGTGCATGAGAAGGAAGAGCACATGGAAGAAAAAGGAGACACAATGACACCTGAGGCAGAGGTCAGGTCCTGTTGCTGAACAAATCATTTGATTTCTCTGAGTACAGCAGAGCTGATAATGTCTCCTGGACTGGAGATGGTTTTTTAAAGGAGGTGTTCTCTTTTTCGTCTCATATACGTGAAGCTTAGCAACAGAGTGCCGTGACCTTGGTGGAGGCACCTACACACTTCTAGATGGATGTAGTATTTGCATGGAATTTGCTTTGAAAGGAAATCATATCCTAATAGCTTTATTCCTGTCATTCTGCTCTTTTCTGAGCAATACTAAAGCCCTGAATTTTCTTTGAGTCCTTGAAAAGCCTCTCATTTAGTTATTTAATTTGTGTAATTCTTATGATCTTGGCAGTTGGATGCTTTGCAGGAAAGAAATAATTTAACATTGCATAAGCCACCCACAACAGGTAACAGAAGCTAAATTACTGCTGTTGATGCTATTGAAAACCTTGACAGTCAAATTAACAAAACAAAAAACAAATCCATCAAAAGCTAAACACAGCACATCAAATTTGCTTTATACACTCCAAGCCACAAAACTTGGTTGGATCCAAGTGACAAACTGGAAAAAGCCCTGCACTTATCTTGCTCACTCCTAGGACTAGGCTGTCTGGTGGAGATCCCCCACTGCCAGGCAGCAGGGGTAACAGACACAGACCTGCCTCATAGTTTTCTTGGCTATTTTCTGTTAAACAGTGTAAGCATTTTCCTTCTCTGGAATGTAATGTTGGTACCAGTCTGCACGGAAGAAGGGGGTAAGGGTCAGTGGCCCCAGGAAAATGGACACAAGTCATAGGGAGTCATGAGCCTGCACTAGGTCAGGCTGCTGTTTCCCTCATCACTGGAAGGACGTGTGCCCTTCCTAAGCAGTATTCCATGGACCACGTGGCTCTATAGTTCCTGAACACTGGTTTTATGTAATTAGAAAAAATAAGGATATTCAGGTCTCTTGTGTGTACAGAGAACAGTATGTTAACTGATTTAACTAGGCTTGTGTTCAGAACTAGGAAAATAAAATCTTGCTTTGAGAGACAATGTGATCCTACAAATTAACACTGGGATGAGAAGCAATACATTCAACAGGCTGTTACTGAAATGTCATGTGTACCTGGCCCACATTGGGAAAATCATGAGCCTCAGCAAGATGCAACCTGCCGCCCCATCTCAAACACTTCCCCCTCCCAGTTAGTCACCCATGAGGACTGGCCTGATCTTCAGAGGTGTTGAGCACCTGCAGCTCATTCTGACTTCTGCATCTTAAAAACAAATTCCGTGGGAGGTTTGAGTGACTATTATCTCTGAAAACCAAGCTATTTGGATAAAAATTTCATGCTCTTTTTTTTTAAGCTTCTGGCTGCGTTATGCCTTGGTTTTCCCATTTCAGAGATAATAACAGTTTTACCAGCTTCATACAAGCATAGTGTTTGTTACTTAGGAAAACGCTAAATAGATATTGGATGTGATTATGTTCTCACTGCTTCTGCAATGAACGTGTTTCTGACAGCTGCTGGTTCCAGAAGGCACTGGGTGAGTTTGGCTTCACAGGCTGCTCTGGGGGCAGAGATTCCCAGCCTGAAACCAGGTGCCACTGTCAGCTGTCAGAGCCACACTGTGGCCCAAGGGCTGTGCAGCACTACCCCAGGCAAAGACCTGCCCATGAAACATTTAAATTCCTATGTATGCTAAACCCAAATAAAACAGGCAGGGATCACAGGAGCCCACAAGTCCAGGAATAATTCCATAAATAGTTCAGTTTAGAGCTTCAGTCTGCGTGACAGCCATGGAGCTGAAATGTAAGAATATCATGGATACAGAGATCTCAGAATATTTTTGTGTGTGAGTATTGCAGAAGTAGCACAACCATGATGTTCTAACAGCAGAACTAAATCAAAGTCTGGGGGGAAAAGTGAAATGTTTCATTAGACTAGTCTGTTAAAGCTGGAATCAACAAAGAAGTGATTGGACACACAGCCCCCCTTCAGGTCTGAAATAGAAACAGCAGCTGTGGAAGATTGTCTTGGGGTGACTTTATCATGTGTATCCCATATCGCTGCCCTATGCCCAGAAATTAATTTTTGTACTTTTCTATACCTGTAAACTGAGCCTGAGAGGGGGAAGGAAAAACTGAGCAAAACTTTTTCAAAGCAGTTTGCAGCTTGTTCAAGGTCACACAGAGATAGTGACGTTTTCTTTTCAGCTGCGGCAGGGGAGCGGGAGGGAAGGGAAGCACCCGGCTTGCTTTTCTTTCCAGCCAGCTTTTTGGCAGGTTTTTTTTTCTCAGCTGTTTTTCCTTCGGAGAGTTGAACTTTTGTTTTCCTGGGACTTCATTTTTTTTCCTTTTCTCTCTGCTGGACTGTTTCAACTTCAGAATACATTGGAAAGACTTTCCACCGAGACCTTGGCCCTGGAGGTGGGCCCACCACCCTGTCCCAGCTCCAAGGAGGGGGAGAGAGAGATCTACAGAAGGACTCTGAAATTTTCCCAGGCTTCTCTCAGCAGGGTGAGGGGTTTTATTATTTAGCATTATTATCCTTTTCCTGTGTGTTTGTTAAATAAATAGTTTTTATCTCTTTCACTTTCCTTCGAGGAAAATTTATTTTTCCTGGACCTGGTGGGGGAGGGGTGGTTTTGCCATCTCTCAGAGGATATATTTCTAAATTTGACCAAATCGGCATGAAGATGAAACTAACCCATTAGATTGTCTGAAACAAAAAGAAAAAAAAATGTTGAAAGTACCTGTGGAGACAAAAAGCTTATTTAGTACTCTGGACAAAAGTGAGAAATATATTTATCCCTCATCAAGATTAGAGTGATTATGTTGGAGTGGAATGTGTTGAATAAAAACAGGTTTCAAAAGATAATTTAAACTCTTAGTACCTGTGAGAGAGAATTTCTAGTACCTGTTCTCCTGTTTTGGTGTTTCATTTTGTCTCTGTGGATAACACCAAAAATCTCAGGGGTGGTTTGTCTGCACTGAGAGAATTATCCCCCACTGGAAGATGGACGTTTCCGTCCTTTGTTGACTACATGAGCTCATCCAGGTGCATCACAGTCATTCAGTGTTGGCTGTTGTGTCTGGGATGGAATGTGGCACAGTGGATGGGCTGCAGAAATGCCTTGTAAAAGATCCAAGGATGATTTGGTTGTGAGAAAACGTCTTGTCAAACTCAGTGTTTGCTGTTCAAATACAGTGGTACCTGCTGAGTATTTGGGTAACTTCCTGGGGCTGAAGTTAGTGAGGCTGCAGCTATATGAAAGGAGGAAGTTATGCTTTCTTTTGACTTAGGACCTTGTAAATTGTTAATGATTGACTATATAGGTCCCTGATTATGCTGGTAACAATAGCACTTGACATTATTTTCAGTTCTTTTAACTCACAGCCAACCACCTGCCCAAGGAGTACTCCTGTCCAGGAAAGGACTTCTAAATAATTAAAGTGATGTCCATGAGTGATCTTTTTGCAGCAAATGAGGTAAGGTTTGAAAAACTGAGCAGTGTCTGATTTTCTTCAGACAAGCATATTTATCAGTGAGGGTCTTACCACAACTCGTAAATTGTAGTTTGATATTCATCATTATCTTAGGTGATTTCAGTGGAGTTATATTCAAGAGAGTTTGATGGAGGGGCAATTTTTATTGAATTTAATAAAAATCAATGATGAGATTCATGTTTTCAGTGCAAATGATAAAGATTTCATATATGAGATAGAGCACAGCCTTGGTAATAAAAAGATTTGGATCTCTTTTTATTTTCCTTTACATTTTCCCAATTAATTTTTTTTTTTGAGGTAGATCCTGATAAAGTCAAGATGTAATAAAATTATCTTTATGCTTATATTGTGCTCATTTTTTGAAGAAAATTGACAGAAATGAAGCTACATGGGGTGAGGATGGACTAGATTACATTTGTTTTGCATGGGCTGGAGCACTGAAAGCTGATACTCATTTTGGGGCCATACTGAGGACAAAGCAGGATGCTGTCAGAGTGTGGAACATGGTGGACAGGCTGGGGACATTCCTGGTGGATATGACAGTACTATAGAGGGTAGGAAGTTATGGTGACTAACTGGTTCACTGGAGAGAAAATGTTACTTTCTGCACAGTCTTCCTTGACTTTATTAGTCATAGGGTCATCTAATTGCACATTTGCACTACTTGTGATTTAGGACAGACATTCTTTCTGAGACAGGAAAAAATTATAATGATGGCTGGCTTGTTATTTCTCTTCTGGCTCTCTTCTGTAAGTAGTTGATAGAGCAGCCAGGGAGGAGATTTTGTCTTGAGACTTCAGACTCAACACGTTTCCTTGTCTTCTTCTTGAAATTGCCTTATGAGAATGAGTACTAGACTTAACTTCTGGCTTGTTACAGAAATGTGAGGAAAAGAGTCAACAAAGTAATTCTAATTCCCCATACACCAGCATTTTATGTGGTTGTACCTGTAAGAAGACATTTTGGCTTTTGGAGCAGACAGTTCACCTTTGATTAGCAGATTTTTTCATTGGCTGAAGATGTTTGAATGGCTCTTTTTCAGGTAGAGACTGGGGCAGCTGCTGTTGTGTTGGTTTCTGTGCTCAGTACCTGTCTTGGTTATTTTTATAGCATTTTGGAGTCTTGTAAAATGGTTAGGGAAACTTCAGAAGCACTTCATTTTAGCCTGTTTCTTGTTTTAGCTCATAGTTTTGGAGTGGTTAGTTAAAGGAAATAATTTTCCAGGTTTTTGTAGCATTCTCAGACATAAGTCCTACTGTGTATTTGGCATGGTGAATCTTAGTCAAATGGTTATTGATAGTCATCTCCTCTACGAGGCCACTGTGCTCCTGGAACAACCTCATGAAGTAGATGAAAATTTTTGAGCTAACAATTTATCACCCCTCCCTCTGCTAAGACACTGTCTCCATTTCACAACCACCAGCTGCCTTTTCTTTTTGTTAATTTAACTTGTTAACATAAAGAAATTAAGTTCAGAGTAATTGCTCTCTACATGCATTTATCTTTGAAGTTTTCATTTCAGACCTGCACAAAGCTTTGCATTCCTGCAAGATAACTATTTTCTCCATCCACAGTAATTGGGCCAATAAAAAAAAATTACCTCTTTCTACAAACTGCTTTGCCCTAATCCACCACTCCTGCTTGAAGGAGTGCAATGGCACAATTCCAGGATCTCAGCTGAGGCAGAAGGTCAAAACAATTATAAACAATTAAAAACATCCTAATCCCCATTAATGTTGGTGAATCACTTAGGAATATCCAGAGTAGATCAAAAGCTGTGGCAAGGAGACAAGCTGGAAGACAGAGACCCTGTGGGAACACACAGAGGATGCTGGTCTTTGCAAAATCTCCATGCAAAGGGTGGACAGGCACCTTAAAAATAGGGGTGATATATTTTGGTTTTAAACAGGTATTTTTTACCAGCAGTGATTTTGCCCTGAAAAGAACCTTTAAGCAGACTGCCTACTCATTGCACTACCCCTGCCCTAGAGGCACTGACACTTTGGAATGGGACCTGCTGTCAAGAGTGCAGAGGAGCCCACAGTTAATAGGTAAAATCTACAAACTAGGAACAAGAGCTTCATGTAGTCAAGTCCCAGGTCATGCCTGCGCGTGGGAAAGTGCATGGCTGGAGTCTGAGTCAGAAAATAGCTAAGACTGGGGAGAAGAGGAGGAAAAAACTATTTACAACATTGGATAGCCCAGGGATACTTTTCATATGTCAGCTATGACAACATCTATGAAGGATGCGTTTAGAATATTTAGAGGGTTTAAAAATATTTTAAAGAGGATCTGATGTGTTTATTCATCATGGAAACATCCAGAACTCTCTTACTAAGGAGGAAACAAAACACTAGTATTGCTGCTTTGATGTGCCATCCCACAAGCCAGGGAAAAATCTTTTGAAACCCTCAAGGGTGGATTGTTTATCAATTGCACAATCCTTTTTTAACTTTCTTGGAGTACTTGATAACTAGATACTGCCAGACAAAAGATGTTAAGAGTATCTGCCTGTTGCTTTAGTTGGAGAACAAATTTTCCAGCCCCAGAATCTATGATTGCCTGAAAGAAATGGGAATGTAATGCCTTTGAAATGGTTAGCAAATGAAGTGAGGAAAACCATTGTTTCAAATTGATCTTTAGCCTGTAGTTCTGCCATGGGTAAGTATAAAAGAACATCTTTTATTCTTCCTATGGCTATCATAAAATCAAATTATTTTTTGGGTTGTCCAAGTTTTCTTTCAAATAAAGTAATAAAGGAAGAATTGATGGGTCTGAGGAAGAACTTGTGCATCTTTTCTTTTCCAAGCTCCCAGATGAATCATAATCACACGTCTGAGTAATATATTTCACTAGTACATTTCTCAAACTCCCCAGCTGTAACTACGACAATGCAGTTAGAGACTGATGTCTTTAAAAAAAGAAAAGAACTTAATTCACCCATTCCTTTACACCCTGTTAAGAGTAATTAAGTGCCTTTTAAGCAAGGTAGCAGTAGATAACCTTCCAGCACTGGAGTGACCCCTGTTAAGTAGACATGAGGCCACAGGGATGAGTTCTGTTCTGTTTCCACCATATGGCTTTGTAATAATTCTATAATTAGCGAATGCTGTCAAAAATTATATGGTACATTGTAATTGAAGACAGAACTACAGCATAAATATAAGCATACATATGTGTGGATAGATGTGAGGATAGATGAGTGGATGGCACACTTATGTGCACATAAGATATCTAATTCTGCAGGCAAAGGCCACCTTAGTTGTGGCATCTCATCACTTTGGAGTGTTTGGCTTTGCCACTGTCACGGTTTTGCTTGCATTTTATTTATTTAGTGCAAGGGACACTGCCAGGTTGCAGGTCTGGATGACCTGAGCAATTGGTGATGCGAGAGGACAGCACAGAGATGACAGCGAGGAAATTCCACTCTGCTGCTGGCTCCAGCACCATTTTCTGTGGTGGCCTTGGGTCACATCACCGCTCTCCTGGTGAATCCACCTCTAAAATAGGGGTGGCACATATTGGATCTGTTTGAGCTCATGCCAACCAGCTCTTTTGTGCCACTTTGACCATGGAGGGAGCCACTCTTCTTCCAGGCTGTGCCATGTCCTCTGATGATCTGGGGAAGAGATGTCCAGGCATGACTGGTGAATAATGCAGTCTGAAATTAGGAAACAGAAAAGGAGGCAGTAAGACACACAGTTCTGAATTAGAAGAGAACTTAGAGAGAACTTAGTTTGCTTCCATAAATGAGTAAGTCTAGAAAATATGAGAAAGTTCTATATTAGACCAAACATATCGAAGTATACCACCTGTGTTTATTGGTTTTGGTGGTTTGCTGGAGGTTATCCATAGCTGCTGAGGATAGTTAATGGCTTTACTTAACTTCTTCTGCCAGACAGAGGAGTATTCATGGGAGTCAAGCTAATGTGGGCACTAAAAAGACCTGATTCTTTGTGACTGGCACTTGTGCTCTCCTGAATTCATCATCAGTCACTTAACCATGTGATGTATTAGTTTCTCAAGTAAAACACTGAAGTCAGATTAAATGTATCAAGCAGAAAGCCGATTAAATGCTTACTAGTACCAAACTGACATTTACTATAGCAACAAATGATTTTACACATCACTATCTTTGGGTCAGGAGAATTTCAAAGTGATACGGTTATTAACCAATTTATTTTTTTCTTTTCCTGTTTCTCTTGTGTATAAATTTACTATTGTGACAACTAACAACCACTGATGTTTTCTATTTTATACTGCAAGAATTTTGGTATAACAATCCTAATTTGCAAAAAACGAAACCCTTCCCTAAACATCTTTAATTTCTTCCTTTTCCGCCTGTAAATAACAGGTAAAATTAAAACACTTCTTTATGTCCAATCTTTTTTATTGTGTTATTGACTAATCACAATCGCTTCTGAGATGCTATTATGTCAAGCCAGAGTAATTTTAATGGCCCCCACAAATGCTTTTGGAGATTGTAATCTTGCCTTGGGAAAGAAAAAACTTACTTCACTGGCAACCACTTAAGCCAAAAGACATAACTAGATAACCATTAGCATTTGAAGCAATTTCTTTTTAAACTGCAGTTATGTCTTCCTTTTACTCCTGAACAGGTCTGGAGAGATATTACCAACTTGGCACTTGAAGAGGAAGAGGAAGGGGAAAGAATGCAGTGAATGTTTACACGTGAGCATCTACAATCCTGTCTTTATAAGTCTTTTTCTGTCTAAACTGCCTGTATCAAAACAGACTAGAGTAAACCAAACTACATGATAGGTAGCAGAATTCATCTCTGATATTGTCTTCTACTACTATTTTTGTCAGGTAATCACTTTCATAGCAAGAATAGAGTTTTCAGAAAAGAAAGGAACCTATTTTTTTGCTTAGGAAGTCCTCTTATTTACTACTCCAGCACAAAGACCTTTTGCACAATGTTTTTTCCATTCAATTTTTAAATGGGAAAAAAAGCATTATTTAAATAGAAATCTATACTGGATGTGTTGAAAGCTCACAAAAACCAGGAAAAGTTTGCAACTGCTTAAGATGGTTTTGCATTAGGAGTACTGAAACTTTAAAGTACTGAATTTTATCTAAAATTTTACCTCCTGTACACCTTTTCTATAACAGGTACACAAAGGAAATTTATGATGCAGCCATTGTAAGCCCATCATAAACAAAGAGAAGATAAAAATAATTAAAAAGCAGAATAACAAACTAGATTTGAATTTTATTCTAGATTTCTCTAGAAATAGAGATTTCATGTTAGATACACAATATACCATTCTCATTATCACCATTATTCATCAGGATGACTCATACCAACAACTGATGTCTGTTTATTTGAAATCTTTTTTCATTTATTGTTCTCTACAGAATCAGAGGTGATAAGGTGACAGAATGTCTGCTTTCTTTTGTATATTGATTAAAAAAAGAAAACAGCATCTCCCTCATTTCCACGAGCAAGTAAGCATAAAATGCTTGTCTGTTTCTCTGTTTCTCATGCACTAAAGAATCTGCATAGGGTCAGGAGCAGTCAGCATTTACCCAAGCACACTGACACATGGGTGTTTCCAGAACTTGCATTAAGTCTATGGTAAATTATAGACGTATTTCTGGGTATGCTCAGTAGGAGATTAGGCACTTATTATCAAAGAAATTTGACCAGACCATACCAGATGTAGACCTTGCTTGGTTGCACTTTACATTTTACTTCCATACATTGGGATGATCTGTGCTTGTTTGTTCCTCACTTCATATTACAACAATTCATGACTAATTCAGCTAAAAGCATTGCTTCAGAAAAATGAGCTACAGTTTGTTCATCTTTTAGTCATATATGCTCTGTGATTCTTTTAAATTTGAACAGTCACTTTATGCATCTGCCTCCTTTCCAGAGATCAGGAATTTTCATATAGAACTGGAATCTTGCATGTGCATGCACTCTGTTAAAGGAGGTCTTCACTTGAGGTGGTAAGTAAGGTCTGCTTCAGGTGGAAGAGATTATTTTTCTGTTGTTTCCCCTAGACAGAAGCTCAAAGGTTAAGTCCCAGCTTCTTATATACATTTTGAATATTTTGAACATTTTACCTAGAAATTACATCTGTTCTCTTCATGTGATGGGTTTGATTTTTTATTTTACTAAAGCACCGTCAATCTGGCAATCCAATGCATCTTGTAAGAAGCTGGCATTGTATTATGGCTTTTCCCTTATAATGAGAAAGAGGTAAAGCATCCAAGATGCTTTTGTTCTGTCATTATCTGAATGCCTAACTAATATCACAAGAAAACAGAAGTGCCAGTCTAGCACAGACAGTTCCATCTTCAACACAGATGCTTTTCAAAAGTCCAGTGGTTGAATTCCATCATAAACTGTAGAGAGAACAAAAATTTAAGGCTCTGGATGCTACTCTGAGAGCTGAACACTAAAAAAAACCTCTGCTAGCATGCATTGGCTAAATACTTTATGGGATCTAGCTCTTGGACTGTTGATTTACATTCAGATTTGAAAAGAACCTGGTAGAGAGAAATGTAGTGGTGAAAGATGGTGAAATGAATTTCATGGCATTTTTAATTCCTGTTGACCAAAAGTGTAAACAGGGCACTCGTGATGCAGGGCAGCCTGTTATGCTGAACTAAACCATACATCTGAGCCCAAGTGAGGATTAAAACAGACAGCTATCAAAACCAGTGAGCTACTCCTGAGTTAGTTATCTCTTAGTCCAGTCATCAGGCAGACATGATAGATAAAGTCCTAAAGTGAGATTGAATACTTGTGATTCACTAGTGAACTAAAAGTATTCAGTGCTTATTTTCAGAACCAGCTTGAAAGCTCTCTGTGGGGCATGGTAATTATCTATGTCATCAGAATGTTCTACTTTTGAAATAAAATTGTTCCATACTTAGAAGCCACAGCTTGAAAGGCATTAACATCCCATCATTCAGACAGCTATTTTCTGTGGCTGCCTCTTCTTCCCCATCTCCTACCCTGAGTAGAGATGAAATTTCAAGAGAAACATTCAAATGAGGCACAACTCTTGGGTGGTGGCGCATCCTCTCAGGAGTTTTTCAACAATTCAATAGATTTGGAGGAGAGAGTTTAGGCTCAGTCCAGCTTTGGGGCTCTGTTCTCCTGATACCTCTTCACATGTTTTCATATACCTCTGCATGCACACACACACATTTTTTTGCACACTGTACAATAATAAAAATATGTTACTCCTCTGTGGAAATGTAAAGAAAATACGTGAAACAGAAGATTGTTTGAAGAATTTGAATCCTTTAGCACATTTAGTTCTCAGTTTTGTAGGAGTTAGGAATGAACCTCTGCAATCAGATGATAAATTCACAGCAATACGCAGTGTTTCAAGACAGCAGGTATATATAAATGCAGGAAAACTGCAAATGCTGGTATGAATTGTATTTATATTGCAAATCTTATGGTCAGAGGGAATCAATTGCTGTATCTTAGGTGCTCACACTATGAGATAGTTTCCTGAGTTTAAAGGCAAGACCCATATCCTTCCCCTTGTTTCCAGTGATGTAATTTGAGCCTACTCTACCTGGGAGGAGCTCTCTTTCTGGTTATTGTTATCTACCAACTCAGTATATCAAGTCTCCCTGTCAGCACCTTCAGGATAACATTAATTTAGGAAATCCGTGCCTAAATTTCTAGCACTTTCTTAAATAACAGCTATTATATGTATTCTGAACACACAACACTAAAAGTCTGAAGTGACTGTGGATTTCTAGAGAACAGTAGTCATGCATCCATCAGCATCTTAAACCATGTTTCACACCTCAGTGTAAAAACAAATGTCACATCTTTATCTTTGCAAACTGAGTTGAACAATTTGGTACAACCCGAGTAGAAGATCATAGGTTTATCCTCTCAGTAAAGTACAGCACAAAGGTGCTTACTAACTCTACTCTGAAATTGAAGTCTATCAGAAAACTTGAGTCTATCCTAGGCCTGTATTTTCACATAAACTTTTTTGTTCAGATAGTCAGTTTGAAGTCACATACCTTTACAGAATCAGTTTTATCAAAACTGCTTTCCCCAACATATGAAGACTTCATTTATTCAGAGAGTAATTCCAGTAGGAACCAGAGCAAAGGAACTGAGAGTTCATAGCAATTTATATTTATAAATAACTATGCAAGTGTTCATAATACAGCAGTTCAGAAAATTCTGTTGGTGGTAAAACAGCAAGAATTTAGCCCCATATAGGCATCAGTTTTTATTTGATGACTGTAATGAGCTACAGAGACCTTGGACCACTACCTGCAACAATACTGTGTCTAAATTTACTTATTTGACCTGTAATTATTTCTATCCTGGCTATGATATGATTAATATCTTCTTGGAGGTTTTCTGAGACAGATTTCCTTTAAGGTATATAGTTGTGATGGGTGTGTCTTGGGGTGACTTTATGATGTGTATCCCCTATCTCTGCTCTATGCCCAGAAATTAATTTTCTGCCTTTCTATGCCTTTAAACTGAGCCTGAGAGGGGGGAGAGGAAAAATACCCAGAGAACTTTCAAAGCAAAAACTTTCAAGGACACACAGACTTCTCTGCGTTCAGCTGCAGCAGCGAGCAAGAGCGGAGGGAAGCACCCTGCTTGTTTTTTTCAGACAGCTTTCAGCCAGTTTTTCAGGTTTTTTTCCCTCTGGAGACTTGAACTTTGTTTTTCTGGGACTTCGATTTTTTCCATCTACTTTTTCTGGACTGTTTCAATATCAGAACACATCGGGAAGATTTTTTTTCATCAAGGCCCAGGAGGAGGGCCTACCCTGTCCCAGTTCCAAGGAGGAGGGGAGAGGCTACCTACAGAGGGACTCTGAAATTTTCCCAGGTTTTCTCTCCACAGTGAGAGGTTTTATTATTTAGCATTATTATCATTTTCCTGTGTGATTGTTAAATAAATAGTTTTATCTCTTTCACTTTCCTCCAAGGAAAAAAATTTCTTTTTTCCCGAACCTGATGGGGGAAGGATGGTTGTAACCTGCCTTCTATCAGAGGATATTTTCCTCCAAATTTGTTCAAACTGGCACAGGGTGTTTTGGGAGAGTCCAGCATGAGAAAGCAACAATAGAATCAGGGGAAGTATATTTGAGAATTGAGCTAATTATAGGTTTTTTGAAGTCAACAGAGGATGAAGGAGTAAGTCATTGCTGGGTAAGATGTAAGTGTGACATCCTAATTTACAGGTAACTTTGTCTGGGAAGCAGCAGACACACTACAGTTATTCTAACTTCCATTCCTCCACTTCTATCCTCCTTGCTCTGGGCCAGATACAACTAACAAAATGAATATTTTTTCCCTACATCTGGCATGGCATTATGAATACATGACTCCATCCATAAACATGCAGATAAAAAGGAATGCATGCACTTTCGTGAAAAGCCTCTCCATGTAAAACACTTTCTTTTCTTTGAGTTGCCACTGAGTGCCTCCAGCACTGATTAATCTGATTACTCATAGCAGTTTGATGTTATATTTTCTGTGAAACTCTTTTCTGATCATTGAGAGTAAGACTTGCCCCTGTGTAACAAGGAGACAACCTGAATGGCACAACCTTGTACTTGTGAGGATAGACTGAGCCCCATTCTGATTCCCTGCTTGAATTCCCAGAGCTGGCAACTAGAACTTAAAAGGAAAGAGAGGCCAAAATAGGCATCCTTTCTATTAAAAAAAAAAAAAAAATCACATTTTTTCCCTACTCATATCAACGTCAGAACAAGGCATCTCCCAGTATGATTAAAGTAAAAAATGCATACCTGTCACATGCTGTTCCATTTTCCTTTCAAGGTAGACAATAAAATTCAAATTCCACTTCATCAGTTTTTTAGTTACTTCCCAGGGAAGCTGCTTCAGCCATTTCTCTGAAGAAAACTTGGGAAAAATACACTGTGGTGTTGTGCTGGGATAATATGGTGATGGGGTTTTTTGTTGACACTTGCCCCACAATTTTGAAGGAGACACCTCGACTTTGGAAAAGGAGTACAGCTAACAACAGCAGATCAGTTGTTTCCCTAGTTGACATCTCTTCTTCCTCCAAACCTCTGTATGCAGTTAGATCTCATCTCTTTGGAAACTGGACTAGTTTGAATTTTGCCTTTTAGCCACATGCACATTTTATGGCTCACGTACATCTGCCTTGCAGCCAGACTGTGACCTTTGCTCAAGCTGCACCTGACTTATTGGCATGCTGAGACTGATGCCCATTTACTATTAGCTGCATGTATCTGAATCAAAATCAGGATCTGCAAAGTGCTGCTTTCCTGAGCAGCTCTTTCACATTTGTTACAACTGTGTCTATCACCACACTGCATTGCTGCAGAGACCTTCTGGAACTCAGTCTTTGCCCGGGTGTCATCTATCAGTGCTAGAGAAGCTGTGCACCTACAGTATGGAAAGGAAAAATTAATAGAAGTGAAGCCTCACAGTGAAGTGATACATTTCAGTAGAACTGTATCTGTAGCAGTTTTCTGTAATTACAAAATTGCTTTATCATACCCATTTTATTTTTAGTGGCAGTCTATCTTTTGTAAGTATAGGATATATTAACACTTTATATGTTTGTTGAACTTAATTCAAATACTGAAACACACAGCTCCTTATCTGGCAAATTATCAAGTATAATGGGTAATGCTTCCAAAATTTATTCCGAGATTCAAGGTTTTAATAATATCATGTTGACAAGAATAACCTAAAATAGATCCTTTCCCAATTTTACATGTAGTGTGAGAGCTGAAGAAAAAATCCACTTCTGTATGTCAATGTCAGTAAACATTTCACTCTGCTAACACCCCAAGCTTTCTTGTGTTGTAGTTTAAATAGAGTTCTGATTGCCTTCAAAAAGTCTGAACCCACCAGACACAAGATATATATCCAGCCTAGATCTCCTCAATTCCTAATGGGAATACATTAATTTGTCCATCATCATTTCTATCTGTACCTTTCTCTATGTACTGTTAAACAAAGTCTGAATGTTATTAACACCTAAACATGCTCTTAAAGGGTTGAAAGCTTGGCTTCTCATCTTGTTTTCAAATGTACCATTAGCTACACAACATAAATAGAGAAACAAAGAATAGAAAAGAAAAACATTTTTTTATGAAGCAATATGGGGAAGACCTACTTGTTATTTGCAAATGTGAAAGTTCCCCTTTCACCTGGCTTCCCATTATAATATGGCGATGGACATAAGAACTTGTATTAAAAAAAATCAGGATTACTAGGTGTGAAATGTGTTTTGCATAGCAATTCTGATTAATCTTCTGCCTTTCACTGCGTCAGATTGTCTCCTCTGAGTAACTGATATTTTTAAGAGCCTTTATTATCATGGCTGCAGGGAAATCACCTTTATATTTGTTTGCAATATGAGATGTATAATAACTTCTGGTTTTCAGACATACTATTCCAAAACAAAATTGGAATTTCCTTTTTTTTTCAGATATTGTCTTTCAACAGCATGAAAGTGAAGTGATCTGCTCTGTTATGATGGAGCACTGTCCTTACCTGCCCCCATTCCTCTCTCCTCATCCTCTCTATTTGTGAGGAATTTCAGGCTCTGTAACTTCCAGAATCACCCCAAATAACCCAATTTTTTCATTCTGTTTCTAAGAAACATGCAGGCCTTCAGTTAATCTATTATTTAAACATTTAAAACCACAAGACTTTTCAACAGTGGAACAGCTTCACCTGAGGGCAAAGTTTCAAGCTTAAGGTATTTTCCTGTCAGATAGTGACTTATTTTTTACAGAGGCACAAGAAAAAAAAAAAGGAAGGCAAGAAGAAAAGTAAAGAAGATCTTCTTGTTTGGCTAGAGTCCCAGAAAAAGATTTTGAGATACATGACTCATACCCCTTGCAACAGAAGCTCTGAATGTTGTAAGTGCTGAAAGTATAAATACTTGAATTATGCGCAACCTGAAGCACCATTCAAAGAGGGAGCAGGGAGATTTTGGCTTCTTGGGAAAGCTGATGGAGATAAAAATTGGTGTTTCATTGATCATGACAAATATGATCTTGAAAAGCTACATCAGCAAAAGAGGAGCTCTGCTAAGTCTTTAGAGTGTGTGACTGATCTGGCAACTGAGGTCAGACTGAATGGGTGTAGCTTCACCTGAAATGCAGTAATGTGATCAGTGCACCAGGTGCCATCAGAAACCTGTTGAGGGACAATGGATTTTATAGGATACTTCTGAGATATTTCAAAAATATTTAGTAAAAAGAGGTTAACAAATTCTTGTTTTAGAGATACACTCCCCAGAGAATACAATTTAAACTCCTTTAAACCCCAAAGACCATTGGTTTCTTCTAAAGGAACAAAAATTCTATAAAAGACCAGTGTTCATCTTTTATAACAACACTCTTGATCATTTAACAGCTGAAATGCTGGAGGTTGGTTATTTGAATTGGTTATTTCTGTTTTTCCCTATTTAATGTTTGCCTCCTTCTGGAGAGCATGGGAGTAAAAGTGGGGGTGAAGCACTTAAAATGCTTTATGCCTTTGCAGAACAATTTTTAGCTATTAGTTTGAGAAACACCGCCCTAAAGGCTGAGACAGGTGACAAAACCCTACACAGGCTGGCATGAAAACCTGTCCTGTGCATTTTGTAGCTCATTTTCTGCTCTTAGCAGTGGTGGCTGTGAGCAGGTATGGTCACCCTGCAGGAACCTTTCAGGGCTGGACTGACTCATCGCTCTGCTCGGCACGACTGCTGGTGCTCGATATGTTGGAGCAACTCATCTCTAGGTGCTAACAAAAGTCCCCAGCAAATAAAGAAAGAAAGGAAGAAATTGTGAGAATGTTTCTACCAAAACGGCTGTCCCCATTTGTGCTGCACTATTAGACAATTAATGCTTAAAGCATTAATGAATGGGAAATATTTGTACATGTACATTTTGCCACCTAGCAGTGTTGCTAGAGAAATTGAAGGAAACTTCTGTTCATAGCTTCTTGTTGTTAAAGATCATAAATTGATCGGATTTTTGCCTTCAGTGAAAAAAAGAAATTAAAAAAACAAACCCTGCTGCCAAAGAGTCTATAAGCAAAGCCAAAAAGCTTACACTGTTTTGAGCTGAAGAAGAGTTTGGCAACTGTTCAAAATGCAAAATATTTTGTTTAAATTCCCACCCAAAATAAAAATCCCATGGTTATCTGTGCAATACATATTTAATTCCTTGACAAGAAGGTGGCGTGCATTTAATTCAACGCACAGTGACTTAGCTACGTAGCCCCCATTCAGCATGTTTATCTTAATGACTCCCATGGGGCCAAACATGCATCCAGCTCCATAGATGGCAGATGATTCAAAATGACTTCAGGTCAAGCTTCATGTCAATAAGGCCTAAATATACAAGACTTCTTCAGTGTAATCTAAAAGAACATACAGAAGGAGTTAGAGAGTGGCAAATCTGAATCCTTTGCAAAGATTTAGCATTCTTGCAGAGAAGGTGAGGAACAGAAGAGTTTGGATAAGCAGCCCTGAATCCCTGTGACATGTGTTGCTGAATGCTGTTTGAGGGTGATTTAGTGTAATCTTATTAAAACACTTCAGAGTGTTTGCATTTTTATTGACTACTTTGTTTTAATATACAGTAATTTCAACCATGTTCTAATCTCTCAACTTCATCGTATATTTGCGAGCACTCTCTGTTCAAGTGGCTCCTCTATGGAACTGAAGTCTTGTTGACAGGCCCTTGAAATCTGTTTAATTATTAAATTCCCATAAAACATTCCTTACATTCACAACAGTTAATATAACCAACACAGTGAACCTAATTTTCCTTCAATGCAATGTAGAAATAAAAATCTACTTGTGCAAAAGGCACAGATCTTTCTACTACAGATCATGACACTACCTTATTTTGCCACAAGAGACAAAATAAAATGTGTTTGTGGCATGCAGCATGTTTAGGGTTAGGCAGGTATGCCTTAGTGGTGGGCACCAGGGTAGGGTAAAAATCAGTCTTAAACACAAGAGCAAGAGCGCCTCCAATTTTCATGAGATTTAACATCTCAAGTGGCTCAAAGTCCAGCCTAAAGAGTAGCACTACCAGCATCACATCCCAGTGCCCACTTGAGCAGTCAGCTCTCCAGACACCCCAGTAAGAGAGAGCCCATTCACCAGTCCATGATTTTCCCCCACCAGAAGAAAGCTAAGTAAGCAGTGGCAAGCAGACAAGAGGAACAAGAGAGAAGAAACTGGTCACTTCCCAGCTCTCCCTCCAGCCAGTGGTGCTGGTTATTACAGCTACACTGGTACAGGCAGTCAGCAAAGCTCCCAGGGCAAGAGAGCTCATTCACTGTCTGTGCTCTGAACCTCTGTGTCACCACTGACTTTTGCCCTGAGCCCGCACCCCTTCGCCATCACCCAAGCAGCATGTGCTGCAACAGTGGTGAGATAAAGAGGCACAGGCTTGTGTCTGGGCTGGCATCCAGCAGAGCGATGCCACAGAGCCCCAGGATGTGTTCCCAGTAGTGGGAAAGCCTGGACAAAGCTTGTGCCATTGCTAGTGCTGCTCGTGTTACCTCCATTCATTCAGTGAAGCAAGCTTAGCCTGTGGTGCTGTTCTGTGTGCAAGGGCTGGATGCACCTTGGAAATAATTTCTGGATATTTATGATGTGCCAAACACTATCATACCATGAGTAGTCATAAAATTGCACAGAATTGAAGAACTGCTTATGCAAGTGTGAGAAATAGTTTGATTTTTCCTGACTTGATGAGGTATTCTTATCCCAGGGAACAACAATGAGCATAATAGGAATTCCATTGCAGTAATCTTTAATGGGGGAAAGGAGACCATAATCCAGCATTGGAAGACTTTAAAAAGGACTGTTTGGCATTTTTCACACTCAAAATCTTCAACCTATTAGAATACACCTTTTTGAAAAGTATGCTATAGCTTAACTTTGTGCTACATGACCTGACAAAGGACTGCATGGGTGTGTTCTGCAGCTTGTGATATTTGAGAGTTCGCACAGCTGAATAACTGGTTATTATGGTCCCTTTCTCAAAAATTATTAATCTATTCTCAACACTTCATAACACATAAATTGCTTGAGTTCAAAAAGAGAATTCTGTTATTTCACTTGAGTTTATTGCGACAAAGTTTAAAAAGCTACTGTGCAGTAAGTTTTTATTCAGATTGTCCTGGATAAAAAGCTAATGTAACTCTCATCCTTTGAATATTGTGCAAAAATTCGAAATTTTGGTTATGTTTTTAATGTGTCAAATTGGAAATGCCAAGAGGAGGTGCCACTTTTTCTGGAGAACAGTTTCTGGGATGTAAAAGAATTCAAATGGAAAAAGCTTGGAGGACTTGCAAACAGCCATGCCATGTGGCTCTGTCTCTCAAGCTCTTACACCCACACACACTTTTGATGCACATAATTGCATTTTCCAAAAGACTAGTGATTTTCAGCACTCAATTTCAAATGCATGGCAATGGGGTTTTTCCTTTAAGAATAAGTAGATTTTTTTGTTTGGAGGCAGAGAAGTCATGGAGTTTTATGTTTCTGCAGGTAACACCCATACAGCTTTAGATTTTTTCATAAGGCCAAACATTTAGCAGTTGTGGGGGGTTTACTAATCTGGGAGAGAAGTCTGTCTGTCTTTAACTCTGCAGTTCTGTCTAATGGGGCTCCTGATGGACAATAGTCACTGTAATATCTCAGTGCATAAGAAATAACTAAATATTTCTCATGGCCTAACTCTTCCTTTCCTATTACTGAGAAGAATATATATTTTGTTATAGAAGGTGGGGGGTTTTTTTCCTGATGAGTGTCTGTAAGAGGGAAGAATATTACAAAAATGTCCCCTTTTTTAGTCATTTCTATGTTCAATTACATTTTCTATGAGAATCTGTAGGTTAGATCTATATACTCAAGAAGAATCTATAGAACAGACCAGCTTCAGGACAATTTGTTTTCCATACATATGCTTCCTTCCTGCTGGTCCACAAAACATTTGCCAATAGCTTTAAATTCAGAGAAATCAAATACCAAGAAAATTATTGTAGAACATTCATAGTTAAAAGGCTCTTCTTTTAAAAAATGTTATTTCTGTGTGTGTGAGTCTCCACTAAGTTTCAACTAAATGACTTTCACTTGGGACCTTCACAGGTTATAGGACCACCTTGATTTTACCACTTTTAGCTGAAGCTCAAAAAAGACATTTCTGCTTTGGTGCAGATGTAGCTTTTGCCATTCAATTGGGATAAAAAGCTAGGATAGATATGATACACCAAGCCACAGAGAAGCCCAAAAAATAGCCTGGGAGGTCTGCAGCACACTTACTATATTCTCACCAAGTACCCAAGAACACCCAGTGGAAAACTTGCCTTTTTGCAATGTCCAAGGTGTATGTACAGCATAAAACACACATCTTTATGTAAGTCATGTATGGCATAGTATTCTCAATTTCCTGCCAGACTAAATCTTAGAATGAGAAGGGCTTTACTTCACCTTTCCCCTACCAAAATATTCATAGCCTCTCATTGGAAAATATATTAGGAAGTGTATTTATGGAAGCTGTGAGTTTGCCAGATAGTTCCACATTATCTTCAATAATATTCTGATAGGTAAGTTCAGGTTCCATACTTCCCTTCACATGAAGTGCAATTAGCTTCACTGAGATAAATAGCTGTTAATATGAAATAGATTCTGTTCATTATACCCCATATACGTAAATACACAGACTAGAGTTAAATTTGATTCTGAATTATTTAGTTCCAAAGCCTACATACATGTAAACAATATTCCAAGTATATGCTACAGATACTTAGCTGCTGAAAATCACCAGAATAGTAAAATTATCAAATTAGGAATAAGAGAATGCCATGGCAACAGGACACTTTACGTAAGTTAATGCTGGCTGCCTCTCAGCAGATCTCATTAGCCTTGATGGACTTCTTGGCTAACAGAGTTACACAGCAGCTGGTGCCCAGACTAATTTGTTTAGAGCTGGTTTGGGTAACCCTGTACCACACATACTCTTTCAATGTAGACTTATCATACAAGGAACATTTCAATTCAATTTATGAGGAAAACTACATGGCTTGTGCATCCAAAATGTCAAATTATCCCATTAGAAGAGTCTTTCCTTGAAAAAGGTTTCAAGTTCTGCAAAGACAAAAGGAATATTTTAAAATCAGTTTGTACTAAAAGTTTTGGAGAGGTTTTGGATGATGCCATCACTGGACTTTTTATGTTACATTGCTATATATCTTTTATAGTAAGTTTTGCAAAGTGGATGTAATCTGTTACAACTCTTTACCTGGAAAGATTTGATTTTGCTTGCTGAAAATGACTGGCAGAGAGGCAGGGAGAAAAATACAGGGATATGTAACCCTCTCAGTGATCTAATTTATACTTGGGATGACATTCAGAAATCTTGGGAGATTGAGAATATTAACTAGAGCTGGGCAGAACACATTTCTCATGTTGTTCTACTGGCTCTGCTCCCATAAATCCAGGTCATGTCAGCTTTAAGCATTTCTGCAGCAGATGTATATTTGTTATGGTTATGTATTTAGGAGAAAAAGGCACACTTAGGATGACAGCAGGTAGTCACAGGTGTGTTGATTGCATATACAGTAGGAGCAAGATTTCCAAAACCAAACCATTAGAGGCTTAAAGTTATACCCTGCATTTCCTACCAGATAGGATGGTTTTGCAAAGTTCAGCCAGATAAGAGGCTGTACCAAGGCAGTGGTTGTGTGTAAGAACTAACAGCAGAGGCTTGGTCCTCAAGCTCAGATGAGATTCTGATGCAACTAAGTTATCCCAATTATATCTTTAGTATTGGGATGGGCTAGACTGGCCCTTACTCTAAAATACAGTGTGTTAAAGGTTCTCCTGATTTATGCTTGCCTACGCTGATCTCTGAGGATTTTCCTGGAGGTAGTATTCCTCCACCTAGGTCTTTTTGTCAACTCCAGGCCTGGAAAGGGAGAGACAAGGCAAGGACCAAATGGAGGTATAAAGCAATGTCTAGCAGATAACAAACATAATGCAATAGAGAATAAAATTATCATGTTTAATTTCTCTATGGGAGATGCTGATTTTTTTTCCTCACCCCTTTTCCCTTCTTAAGTCTTCCTTGTCAGTGTAAAGTTTATAGGCAAGTATGAAAAGCAATACTGGCAAAACAAACATGACAGGGTGGCATGAAGTCTAGATGATGGCCTGTAAGGAGCAGTGCTAGTTACGCCCCAAGGGTCAATACTGAATTCAACCCTATTTACCATCTTAAGGATCTGGATGATGAAGCAGAGTGGGGAGTGTGTACACTCAGCAAGTCTGCTGATTACCCAAAACTGGGAGGGGTGGCTGATCCTCTACAGGGTGGTGCTGCCATGCAGAGGGACCTCAGCATCCAGGAGAAATGGGCTGACAGGAACCTCATTAAGTTAAACCAGGGGAAGAGCAAAGTCCTGCCCCTGGGCAGGAACAACCCTGATGCTGGGCATGGGCCACCTGGAAAGCGGCTTGGCAGAAAAGGATCTGGGATGTCCTGGCAGAGACCAAGGAGAACATGAGCAATGAGCCTTGTTGCAAGAAAGGCTAATAGTGCCCTAGGCATCATCAGGCAAAGTTAAGGGAGGTGATCCTTCCCCTCTATTCAGCACTGGTGAGACCACTCCTGGAGTGCCGAGAAGAATCCAAAACATAGGGAAGAGAAAGTCTTTGAAAGGAGAGAAGCCAAATATTCACAAAGTTTAAGTCAGTAAGACTACCTTTGAATCTTCCTATCCATTAAGCTCCCTTCTTAAAACTATCCCTTTCTGCAAAAGCTATTGAGGATTAAAAAATATGGTAAACGGTTTCTTTTCCATGTACTGCTGTACTGCATGGTCTTGAAAGACTAGATTGCTTTAATTCTCTCTGTTTCTTTGTTCACCTAAATTATAGGGATAACACTCCTGACTGTATTGCAGTGGGGATTTACTGATAAAAAAATACTGAGTGGACTCTATCCTTACATGTATTCCAAAACAAAGTGCTTTACTGGCACAATGTACATGTCATGTTGAATAGTGAGGTTGCTAGATCTCCATTTCTCTTCTTCCCTGGAAACACCTTGGCTGTCTCCAGCACTGATTATCAGACTTCTTCCAGGAGTCTCGTTCAAATTTCAGAGCAAAGTAGATTGTTGAAATACTTCTCAGATATCTGGCTTTGCAACTGCTACATTGTGCCTTGTTACCATATGAGAAGTTCATTCTTTTCCTTGGGTGAAGCATGTAGAACTTTCCCTCCTATAGCACCTTCTGGTTTCACTCATACATGCTGACTTTCACAGCCTGACAATAGCAAAGCAGGGAAAAATCATTATTCAGCTTCTCCAAATCTCTAGATGTAAGAAGAGCGCTCCTGTGAACTTGGTACACTGCATGTCTGAATTTGACCCATGCTTCTTAAACCATAAGCCATCTGTTCTTGAGCCATCTGGATTTGCTTTGATTCCTGATGGGAAGATAGTGTTGGTGAAAGGAAGCATGTGTTAAAACAGAGAAAAATAAATGTCACCAGTAGGGAACTTTAAACAGAGAGATTAAATCTAAGATACTGGAGACTGCAAAGTTTCTCCTTTTTCTGGATAATGAGGAATTTCTATAATTTTTCAGAGACATGTCTTCTCACAATTAAAAAAATCAAAGCACCTTAACACAAAGTGTTCCTCGTAACAATTTCCAATACCAGCCGTTTTTTAGCACAACAGTATGACTATCTGTCTTTATTACAGCAAAAACTGACAATGGAAACATACATCACTAGCCCTCTGACCTTCTACCATGTCACTAATAAGGAAGTGAATTGATGTCAGTCTTTCTGTGAATTGAATGTTTTATCCCTACCATTCATACAGTAAAAACTGGTTTGATTTTTATGCTGCAGGAATGTGCACATTAATTAATCCAGCCCCAAACAGCACCCAAATCTCAAAACCTCTGAGATTTGTGACCTTTTAAATGTGAACACAGTGTCTGTAAGAGAGGTGTATCTTTAAACACAGTTTCCCTGTGTGATTATTTTAGAGGCTGTAAGACCCCAATTGTGGTTTGTCACCAGGACACTGCAGCAAAGTTCAAAATGCTCAGGGTTATTTCACAGTAGTCTTTGATTCAATAACAAAAAAGTACTTAGCCAGTGTTGTCTGTGAAAAAAATGCTGTATTTCCATCTGGATATACCCAGTAAATTATATCATGCAGACAGCATCCCAAGCAAGGAGAAGGGCTGCAAACTTCACACCTGTAACCTGCACACAGCCAGGTATTTGTCCCTCACATCCAGCCACTGCAGATCAAAGCTTCTTTGAAATATCTCAGTGTCCCTTTGACAAAGGAGCGCCTCATGAGTCATGTATCATGAACTACTAACTGGATGCAAAGAGAAGCCGGTACAACTTCAAAGTGGGAACTTTGTGATTTTCAAACAGACACTTCTGTTTCATAAACCATGTCTGGAATTACAGAAATAGTTAAAAGGTAGGATTTGGATTGTAAGCCAAGGATCTACTAAGTTGCAGTGTCCCGGTTTGGCTTTCCCAGAATCTGTCTTTGTCCTCATGCCATGTAATGTTTTTATTGATGACTCAGTATGAAAGTGTTACTGATAAAGCTTGTGGGTGTACAGATACCACAGGAATTTCAAATGAAGCAGGGAATACATTATGTGCAAGAAGCTGGCAAAAAAAAAAAAAAAAAAAGGTGAAGGCAAAATCTGTGCAATTTAAAATGGTTTAATGCAGAAACAGGACAAGAAGCCAGATGTCATCCTTATAGAATAGCAAACTTAGTCTTAGAAAATGATAATTCTGAAATCAATTTGCAAACCACAGTGGATAATCTGTTGAGTATGAGCTACAGTAAAATGTTGTAGCCAAGAGGGATAACAGACTGGGGAAATTCTATCATCTGCAAAATTGGCACAGGATACAGTCCAGTGACAGTATCCACATTTTGACAAGGAATCAGACTAGAACCATGATAAATATAAAAGGATTGGAAAACAAATCCTAAAATGAATGACTCAAAGACCTGAATTGATTAAGCTTATCAAAAAAGGGCTAAGACCTGAGCTGAATTCAGTCAAAGCATCTATAAGGGAAAACAAATCAATGATGGAGGGATATCCAACCAGCTGACAAGGATTTGGAAAGATACTACAGCTGGAAGCTGAGACTCCAGCCATTCAGGCAAAAATACCAGATCTATATTATTCATACCTTTAAATCCAGTTGGGGTAGCTTTTCTAAAAGATGCAGTCTAATACTTGAACAAATTCTCCCAGTAAAGTCCCACATCCTTCCTCTAAGGGAGGTCACAGCTGATCATGGTGTCCCTCTCTGACAATAGATTACAACTGGCACAGGACAAATTAAACATCTCATGAAAAATGTTCTGTCAAAATCCTGCCCTGTTTCACTGGAAGAACAAAATGCCAATGAGCAGATGGAATATGATTTGTACATTACAGTGGGGTTTATCTTTCCTATCTTAATTGGCAGAAGATAGCCTAAAGTAGTTGGCTCCTCCAGTTTTCTCTATTGTCACTGAAAACAAAGATAAGTGTCCCCAGAAGACTACTCAACCCTTCTATCTCTTTCCTTGATTATAAAGTAAGCATAGACAACAGATAACTACTTTTAAACAGATAAATTCAGGGGGAAAAAAATTCCCACCATAAAGGCAAAGGGACAATCATATGTGAATGTTGCGGTGGGGTCTCCTGCAACACGTATAGACAGCAAGGCCCGTGGAAAGCAATAGGGACTGATTCTTGATAGAAGTTTCAGAGATCTTTATTCTCCAGCTGCATGGCTGGGATCTGCTGAGGAACTCCACCATCATGGGACCAGAGGGCCCTCCCCGTGCAGGGGAACACAAAACAACCAACGGGGAATGGGATTGACCAGGCAGTAGGGAAACCCCGTAGGCCATGCCTCTACTCCAGGGTCCCCTCCCCCTGGACCCCATGCCAGGGAGGAGGAACCCCAACATGTGGTAAGTACTCTCCTCCTTCATGGACAAGCACAGTCTAGTCCAGAAGTGGTCATCAATCAGGGATACCCCAACTGCACTGGAATGCTCCCTGATGCTCAGAGCCCCAAAAGGCCACTAAAACAAATGAGGGTAGCTGAAGCTCCCCACAAGACACTTCCATGCTCCACAGGTTTCCTTCTGAGGACAGGTCATCAGGGAGCTCCATCTGATGATTTTCCTTCTGACTTGCACCAGCAGAGCAGTTGAAGTCAGCCATAAAGTAGCATTTGGCACCAGATCCAATCATTCAGCGCATTGTCAGAGTTCACATCTGAACCCCAGTTACATTGCCCAGGCTCATTTCTACCTTTAAAATCATGTTCTAGTTAAATGATCCCTTTCTACAAACTTAAGAAGGGAAGTGTAATTTAGAAGAGTGGAAACTATTATTTTAAGGTTGATTAATTGAGTAGGCACTGTGCTGAACACCACTTCCAGAGGCAAGGGATGCACTGTGTTACCAAATGATTATTTAATGACTCATAATCCCTGTGCATGAGATGTCACTCCTGAGGAATTAGTTTTAAATGGGGTAGTGGTGTCTGCTCAAGGTGTGGAGCTAGATGTCAAATCACTGTAATAGCTACATTTTTGCATCAGCCAACATCAAATTTCAGCAGCTTGTGGCTGGAATCACTAATGCATATACCCACTGCTGGAATGATTCATGACTGCAGAGTAAGAAAAATGATTTAAAAAAAGCTTTTGGTGCCAAATGGTATACTTCAATAACTTAAACTTTGAACCAAAATATTTCTATTCCTGCTTTTGAATATCCTATTCAATTTAGCACTTGCCAATTGGGTTGGTGAGCTGCCCTCCTGTAATTGTTATCCAGCCGCTACCTACACGCAAAACACATGCAGCACCTCACATCAGAATATTGTTCACAGATTAAGCAAAAACATGAACAAATGGAAGAGATCCAGAGGCAGCAAATTTGGTATGCCTGATTTGCAGGATTCATCATTTCATCTGCCTTCAACAACACAGTCTGTAAAAGACCACTTGATGCAAAATTCTATAGAAAAAAAGAAAAATAAAAAAAAAAATTAATAGAAGTGTTTCTTCTAAGCGAAGCAGCTATTGAATACTTTTGCTGGTATTTAATAAATAAGAATTATGGGACATTAATAATGGCTCCATATGGTCTTTATAAAATACAGTGCATTTTCCTGATTTAGAAATGTACTTGAGAATAAATGAATGGATGTTCTGGGTCAGATGGAAAGTCCAGCTAGACCCAGTAACATCTTTCTGACAGATGCTGAGTTCTCAACTAATGCATTCAGTTGAACTTAACCATGGGTTTAAAGTAAACACTGCTAAACAGAGAGGGTGTGAGATACTGAATTAGTGCCTGCTTCTGAGATTATAAATATGCCACCTATCAGTATACTGCCATGGAAAACCAAAACAATCATGGATTATTATAGAGAAGTTTCAGTATCTGCCTTGTATAGATTTAGTAACCTTGATCTAAAGTGGCAGTCAGTGGATAAAGGAAAAAGCCTCAAAAATACATTCATAGGTCTCCTAATTTCATTCCACAGTTTCTTTCAGTAACATATTGTACATGCCTCTTTCACGTGGAGCATTGCCATGGCATGGGGCTTTCACTGTCTCCTTTTTAATTGGATTTATCATTTGTACCATAAATGTTCATGGCTGTGTTACTGCACTATCATTCATACGAGCAGGTGGAGAGTTGCCCAAAGTCATAAACAATCCAAAGGGGAGCTTCACAAGCACTGACAAGCTCTGCCGTACTCCTGATGGTGTATGCTGGGGTGCAGAGCTGTGGCTATCAGGACTTTCATCCTAGAATTTGGGTCAAACATGGATGCGTGGCACATCTGAGCACCTAGAGAAGTAGCATGATCTTTCAAAATGCTGAGCTGCCTTAATTCCTGCTGACTTTACTGATGACTGAAGAAATTGTTTGAAACAGAACTAACAAGACGTGAGACCACAGGCATGTGCTGTTGTATGTCCAGATAACTGGAGATCAGACAGCTCTTTAACAGCTGCTAATTAGAGAGGTCATTTTGGATAAATGTGTGATGTGTTCATCACTCAGCATTTAATGAACTATGTGGGATGTAGGTTTGTAACAAACTGCTTTAAAGACATATTCTCAGTTGTCCAGATTAAAGAACCAAATACAAAGGAGTTATTTAGGCAGAATGATGTGCAGTGTCTTAACTCATTCTTTCAGGATAACAAATCCAGGAGGAGTGCATTGTGAAGAAATAAACGGGACAGCTAACTATATTCCAGTGAATAGGAAAAAAATACCTTAAAATTAAACCAGGATTCAGACCAAAATCCAAACATAAATTCTATTGCAGTGGTGGCTGCCGCTGCCCGAGTTGCCTGAGTTGCCACAGGGCCGAACTGCAGCATTAAACTCATGGTGGGCTGGCTCCGAAGTTTGGTATCTCCCGTGGTGGTTAAGGTGAGCACCCACAGACCCTTGTGTTGATTACTTAGTTACAATTGGTTCATCATTTCCCCACCCCGTTCTATGTATGACGCTTTGAATATGTATTTCCCTGTTGAATAAGTATAGTTCTAGAAAGTTCTCTGTTTTTCGATACCCCCCCCATTGGTCCTCCCTCCCTGCTCCCTCCCATCTTGTCTCTGGTTGGTCTGTTTGTATTCTCTCCTCCCCTTTGCCCACACTGGATTGGTTAATTGCACTCCTATAAAACTCCTGGACCCTCCCTTGTCAACGTCTTTTGTCCCTGGACCCTCTGCTGGAATAAACCCTTCAGAACCCGTACAAAAGACCCCTCTCTGTCTCTTCATCTTTGGTGTGCATGCTTGGACATAGCCACTTGGGTGACATAGCCACTTGGGTGACATAGCCACTTGGGTGACATAGCCACTTGGGTTCAGGCTCGTCATCGCTCCTGGGTTTGTGGGTGTTTGCATGCTGGCTCTACAGCCCCTCCTGAAGGGTTGCCAGCCGTGGATTGGGACTCCAGAGGTCTTTGGATCTGCTGCGGACACTCAGGAAGGTGCAGCACTGGTCCTCTCCCAGATACAGTGGCTTGCGTCAAAATTCTATAAAAATCTTTCCATCTCTTGGTAGATGATAGATGTTTGTATGTAGATATGACATGCTTATGTGAGGGTCCGATGATAGCTGAAAACCGTGGTGTGAGCTGAAGTGCTTTAGATGCCCATCTCAGGAGACTTCCAAAAGTGATGGAGACTCCCTTCCTGCTGGATAGTGACCCACTAGTTGAACCACTCACCTGGTGTACATGAAACAGAGGTCCAGTTAGTCTTTGGTTAAGGGCATTCAAATACACAACTCCTGTAGAGGAAATCCAGACAGAAACTAACTTTGAAAGCTTCTTTGAAGATGTGCATCCAAGAATGCAAGATTCATCCAACCAGGAGACCAAGAGGGAGTCTAACTCCTTAGCTGAGTGCATTGTGAGCAGCAAGGACCATAACCCACACCTCCCCCTCCTTGGGTGGTCATGCTCTGAAACTAGCAGGCAGATAGACTTTATCCCTGGGACATGAGTGTGGCATGGTGTATGGCACTGTGGTGACCTTGAATTGTCTGGGGGGGAGTCACAAGGTTGGGTCAATCAAAGGGCACTCAAAGGACTTGAGAGTTTGCAAGTCTCACCTGTGGCTCACATGTAAGTCAGGGGATGAGATGCATGGTCAGGATCAGAACTGCAGGTTCTTCTGAGGCTAAAAGCTCACCAAAGCCTAAGTGGTTTAATCCTTTTTTTTTTTTTTTTTTTTTTTTTTTTTAAATTATGGGCTTGACCTAAATTCCACCTTAATTGTTCAGAAATGCATGGGTTGTTTTTTCACCTCACTCTATGTTCCCATATATCCAGCCAGAAATCAGGAGTACAAATGGTGCTGTTTGGGAGAGCAGGGATAAATAAAAATGAAAGAAAATCAGAAGGACTCCATTAAGCAACATTTAACCTGCTTTTAGTGGTTTTGCCATACAAGTTTCTTAAAAAAAAATACCAATCCTCAGTATATTGAAACCATTGCTTAGTGAATCAACCCTGCTGTATGAGTTACATCCTGAATTCTTCAGTGCAGTTCAGTGTCTGACACTGACATGAAAGAGGATCACATTTTTCTTGATAAACGTTACTCAGTTGGAGTCTGTATCTCAGTCATTCATATCAGGTACAGCTCTCAATCTCATTGGATTAGAAAGAGAAACAACCTACCACTCGCTATAGGAGAAAGAATCCAGTTGGCATCATTATTCCAAATATCCAGTATGTGTTTTGTTGTTTCCTAACTCCTCACAAAAAGGATTCTCAGAATAAAAGTTTGGCTGACTAACAGCTGGCATCTGAATATTAACTATGTACCTTAAAAGGAAAGTATCACAAAGGTAGCTATTCCTTTAACCTTTTAGATTTGTATTGTGAAAGATGGACCTCATAAGAACAAGATGCTCTTTATTGGTAAATTTGCATGTACTTTTAGGATGTTGACATACACATTAATTTAACTGGAAGGAGCTAAAGGAAAAAATTAGACGGCAGAAATAATAATAGTAATAATAACAACAACAATAATAGTAATATGCAGCTGGATTGTGCATTGTTTTCCATCCATAAATCAAAAAGGCATTAGATATTATTAAAGCCATTTTAGAGATGAAACAAAGAAGAGAGATGACTTGCCTGAGGTGACCAAACAAGTTATAGCATTCAGTCACTTTTGCTGACATCTTACACCAGCATCTGCTGCCTTACATAGCAGCATGTGAGTCACTAAATGCTCTCTATTCAGTCTCTGAACATTCCGTGGGCATGAAATCCTGGAAAGAAGCAACAGGTACTCAGGGAAGGGGTGAGAAGAAATGGAGCCAGAAAATCAACAGGGATACCTTTTTTATTCAGCAGCAGGCACTACAACATGGAGAAAGAGAAGAACAGCTGAGAATCTAAGCATAAATTTTCCAGGATGAAAAAATACGAAAAAGATGAAAAAAATCTAGGAAAGAGTATAAACCGCTACAGATTTCAGAAGAAGTGGAAAGACAAAGAGCAACAGTGGGAGAAATGACAGAATTTTCTTTGTCAGAAAAAGCAGGACCATTAACATTAGCAGGAGTAGAGCCATTCACAGGCACAAAGATGAAAGGAACCTGATGGAAAAACTTTATCAGCTACAGCTTCAGGAAGTCCACTGGGAGCCATCCCAGAGCTGTTCTAACATACTGACAGGCCCTGTCCTGTTCCACAGCACACCCCCTCGGGGTTCAGCAGTGCCTGGGTTTGCTCAGACATTTGCTGATGGGGGTAGTCACTAGGGAGAAGAGGATGCTTGTGGATGAGTAGAATGAAATTGATTTCCCTTAGCGGGCTTGTCTTTTGAGTGATGAACTGGTAGGAAGTTTCACCTGTGAATGTCTGGCAGAGGTCAGCAATTGCAGCAACACACATCACTCTAATTAAGATAGCAGTACATTGTATAAATTTCAATAACTCCAAAATGGCTGGAGTTTAAAAAACTAAAACTTTCCCATACTCATGCATTTCCAACAGAAAATTTTTCCAGTCTTCTTCAGAATAGTAAATAAATCAACCTGAGCTACAGATAATAAAATACTACTTGGTGAATGCCAGGCATGACATTTTTGTAAATGACAGTGCAATTTGTGTGGCTCTAAGAGCATGGAAGAGAATAAAATCACTGACAGAAGTTTTCACAGTGGTTTTGTCAAATGCCTTCATAACAAAATTCCAGGTACATGCATGCACTTCACACAGTGTGTGTGACACTTCTAATGTTCTTTTTTTTTTCTATTTACTTTTCCTTTTTGTATTTTTTCTTAAATAATATGAAACTTCAATGTCAAAATTTTCCCAAGTTCAAGAGCAAGATTGTTCTAAATATTCAAAAGTTATAGCATTTGACTCATCCCCATAAGCATATGTGCACATAAGTCCAAAAAACTCAAAAACCCCTGAGAAGGTTTCATCTTACATCTAATGAGTCATTGGGAGTTTAAGATTTTAATCTACATGAATGCAACTCTGAAGCTGAGATTTAGTAGAAATGCAGAATTTCAATGCTCCCATAGAAGTCAATGAAAGTTTTATCAGCATAATATATACGTACATGTTAAAACATGGGATAAAAATTATGGTTGGAAGTACCTGTCAGACACTTTCATGAACCTGTCAATCACAAAAGAATGATAATCTAAGTACTTCTTGAACCAGACTAAATGAAAGGTCATTAGTAATTCATCCTTAACATCCTACATACTATTTTTGAGTACTTGAGACAGCATTTCACCATAAATGTATATCAGGGCATGAACTAAATGCTTTGCAAGACTAATATAAAAAAATTAAATAGAACTGTCCTTATTGCAGTTTGGGCCATTCTATTTATAATAATTCCTGTCTGTGAAGAAGCTCAAAATGACAGTCTTGTCTGATTTTGGATCAGTCTGGAAAAATTTTTTGTTCATGGTAATCACCTTCTTTCAAAGTTGGATCTGTTCCAGAAAGCTCTCAATGGACAAACCAGGGAACCTGTGTTGATCCCGTAAGTGAGGATCCAGACACCGTCCCCAGGCATTGCCAGCATTCTAAAGGCAACTTCTGCTGCTTCATTCAGTCCTGTTCATTCAGCAGATTACTTAGGACAGAGGTCCCTATTTTGTTGCTGCCTGCTCCGAGCTTCCCCTCCCCCTCCCCAAGCTGAACCCCTTTGTTCCAAGTGCGGCAAAACCAAATGTAACTCAAACTCTTCAGCAGTGTCTGACTGGCCGGTCACCCCGGGTCTGCCCCCAGTCCGCCCCCTTCCCCTTCTCCGAATAAAAGAGAGGACCAAGGGGGGAGGCCTGCCCTCTTTGGCTTTGCAACCCTTTCTGTGAACGTCTGTGTGCTTCTGTTTCTTCGAAAGCTTCTAATTTGCAGGAAATTAGGCAAGCTGGGAGCTATATTTCTCCGTCTTTGCTTCTGCTGGTGGTATCAGATTTGCAGCTACCATTTTGCCACTTTTAGAGCTACTGAAATGCTAGATTGCCCGTGCTACCTCTCTAGGCTGCCCGAGGCTTTCTAAGGCATTAAACTACTAGCCTAGCTGGTAAAAAGCTGTAAGTATACCTCCTCATCATTTCACATATTTCTCATATATTCATTGGCCTTTTCTTGTTTCTGGGACTGGATACAAGAATTGCGTCATTCTTTAACACAAAAGTTACTTACTGATGTGTACTGTCTTTGGTGGCAGGTAAAAAATCTTAGAATTACACAAGGAAGTTAAGCAGAGAATTTTTTTTTTCTTGTTTTCAGACTTCCAGGGAGGTCTAATCCACCCTCTGATTTGAATTTGGCTCAAAATGTGTTTTGAGATTTCCTGAAGTCACTTATGGCAGAGGCAGTACACAACTGGAAGCACAAATTCTTATCTCAACAGGTGGACTGGTATAGAAGTGATCTCCGTAGTCTCGTGGTGTTGACTGTCAAATCAACAGATCAAGAACACTTGTTATTGCCTACACTGTGAATTCCTCAGGTTGAAAGACTAGGAGGTACTTGAGCAGGATTTTTCTATGATTTGGTTAACTGAGATTTTTCCAGATTGGTCGATGCTCATCAACTACTGTGCCATGGGCAGTAACTGTTTCCTTAGGGTGTCTCTCTTTCCAGATCACATGGGAGATCTGAATACTTGACACACAATTCTGCTGTGGGCTGCTTACATTCTGTACTTAGTCTGAGGATTCATTGCTATCTGTCATTATTTTTCAACCATTAGCTTATTTAGTGCCGCCATTTTTCAAGGAACCATTAGCATAATAAAATATTCCTTCACACATTGAGGATAATTGTCCTCTCTATTAGTTTGTTCTTCAATTTGTTCCAGGATTGTTTCTTCAGGTTGTTTTCCTGTAATGCTCACTAGCATCAATCAAACAGCAGTCAACTGCAAAACTTCCCACAGCCCCTGAAATTATTTAGAACCACTCTGTTGCTCACAATAGCATCCTTTACATGTGTTGCTCTGTCATCCTTTTCTTGTTATCCTCACCACTCACGGCTTCTGCTAATTAGAATGCAAGACTGTTACTTCTTTATGTGCCTGTACCTCTTCCAGCATCACCAGATGTCAAACTTCATGGTGCTTTGCAACACAAGTGGATTGTTGACAAGGTAGACCAGTGTTGAAATAAACCTACCCTATATATATATTTGTAAGCACCTGTCATTTCATGTCAATGCACTCTAATCCACCCCAAGGGATCTGCTAACAAGAACCTCAGTTACCTTTGCCTTCAGGTGTGGGTTGTAACATTAAATTGGAGGATTACTCTGAAAAGTGGTGAGAAGGTTTTCTTACAGGGATAACAGCCAGAGTTCTAGATAAAGGAGGACTGATTTTCAGTCACAGCTGAAATCTCTGGCAGAAGATCATGACAACCCAGGATATGTCTGATCTCCACTGCTCCCCACTGCTATAATTTTTCTCTCTCAGTATGACCTGGGCACATCAGATCTGTTTAAAGGTTTTCTGGTGTAAGCCAGATCTGTTGTAAGGTTTTCTCCATGAGAAAGTCAAGCCAATTCTCGGAGAAGGTAAATAGGAATATTAATCCTCTATGGGTTAATGACCAGCTTGCTACTGAATCTCCTGAGAATTGTTGTTGTTTCTCCCATGCACTGCCCAGAGTAAATCAAATTATCTTCCCCTAAACCCATTGAACAGGCTGGGACATTACAGGATCCCAGGAGGAGTGATTGATGTGGTCCAAAGCTGTTGTTGGGTTTTCTGGCATGACCTGGACCTGTTGCAAGATTTTCTCTGGGAGAAGGTCAAGCTGACCCTCAGAGAGGGTAGTGGGGAGAAAGACACTGACCCCCGGTGGCTGACTGAAGGGTATTACTGCTGAGGGAGAGTTAGTGGGGACTCTCCCCTCGTGAGGAAATCATAATGATAATTTTTCTCCTCCCAGTATGGCCTGGGCTCATAACATTCGGCATGACTCACAAGCAGAGGTGGATGAAATTACAGTTCTGGCAAGAGAATGTAAACTGACACCTGGCAAAGAAAAGGCAGTTTGTCCCATTTTGGGTGCTGCCCTTAAAGGACTACAAAAGAAGCCACGGGCTACTCAGAAATCCAAGAGTGAATATACATATAAACACTGAAAATTCACTCTAATCTGCCCCAGGGGACCTATTAACAAGAACCTGAGGTACCCTCACCTTCAGGGCCAAGTCATGACACCTTGTTTGTGGTAAATTTGCATGGAGAAAGGTTGATACACAACAAAGACTCAAGGCTACAGCCCTGGAAGGAATAAGCACACACAAATTATTTGTTGCATGAAAGTATGCAATATAAATATGATAGAACTGCCTTTTGTGTGTGTCTCTGTGTGTGTGTGTATGTAACTTTTAATGGATAAATGGATACATATGTTTATGATAGTGAATGTATATGTTTTGCCACTGAAGACATTCTCTATGTGTGCCTTGCCCTCTCCCCAAAGTCTGAATCAGAAAGTCTTCATATCCTTTTTCAGCTGAAATAGTCATCTCAGGATTGTGTACAGATGAACTTGAACAAGTGCAAAATAGCATGAACTATTATCTGTTTCTTGAACAGATAAATTGGATGGCACCTAAACTGTAGTTCTAGAAGAAACACAAACTTAAAGCTACTTTTTCCCCCTTAAATGCCTCTGAAAAGAATACTTGGATGTTTAGCAAGAAAGCTACACTGACTGGAAATACACAAGATATTTGCATCAGCCTCTAAAGAAAGACAAAATGCTTTTCCTTTACTTGTTTAATAAGAAATAAAAAAAACCCTTCAAGTAAAACTGAAGTTTTCAAATAACTCCACATTAATTCAAATCATTGGAAATCAGTTCCAGGCCAAAAAAATGGGAGAAATGGCATCTAAATCCCAGATGATATTGCAGGCTTAGACACAGAAGCAGAACAACTCATTTTTTTTCCACAAAGTGTAATCTTCAACTGTTTTAAGAACTAAGGACTATGACTAGGCCCATGAAGCTCACAGCCAACCCGTTCATCACAATTTTGCTTGTAAATAATTTTTCATCAAACAAAATGAAATCTTTCTACACATAATCAATTTACCTAACTTCATTAGTGTTGCTTGTCTAATAATTTATAATGAAGTAAGGAACAAGGTATTGAGGAGTGCATAAGTAATAAATTAAAAATACAAACCATTGTAGATCATCTGATGGTTAAATGAAGGTATTCTCATCACTGGAACATATAAAAAGTACACCAAATTAAAGGATGTTCTAGTTTTATCTCTTATCCATGGAATGTATATAAATTCTTTGACTGTTTTCTATCATTCTAATAACTTCCCTGTGCATCTGACATTATACTATTTGTTAATTCTATTGAGAACTATCCCATTGTAAATTATCTATCTGAATAAGCTTCCTTTGTAACAACAAATTCCCCATGTTGGAATTTTAGTTGAAAAGCATCAACACTCATTAAAGGAAATAAAACAAAAGTGGATATTCCAATTCAACCATTCATGACTAAATCCTTAAATTTGATTACAATTTAAAAGAAAATATGTATGTATTTTAATCCTGTTTTCTCCACTTTGGTTATATTTCCTTTTTCGATTGTTTGGGATGAGTGATAAGTGAAAGCTTGGATCTCCTCAATTAACTGGGAATTTTGCTAATGATATAGTGGATCTAACCAGTATCATTTCATAGATGTGGATAGCATCAAAAGTGTTGTAAGCAAAATGAACAAATTTAATTTTACACTGGATTGCAGTAAAACAATTTTTTCTTTATTTTATACTTTAGCATTTAATAGATATGAATGCCTAGTTGTTGTTGCTGTTATAGCTAAAAATAATCTGCATTTGCCATGTTAGTAACAGCACTTCTTTGTTAGACCCTACTTTTTGTTGACAAAAAGTAGAACAAAGTCAGTTTTTACAGGCAGAGAATTAAAAAACAGTGCTCTTTCAAGACAGAAAGAGAGATAAAGTACAAAGGGGTGGCATCATGGCAGGGAAATGGGAAGAAGGCTTCATTCACATAAGCTGTCATACGAACAGAAGAGAATAAAACTGTGGAGGCAATTTCTCTTAAAATGAAAGGTAAATAGAATGTAATTATCTTAAGACATTAAGATATACCATGGTTGCTTTTGTACAGAAACAGGAAAGCATCTGGCTTCTTCCTAGGACTGCAGGTGGCCTTCAGAAACTCCTTCAGACATATGGGCTTTGCATATGCTGTGTAATGCCTCCCAAAGTACCTTGGTGGCTGGCCTCTTTTATTCCTCTGCTGTCCCCTGCCTCAGAAGTCACCCAAGTATGTCCAAGAGCAGTAGAAGGAGCTTCAGAATCAATATAGATTTTCTTGGCCCTCTAGCAACCCTTCTACTCTGCACCCGAGCTTCCTGCTCTTTGAGCAGCCCCTGTTTACCACCATGTTCCTCAGTACAGGTGGTGGGTCACAGTGGTGCCTCCCCTTTGCACTGCTAAGTAACACAGCTTGTCTCTTGAAAAACCTCATGCAGGAATACAGCCCTTTTATTAACAGAATCATAGAATGTTAAGGGTTGGAAGCAACCTTAAAGATCATCTCGTCCCAACCCCCTTGCCCTGGGCAGGGACACCTCCCACTAGATCAGGTTGCTCAAGGCCTTATCCAGCCTGGCCATGAACACTGCCAGCATTGGGGCATCCACAACCTCCCTGGGCAACCTGTTCCAGCATCTCACCACCTTCACAGTGAAGAATTCCTTCCATAGACCTAACCTAAATTTCCCCTCTTTCAGTTTGTACCCATTACTCCCTGTCCTATCACTACAGTTCCTGATGAAGAGTCGCCCTCCAGCTTCCTTGTAGGCCCCCTTCAGATACTGGACGGTTGCTATGGGGTCTCAGTGCAAACTTCTCCAGACAGAACAGCCCCAGCTTTCTCAGCCTGTCTTCATAGGGGAGGTGCTCCAGACCCCTTATCAACTTTGTGTCCCTGTTCTGGACTTGCTCCAGCAGTTCCATGTCCTTCTTATATTGGGAGCACCTGAACTGTACACAATGCTCCAGGGAGGGTCTCACAAGCACAGAGCAGAAGGGGAAAATTGCCTTCTTCACCCCACTATCCACATTTCTTTTGATGTAGCCCAGGATTTGTTTGGCTTTCTGGGTTGCAAGTGCACACTACTGGCTCATGTTGAGTTTTTCATCAACCATCACCCCTGAGTCTTTCTCTGCAGGGCTGCTCTCAGTCACTTCTTTTCTCAGCCCATAGGTGTATCTGGGATTGCTGCAAACCAGATGTAGGACCTTGCAGTTCACTTCATTGAACATCTGGAGGTTTGCACAGACCTATCTCTCAAGCCTGCCCAGGTCCCTCTGGATGGCATTCCTTCCCTCCAGCATGTAGGATGCACCACACAGCTTGGTGTTGTCAGCGAACTTGCTGAGGGTGCACTCAATCCCACTGTCCATGTCACCCACAAAAACGTTGAACAGTATCAGTCCCAGTGAGACCCCTGAGGGACACCACTCCTCACTGGCTCCATCACACATCCACCAAAGCTGATCCTATTATCATAGGACAACATAAAGTCAAGCACCCTCCTCACACACCAATCCATGAAAGCCCTATTACAGAATCATAATTTTGGAAATGTCAATCCTAGCAGCTATATCTGGGCAAAGAAGAGCAGAAGGCAAACAGAAGAACCTTGAGAGTCAAGGCAAGGACAGAAAAACTAAAGAATATTTGCAGCAGGAACAAGCACCTCAGGTACTTCTCTTGACAGATATTTGATGTGAAGGGTTATTGATGCAGAACACTACTTTGCCTCCCTAGAGTCCCTAAAGATTAAGAGGCTAAAGGCCTCATGCAAACAGGAAACGTCTTTGTCAAGGAAGCAGACATCCTTACTTAGCCAGGTAAAACTTAGTGGATTTGGTGATCAAAGGGAAGCAGTTCAATACTTGCTGACATACTTTTCAAAGATGCAGTTAACATACACACAGTTATACCTGAGACACTGTGCAGGTGTAACCCCTGGGTGCACTGAAAAAGCAGAGATCCAATATCTTCCCCTTCATTTGTGTTTGTCTTAACATACTTATGAAGCATTCCAAATTTTCTCCTGCAGCTGAAAACATTCTATAAAAAACCATGTCTTATATCTATTTTTAAGATCATTTCTAACCAGCCAAAATTCTCAGAAAGGAAGTATCCTTAAATTTCAGGTTTGCAACAACCTCTGACTCTAACCTCTCTTAACACATCTACAATATGGGTAAGAAAGCATTACTAACTTTCTGGTGCTGCTGATTTCTGTTCTATATTCTATCTTGAAAGCACACACAAGTGTGAACTTGTTCTGAAAGTTCTGCTAACAAACATTTCCTTTACAACACAGCTCTTCCAGGTAGATCTTTCCTTTCTGATTTCTGAACAGCTCTTCTTTGACAGCAACCTTAGCCTTATTCAGTACAGGGGCATTGCTTGCTAGTTGGTTTGGTTTGTTGATTTTCATTATTTTCTATCCCAGAATAGCGGTAGCAAAAAATGTCTTGCAATTTGAGACCTATTTCCTTTGACTCCCAGCTTGAACACAAACATTTGAAAACAATTTTGTTTTTTAATAGTGTCTTGGTTACTTACGTATATCTCATCATTCACCATAATCCAGAGGAAATGGTTAGTGACCTTCTATGCCAATTAGACACTTACAAATCAATGGGCCCAGAGGGGATGCACCTGAGAGTAAGGAGGGAGCTGGCAAAAGAGCTTGACAAGCCACTTTGAATCATTTACCAGCAGTCCTGGTTAACCAGAGAACTCCCAGGTGACTGGAAGTTAGGAAATGTGATGCCTGCCTACAAGAAGGGTTGGAAGGATGATCCTGGTAACTACAGGCCTGTCATCCTCACCTCAGTAACAGGGAAGGTCATGAAGCAGATCATCCTGAGTGACATCACACGGCATGTACAGGACAATCAGATGATCAGGCCCACCCAACATGGGTTTACAAAAGGCAGGTCCTGCTTGACCAACCTGACCTCCTTCCACGACAAAGTGACCCAGTCAGTGGATGAGGGAAAAGCTGTGCATGTTGTCTATCTAGACTTCAGTGAAGTGTTTGACACTGTCTCCCACAGTGTTCTCCTGGAGCAACCGGCTGTTCATGGCTGGGATGGCTGTACTCTCACTGTGCAAAAACCTGGCTGGATGGTTGAACCCAAGGAGTGGTGGTGAATGGAGCTACATCCAGCTGGTGGCTGGTCACAAGTGGTGTCCCCCAGGTTTTGGTGCTGGGGAAGCCCTGTTTAATATTTGCATCACTGATTTGGATGAGGGGATCCAGGGCACCCTCGGTGTGTTCCCAGACAACACCAAGCTGGGAAAGAGTGTTGATGTGCTGGAGGGTGGGAAGGTTCTGCAGAGGGATGTGGACAGACTGGACCAATGGGCTGAGGACAACTGCATGAGGTTCAATAACATGATGTGCTGGGTCCTGCACTTGGGTCACAACAACAGCGGTGTAGCACAGCAGTGTTACAGGGTGGGGGAAGAGTGACTTGCAAGCTGCTGTCAGAGACTGGACAGAGTAATCTGGTTTGAGATATCTTGGGGTGTTTGGAATGTGTGTTAGGATGTGGGTCAGACCTCGCCCAGGTGAGACAGTGTCCTGTCCCCCATTCCCACAGCATCTGTCAAGCATTGCACAGTGGAGGAAGCCCCCAGGTGTCACCTAATCCACCCCTGAGTGGCAAAGCGACTGAAGTCCCACCTGGGAGGAAGGTCCAGAATGGGCCAAGGTTGATGGTTGGACTGGGTGATCTTGAAGGTCTCTTCCAAACTTGGTCATTCTGTGATCCTGTGTGTTGTTGCAGGATAACATTCTCATAAAGTTCAGTTATGGGGTCTTTTTGGTGCGCTCTCAGACTAATGCAACTGCAACACAAAACCAATTAGGCTTGCCAGATTTCATGCTGAAACTAAAATTAAAATATTGAGAGGTCAAGATGAAACTATACAGCTGTTCACAAACAGAGCTTGCAGAGAAATTAGACAAACCTAGCCTTACCAGCAGCAAGCTTGCTCATAATCTTTATACTGGAATATTTTTCAAAGATACATCAAATGGCATCTAAAGAATTCTACTTTACCGATATTTAACCCCTACCTGCAAAGAAAAAAAATCTGAGTCAAATAGGGATGGAAACTCCAAGCAGCACCCCTAGTGAGTGGCTATGAGTCTGCAGCTCAAGGATCCTTGGGTTTAGGAATTTTATCTAAAAGACTAGTGAGGAGTTATTTAAAGTTAGTTCCCATTTGTAATGAAACATCCCAGAAATGTTCCTGTTCCCAGGAATTTATAATTGCCTGTTATTGTCTGGAAATTGCTCAGATAATATGATGATTGGTGGCAACATGAAACCATGGGCAAATTTAGCAGAGCCAAAATACCAAGCTGCAAATAGAAGCATAAATCCCATCATTACAGAAGGAGTTGGTTGTTTGAGAATGTGCCTTATCCACAGGTATATTTGATAAATATTTTAAAAGTTGATCGATCTGCATTTCTCATCAGCTGTTGGAGAAATGAGTTGTGTTTCATCTATTCTTTGTAAAGTAATCCACAACCCAGCACTGCATATAGCTGCTGTTTGGACCAGTAATCTAGCTGTGAACTATTATTAATTATTATTAATCTAGCTGTGACTAAATAAATTTAGTCTTTGGATTCTTCAGCTGTATATGAAAAACAGTATAGCTGATTTAATATTTACATCCACCTGGGTATGTGTTAAGGACATAAAATCTGCACTGCCACTACAGCATGGAAAACATCTGCTATTATGGTAATTCAAATAATAAATTACAATATGCTTTATTGTTAAATCTACATAAAATTTGCATCTTCTGATAATAACTTTTAACATACAAAAAGATGTTTTAGAAAGCAATGCAAATTCTAAGATGTTGCAGTAAAATATTAGGTGCCATTTCCTGGGCACCTGAAATGCCTCAATGAAGATGCCTCATGCTCATGTCGCAAAAGTGCATAGGATTCTCACCCCACTGAGGTTTAGATAACAACTGAGGATGTCTTCCTTACCCCCTTTTAAAATAATACAGAGTGGAGTCAGTTCTATTTTAACTGCCTGTGATGATGATTAAGGAGGAGAAACACTGGCCTCAGAAAAGCAGCCTGACATTACCTTCAGACATGCCCAAAGCTCCAGACATTGAAACTGCCTTTTGCTCCAACTCCAGTGGCATCTCCATGCGATGCTCCTACTTAAAATGAGGTTCCCAGAAGACCAGGCCCTGCAGCCTCATTGCATTGCATTAATGAAGTCCATGAGTTTAGGGAAAGCAAAAGAACTTCTGTTTGCTTGTTCCGAACCTCACTTTACCTCTAGTTGGTGCAAACTCACCCTGTTCAAATTCACTTGCACAGTACTTATTGAGGAGACATAGTGACGGGACAGTGCCACAGGTCTCCACACATTTTTACATACATTTGGAGGAGAGGAATACATCCTGCACAGAGATTTTGAGGAAGTCCACAGACAACAGAATGTCCCCAAGCTTTAGCCTCTCCGACTTACTGCAATTGGAATCTCTGCCTAACACAGAGAACTAGGTATAAAAAAAGCCTGATGATTACTTTGATTTAGATTCAACTTGACACTTAACCACAACTCCCTGTACATAACATCATATGAGCAAATTCTTCACTCAGCAAAGTCCAGCTGGGGAGTATGTAATTAGATCTCAGCAGAAATTAAGATAAGTAAGCCCGTCTGATACCAGTCTGATACACCATTGCCTCATGATTTAACTAATCCTAATTACAGAAAGAAAAAAAAAAACACGAAACCAAAACCAACAAACAAACAAAACCCAACACCAACAAAAAAGCAGTAAAATACACTTGAAAATAAACCCACGGAAATATCATCTTGTATTACACACATGAGCATAATATTTTCTAGCTTATCTTTGACATGGGCTTCATTTTCTGCACACAGGTGTTTTTATCTTTTAAATTATAAATCCCCCTGGTGGAATTCTACATAATCCTGGAAGGAGATGTTTTCCAAGAGTAGACATCAAGGTATTATCTTCATATTTTTAGAATTTTCAACATCTCCATTCAGCATCCCCTGTGCCATGTACCCAGGACCAAGCATACTCTATTTTTGGTCATTTCTGGTGTAAGACAGCAGCCACCTTGATATCCTTTACAACTGGCAGAGTTTGTGTGTCATCAGATACCCTATGGCATGATGTTTAGCCTTGATGGTGACTGGGCCAGGCTTACAGGTCTCTCATGTAACAAGCAGACCATGCACTGCCATCAGGAGATGCAGGGTCGGTCCTGCCTCACCCCAGCATCACAGACCATTACATCACCCTGTTCATTTTGGCTTAGCTTGCTATCCTCAGAAAGCTGCATGGGTTTGTATGTAGGAGAAAAGAAGAGAACGTACAGAAAATCTTGACGAATTTCCCTGCTATTTCTGGAAGGCAGCACAGCGAAACTGTGATCTTCCCTACGCAGAAATAGGTCCTGGCTCCCTACTGTCAGCTTGAGCATGTTTCAGCTGAAACCCCACGAAGAGCGGTTGCTATGAAGAACCACTAAATAATACCTAGCTTGTCTTTTATAATAATATTTATCAGAAATGTAACAAAAAGGGTATTTCATAACACAGTATCTAACAAGATGGCTTGTGCAATATCAGCATGCTGGGTCCAGGCTCTCTGTCAAAGCTTTATTCAGATGTTACACTGTCTTGACTAATCATTCCTAATCCTATCATCAGCTGCCATCGTGTCAAGATATGTCAGCCTTAAAAATGAAGAGGTATCTTAAGGAAATGATGCCTTGAAAGGAGTAATGATGAATTTGGATTTAGTAGGAAGATAATGACTTATTCTTTGTTGAAGAACCATCTTACGCAACTGGTTCTAGTTCCCAAACGCATTCTTTGCTTCTCACAGCTGCTCTCACAGGAAATTTTTCCTTTTTAAGGTGTTTTACCAAGGATGCTTCACTTACATTTTGCTTCAAGATTAAAAAAGAAAAACAAACAAAACAAAACAGAACTTTAGGTCTGGGAACTGATTGTAAATGAAACACAAGGTTGCACATGAAAGTGAACTCTTCTGGACTTACAATATACTGTATCAGAAAAACCTGAAGTAAACTTGGTTTACAACTGACTTGCAGTGCAAGGATTGGCATGCTAGAGTTACTTCTTGTTACTGGTGCTGATTGTCATGGTACTCACAGTTACAACTATATCAGTTCTGAAAAGAGGGACACTTTCAAATAATTGCTGCAAGCTGATTGTCATTTGTAAAAACAGTTCTCCCAGAGAACTGTGAGAAGATTGTTTCTATTTTGCTTTGGAGAACTATTGCTGAAAATTACTAATTTGAAAGTATTGCTAAATAAATATTAACAGGAGAATCCATAGGGTGAAATCATGGAGCCAACCCTTCCAACCTTGCCAGAGCCTGCATTACGATCACACCAAAGAGAAAGAACTTTTCTTTTATGTAAATGGAGCTTATATCACCAGGAAGATGAACTAAAACAGTGGTGTTAATTTTGCTTGAAGATCTCGAATCTACAGATGCTGAGAAGTATCAAACACCTATGTCAACAATACTGTCATGTTTCCATTACTATGGAGAACCAGACAAACCTGGGTTAAGGATTAGTCCCATAATATTTTCTCTGCTTTTTTAATGAAACCCTCCAAACCATCTTTTATTCCATTTCCTCATGTTTCATTTATCAAAACAGCTAAAAATTAGTCCAATTCTTCTATGAGCCCTACATCCCCTCAAAGAATGAATGAATGGTATGTGGTATTTTGCCTTTCCTAAATTGCCTTTTTATCCATCAAGTGTTCTATCCATTAGGTGATTAATTCCACAAGACTAAAGAAAAGCTTTGTCCAAGAAATCCTCTAAACTTCTATGTATCTCTATGCAAAAAGAAGCAGATGGTTATGTTCTAGCTGCCAGCTCTCCAGGACTGCAATAGGTGAATCACCTTCACTCCCAGAGTTGCTTAGGCACATTAATATGCGATCGTCTGTGCTACTGAGTCTTGTCTCTTGTGTTAGTCAGCATAGTGGTCTGACATATCCAAACTGCATGATTCTACCAGGGATCCCAGCAGAAAGTAATCTCTCATCACATGCTTCGTAATTCACAGGGTCATGTATGAATATCAAAGGAAATGCAGAAAAGGTTTAGCCAGTTTGTTCTTCGGAATTGTTATTTTCTTATTCAAAACCTAAAAAGGATGACAAAAATGCAAAAGTCCAACCTTTCAAGTTCAACCTCCTCTTTTTAATTTCAGAGAGAAACTTGGGCCCAGTCCTAGTTTTCACTGAACTAGTTCACATTAATTTGGGCTGAGTAAACACATAAATTTCATTATGTAGGTATAGAGTATTTTAGTCTAGAGGCAGATGGTGGCATAAAGAAGGGATCTCAGGTAGTTAGAAAACATCAGAGTGGTAATTTAGAAACATTTATACTGCAAAAGGGGACCAAGAAGAGGAGGATGTTTATACCATATAAATGTATGAAAAACTGAAAAAAAACCGAGCTGGTTTTTTCCCTAATAGTAGGCCATCATTACTTAAATTCCCTTAATATGGCTTTCCTGACAGATTTAAGATGTTGTCTGACTTGAATGCTAATAGTTCACAGAACTCTCTGGTAACATTCAGAGCTGAAACAAGAAAAACATAGCAATATTTTCTATAATATGTCCCTATATATATTTTCTCAGCTGCTTTATGTCTGACAATTAATCACCAGCTTTAATTGTTATCAAGCCCAGAACACTCTACAAGATTGATGGAAGCCATGGTAGAAAATTAAATTAGATATCCTATAATTTTTTCCAAGATAATTTGCTTACTGTAACTTGCTTGGACTCATGGAGTATTTTGGTAAAGATCTTAAATGCTACAGACTTTTTCTGCATGCATCACAAATCTGATTATCTCTTTCTCTGCCCTTTGTACAGACATAGTCTCTCTTGCCAGTCCTAAGCATATAGAAGTCATGAGTCAGCCCTAAGCCATTGAATGATGAGTTTGGATGGAAGAAAGAAACTGCAGCATTTTAAAAGAGTAAGTAGAGATTCTTATCTTGTTTCTGATTAAGATCTCTTTTATAATGTTCTATGTGGTTAACAGATAAATGCTTTCCTTACCCTTTTGTGTCAGAATGATTTGGGGGAAAAAAATTAAGAAGTTATATAATGCAGTCAGAGTTGTGAAGAAGTAAGGATACTGAGACCTGCAAGGCCCATAGGCTCACACCAACAGCTGTCAGATGGGGGAAGGACAAAAGGAAAAATTTATACTGCATCCCTGTCATTATATTGTTGAGCCTAAACCTTATCAATAGGAACCTCCTTAATTACCCTGAAATGGGCTGCAGTGCAGCTAAACTCAGACAGGAATAAATAACCATAATAACAGCAACAACAAAGCTAAACAGGCTGTAAAGCCCCATAATTGGATTCATAAATCTGAATCTGTTAGAAGGTTAGCACTCGGGCTAATGCAGCTTGACCTGGAGTGATTGTTGATGCTGCACCAGCTATAAGACTCCTGCGGGTGAGCAGTGAGGGGGAAAATATATAAATAAATCAACGAGGCTCTTGGGAGCACTTTAGGAATCACCCTTGCAGCCTGCCATAGTTATCATTCAGCCTGCAGCATCTCAGTGCTAGAGACAGCAATCTAATCTTTACACTGCAGCAAGCAGTAAAACAGCACCCCAGCTGCTGGAACAGGGAAAATGCTTCACACACAGCAGTGAGCTGATAATTGCTGATGTCAAACAAGCTTATTAAATGGAAGGATTTCATCCACTCCACCCTCCCAGCAGCCGCACCCTGTACAGCAACGTGACAGCAGTGCCCAGCAGTGATCTGAGACACTGCAGTTTATCACACCAGTGCCAGCCCGAGGCTCCAACCTAAGCAGCACAATCGAGACTCCCCCCTCACCAGCCTCTGCTGCCATCCTGCTCCCTGAGAGACATCACCAGCAGGAATAAAGTTTGCCTTTGGAAGGGCTGACATTGTGTGAGCCCTTGTTCTGCAGAGCACTTTCCACACAGCAATTATATCCTGCTCTATTTGCCGTTATGTTGTTCTTACCTGAATTATTTTTAGGGGATATAATAAACCTCATTTCTGTTAAATGAACCATCAGGGCATACATAACCTTTCTGCAAGTTATACTGCTCTTTAATAGCACCACCTGACACAAATTAGCACGTTAATCTCTACAAATAACAACAAAAATAATAATAATGATAGCATTTTGATGGCTTTATTAACATATAGTTATCTAGCAGCTTGTAAAATATTCATGCAGCACCTTTGAAACTCTGTAGCTCAACAGTGCAAGGACTCCTTTTTGTTGGCCAACAGCCTGTGAGTTTGGGTGATCATTCAAACATGACACTGAAACATCATCTCTGTGAAATTACAACAAGGAGGTGAAAATTAGTTCAGCTCTCAACATTTCTCAGCTTTAGACCTGTTTCTTCATGTTATGGCTCAAGTATCTTTCAGAGGCCTAGGCTTGAAACACCCCTGAGAATACCTGGGTACAGGTGATCTCTGAGCATCTCCGGATGGTTTTGCTCACTTTCTTACAGCCATAGTACTGGAAAACAAGCCCTAGTTTCTGTCCAGTTGAGGACAATGTCATCTGAACAGTGTATGTGCCATGCCTTCATACAATTCCTTAAATTTCCAATAAAACGTTAGTGGTATGTAGGTTATAGTTCAGGGTGTAGAGAGAAGTTGGCTTTGTAAACATTTTGGTACAATCCCACTAATGCCCTTACTTGTGAAGACAGTTTTCAATCTAGTACAAGACCAGAAAAAGGTAAAACCCCATTTTCTTCCTCATCCCTCAACAGAGTATTGAAATCTATTTAATATTTCTTTTTAATCTGATCAGAATATGTTTTATAGGTCAGAATAAATTTTCCAAGCCTTGGGACTAATTCATTTTACTCATAGTTCCATAGCAAAACCCCCACAAATGCTTAAGAATTTTTCAATAGTTCATTTCAGAAGCTTCTCCAGAGAAGATAATGGACACTTTTCACCCATTTCATGTCTCAACACCTAAGGCAAAGTTAGTTTTCAGTATTTACTAAGAGTACTAAATGGAATTTCCAAATACTGATAGCATTCATAGTGAGTTCCATAGTACTTTGGTATTTGTTGGTTGTATATGCTTTTTTCCTATGCTCAGATTGTGATCTATCACCCTCATATATATCTATATCCATATCCTACACAACCCTCATTAAGTTATTTCCAGAGTTACCATATTTTTTCTTAATGCAACTTTCTATCACCTCATTAAAATACTGTACTAATTTACATTAATTTGTACACCGAAGTTGTGTTCAGGGGTTTTTAAACTCTCACTTGGAAAGATCTCAGATTTTAATACATTGAAGTTCTGAGTTATCTCCAGGATGGTGTTTCTGTTAATCAGCTACTGTTACGTCAGTTTTGCTTTTGCCTTTGTTTATACTTGAAAATTCTTAATACATCAAACTTTAGGCCAAGGACCTTAAACTCCAGAGACAGAGGCAATACAAACTTCAAATCAGTCGTGACTTTGGGAATCATGCAAAGCATGCATCTGATGAATAAAATAATACAAGAAAAAGAGAAAAGATAGGAAGTATAAGGCATGTTCTGATAGCAGCCTTCTTCTCACTAGTAGGAGGCCAAATATTCACCTCAGTCTCAGAGAATCATCATTTAAATTATCAGAAAAAAATGGTATACACTATTTTTATGTAACGTGTTATATACTTTGTTTTTAATAAAGGTATTGTTTAAAGGAAGAGACAGAAAATGCCAAAACCACTCAGCTATTGCCATCACCAACTCAACCTTGACATAATTGTAAGAGGCCGCAGACTCAAAATTTTCTCCAACTTAGGTGTTTAATCTACACTGAACAACTCCTGCAGAACTAGTATCTGCTGCTGAATCAATCTATACTGCAGAAAACAGCATGACAAATACCACTCTAGGTCATCAGTGCCAGCCTTTAGAAAGTTCTTAGGAAATATTTTACTTTAACACTAAGCAACATTTTCTGAGTTTGGTTGCATCTGTTTCAGGCTCACTAATATGTTACATAGGTCTCATCAAAAAAGAGGTACCTGTAGATGTTTCTCCACAGATATAACTCAGATGAAAATGCTGCCTGCAGTAGTAAAATAATCTCTAGACTAAGTTGACTAGAAATATGATATGCCTGTATACCTGAGCAATCTTCCAGTATGCCAAAGGTGATGTGATCACAAACTCTGTTGTGAGTAATAGTGGAGGTCATTTCGATGCATAGGGAGAAGACCCATTCTTAGGCTCCATGGAGATATTTCAGCCTACAAATGACTTATACAGGAGAGAATTTTGTACAGGAAAGTTGGTTTATTTGCTTTTATAAGTGAACTCTCAGAGGGCCTGATTTTAGGAATGCTTGGCAGTACCAAGAGCTTTACCCAAAAATTAAAAGCAGATGGTGTGCAGTCAGTTTTGTTGTGTACAACATTTCTGTGTTTACATAAAAAGTTGATAGTTGTAATGCTACATTTTGCTTAGCAGGCTGTAGCTCCCTAAGAGCTCAGAGGGCCTTCCCAGGGCAACGCGACCCATCGCATTCCGCAGTCCATGTCGGACGGCCTCGTGATCTTGCTCTGGCAGCTAGCAGTGTTACAACCAGTGATGATGAAGGAAGTGAGAAGAGTCTCTCATGAGGGTTTGAGATGGCTTTAATCACATCTTATCCCCACGATCTCCATAGGTACAGAGACCTCGTGGTCTGGGCTCGGGGGCATTTTGTCAGGGGCCCAGGGGCAGTCCCTAGGTGGGGTTGGGGTACAGGAACCAATAGGGAGAAACCAAGGGAGTGGTCAGGGCTAGGGTAGGGAGCAGGGGGAGCATGTGAAATAGGAAAAGCAATGGATTAGCGGATCGCCACAGTTGATTATTTTCTAGACATCTTTATGAATTTCACAGACAGAGACTTCTGATTTCTTGGTCTACAACAAGCACAGCAATATCTCATCATTATCCTAACTCTATCCCACAACTCTGGGTTTTGGTACATGAAGAGGCAAAGAAGAAAGCAGGAGACCTTTTCTCTGCAGACATTCATAGAACATGCCACGAGTTCTCAATGTTAAGGAGAGCAAATATTTCCAAAAAAAGGAGACTCCTAAGTTCATGGTTTCCTACAAAAGTTTGTGACTGTCGAACAGGTTTTGAAACAGTGCCTTTGTTTTGTACAGGCCCAATTCTTCCATGCAGTCCTAGATCCTGCAATGCTACATCACTCAAAATGATGGATTGCAACTAGATCATAAGTTTGCATGTCTCCTTTCTAGTGTTCACTAGACAGGTGCAGCTATCAGACCTGTGTGTTAAGTGTGAGATGGATTTGGCAACAGCAACGAGTGCATGCAAAGAGAGTATGTAAAGGACCACCAAGTCAGATAGAGTTCTGAGCAGGAGCTGTGTAGATCATCTCCTTTAAGTGAGCTCCTCAAACAGATTTTTAACCATTATCAACCTAAAGCCACTATCTCAGAGTGCAAATGAAGGTTTACAATCCAGTCTCTCCCTCTGTGTGGTATTTCTGCTGATAAGACTGGTTCCAGCAAATCCAGTGACTCTCTGAAGTGCCCCAAGCACTGCCCAGTCCCTCAGTCCCCAGCAAATTTAATTTCTGTTCTTTCTGAGATCTGACTGCACATTGAATCTCTCCACTGCACTGGTCTCCCTGCAGAAGCCCGGCTCTGGACTCTGGCCCCTTGGATGCCAGGCATGTTCTTTCCTTCCCTGACCAGCCCCCACACCCCTCTCACTGCTTTCCAGGTGGTTCTGTAGAAAGCTAATTATCTTTAATCATTAAAAATCAGGATGAAAAAGTACGAAGAAATAAATCAAGTGCACTGGGTATCAAAAAAAATCCATATTCCACGCAGAATCACACACAGACAATATTCACCTTTCAAAGGAATCCAGGAAAGATAAGGAAAACATGTCTGGTTTCAGTCAGACATTCACTCTCAATTTGGAGTCCACAGATCCACCAGAAAACAGTTGGGGGTAGCAAATCAAAAGAAGAAAACTGCTTCCCAAAGATTACTAATGCCTGATGACAAGATGTTGTTATTATGGTTTCCTTCATCATAGAGTACCATATAACCTGGCTCTGTTTTTCTGTGAGCAACAGTCAAGCTCAGTGTCCTTATCTCACCACACAGAGCAGTTACAAAAAATACATTGCTGTATTAAAACCATCACTTGGGGTTGGTATAAGATACAGTAAGTAATAGAAAGCAGTTACATTTTTCTACCAAATAATACAAGTCAGTTAAACATTTCCATCAAATTACCCTGTCTTACTTAGGAAGCCTTTTGTAAAAAATGTAGCAACTTTAATTGCTCAGGAGGTAAGAACAGACTCACCTTTTTTTCCTTTTCCTTTTTTCCCCCCTTTTTTTTTGTCACAATAGCCTTAAGCTCATTTAAAGAACCAGGAAAATTAAATTATGAGTATTATTTAGAATAATAAGAACTTGACACTGAACTATTCATCACAGAAAAAAAATGGAATGTTTGAATTTATTTGTCTGACATTTACATATGCCATGTTTCCTCTGCTAACCACGAAGCTGTCAATCTATTATTTATGGAAACAAGAGACCAGAAATAGGTGTACATGGTTTCAGACAAACCTACTGGCCTGTGCAAATACTCATTTCTTCCCTCATTCTGTTTAAAGCCTCTCTACTTTTGAAAAACAGATGATTATTGCATTGAATAGCACCTAATGATGTAAAATCATGATATTCTAAAGGCTGGGAAATTAATCGTTTGGCTCTAATACAGATAGAGTGCTAAACTTGATATTAAACCACTATATTTCATGCAAAGCATCAGTATTTCCTCTTGAAGGTGTCAGCCTTTCTAAGAAGATCATAATACTTAAGTGACATCAATTTTCAATTAACTTTTATTTATTTATTTTTGCTACCTAGAAATTGAAGAGGGTTTCTGAATTACCTAGGCTCTCAGAAGAGTTGAGAGAATAGTTTTCAACAGGGAGCTCTTCCATGCATTCCCACTTCTTTTTTTAATTGCAGATATACCTGCGTGTGAAGTGTGTGGTTTCTTCCTACATATGCATTTAACATGAACTACCAACTAGTCAACAATGCTTCTACAAAACATATCTACCTGCTGGGTGTTGTCTGTGAGATTACTCTATTTTGGGCCACAAATTAAGTAAGGTTGGGTCCACCATCCCCTGTGTGTGGCACGTGGTGGTACATGACTTCATAGGCTGGAGCTCAGCTTAGGTGAGATACATCCTGTTCCCAAGCAGGATTGTGCAGATTTGTTTTGTCCCCTTCAGGCATGAGGGAAGCAGGAATGGATCTCTAAGGGCAGAGAAAGTCTGAGATATGAAGTCAGAGTTTTGAGACATGACTCCTAAGACCAACCAATTCTGACCCAAAATGTGTTATCTTATGCTTAACTGTGCCAAGGCCATGGGAGGAAACATGGAAGTGTAGAGCCTTATGTTTAGACAAGAGTGCGAGAGCACCTTGCAAGCTCTTGTCTCTTCTAGCCACAGATGAAAGAACCAAGAGGAGGAAAAAGAGCTCTGTGAAAAATTTTCTAGGCCCTCTCTTTGCAGTGGCCTAGAATTAATTTCTGAGCCTTTCAGCTGTCTCTCAAAAAAAGAGAGAAAAGTCTGATTTTCCTCCTCTTCAGCAAAGAAGCTAAACCTAACAAAGACAAACCAACAAGCCAGTACAAGCCTTAAGAACACAGGCAAGCTGAACCAGACCCCATCCACTCTGCTCTGGATAACAGCCTGTGCAAAATGATTCAGCAACAAGGATAAGAACAGACAAATTTCTTCCCCATCTTTCTCCCAACTCAGGGTGAAGGTATAAGACAGATTGAGCCAATATAAACCCAAACACCACTGTGCTCCCCAGCAGTATAGTCTTGCCCACCCCTTCATCCAGGTGTTGGCACGGACCAGCAAAAGGAGATGACAGAAAAGTAACCCTACAACTAAGAGACTAATGGTTTTATATCTCAGAGACCTGAAACAGCCTCAAGCGTATGCCAATGCCAGTGCAAGAGGGTAGTGGAGCAGGGGCAAATGGACGTCTGGCTTTGGATGGGGCAGGAGCACAGCAGTGCCAGTCAATGGAGTGACACTGCGGTGGCACTGCACGCACAACTTTCAACTGACATATCTCTATATACTTGTTTTGCAGACATCATTTGGACCCACCTACATTTTTAGCCCCCACTAATAGCAGCAAGGTCCAAAACTAATTCTGCCCTGAATGAAAAGGTACGTGTCTGAAATCTGCTGCCCAGTGATAGCTGTCCTCTCGAGCCTCTCCCTTGCTACCTGAAGCATATCAGGCATCTCTCCTTGCATAGGATCTGCTCTATAAACCAACAGTCCTTACCACATTGTATAAATAACAGGTAGTATATATATATGTCAAAAGAGAGAGCTATCGTGTTTTTATAATTGTATTACTTTTTTTAGAAATGCAAGGAATTATGCTCAGACCTCCACAAATGTACTCTCAATATAGATGAATGATGGTTATTCACATTATGATAAAAAGCAAAACTGTAAACACCGTATTTTTTTCCCCCTAATAGTCTTTCTTAATGTTCTGTCTTCTTTTTTTGAGCAGCGCTGAGCACTGAACCAATGTTTTTAGAGAACAATCCCCAGAGACTCTGGACTCTCTGTCTTGCATGGTAATGTGGTGCTGATCTCACTGTGGGCGTATAGACACAATAGGTTTTCCTCAGTGCTTTACTTTCATTTGTAGATACAGAATATGAATTTCATGTTATGTTGTCATCTAAATATTCAAATAGAGATATAAATATACATATATATATTATACAGGCACACACACACTTGAATTATACCATGTATAACTATTTTTTAGTATATTTAACAGTGAATACCTCAGCACAGATGCCTAAGGAATTCCGTTGCCTTCCTCCCTTGTGAAATAAGACTCTTTATCCCTGCTTTACATTTCCTACCTTTTAAACAGTTATTAATATGCAGAGGACCTTCTCCCCATCCTGCCACAACTTAATTTCTATAAGAGAATTCAGAAAAGGACCTTGTAATAAAATTTTTGGCAGAGTATCAACTGGATCACTTTTTCAGTGTATTCAGTGATGATCAAACAGTCCAAATAGATTTGAAAGATACTAATCCCCTTCAAAAGTTGTGTCAGTTCTCCCTCCTTATACTGTTCTTACCCTTTTGTCTATTAGTCCTAGGATGTCTTCGAACAGTTCACACAACACCAAATTTATAGATTGTCTGAATTCCCTATCCTACTTTAATCCTTTTTAAAAGTTAAATTTTTATTTGCCATTTCACTCTCATCTAGTACCACAACTGATTTAATCAATAGACTCCATGGCATAGCTGAGGGCTTCCATTTTCATATTTATGTTCCCTCAGGGCTCCCAAATAAATAGCCCCTGGTTCTGGTAATTTGCCTGTATTTACTCTATCTATGTCTTCTAAATCTTATTCTTTTGACACTTTCATTTGAGAAAGTTCTGTTTCAAACTCTGATCCCTGTAATACAAAGCCCTCTGGTTTCAATGTCTTCTTGGTGGTGATGTTCACTGAAAAGAATTGGTTTAATTTTTCTGCATTTTTGCCCTGTGAGAACTGCTATTAAACAATGATCATCTATTGGCCCCACAGTCTTTCTGGAAGGCTTTCTAATATGTTTGACAAATAACTATATTTTTAATTTTTATGTCTTTAGAAAATTGTTCCCCAAAGTCTTTTTTTTTCTGCCTTATTAATTTTACATTTAACTTATGTTCTTTTTCCATTCAAATGTGGTGTTCATTTTAGGCCTCTAAACTCCTAGTAATCTCCCCTTCCTCTGCTCTTTAACTTTGAGGACTTGTTTGGAGTTCTTTTCCAAGGTTTTTTTTTTCTATTAATAGAATAAATATATTCTAACATTCCAGTATATTATGTTTTAGCAATCTCCATGTTAATGCCACAAACACTTTTTTTCTTTTGGCAGCTCCTTGTAATTTCTTTGAAGTAGTTTCTTGATTTTGATGTAGTTCTGCATTATTGCAGGGAAAGGGCTAAATCTGAGACTATTGTGATAATTATTGTGTTTAGCTATTTAGCAGGAATGTTCTGACTCAGTCCCAGATCAGAATAACTCAAGACTTGGTTCTCCTGACGTTGCTCCAATGACTGCTTTAAGAAGCAGCCATTTTCAGGGCCTAAAAGCTATTCTTGTAGAACACATCTCATCCTGACATTCACCCTTCCCTCCTGGAGCTACACAGGCAAATCTTTTCTGTCAGTGTGATCTCTGCCATCTCCATGAAGATGTCTTTGTTGCTGTCAGAAAATCAGGCAAAATTTAGAGAATAATTTCAAACTGTAGAGACTTTACCTTAATTCTCAATGGACATAACTTGTTTACTTTATTTGATTATAAGTAGTCTAAAGACAGGACTAAAACCTGCATCTTCCAACCTTTTTTCTTTAATCAGCATGTTTCTGCTTATGTTCATTTCTGTCCCTAACCATTTGACTTTTAACATCAGTGCACAGATGAATAATCAGCAGTAAGAATTTCATAATTCAGTAAGCTGAAGGGGTTCTCTGCCAGCAAGTGATATTCCAGGAGAGAACTTTACCAGTCTTGTGGCTACTTCCCCAGCAATGCCGCTGAAGCATTCTGTGTTGATAGAATCCTTGCAAAAGAATGAAGCAGGCCAAACTTTAACATGAACCTCAGTCATTGTCTCAGTGCTGGTTTGAGGTCTCAGTCCTCCAGGGTGACAGACCATTGTGGTCAGACATCTGGCATGATGCTTTACAGTGTAGAGCTTAGTCCTTTCTTTTTTTTTTAACTCCTCAGCACAGCAAAGAAGTGTCTGACCTCACCCTGTGCTGCTTTTCTGCCTCACCCTCTCTGCTGTGTCAGCCACTGGGCTCCTCCAAGCACAGATAGCACTGATGCCTACTCCAGGTAGGGAGGAAGGGAGGAAGGGAGGAAGGGAGGAAGGGAGGAAGGGAGGAAGGGAGGAAGGAAGTTTTTGCTTTTTTAGACATTAAAGGAAGCAGAAAGTGGAGAGTCTGTCTTCACTGCAAGAGTTAGCTTGTAATTTTGTCACTGCAGGATAGCACACAGAGAGCTGAGCCCATGAAAGGAATCACCACTGGCTCCAACTGGCACAAAGATTTCTAAAGGGGATTGCACACAACTTTATTTGCTGTAATAAGCTGAGCCACAATTTTTTCTTTTCCAAGAAGGAATTGTGGGAGAAATTGACTGTCTGTCTTATTGTATCGGGAAGGGGGGAATTACAGCAAACCAACACATGACTTGCTGCACCAACACAGATACAGTCCACATCCACACAATCTAATCAGCTACACTAACTTGAGACAAGATCAGTTTGGGTGATTCAGATTAATAGTTCAATCCAGAAGTACTAGCACACATTAAAGTTAAGGCATTTTCCTTTTGTATGGAATTTGAGTTATAAATGGAACTAACATCTCAGAGAAAAATAAGCCCTGGGCCATTTTCCTATGGAACAATGAAAAATGTGAAAAAAAAACTTCAAATAATAGTTATTTTATTCTAGCACCTGCATAGCCTTGCTATGCAGTGAATGTTGCTGACTAATTAATGAAGTCCATTTGATGATGTCTCTCTGTGAAGAGCTTAGAATATATATTTCAAATTACTTTTGAAAATTTAATCATCAGAAAGTAGAATTTGCTCATTAGTTAGTAATAATATATTAAGTTCCTCTGTCTGTCCCCAAATCAAATGGATAAAGACTAATTAATTAAAGGCATGCCACAGAATATGTGTAGTCCCACTGGTGGCATAAAATGTAGCAAAGGAAGCTATAAATCCTGGATGTTAAATGTGCAGCAATGTGTTAATGGAGCACTGGAATGGATTGCCCAGAGAGGCTATGGAATCCCTCACTGGAGATGTTCAAGAACTCTCTGAACACAATCCTGTGCCATGTGCTCTGGAATGACCCTGCTTGAGCAAGGAGGTTGGACCAGGTGACCTTCCAACCTTACCCATTCCATGATTCTATAACAGCCCTTCACTAACACAGATACTTTATAAAAAATAATAGAAATATTTCAAAATATACAGATCTCAATAAAGATTTTCCTCATCCTAGCTCCAACATGAAATTCCTCTGTGATGGTTTTTTTCTAGAGCAGTACAGCATTCAAGCCTTTAAAAGCTTTTAAAGGGATATTTCTGTTCTTGCCCTACAACCAGTTAAAGTGATTTTTTTTGGGTAATAGAAAAATCTCATTAAAAGTACAATATATTTTGCATTGCCCACAAACATCTGTGGAAATATCCTAGCTGGAATCATCACTCTAACATAGCAGTCATCATCTACCTGGCAAATGTGCAAAGTTCTTTCTGAGGAATAGGTTGTGGTATTTGGCCACTTAATAAGCCTCATAGTCACAGTGTCCTGCAGGAGGGAGCAGAAGTGCTCCTCTCTCTCACCTGGAGGTGATGTCCGTGTCCTTGACTTTCAATGGAGAAGGGAATCAAACCTGACCTATACAAGTGGCCATGTGCAAACAGGGCACTGCTTTCTCAGTGCCTTTCTGCTAGGAAGCACAGCCTTTGCAGCTATGAATTAAGGACTGTCCCATCACAGAATGTGGGAGTCTCTGCTCTGCTCTGCCTCTAGAAGGCTGAAGCCTAATGATGACTCAAGTTAATGAAGGTGAATTAAAATCTATAAAGGTGCTTTATATAATTCATTTATCATGTCATGAAAGACATTTATATATATTTGCTTAAAATTCCTCAACATAATTCCTGTGAGTAGCACAGAAAGAACATTATTTCCAATATTTCTACTTTTATATTATATATACTTATATATTTGAAAGCAACCCAATTTAATTTCACTTTACAGCAATTCACATTTGGCAGCCATTCAGGGGAGCATAACAAATTCAGATCACCATAGGAATTATATCTAAATTCTAATAGGAACCAATAGCATTTATGTGAGTAGTTACAGTACATAAACCAGAAAATTAAGACAATTTTTTTCAATATGTTTTATTTTGTTATTTGAATACTGATTTCTGTAGAATGTAAGGAGGCTACAGATACATATGCTAAGCTTATTTACTTCACAGACCAATATTGTATGTGTTAGTCTAAAGATAATAATTCTTAAATTTTCCTTTTTGCATTCATTCCATGTCTCATTCCTCTTTATGAAGCACAGCATACAGGTTTCTTCCTTTGCATTCTTTACATATTTCTGTCAACCATACCTCTCACTGACAGTGGAATACCTTTCCTTCCCAGCCACAGTATGGGATTTTTAATCATAACTGATTCTCATTTTCCTTCTTCTCTCCTGACACTAAACACATTTGCCTTAATTTGCATATTAAAATCAATGTCACAGTCAATCGTTAGGAGTTTACCGAACTCATAATAGCTGACATGGGTATTTTTTTGTCTCTTGGCTGCTGTGTAACATGAATGATCTTATAAACTTCCCATTTGCTCCTCATAGCATATCCCCTTCCTGCAGAGCAATTTAAGAAATTGCATTCTAAGAAAACTGTTTCCCAAAAGATTGATTTCCAGAGGAAGGCAGAATGTGCATCCCAAACGCTTCTATAGGAGTAGGTGGATGTCAGTCAAGTGATAACAGAGTTCTCCCTGACTCCCACACATTCCTGCGTCTTTGCATTCCAAGGTCAAAGCCAGCTGCTTGCTGACTAATCTTCTCCCAGAGTTCAGTAATGAGTACTCATTTCTGATTCTCCATAATAATAATTTTTAACAAACAGGTTTCTCCCCTACCCCTTGACTCTGAGTGTCAAAATAAATTTACTGAACCCAGCAGGAATATGATCAAGTCCAGAAGAAGTTTTTGATTCAGAGGTCTGAAAAATCTTCAGCCTCATGCTCACTTCACTATTTCTCCTTCATTAAAATTTCTTATTTTGGAAATGCATGTTGATTTTGAAACATCTCTATTTTAGCCAGTTCTGTTAGCATTATTTCCTATTTTCTTGTGAAAACTCACATCTGACATTTTTTATTCTTCATCATCAAATATTTGTCATTTTTTAATTTGCATGAACTTCCTTACATCAAAATTCCTTTCTAAAATCCTTCTAAAACCTTTTAAAATAAAAATGTTAATATTCAAAATTATGAGAGAGCCATCAATTTTGACCTCTTCTAGTGATTAGCCTTATATACTGAGGAACACACTGCTTCAATCTCACTCTCAGAACTGCCTACATAAAAATATTTTTAAGATCCACACACATTATCTATTAAGGTGAATTGATTTTAAATACAGGATAGAGATTATATCTGCAGGTATTAATTGGCCAACACTTCCATCTCTTTGGAACTGCTACTTACAATTCCTACATTTTCTAAGAGACTGGTGCTTACTAACCAAGTACCTTTTCTCTCCATACCCCGTGTTCAAAATAATGACTACTCTATTTTGTGGTTTTGCTGTTTAGATCTCAAATAGTGTCTCTTTTTCACTTCCTAGTTGATTAACAGAGCTGGTTCCAAGTAATGCTGCCTATATCCTATCAAATCTTTTGTTGTCCCTTCTTTTGCTGATTCTCTGGGCTGGGAAATCTGTTTTCTTAAGCTGCCCTTATAACAAGACTGCTGGACACTCCTCCCTGCCTCCTTTCTGAAGTTATCACTGTTAGAGGTCCAAATACAGAAGGCATCAACATGCAGTACTCCAAATGCAAAGACTTTTTCCTCATGAGACTGGGTTGCGTGCGAACAAGTTCCGCTTGCCAGGATGAGTTCTGTGGCTTGACTTGATCCCCCTGTAACTACTGCTTCCAGCAAATGAGCTTTCCTCTGCTCACTTCTGCTGTAGCACAGTCTACTCCCACTCTCTTGCCTGTCCATGAAAAATAGAAAGGGAAAAAATAAGCCCTTTTACCAAAACAAACATACAAAAAAAGAAACCCAACCAAATGAGCCACCTAACAGAAAAAATAATTATAAGATCCATGACTTTTAATAAAATTGCTTTCAAAAGCACTTACCACAATCACCCCATCCTATCTAGCATGGCCTATTGTCAGATTCATACTGTTTCTGGTCTAATTTATATAGTAAATTTTATGGAGCAGAATTTTTTCTTCTTATTACATACATCTGGTATAATGAGGGTTAGTTTGTGCTTGGCATCTACAAATATCTTAAGAGATGGGGATAGCCTGTTCTGCTATCATGTATCTCCAAATGCTGCATGAGGTGTTTTGGTTTGGGGTTTTCTTGACATAGTACAAGCTCCCAGGTAAAAGAAGAGACCTGGCTGGTTACCATATGGCTGAGGGGAATACTCGATGCCATGTAATGGGATATCACCTTTCTTCAAGTAATCAGATAGTTTTGCCTAAGTGATGCTACTGCAAGACCTTACAGAGGGAGTGTAAGTTCTTTCAGTCCCACAAAGACTAAACTATTTATCAGCATTTTTAAAATGTCATTGATAGCAGAGATATTATATTTATACAATGCTTTTGTAAAAATAAGAACTGAATAAAACATAGAGCTGAGATTTAAAATAAAAAAGTAAAACAGCAGAGAAACTGTTTTACCTCACATGCAGCAAGGGCCACATGCTCACCAGTGGGGGTTACCTCATTTCTTCCACTGTAGCAGTGCTGACTGTTGTGCTGGGGATTTGCTGTGAGCAGGCAGGCGCATAAGGGTTTTATCAAGCAGCTGTGGGATCCTGCTTGAATGCCCAGAGGACACAGATATTGAAGATTCCAAAAGGTTCTTAAATCCCAGTTTCCCCAAACTGACTGCAAGAATCACCTCCCCTATCTCAGAGGTCACAGCTCCATCTCCCCGTGGCAGGCTGTAGAGCTTGGCTGACCAAGCAGGCTTGGTATCACTCCTGCTGGCCTCAGCATTTTGATGTGTACCTACTCTCCAGGAGTCTGGAAGGTAAGAAATTCAGGAAAACAGTTTCATACAACTTCTCTTTTAATTCTTTCTAGGTGAAGGTGTCAAGAATTTGTCTTGCAATGAAAACTTCTGCAAATAGCATGGGGGAGGGGATTAGGTTTTCCTTTTTTTTTTTTTTTTTTTAATCTTCCAGGTTATTTCCAAAGTAAATAATAAATCAATACTTCTCTTGGAACTGAAAATAGTTTTTCAGTCAGTTCTATTTTTAAATTCTTAGATGACTTTCAAAAATGTGGTTTATCTCCTTAGGGCAGTAATTTGCTTATGAAAACTACCTGAAATCAAGAGAATCCACCCAGCCAGCCACTTCTCTGACCCTGGCCAATTAATATACTAGAACACATGAAAGAAGAAAACATAGCAGAGCAATACTTTTTTTCCTCCTAGTTCTGTGCCTGCTAAACTACTTGAAGTAAAACATTTATTAATCTTTAAAAACATTGAATTTAATTACCCTGACTAATGTTAGCTTGTACCAAATGTTACAGATATGTTTCCTTCATAAAGTACAAAATGTTCTTCTAATTTTAAATTTGTGTAACTAAATTCCAGTCCTCTGAGCAATTTTCTACCTAATTTCAACTGTCAATTGGCACAAAAGCAGCTTCTCTGCAGTGATCCAGTCATCTAGTTCACTTGTCTTCACCCAAACAAATGTATGAAATGCAGTAGTTCGATGTTTCTTTTTGAAAGTCCATCAGAGTAAATTGTATGGGCTTCCACAAGATCACTACAGTTTTTATTGGAAACTCCACAAATGTTCTCTTGCACTAACAATCTGGGATCTAACTTGCTTTACGTTGCCAGGTGATCCAGATTTGCTGGGGAAGGGCTGAAGAATACAATACTTGTACTCTGATACGGTGTTGCAGGGTTGAGCTGTAGGCAACTTCAGCTCTCAGGCAAGATAACAGGTTGTAAAAGGTGAAAATTTGGACCATCATTGGTCCTGCATTGCCTCCAGCAGATCTCCAGGAAGCCAGACTGGCTGCTGCTTCTGCCACTAAGGATTCAGTGGTAAATACCAGTCCTGAAGGGGTACTTTTTGCAAAGACATCATCATTTAGAAATAGCAGTCCCCATTCTGACCCTTCCTATTCCTCTGTTGGCTGTGGCAAAATGAACCCAATCTCACAGGAATTCTCTTCTTCCCTCAAGTCCCCTTTGCACACAGGTGCAAATTAGGATGGACTGCAAAGCAAAAACAACAGCTCTTTCCTGACAGAAGGAGAGCAAAATGGTTTCTACTGTTTAAGCTCTCGACCAAAAAGAAAAAGCAAGCATACACACACACATACACCTATAACGCTTTCACATTATTGTTGTACAAATGTAAGAAAAAGAAAATTCAAAGCCCATTCAAACCCAGAAGTTACAAAGTACAGGGGGAAAAAGGATAAAATATAAATTGGTTTTCACACCTAAGCACAAATACGTGAATCATTAAACTTTTTTGAAGCAGAGATGTAGGCACAGTGGAAGGGATGAAGATTGTTTCTGCTTTGTACAATCTTGGCCCTATGGTATCAAGTCCAGCTGGGATTCTGAGGCTGTCCTATAGAGGGCCGACACATTTTCTCCTCAAGGAACATTAAAGTCCTTTTAATTCAGTCATGAGATATGGAATTCAAAATACTAATGAAGTCCCTGGTTCATTAAACTTATCTTTGATCCAGTCTGAGTTATGATTATTCTATAACAACAAACCACAAAACCAAAACAAAATCAAATATTGTTGTTAGCTTATTCTCCATACTGAGAAGTGATCCCTACAACTCATTACAAAGAAAATCCATATTGCCAAGAAAAGTCTAAAATTCTTTATCCACTATCTCCTAGGCACTTACATGTTTGCTAATGTACATCCATTAGCTTCTTTTTTTATTCAAGAATAAGCTTCTTTGCCTGCATAGTGAAGCAAAGTAATTTTATAGTATCTCTATCTTCCATTTCACATTTGTTCCTTGTGAATGGATTCAACGGACCATTCTTAACTGCAGGCTAAAATTGTTCATTATGGCTCACACACACACTCAAAGTAATACTAAGCTCTGGATCGGCACTAGTAAATTCAGACATATAAACAGCTTGAAAAAGTCACCGAAAAGGGAGGAAATTCCCTTCATCAAAAATGCGTGGTAATCTGCCAAGAGCTATTATAGGTACAAATGAACACAACAGAAAATAAAAATGGTTATGAATGGCAGAAAATCCCAAGATTCAAACTTACTCATGTTAAATGCAAGACAGCCACAAAGAGAGAGGGAAAGCACTCCTTAGAATGGAGAGGAAGCACTTCATGTATGAATGAGGAATCTTAGTTCAAGGAGCAATCCCTCATAACATCCGTATGCTTTCAGGATGTTTCCATGAACATACAGAAGAACAAGGTACAGAGAATGATGCAGAGAAGAGAAACACCACTCAAGGCAGAAACAGCATCTGGACAAGAAAACAGTATATAGGCCAGAAGTCTTCAACCTGGAAGAACAAAATCAAAGAAGGATGAAATAAAGGTCTACAAAATCATAATTAGGAAACTAGGAGCATCAAATAAAATGTTCAGAGATCCAAGAAAAAGGAATTAGCTTTTTGAATGATATGTGGTTTAACTTCAGAACTCATTGTGTGTGGGTATTGTCTACAGGAAAGTTTGCATAAATTAAAGAAAATTTTAGACACATTTTCTGATTTAAAAAAAAGTGCACAGAAGGTTACTAGGCATGAAAAGATACTGTCTCAAAAAATGCCTAAACCGTGGGTGTCTGGAAGTTCAGCAGACATACCCAGGGGTTTTTTTTTTCTCTATTTTTCATTGGTTGCTGTTAAAGACAGAGTACTTGGCTAGGTGGACCTCATGTCTGAATCCCTGAAATTAATTCATGCACTTCATGCTTCAAAAAACTAAACGCTTAACTTCCTGCCTGTTGTTCAGACCTTATTTTCTCAGCTCTTATTTTCTACAAGTTTTATCATTGTATAGCTGTCAAAATACTGAATTAACATAATTTCCACATTATATTGATAAAAAATGCATAGTTGGTATTGTGTTTTATGAAAAGGAGGACCTGGTTGCAGGACTCAATAGCTAGCTTTTAAAATTTAAATCCACTGGGGGAGCAAGTAAGATCCCAGGATTTCTAAAAATACACTTAGCTTTTTTGGTGGATTAGCAACTGAAAGATTTTCACATGAAGAGACAAACTTCAGGGACTAATTATCTAGTGTACAGGAAAGAGAGACGATGATAAGCACCAACTACAGCTAAGATAAGGGACAGGCAGCCAAGATTCAGAAATGCTACACCATTACCACAGCCATGGCAAGGATTTTGGGGGCCATAAGCACATTGCCCCAGCACACAGCAAGAAACTGCATCCAAAAAAGGGCTTCACATCCCTTGCTCAGTGAGCAAGGCCAGTCAGAACATGGCAATGTCACAGAAAAACACTGCATAACAGCAAGCCAACTGCATGGGTATGATAACATGTAATTTGTGTATTTTTGCAACACCCTGAGCAGCTCACTATTCAAGCAGTAGGTGACCAAAGTTGGGCTTGGAGGAAAAAATGTGATGGTACATATGGTTTTCATGTAGGAAAATGTCATACATCAGTCATACTTCATAAGACACTGGCAATGCTTTCACTGGCTGCTACTGAAGGTCCTTTCAAACTGGAGGATGAAGCCCCTGCCTAAAATGTAGTTTTGTAGAGCCACATCCTTACGCACAAAAGCACAGTGTTTCATCAGTACAATGTCTCTGGCAAGATACTGCCAAGAGACTGATGGAAAGTTTGATTGCAGCCTGATCAAATAACCAAGGGGGAAAATAATGTCAAATAAAACTTCTGAGCCTACACAGAGACCTGTTAGCTCATGACAGTCCAGTTCTCTTCTGGAAGCATTAGAGGGGGGAAAAAAGGATAAAAACTTAAACTAACTAGAAGAATCTAAAATAACAGGGGAGAATTAGAGAAAAGCACTCTGAAATCTAGCACTTACTAAAGTTAAAAGACTGAATAATAACAGCACAAATATGGAAAAATATTTAAAATTAAGAGCAAATTGGGCATTAAAAATATTCAATACAAGAGAAGAATGAAGATGATCCATCACTCTTTCCTGACCCAAAAGACAGCACAAAATTATTCTATCTTAAAATATTTAGATTCTCACTGTTACATCTTTGCTCTTTTTTGACATTTACATGGAAATATAAGTATATTTCAGTATGAAATGGTTAAATGACCACACTAACTTGCTTCCCATTAGCATTTTTCACTGTTGCCATCAGTCAGTTGCAGATGGTCCATTACCAGCTTCTGAGATGAAATGTAGTGTCTCAGTACTGCCTGGCACACACCATGCTATGGGATACTAATTAGACCTTAAAATGTACATTAGAAAAGCCCAGCTTAATTTTCAGAGGAAACTATCTAATGCATGAAAGGACCCAGTCAGTAACTTCAGAGTTACATTTAGATGTAAGCATTTTCTGCCTCTACAGGAAGTTCCCTTTTATTTTGATAATTTTGCTAAGAGCCTTTTGCAAACTGCCTGAACCTTGCTGAGCTTTTACTTCCCATTAGCTGCCACAAGCTAGCCAAAATCTTTTTTCCCTCTGGTGAAAATGAGGTTGGAGAGTCACATTCACATTTTTCATCAAGGCCCTGAAGGTAAGCAAACATGCCGTAAGGGGACCCTGGGTTTCATCTCATGGCTTTTCCCAAACCTCCAGCATTCTTAGGCTGCCACCAGGCTGTGGAACCAGAGTAAGCCTTGCCTGACCTCCCTCGTGCCCTTCCTCATGTGTCAAATGGATGCTCCTGGCACTGTGCTCAGGGACCCCTGGGGTGTGTGCATGCACAGCCACACACATCTCACACAGGCAGTGTAAGAGCCAACATCAACACACACCCAGCTTGCAATAAATACGTGGACAGTGTGTGGAACGGCCTTTGCAGACAGCAGGATAAGCCGAACACAACTGACAACTGGTTTATTCAACTATTACATTAACTAAATTTAAATTGACCTACATTGTGATATGGATAACCTCAGAGAGAGTGAGTCAAAAAACATTTATGACACCTTGTTTTTAACCAACCCACCTGACCTCTCTCCCACTTTCTGTAAAAATTTCTTTTGTCCTCTAGTTTAGGCTTCAAAATATGGGCTTCATCACAGCATGTTTCTTATTTTGCAAACAAAACACTGGAAACTGAAAGAAAAACCCAAGAAAGCTTTTAAAGAATTCAGAAGCATTCTGTAGTGCTGTCTTTATTCTTCGAGTGCCTACACTGAACAAAAATAATGTGCTTTAAATTACTGCATGAATGAAAGAAGTGTCTCCACTTACAAAAATAAATAGCAGCTGCAATACTCTTGGCATTTAAGGTTGGGGAAATCAGAAGCTTTGGATTTCTAAAGAAATCAACTTCTCTGTTCCTTATTGGGCACAATCATTCAAATTTATGCCCTCAGTACAGGGCCAATTTACAATGAGAGCTCACTGTAATTTATTACTACCATATGCCAAGCTGTTGAGTTGGGATGCAATGTCCCAAACAAAGAGAAGTTGGTTATAGTATGACCATGCTCCTTTTCTCATAGGAATGTCCCATGACGTGTAAGATGGCAGCAGGCCTTGTAAAACTACTGAATTAGTTTCGTCACCAAGAGACAATTCTTTGGAAGAGGAATTGCTGGCAGTCAGTTGAAGTGGCCATGAAGGTGCTTTGCATCATTGGGCTGGTCATTGTACAGGGAGTATTAAGGAAACCCAGCCCTCAAAGACTAACAGGGTTTTTAATTGCTGCAGGCCATCAGCCTGCTCTGAGATAACAGTGACCCTGTCCTGGCCAGGTGTGACTTCACCAGATGAGCTGAGAGGGCTCTGGCCCCCTCCCTTACAGCACTGTTTAGGGAGCAGGATACAAAGGGTGTCATTGCCCATAGCTGCCACTCTTCCTCCCCACTGCAGCTGGCCTTGTCCTGTACATCCAGCTGCTGCCATTAACGCAATTTCAATTATTGCTACCAGTTGCTATTTAAGTCTAAAATCCAAGGGTGAAGTCTAGTGCAGGCAAGAATTGACAAACTTACAACCTACTGTAAGCAAATAATGAATCCCTGAACCAATTTTTCTACTTTGTGGGATGGGGGGGGTTGAGTTGTTTAACATACCAAAGTATCTATGTTCCCATTTCTTCCATAGGAAAGAATTTGAGTAGCATGCCATGGAATAGGCAGGGAACTTGAGGTATGTCATGCAAGTTTATGCAGAGCTGACTTAAAAGAATAGAAGCAGATTTTCTATATATATGCATGCCAATTACACCATACGATTCCATTTTTATTTCCTCTTCTGTGTCACTCTCCCTTCAGTTTCCTGCTTATCATTTCACACAAGCACATATGGGGGACCACACCTTTCACTTGCACAAACCAAACAAAACAAAACAGCTATTTTTAAGATCCATCAGCAGCTATTCATTCAAAAGCTTTTCAGAGAACTCATCTGGGGTTGCTAGGTGACAAACTATGTATTCACCTATCTCCTTATTAGCAAAAGAATTTAGCAAGAAGATTAAAAGGTGTAACTGATTTAAGCACTGTCCGCACAAACTGTGTCAAGCCTGCAGGAACTCAGGCTGTTGACCTGCTCATACTTCTGTGAAACTTTATCCTCTTCAGCTGCAGGGAAGTACAAGTGTCAATTAGACAGAAGCTCCATCACACTCCTGAAAATGTTTTTTTCATTATCCTGATTTGGAGTCTAAATATTTGGCTGCAAGTGACACTGCTTAAATGAGACATGTCAGTTTGTAACTTGCGTTGCAATGCTTTTTCTTTTTTTTCCTTTTGTCAAAATGATTGTTGTTGCCAATACCCTGATCATGAAAACATGAATGAATGTGAATGACTTTAAGACTGGCAACTTGCAGGAAGGCAGCAGCGCTGTTTGTCATAGATCTCTATGTAAAACAGTCCTGTCATTGCTAGAGATACCTCTTAAAAGAGTGCACTGCTATACAACAGATCTTATTGGACATTCATCCACCTTAAACTTTGTGATAAATGTCCAGCACATTCCACAGCTTCATGGTATCCACACAGCTTGGTGTTTAATGTCCTAAAATATCTTGATAGCTAGCAAATGGTCACAGATGTTTTACTAGGCTTTTGTGAGGTTTACTTCCAAGGCTGCAAGGTGCTACTACAAAAACACAGATGGTCTGAGGATGGCTAACTTAATAAGTAAAAAGGACAGGCGAGATAACGAGCACAGGGTAATGGAATTGTACAGTAGAACAGTGATCATTCATCCTAAACTCCCATTGCACTCAGTGCAGAGTGAAATCATGCAGTGAACTCCTCAGCATTGAGTCTGTCACCTGAGCCTGTCACCTTTCCTTTTTCACAGTGAAATGTGCACCAAGGTGTTGTACAAGATGCAGTGCTGCATTCATGCACCTTTCTTCCAGGTCTGTGTGGTGCTAAATCCTTACTGAAAAACCAAAGACCATGATGTGCAGTACATGGCTCTGTGTGCAGACAAACTGGGTACACTCATCACAGATATTTGTTGCTGGAATAAAAAGAGCTTGAGAAATGACAAGCCACATACTGCCCAAGCCATTGCTTTCCATGTAAGGGCCCTACAAAATTCACAGAAATTCAAGGACAGATTTGGTGTGTTTGTTCCAAATGATTGCAGGTCAGATGCTGTAGGTGCACCAGGCAGGAGGGTAGAAAGGGACAACAGCTGGTTTCGGTCTCTCTGGACTGCAAGTAATAGTTGCCTCAACTTTTGGTGTTAACTGGCATCTTAGGGGCAGTGGGAGGGGAAGGGATGTTGGCCTCCATCCCATTCACTGAGGAGGCATCACTGTATGAACACTGGCTTGTAATTAAGTGTGTGCTTCCATGCATCCGAGGGGTACATTTAGAAGACTTCTTCAAGTGTGGGTAGTGGAAAGTGACTCATCAGAAACAACATAAAAAATTAAAATCTGAATACTGATCACCCTTTTCTCTCACCTCACTGCCTCCCTAAAAGGATGTTTTTAAAACCTTGTATATATAGTTATTCTAAGGATCATGCTTAGTCCTTCCACCCACTCCATGTAGATATACTTGAGCTCTTTTACAAGCTCTTGTTTAATAAATATATGCATAAAATTATTCACCCTCTTCCCTGTTCTGTTCCTCTTATCTGCAGATTTCCGTGACAGCACTCCTTCATTTCTTTGTTAAAGTCATGTCATCCAGAATTCCAAATCATTGGTTGTTTGAGTCTTCTAAAATTAAACTGTGTTAAGTTAGGTTTGTCTTGGTTTGATTTGGTTTGCTTTTGTTTTCAGAAACCTCCCAGATTCCATGTCTCCTAACAGAGAATATTACTGGTCTCAGTCCACAGCCTGGCTGAATCAGAAAACTCAGCACAGAAAACCAAGCAAGCAAGATGTCAAAATTCTCAGCCTGACAGAAAAACAGCAGCACCAACCACTGATTTTCAGGTGCCACATCTTCCTGCTCACTGGCATATTCTGATTAAAGTCTTAAAAGTATAAACCCAGAATGACTTCATTGACTCTGACAGAATAACTTCAAATTTACACAGCTGAAATCAAGATGTCAGTCCAACTCTCATTTTGTAGAAGATAGCTTGATCTAGAGTTTTCCCTAGATAAAAGTAGAATTTATGAGCACAAAACTAAAAACCAAACATGAATAACCCTGGGAAGTAAAGCATTTTGGAGACTGTATCCGCTCTTGTACGGTTCTATTACACAGCATAAGGGATGAATTTGTCCCTTTTTGTTGGCTGCAGTAACTCCTGGTGTTATTTTACATTGCTATATTTCTTTTTTTGTTTTCGTTCATGCCAACAAGACCATGAGTAGGCGTCATATAAGATAAATCTCACTAATTTTAAAAAAGAAAAGCTAGTGAACAGGAGGTGATAAATGCTGTGCTGCCTACTCAGGTTCTGTCACATAAGATGTCACTTCTTTATTTTAATTATATTTTCTGCCAACTCACAAAAGCCAGCGATTTCTACTGCATGTGATCCTACCTTTTGCTATGGAATGGTTCTGCACAGCCAATTGCAAAAAACATCTACTTGTTTGTGTCCCAGTTTTTTTCCATATTCATTTTACGGCTGCTTCCTGATGTTCTATAGAAACTGTCTCTTCAGGAAATGTTAAAACATAAATAACAGCTTGTTCATTGCAAAATGACTCAGACTGCACACAGAATTAATTCTTTTTTCAAGCATTAGTAAAATACATAGGGAGCCTGAAAGATCATCTGCATTTTAGATAAAGTTTTGCTACTGCACGCTCACAGCTAGCTAGTTTTGATTAAAAATTCTACTTGATTAAAAAATTGAAAGCTAAAGAGCTGTGGTATCTTGAATGTACTAACAGTAAATCCTTATCTGTTTGCACGGCAGGTAAGAATTCTTGTCGTCCTAGAAGGTGAATTAAATTCTGCTTCAAGCAACACCAGCTCTTTGATCGACTGCTGACATCAGCAGATGCTTTGAGCAGAAGGGCCACCTCTCACTGACCTGGGCCAAGCAATGCCTGCAGCTGAAACAGCAGCATGTGTACATGGACCACGGACACAGGGATGAAATCCCACATTTCACCAAAATAAAATTCACTTTGCAAATGGGAATATTTAAAAACAAAAATAAAAACAAAAATAAAAACCCACTTGTTAAACTAGATGAAACCAAAAACTGAGGAGCGTGAACCAAGACTCAAGTGTAAGGATTAAGTCCTGGAGGAGTTGTTAACAAAAAGTTCACACCAGATTTAGTGCTCCTGTGAGTGAAGGAGGCGGAACAGTGGCTTTGACTAATTTTATTTGAAGTAACACATCTCAAGGATTATTTTCAGTAACAGAGTGAGAAGAAATGAAATAAATTGTTTATTATTATTATTATTATTGACATTATTATTATTCTAAACTGGAAATCAAAAGCAGGAATGAGAGAATGGATTTTAGGACAGAACCTAATCTAACCAAGAGTAGAAAAAGAAAGAATAGCACAGGAAGGTCAGATAGCTTAATCACACACTTGGGGTGCATCAGATAGTTGAATTATGCTGCAGACAACTTCAGATCCAAGCTGGGGTAGTTCAACTAAATCAAAACAGGTCAGATCATAGCCTAAATGCAAAACTACATTTCTGAAGTAATCAGTGCTGTGATTTTTGTACTGTAACTGTCCAGCCAGATTGGTAGTATTTCGGGTCATATACCAACCTTGAACAAAGGAAGAACGTAACTGCCTTTTCATTTGACCATTTATATTTCATTAATCACAGTATCCTTATTATGCAGAAAATTAGATTGAATTAGAGATTGAGCATAAAATTCAATTACATGTCAAGTAAAAGTGTAGATTCCCTAATAGTTTATCCTTGTCAAATGAAACAACCAGCAATTCAATGATCTCTTCTTTGTGATGGCCCTTCTAGGGACTCTTCACTCAAGGATAAATGAAGTTCTCCACCCTTTAAGTGCCTGGAGCACTTCTCTGTAGAAATGCTGATCAATTCAAACTCCAGCTCTGCATCACAAGGAAGCTTAGGGTCTTCGTAACCTGACTTGGTTTCCTGGATCCATTTCTACTGCTAGATCCAGCAGAGCACTACTTGTACACTTGCACAGACAAGTATAACTTAGGCAAAAATTGCTAAGAAACCTCAGCATTTTTGGTTTTTGACACGTCAAGCCTCTGTATGGCAGGGCGGGAGCAGGGAGAGCATCTGCTTTACCTGACAATAAAGCCAGTCCTTTCTCCTTCCTTTAGGGAAAAAAAATGTAATGGAATACCACTTACCTCACAGGATTCTTTAATTAATGTTTGATTAAATTTAGAACAGACATTTTTATGTCCTTCTTTACATTTTCACATTTTGAATTCATCAATATATCACCCCTGTTATCTATGTGAAATCCATATTTGTTTACAGTATAGCCTTAGGCAATATTTTTCACAAATCATTTGAATTTCCCTGAAGAAAACTTCCTTTCATTATGGATTTATGCGAGGTTTTTTATAAGTATAAATAAATATTCCTGGCCTGTAAGTTCTCTGTTTGTGTGAGACAAACATTAGGTCTATGCATAACTGTGAGCTGTTTTGAAGATATACCTCCCCACCAGAGGGGATCCGGTTTCTTTGTTCCCCAAGAGTCTTGCATTTGAGAGCATACAGAGCCCTTATTTTCCCCATCTCTATTTGGATTTGTAGCCCTCTTTGGCTCACTGCAGGGCCTTGCTGGGGGAATTTTCCTGACTTTACACTCAGGAGTCTTGGGCTCACAGTTCTCCTCTACAGTGAACACGATGGTGATGGGTTAACGGTTAGAGATTATGATCTTGAAGGTCTTTTCCCACCCTAATGGATTCTATGATTCTATTATTCTTCACTATAAATGGCCTTCATGCAGTTCACAGTGCCACAATAATTCTGCATTCCCTGTGTATCACAGGGAATACTCTGTATGCACATCTTATCCAACACACAACCCCCCACTCCTTCTGGTTCTCTGTAGGGGTTCCTCCTGAAGCAATACCATGGATGACAGGTTTGCTATCAGAGAGCTCTGAGTACCCTTCATCACTTTAAGAGGTTTATACACACTTTAACTGTACATAACTCTCATCTGCAGTAAGTGCTCGTTGAATGAACATGTCAGCATTGCGTGCAATGTGAATATAATATTTATTTTGAGATCTGTAGAAGCTTCAGGAAGTCACTGTGAAGTTGAATTGTATTTACTTTTATGGGCTAGGATACTAGCAAAATGCTTGGAATGATCCAAGGGTTCCACGGTGTGAGAGATAGGACTCAGTTGTGAAGTCCTCTCTCCCTGCAGGGAAGGTCTGATGGGGCATTACTGGCTCAACTGCGCTGATGTGAGAGGCAGCTGAGGAGGTGCCATAAACCATCGGGGACCCCTGAAGCACCCCCAGACCCATTCCTGAAGCACCCCCAGACCCATTCCTGAAGCCTGCCATCAGAGGACTGCACGTGATCCAAAGGTGTTGCAGCAGATCCCAGGTCTGTTGCAAGAGACAGTGTAAAACTTCCCCCACACACAGGGGAAGTATCTGGGTGTTCCCACCCAGCCTGAGTGTATTTTAACCCATCAGACTGTGTTTTGAGGGCTTCTTTCCTGACCCCTGATGGATCAAGACAGATCAAGAACATCACTTCAACTAGCAGCAACAATCAAGTCTCATCACAGATCCATGGGTGGTGACTATGTATCTTTCTACTCTTATCCTTTCCTTCTCTTTCTTTTTTTTTTCCTTATACATTTTCTCAAGTAATACTTCTGTGATTTCATATTGATATATTACTATAGATAATAATAACCAAAATGGCTACATTTTCCATTGCAACCAAATTGTTCTAAAATAAACCCAACACAAATATATATATTTACAAGCACCAATCATTAGGTGTTGTTTCACTCTAATCTGCCCCAAAGGATCCATTGCCAAGAACCTGGGTTACTCTCACCTTTGTGGGGGCAGGTCATAACACACAGTATGTCAGAAAATCTTCATGAAGTACAGATCTCCTGTTTGCTACCACTTATTTAGTAAGTGACCCTGCAATGGCTCACTCCTCTCAAAAGCATTTGTAGGGTATAAAACCCTGTTACAGTGGGGATTCTGTAACACGATGTATCAAACAAGGAGGGCCGTGGAAAAGAAATATATATGGACTGATTCTTGATAGATGTTTCAGAGATGTTTATTTCTCCAGCCGCATGGCCGGGATCTGCCGAGGAACTGAGGCAATCACGGGACCCGAGGGTCCTTGTCTGTGCAGGGAACACAAAACAACCAGTGGGGAACGAGGCTGAGCAGGGGCAGCCCCGTGTCTGTGCCCTCAGGGCCCCTCTCCCAGGGCTACATGGCAGGGGGAGGGACCCCAACAAAACTCAGCTCTTTATATTTTCTAGAAGTCTTCATGGGGGCAAATATTTTTATACAGAAGTATTAATTTCTTTTCATCTTCAAGAGTCTGACTCTAGGAAACAGCTTTTCTGCAAGTCAGATCCTGGTTGCATTGCTGTTCTCAGGAGCCCAGTAGCCCAGGCACTTTCTACATTATTGAATGCACAAGAATTACAGCCCAGTAGGCTACAGGACACCAAAATGTCTCCTTTTACCTTAGTATCTCAAGCCATTTAGCAAATGAATAATAAGCAGCTCAGTCATCTCACCAGGGACCTCTGGGTACAAGGGGGCAAAGGAGAGCAGACAGCTAGGTGGTTAGGGGGTATTGCTGCTGTCTAAAGACAAGCCTGTTCTACTCATTAATTGAAGCCTTGAGCTCCTTGTCTCCATGCATGGCATCATACACAGGATTTGAACAGTTCCACTACTGAGATGATGTTACTTTCTCTCTTTTTTTTCTCTCTAAGTTTGCAATCAAACAAAATGACCGCAATCATAGAATATGTTCAAAGGAGACGTTGGTCAGAAAAGGGGAAAATATTCACAATTCAAATCCTGGAACAACCATACCCTTCCTCTCCAATGACAAAACTACCAAACTTAAAAAAGCCAAAGGGAAGGTCTGAGCCAGCACCCAAAACAAAAAGACATTGCAGCCAGGTATGTAACTACATGCATCCTATAACCAGATCTTGTCCCAAGCAGAGCTGTGATGAGACTGATGACTCATGACTCACTTTTTGCGAAACCCATCTGGCACAGACAAAGCCTAGCAGGTATAGAGCATTTTATTGTCATCATGAGAAGTTCATTTCGGGCTCACCAGCAGTCAGGAGGACCACTATAAACTATAAAATGTGCACCTTGATAAATGAGACTTGTAGCTGGTGTATTATCCTAGCTTATTCTCATCCACAGTTCTACATGTTAATGAGGACTCTAATTGGGCAAGTGAAAAAAATTCTCACATCAAATATTCCCCTGCCTTTGTATAGCAAGACTGTTGTCCCTCAGCAGTGCTACCTGCCTGTCGTGTTTGTCTGAACTAAAATTAGAGGAGCAAATGGAAGCAGGGTTCTGCTGAACTGTTACATCTTCAGGGCAGAATAGAAGAGACAGTAAAGTGCCTAGCACAAGAACTGCTCAGAAGCCAGTACTGCCATATGGTGGAAAATTATGTTGGGTTTTTTTGGGGTTGTTTTGTTTTGTTGGGGATTTTTTGCATTCTGAATAAGAAAAATTAAATCAAAGCGTTAACATTGCACTAGAAAGATACAAATTTGTAATCAGCCCATTTAATTTGAAGGAAATTGAACCATTTTTTCAAGATACAGAAATATTTTTGTGATTTCATTCTCTCCATTCTGTAAAATAAATGTTTTCACCACACAACTCCTTTAATGAGTTTGCAATAATATAGCAATATTGAAAGAGAACAAGAATATTGAATAAGAACATTGAATATGCTGATATCAATTGATATTCATTACAGAAATGAGTCATTCTCAGTGATGTGGCAATTGCTGCTTGGTTTACTTATTAACAGGTGGAACAGCAGCCAGTGGAATACAAGTTTGGAACTCATAACTCATGGCTGGCAATTTTCTATTAACTTTTCTTGCACTTGTATTGATAAAAAATACAAATATAATTCAAAAAAATGCAGCAGGTAAGGCATTTTAATTTTAGTTGAAATTACCAAGCCAATCAACACACTTCAGTGAACACTCTGAGTCTACAAGTCTTTTTCTTTACAACAGAAATTATGTACAATTTATTACATGTTGTATCTTAGATAATGTTAAATTTCATGTTTAAACTGTAAGGAATAATGGATTTACTCAAATCCCACAGAATTTCTCTAGAATTTAGTGTTATAAAACAAACCTCTCTGTCTGTACCAGGATATCTCAAAAAGACACTACCTGCAAATGAGTCAAATACCCTTTTTGAAGATAATAAGCAGGACTTGAACTGTTTCTTGGGGCAGATTTCCCAGCTGTTCTGGAAGACTAGTTAGGGAAAGAAATTATATGACTGGGAAAGTATAGAGATATTTGGACATATATTCCTGACAGATTTTGGTATGAATACCAACGTCAATAAAGTCAACAAAGACGTACTTGAGCATCGTTCACATTGTTCACCACTTCACTGTTCTCATTCCTGTGTCTGTTCTTTCTACTTTCTTGTCTATTTAACATCATTATAAACTGTGGACTTGCAATGCATACCTGTAAGTTTTTTCCAAGACTGCTTCTTGTGTTTCTTTCTACTTCTGATTTATCTATATGCTAATAAATTCTCATATTGATGAAAGTTAAACAGAATTAAATTTACTATAAGGGGTGAGAACCTCTTTGATGTAATTCCATTTCCCAGCCCAACTGAAAATACTGTTTCTAATGAAAAAACTGATAGAATATTGTTTAGAAGAAGTCACTGTGAGTTCAATTTTTTTCTGTACCATTTTTATGCACTGACTATCAGTGTAGAGCTGGGTTTGTTAAGTTATGTAATGTAAGGCAACAACAGGAAACTTCCACGGAATCTGCTGGTAACTAGGAAAACATCATTAAAAGCAGTCCAAGTCTTATTTAAAATCTTTTTCAAGATTTAGACCTAATTCTTCTTCAAATGATCCATCTAGGATTTCTCAGTTTCTTTTCTGTCTGCCATTTCTAAAGATCCTTTAGCAAGAAAATTTTCAAAAATAACATTTTCTTTTTATGATGAGAGTCTTCCTTTAAAAAGAAACATCTGCCAGTAGTTTTGCAGTGCAATTGGGACTTGGAAATTACAGTCCTATGGCTGCTCCTTCCTGCTGCTCACTGGGTGACTTTACACAAGTCTCAGCATGTCTCTGTTACCTTAGCTACCCCTTTTTGTCCTCCCCTAGTAAACTGTGCTTTCATTGTGACATACAATCCATTTCTATGGTCGCTCACACAATGAGAACTTGATCACAGCTGGGGTCTAGAGACAAAGTGTGGCAACACAAATAATAAAAGAGACCCTGAGTACAGGGGAGGAGCAGCAGGGCAAACTGACCTCATATTCTTGGAGAACTTATCATTTCCTACAAGAAATACAGTAGAAATTGACTTAAAGAAGTGTCAGAATGTCTTTATCTCGATTCCAACCAGTACTTTCTAAGCCCAGGTCTCTGGCTGATACACTAAAAAATTTCTGGCTTCACCTGCAATGAGTTCACTGAGAGGAAATTAAGGAAGAGCAAGCTCTGAATTTGCATGAAAGAAAGCATTTCCTCCAGATCACTATTCCACCTATGACAAGGAGGAATATCTGAAAACCAATCCTCAGGGATGTTGGTTGGACATCTTAATGGTTGGACTCAATCCCCTTCACGGTCTTTTTGAACCATAGCAATTCTATGATTCTATGTTAGTATTTCACTCACCTTGCCAAAGTCATTTGACAGTGTCAATGCCAGCTGGAACAGAGCTATTGGCAAATGTTAGTGGGGTCCCTTGCATGGGATTTCAGCTGTCAAAGTGGTCTCAAGAAAACGAGGAAGATGTACAAAAGTATGCATACCACGAATTGGCAGCAAGGCAGAAGGAACCTGAAGCCATGCTGATGTCGTCAGTAGCAGCAAGGAAGAAACTTCCCATGATTACTGCTTTTCAAGGAAATATAAGATAGTATTAAGTACCTGTAGGTCGTGTGAAACCTTACAAGATGCAGATCTCTTAGTGTACATCTGATCCTGTTTATGGAACAGACACTTCTAGCTCGCAGCATGCCTGAAACATCATGAATGCAAAGCCTTTTCCTTCTAACTTGTATTGAAATTATTGTTCAAACTCACTGGAAGATGTTCAGTTTACACAGATCTCAAGATCAGTTTCAACTGGAGCAAGAGGACTGATGTGACCAGTAGAACCCACAGCTATAACACGACTGATAATACGTCCCTCTATATTATTTGAGTTGTCTTTTGACACATTTAGCTAATTTAGGTACTGAATGTCACATTTATGAAGCAAGTGAATACAATTATTTTTGCAATTATTGTGCTCCAGTACATTAAAAAAAAAAAAAAAAAGGTTTTAGAACATTGTAATGGAATAGATTTGGAAATAATAGTTTTCCCTTGTCACTCTTTCCATTATTAGAAATGTTTCAAGTCCCTTTTTTTTTTCCTGCAAGTGAGTCACCTAAGCCATTTCTAAGTGCTGTAAAGTATCAGGAGAACAGCACCACCACAACAGACACGTGTTACAAAAAACAGTTAACCAGCTTTTCTGATGTGAACCCAAGATTCACGTGCAGTGAAGTACATGTGCTTCAACATTTCTATTTCTGCACAAAACTATAGCAGTTTTGCACCCACAAGTATTTTAGCTTCATAAACCACAGGAGGATTACTTTTACAATTATAGACTCACATGTCCTAATGTGAATGCATTTTCCACCAAAACCAGAATCTATTTTGTTATAATTTGACTGGGTAAGCCACGATAATATTTTTCAGAGCTAAAAGTAAAGGCTTTTCTCAGAAATCTACAGTTGTCTTTCAAAATTTCCTGCATTATACACTGGTATATAGTATAAAGTAATTGTTTAAAAGCATGGAACAGTACATCAGTGTTTCACATATCAGTGTTTCACTGCAACTATAAAGAGCTAAGTATTTGCTTAAGAAACTCATACTATAGCTTTCCTAGCTGAAAGAATCATCTAAACCTAAGAAAATATAAATGAGTTTGCCTAGAGATAAAGCTTCTAATTTTATTGGCCATATATATGGAAAAACAGCCCAACAACCCCGATAGTCACTGAATTTCAGGCCTTGCTTGTGACGCAGTGAACACAGGCAACTTTATTTCACACCTTTAGGTAACTGCGGTGCACTTAAAATATTTTTAAAACACTTCCGTATGTGTAACTGTTGGTAAACATATTTTTATTGAGAGGTCCCCCTTAAATTGAAAAGTAACAGCAACTTATTTTCATTTAATTGACAGCAAGTTATCAGTGGCTTTAGATACACAATGGAAGATCTCCAATAACAAGACCTTTTAAAATAAGCTTTAGCAATCTGGAAAGAACAAGCTGAATCTGTCAGCATGCAAGCCTGTACTGCTCCAACTGTATGCAGTCCTATCTTAATATTCAGCTAGAATTCAGATTGCAAAGAAGGGATGTACATCCCATCTGTGAAAGAAAAAGCCTCCCAGAGACCTGGCTTTTCTTCTTTTCCTCGTGGTTGAAGGGAAAAGACTCTTCTGTGTGTCCTGGGCCTTGCATGCAGCCCAGCAGAGGTATTGCTGCCTGCATTCCCTCATGAGAAGGTATGGGGGTTTGAAAAGAATTTCCTCCTGAGGGCATGCACACCATGTCCTCCCCACAAGGATATCTCTCTGCACATGGATACATATGCTCTCTCCAGCATAATTCTCTCTCTCTCTGAACATGGTGCCTAAATAAGCAAAGCTAACCTTGAGAGCTCCCTTTCCAGAAAACAAATATACGCTTTTGTGATAGAGCAGATAATTTTAATGGTTTTTCAGATGGGAGAATGGAGTTCAGTTTATCAGCACCAAAGAACAGAGTTTTCACCTATTGCACATCTCTTTCCCTCAGTGCCCAAATAAAACGCACACCCATTACCACAAAGAAGAGAAGAGGCAGATGAAAGAGACAGAGAGCAGACAGTACCTGCTCCTCCCAGAGATGGTTCTGACTCTTTGTCAACCAAGGAATCCTTTTCTCTCACAAGGCTTGGAGGGGTTTCCTGGCCACAATCCTATTGGATTTTGGAGCAAAGCCACCAAAGACATCAGTTTCTCCTTCTCTGCTGTCTCCTCCATACAACCCTCTTGCCCAGGTTTCCATGAGGAACAAGGACCCAATTCACCCAGTCAGGCTGCTGAGCTGCACAGCATAAGCCCAGCACTGGACACATCATGCCAGCCACTGCCTGCTGCTCTCCTCTGAGCCATGGCAGCCTCCCTTTTTCAACACAACTTGATTTTAAGGTTATCTGTTCTATGCTGGCCACTGAATCCAAACTGTATAAGCTACAAACCAGTTAGAATGGCTGTTTTGACTCCCAGGGACTAGCTACAATGAGTGACAATTACACAGTCTTATGCACAACATGTAAAACCACAAGAATTATACCTTATAACCTAAAAAGAGGTACTGGAGGATACCTGAGAGCAGATATATCCATAGATAGCAATCACAGAATATTCTAATTTCACATTTTTGATAGTTTAAAAAAGTTTGGCAAGTTCCTTGCTGAAATCAGAATATACTAATTCAAATGTAACGGGAGCAATGACAGGAAGTTTGGAAATGCAATCTTTGAGTGTATCACCTAAAATATCTCTCATGAATTTGAGTAACTATGCAAAAAACAGCAAAAAAACAAAGCCAAACTTAGTCACCAAGCCACAGCTTTTCAGCAGCCGGGAAAAGACTTCTCTAAATTAGTCTTTTGTGTACATTTCAATGAAAGTTAGACACCCACGTGCCAGTATGTGTGCAAGAGTAGGTGACAGCAGTAAAGGTAACATCAAATTAGCAATACTATGAACCTTCATAAACCTTATGAGTTCTGTCACAGTAATATCAGACGGAATAGGGCTAATCCTGGCTCTGGCTGAATAGTCCTGGGAGTCCTGCAGGTAACAGGATGAAGAATTACCAGGTACACGGATTTTAGCTGACTCAAAGACATTCACCCAAGCAGCCCCTAAAATCATTCTGTTTCCTTCTTCCTTTGACACTAGGAAGACTTATAGGACATGTTTTCACAATAATGTTCAATCTTAAGGTGGCAGTGAATTGACTTTACTCAGGTACCATAGCCTAATGTGATTCCTTCCTAAAATGCTAACATCAGGACGGGCTACAAAGCAGAGTCAGCAACATGATTTCAGGTGAGCACACATATATGCAGCTTTAAAAAACCTTAGGAAAATTTAAAAAAACAGCTTTATCACCCTAGAGCAATATTGCACACACACAGCATTGCTTTAAACTCCATCTGTCACTACTTACTGTCTCACACAGTGCTAGTGCTATCCAATACCTTGCATCTGAAATAAACTCTGGTATTTTTTCACTTCAAGAAAGATGCTAAGAAAGGGAACTCCATTTTTACACTGTGTTGTTATAGAAACAAACTTCTCTAACAGTGCCCTTTTCCACACTCCAGATCCCACTGGTGTTCCAAACAACAGAATAAAAATGATAATAAAACCCCCAGAAGTTTACTGTTCAACAGCCACCTCATTATGAGGTGTTTTGTTTTAATCATTTCCATCAGACTGTGAGGAGAAAGCACTAAGCACTGGAGTTGTAAAATATCCCTGAATTGTTTCTCTACCAGTAACAAAAGGTTTGCTATTGATCCAATTTTTTTATGGATTGCTAATTTAGAGGTTGGTTTAATAGAAAGAACAGAATGTAACACACAGTGGTGACAGGACCTTGTTTATCCATGATCTCCTGCACTGCTGCAATCTTGAATGGTGTATTATGGTGTTATTTAGGTTCTCTTAAGTGACAATTACTCTGCCTAGAAATGCAGAACAGGCACACCAGCATGTTTACAATCCTTTCTCTCAGAGGTGATAAAGGCAATCTACAGTGTGATGAGAACGCTCTACTAAAGCATGTGATGGTCAGATCTGGGAAGCTGCTTAGTAAGTTCAAATGCCAGCAGGGAAAGGAAAGAGCCTGGCAACAAAGCAAGATGGGCAAATGACTTGTGGCATGTGGACAGTAAAAATGGGAGAACAGGAACTGTAGTCTGAACAGATCTTAAGCAACAATATTAAGGAAACAGTCTCAAGATGACATAAAACAAAAATGAAGAAAAGAGATTGAAGACAGCAGAAGAAGCACAGCATGGGACACCATATAATTGCAGGATATTCTAGACAAAGTCCTGTCCTCCTTCAAAGAAAAGTTAATTTTTTTCTGTTGCCCTGAACTACTATATGATGGAATAGTGATTTTGCCAATTCAAATCTTATCTCACCCATTCTCTTATTCTCCTGATGCAGGATGAATCTATCAGATACAGAGAAAATGTGCTCAGTGAGGAAGCACGACTAGGCCACCTACATTACCAGGATGTCACACAACCATTCCTAATCATCAGTATTTTTCTGAACTGACATTTTATCTGAAGAACATATTCTTGCCATCATCTATGCAAGTGCTCAATGGCCTGGGAATAACAATGCAGATACAAAAGAAGTTGTATTCCCACTAATCCATGACTTCATGTTGCAGTATTAATTCTGCTTTATTAAAGGGGAAGCTCCTGAATCCTGACCCTGAAAGGGAGGAATCTTATGTAAGGTAAATAGTTATTTGCAGGAACGTCACATTTACTTACCAATACCATATAAATGTACTTACTTTCACTATCCTACATTGTTCTTTTCCATTAGAATCAAGGAAACACATATGTAGAACATTCATTATACTCAAGGATCAGTAGTTGGTATCTTTATCCAAGCTTAAAGAAAAAAAGTGTTTCATAGCATCTGGACAAAAATTTGAAATGCTTCTAAAAAGCCAAAATCTGCTGCTGTTCTTCTACTGAATGTACTCATGCTCCTTAAAATAGATATGATGCTCAGTTTTGGTTGGTGTCCCCATATCCCAGTCATTAGATACTGCTGTGAGAAGTCTGCACTTGTAGACATAGCCAGAGTTTTAAATGCCTTTCCTAAAAAATGTGTAATTTTGCTACAATTTTGATTCAGATCTCAAGACTGACAAGATCCAGGCATGCTCAAGATCACATGAATAGAGTAGTTTGAAAATAATTATGAAGACTGGTACATTGTGATACATGAGGAATTGTGTGTTTTAAGAAAAAAGAATAATTACATGAAGAATTGTATATAAAAAGAGAGAAAGAATCAAAATAGGGAATGTAAGTCTTCTCACTGATTTCAATACACTTTGTATCAAGGTTTGATGTTCAGTTTTAGTGGTCATTCTTTACCTACATTGAAGCCTACCTTCCTCCAACAACAGTTTTACTGGATTTGGTGGAATTACCACAGATGTATTTCATATTCTGAAAATTATCTGCTGTTTGAGGTCTCCCACAAATCCTGACCTTTTTCATCTTATTAGCTTTCTTCTTAAGTTTGAAGGTGAACTCAAAAAGATTCCTTTCAGCTTCATGTCAGTAAGAGGAAGGACCAAATGCTATGCCAGAATCCAAGTTATATTGGCTTTGAATTTAAACCTTTACATATCAAGAGTTTTATCAGATAGCTTTCTAGTAATCAATTGCCTTTGCTTAATTTCATTTTAACTGTCTTTCCTTATTGCCAGTGTATTTAAGATGGTCCTAGAAAGAGTTGCCTTTACAGTGCAAATGAAAAGTTTACTCTGCCTTTAGTTCTGGATATTATCATATACTTAGGTCACTGTACTGATTAGGATTTAATTTTTGTAGGGATTTAAATGCAACAGACTCAAGTTCGTTGGATGAAAGCAGTTTATCACTGATCAAGCAAATAGAGAATTAATTTCTAACATTTTACATAGAAAAAAAGAGAATTTAAAAAATGCTCAGCAGTGTTGTAGGTGCAATATATTGAAGGTTTGACAACATCAGGGCATGCTAGCACAAAACATTTGGCATAGCCAATAAAACTGAGTGTAGGAATCTCATGACATTAAAATTTCAAATTTCATATTTTTATTGAGGTCTTTATTAAGAAAATAAAAAACAACAAACAACTTATGGAGCTAGACCAAAACTTTATAGTCACATCTTACAGAACATCCTCTTTACTGATAAACATCTGCCAGAGCAGAATTACCCTGAGGTATGCACAAAGCCCACAGCCACATTTTGTCCATCTGCTATTCCTGTACGTCTGGGGGCTGGTTAATCTCACCAAATACAAAAAGGCTGCGATGTAGCATCCACACTGTTCACATTCCTCTAGGTGCTGCCAGGGCCTTCATCCCAGAAGTTTTCTGTGACCACAGCATGGTTTCCCAACTAATCAAGCTAGAAGAACAAATACAGCTCTTCTGGATTTTGGTATTAACATACAAAGGCAACAGGACTTCATTATCACAGACGGTTTGTTAGCTGTTTGTACAGATGCTGAACCTGTTCCTTTGAACTGAATAGCAGTTCTATTATCATCTTGAGAAGAAGCAAGTACACAATAAAGAAAAAACAGGTCAGTATGATCATTTGCTCATCCTGTTGGTGTTAGGAAAAGGAAAAAAGTTTGTAGATGAGAAGGCATCAAAAGATGGAAGATAATCTGCTCATTGATGCTGCATTATGTCTTTAGAGTTAGCTATCACGGCTGGTTGACTCTATTATCAACAAGTAGTTTTTTAGAACTCAGAAAAACCCTAAGAAAAAAAGAAAAAAAATCAGACAACATGCTTTGTCTAATGATAGAAAGCCAGATGGAAAAGAGCTATGATAACAAGCATCTCATAATCTCATTATAAAGAACAAACCCTCTGCTGAGTGCTTGTGCTCCTTAGTCAAATGGACTCTCATGAGTCAAACAGGAACAGCCATTGAATGCCATCAAAATTTTCTGTTCCAATTCTCATAGACAGATCATTTTTCAAAGTGTCTTAAAATAAATCTTTTATTTCTCAAGAAAGTTCTTGGCAGTAATTTGGGCTGATGATAAACAAGCCTCCACTAATTGTATTTAAAGACAGAAGAAAGATGTTCTCATACTGACTTAGGCTTAAGAGGGATGAAGGAACAAAGCAACAAAAACACAACTACACTATTTCTTTCTTACAAATGAGTTCCAAACACAGTTTCTTTATATGAAGAAGCTTGTTGACCTTCTATATAGAAACTACTAGGTGAGTCAAATTTTAATTTTTTATGAGTTTCATCAGCAATTTTGTCTCATTCCAGAAGAAGCTATTCTTGAACTGAATGCATTCAACTTCAGAAGAAACCCAAAAAACCTATTTTTTCCTTGAGACCTCATTACATTCACACCTAGAATGGCAATAATCAGCATTCTGCCTTCTCATTCCACCTGGAAAATTAATTTATCTGCTGCTCTGTGGAGCTATCACTGGCAAAAGGAACACGAATGACTAAACAGTCTGTAAGAGACCTTAAATACACAAGAACCACCTGCAGTAGAAGGAAAAAAGTAATGGACCATATGAAGAAATTCAGTTTAACTACAGGCTTGTTTGAAATCCCACCAGTGTGAAGTATTCATAGTCATAAGCATAGATTTATACAAAAATATTTGACTATGAACTTCTTTAATCTCTAAAAAGAAGGATAGCTGACACTACATATGGCAAATGAAACTGTAAATGCAAAATAACCTTGTTTTCAAAAGCTAAAGAAAAACAAACACTATTTTTTTTTTTCACCTGAGCAAACAACTACGAGAACAAGACAGGGAAGTTTTATGATGAGGTGAATCAACAAAGGGTATCCCCAAGCAGAACACAAGTTGTGAGTCCCTGTCCACAGAAATTTGGAGGAGTTGAAGGAACAGTCAGATGAGATTCAGTGAGCACACTATTGCCCCTTTCAGACCAATAGCATATATAATGTATAATATATAATTTATATATAATTTATCCTATATTTTTAGTCTCACTTGTCATGATCAAGAAATCTACAAAGTTTAGTCAACTTTGGCCTCTAGCCTATCACAAATAAGGTCTAGTTGAGATCTTGTGTCATGCCAGGAACCATGATAATACAGCTTATCTTACAGTCCATCCACAGATATTGGCAAAATCTTAATGGAAAGGAATAAATTAGCACTAACTTCCACTTCACAGTTACACAAAGTCCATCTGTATTTTGCAACATGACTGCTTAAAATATTGTAGGAGTTTCATTCCCAGATTAATCTAGGACAGGCAAGTAAGGCCTTTCATTATTCAGCAAATGGCCAAGTTTTGATGAAAATGTATAACTAGAAAGAGGAAACATTTTCTGCAGAATTCAGAGGATGGTATTCAGTGGATAAAAAATAGGGACCTCTTCTACTTTTCACCACAGCTGTCAATTTTAACACAAACGAAACATAAAAAATGACCAAGACCAGATCAGAGAAGCCACATGAGATAAAAGAAATCATGCTCGTGTCTTTGTCAGCACACTTTTTTTATTGATGGCCTATTATGCAGCAACCACCCTGCACTTCCACCTTTGCTCTGGGATCTAAGTTGATGCAGCAAAGCAGAAAGTTCACAGACAGACTACTTTTGCACCTCTTCTTTGACAATACCTTTCATTCCATATGCTTGAAACCAAGATTCAGGTAGGTTGTATGATTTATAGATACACGAAATTCAAGTCACAATCTGAGCCTCAAATACTATTAAATAGTCTGTGAAGCAGACCTTCTTTATATAAGACATTTAAAATTGAAAGAGACTTATTAGTGGAGTCTGTATTGTAGAACAAACTTGTGTCCTGATCAGGTTGGGAGGAAAGGAAAAAAAAATTAATGTCCCAGTTACCAAGAATACACAATATTTTGCAGTGACAAATAAATTTGGCATTTCGTGAACAAAAGTCCGAAATTCACAAGGGAATGGCAGAGAGGCAAAGATTCCAACAGTAGAGAGAAGGCAGTAGCTGTCACGCAAATTGTGTGAAGGGCACATAATACTCCAGTGAATCACAGTGTAATGTGTTTTGTTTCTGCTCAGCACATTTCACGTGCTCTTCCTGAAAACAAAAAAAGCACTGCTCAGTCAACCACTGGAAGCCAATGAAAACAGGCAAGAGTTGAATCTTGTCATCCGTGCAGATGCATTAGAACATGACAAGCATCCACAAGCAATGAATTTGTAATGCAAAAACAAATCATAATTCAAGGTCTGCCCCAGCATATTTCAGGTTAGAACTTGAAACTGTCAGAAAGACAGTGGTTCAAAAATTTTCAGTGCAGAAAAAAACCCCGATTTTGAAATGGGGTCATAGGGGTAGATAAGGCTGAGATGATGTGCTGCTCAGCTGTAAGAAGCACCTTTCACCTTAGTTTCAGAGATTGAATGGGTGTCAAGGATGAGAAGCACATGCAAGAAAAGGGATCTGTGAATGAGAATAGAAAGAATGAATAAAAGTTAGTTGTGACATTTGTCTCAGGTTAAGGCCTTATTCAAAAACCAAGTAGTGTGGTGTTGAACAAAACATTCTAGGCTGAAAGACAGGCAAAATATTGGCTGTGATTTGCTGTGAAAGCATCATGTACAACCCTGCAGTCTCTTTTGATCTATGAAGAGCTCATCTCAAGTGAAATGACTTTCAAAAGAAAATCAGAAAACATAAGAACCAGTTCCATAATTGCCCTTCTTATCCATATGAAAACACTATTGTCATGAAAGGCATAAAGCACAAAATAAAAAGTTCTTCAACATTTTTTAAAATCATTAACATTTGTTCTGATCAGAAATTAATACAAGAAAAAATAAATGTATATTGGAAACATACAAAAGAAGACTAGAAACAAGTCCTTCCAATCTCCAACTAAACAGCATGGTCACTCTGGTATCTCCAATTAAACTGAAAGTGAAGACTCACAAAAAAATGTATTCTCTGGAGTGACTACTGCTTTTTAAAGTATCCCATATTTAGTTCAGATGATATTTCATAATATTGATTACATACTATTACATATATCCATGATAATTCTGTAAAGAACTCTTGAAGCAGATACCAGAAAACATCCATTGCTTACAGATAAACACATAGGGCTACAGTGAAATTCTGATCCCTAGACTTCGATTTTTCTGAAGAAAAGATTCTAAGAACATTGTGTGTTTCTCCTGTGAATCCTGATTCAAGATCTCTCTGACTATGCTGGCTTGCTGTGAATGGGCAATTCAGACCACTTAAAGAAGTATCATCAAAGATATCAGCAACAGTGGTTTTATTGAAATATTATGCTATAAAACTGAAACGTACCAACATTTGATGGCAAGATTCACTCTGTTATGGTACTGCATAAAGGATACAACAATGATTCAAAAGTACCGAGGCAGAACCAAAGTTACCAAAACAAAGATCAAAAATTACCAAGACAAAATCTTAGTGCACTTTAGTACGAGGCTATGCATGATGACCATCACCTACCAAAAAATTGTCTGGGTCTCCGGGAGCAACCTTGAGAGGCTTTCCAGCTCAAGGGGAGCTAGCTGCCATGCAGCCAGGTTGTTCAGCAGGGAGACCTTAAAGGTGGCTCCCTTAGGCTGTCATAGTTATGGGGATAAAGTGGCTGACTCATAGTCAAATTATATGCCATGGGAAAGGTATGCATGAGACTCCTTGGACCCACCACTTTCTTTGCCCCTTGATAAATGAGTCTTGGAAAACCCACACTCTATTCATGTGTTAATCACATGGTTGGTGTTCCAACCTCATGTGCACCGATGCTCACTGGCCATTCTGCCTCTTTGTGCGTTTTGAGAGAACAGATTGGAACAAGAGGAATTGTTGGCCAGTTTAGGGCTCAGTCCTTCTCTTCCTTTGGGGAATGAACCAAACCACCACCAGTTTAGTTTAGGAGTCCAGTGCATCCATCAGAGTTTCTAGGCTTATTCTTCCAAGACATTCCAGATCAGGTACAAACCTCTCCCAGCTGAAGTCAGTAAGAGTTTTATTATTAAATTCAGTCATGCAAGGACTTGAATAAAATTATATGGGGAGGAACATTTACTAATTTTTTGTTTTATTTCTTGACTATTCAACCTGCCATCTGAAGTAAGTTGTTCCTAACATTCAATAAAAAGGAAGATTCTTTAAGGCTTATTTCAGCACCATTCTGCTGGCAATGGAAGAAGTAATACAGAGATCAGTTAACTCTCACACAGACTGGAGTGCCACAGAGTGTAAAGTACTAAAAACCTGGAGTATTTGTGTGTGTGGGCAGGCAAGAGTGGGTTACACTAAGGAGGTTCAATGTTGAATGCCTATAAAAGTAATTTGTAGTGATGAAAACGCCCTTTTCCCCAGAACTAAGTAAAAAAAGTAAAGTATAGCTGCGTTTGAGCATGGGGAAATATACTATATCTGTTGAAAACGATTATCATAACTAAATTCAGAAAGAATAATGCTCCTGTCCACTGCTGTAAGAGGATGCTCTGATGGCTCCAGAGTTATTGGCAAACATGCAATTATTGAACCAGTGTATATTTTAATAAATATATTAATAACTTCCTACTGAAAACCTTTTTACCCACAGGTAGAAAAATGTTAGTATGTGTCCATACTAGGAAAGACTGCCTTACCTTCCCTTTGATCCAACTCACTGTTTCATTATCTGTAGAGAGCAATGACAGAGGGTCAGACCTGCTCTACTGGTGCAATACTCTCTCTTCTGATTTTCCTTTCACCATCTTCCTTTCTCCCTAATGTCTCTCTCCTTTTTTTTGTTTTCTAAAGATCTATAGATCTTAAGGAAGATCCAAAAGAGTAAATGGCGATACACTGTTGTATTAAACAGTGTCCCTTTCCCTAATCCCAGAGAGTTTGCAATACAGCAGAGCTACGAAGGACTCATTTCAAGAAGGGCCATCTGTCACAAAGCAGTGACTCTGCTGCTTCCTGCCTAGAGCAGAAGATTGAAACCAAGCAGGAAACGACCTGGAAAAGCCATAAACCTGAGAGGGAATGAGGAACCGTGAAGGTGCTCCTACATCATATGCCTGGCCAAGGGAACTCCAGCCCTCTTAGTGGCCCCGGTAAAACTGTATGCACAGGGTGACAGGAATAGCAGCATACACAGTTGTTCAGCAAATGGTACCAAGAAACCAAAATAGCAATGCAAGGCAGCTGGGGAGGTTGTCTCCTTCAAAAAAAAAGACTCCTTTTGAAGGGTATTTTTGGTGGTAAAGAATGTTTTCACCAACAGATTTCTGGCAGCCTTCAAAGCAAGACCGTGTAAGTAGGGCATGGGCTGGAGCATTCTTGTGTCCCAGTAACTCTCAACAGCTATAAGAGGCCCCTGGGCAATAGGCAGCTGGATCTAACAGACAACAGATTGAGCCTTCAGAGGAACCTGACTAAACCCCCATTACCTTTTCATCCATTAGCCTATTATTGTCTCCATATAGGCACATCCCTTTTTTTCCTTCAAAATTATTCCTGTTTATGCCATCCTTTGCCCATGCTTTTTTTTTTTTTTTTTTGACAATTAAAAACTTTATTAAATCAATACTATTTTTAAAAAATATTTACAAAACTCCCCTGAAAGGCGTCATTTAAGCAGTATACCACAATTGAAGACTGGAACACTGAAGAGTCAAGAAGTTAGTGAACCACTATTGAAAAACCGTCTGGGTTTCCAAAAGTGATTAGACCTAATTGTCTTTTCCATACCCACTTTTTCCTTCTTCAGTTACTGATTGCAAACATAGTTACACTATGAAGGACAACAGAGTTCCTGCTATAGTAGTTTTTGTAAGAATACAAATAACACAGCTACCTAAAGGAAGTCAAAAACACCGTAATGATCCTAAGGTGGGACTGCTTCACCCTTGCACTGGCAGTGTTGTACTTGACTGAGAGGGACGAGCAGAAAGAAATACATTGAAATGCATGTCATTGTTTTTAGCATGCGTTTTCCCTATCTATGTGCAATAACCTCTTGTTGTCTCCCATCTTGTACTTTGATTGTAAGTTCTCCATGGCAGGAACCATTTTCATTCCCTGCCTAGCGCAATGGGGTGCTCTCCACGATGGTTCTAGTTCAAGAGCTATGGTATAGGATTTTTAGGATTGGTCATTATAATCATGATCATATTCAGAATGCTTATTATTTACTTGCAGATGCTTCTTCCTCCATGCTACTTGGTAAAAAGCCTTCACTGCATGTCATGCAAGTGCTGGCATTGCAGAACAGGGCACCTCTTCTGGGTAAGAGGCATGAGGAAGATAAAGGATAAAGGAGATTATTCACTTTCTAGTAGGTAGATGTTAACCCACAGAGATCCTGTTCCCACCTCTATGACTGCACATGGCTGCCTGGAAGTCTTAAAGAGTTTCAAGTCTCAGCCTAGTCTTGGGCTCAAACTTGGCATCTCCAAAGGGAAATCAGGACACGGACAGATGGGAAGAGATGTAAGACAGAGCAAAGAGTCCAGAGAGAGGGGAGCTGCCAGTCAGGAAACAAAACCTTGGTTTAACTACATAAAAAGAATTCTGTAATATTTCCATCTGTCTTCCTCCCTATTTTGTAATTTGTCCACATTAATCATTTCACCCAATATGGGGCAACACTGTACTTCAGAGCTGAAGTCTGGTGTTCAGCAGTCCAGTGAAGAACCAAAGAAAAGAGCCGGGGATGTCGGTGACTTGGGCATTGCTTAGCAACAGTGGAAAGATCCCAGCTTAATTCAGTTGCTTTTCCCTGAAAAACAAACAAACAAACAAAAAAAGAATGAGAAAAAAACAAACACCCACACCACAGAAAGTCCACTTCTGGTGTTTACCTCTTTACCCTGTTTTTCTGTTCCTTCTAATTTCATGTATTTTGTTTTGCTCTCAGGCTTGTTCTGACGTGAGCTTACCAGAACTCCCCAAGTTGCAATCTGGTGCTGGTTCATTCCAGCTAGGGGCCACTGTCTGGAAGGTATGCATAATACTTTGTAGCACCGCCTATCAGAGTATTTAAGGCAATTTGAACTGGAGGAAAGAATTATTATGTCTTAAGACCATCTAGCCATTGTATGCCAGCCAGAAGAATATCCAGACATGCTCAGTGCTATGGAAAGGGACCTAGTTTCACCTAGAAAAAAGTCTGCCAAAAGAATGTGGGCGCAATCCTTTCTACCTCCTCCTTTTTACCAGTACAGATACAGCTACTGACACATTTCTTAAGCTCCTGCTGTCAGTTGTCATCTGGAGGAACGTCCCACTCCACTGACGGAGCTTAAGGAGACCAGTCTCCTAACTTAATCATCTGAATGAATTGCCTAAAGAGGAACACTGTGAATACTTCCTCTGTGTGACTAAACTAATGGCTTTTATTCCAGTTAAAAGGAACATGAGAAATCCAGACAGGATTTTGCACTGGGATGTAACCAGGACATTAGCCACAAGAAGACCTGAAAAAAACATGAGGTAGATTTACAGTATTTTTTCTTTATGCTGGAGATCATTAACTGGAAACTTCATGCAGCATTTTCCACTGTAGGATCTAAAAGTGTTTACGAAATAAACCTTTGGGCACTTGGTGTCTGAAGATAGTGTTATTGTTGTATCTAGTGCATGGCAAGCCAAAGATCACAAAGCACATTTCAGGCTACGCTGAGAGTGAGCCCTCCTGATTTCCAAAACATACTGTTTGGGTATGAAGCCCATTTTGTCTCTGATGAACAAAACCAATGCAAAATGTGAAACATAATATATGATTGTCTCTCTAACAAAAGATTCACGGGTAAATGAAGAGCCTTTAACACACAGCCTTTAGAAGGAAAAGCAAACTTTCTGGTAAATTCAAATATTTTAAGCATCATATCTTGGTTTAACCAAGGTTAAGAGAATATGTCTAGTCTAGCAAATTTCAACAGTCATTTTGGCAGTTCTGAAAATATTTGTGAAGAAGAGATTATTTTTTGTATTTTTTTTTCCAAAAAGCCTCTGCACCATGTGGAATGGCACTAATTCTTTTAGTAGTAGTAGTTCGACAAAGATGTGTTTAGTATAAGATGGAGCTGGGAAAAAGAAACAAAACAACACTGTAGTTCACTGAATGTAACAGCATATATAGTTTATATTTTACCATAGGGAAATCTGTCAGCATAGTGACTTCACAAGTGTCACTGTTAGACCAAATCCTCATGGTCACTTATCTCAAAAGTTTCTGGGAGCAGAGTAAGAAGGGCTAAGCAGAGGCATGGCACTGAAAGAAAATTAAGGCACAACAGAATCATGAGAACTTGACATGCTGGAAAGATTCAAATCTGATAGACAGTTATAAGAACCAGAAGATGGTAGAGTTTTACAGAGCTTGATGGAAAGACAGGAATAAAACTCTGAAACAAAAAAGTAAATGGAAAAGGGGCATTTCAGAAGAGTGCAAGTACTCTGAAACAGATGGTCCTTTCAAAAAGAGGGTGAGCAGATGTTATTGATGCTTCATCTGAATGATCGCTATTACTAAATTCTTCACCAAAACTAGGATTGATGGGGAAAATTACATCATCATCAAGGAAAGGAATGCGTCATTACCAGAGCACACTCACATGTCTAGACATGCACTTGGGTAGCCAGACCCAAATACAATTTTGGAAGTCAGATGGAATTCAGAGTCGTCAAAATAAGTGAAGCAGAAGCAGCCATACGAAAGCAGATAGTTTAAGATGCTGCTGGACAGAACTGACTCCTGCGTCAATGTCATTGCAAGAGTGGAGCTGTGAGGATGCAGAAAGTGACAAATTAGAACACTTCTCTGCAAGTAGATTTCTAAAAAATTTCTGAAGCTTCATTTCCAGTGAGAACAGTAAGTCTTAAGCACATAGTTGGGATTCACTGTAAGGAGTTTTCAAGAAAAGGAGACATTTTAGTCTGCTTCATTTCAAACTGTGAAGCACAGTGAAATTTTTATACTGCCAGGGCCTAGACACTGAGAATTCCTTCCTCTTTTATTTCATTTTTCTCCTCAGAGTCTTCCTTTCCAAAGGCACAACTACTCCAAAAGCTTTAGTGACTGATTCAGCACTGAATTAGCTACTATTGAAAGTTCAACATGAAGTGTTCTTGAAGTAGCAAACACAAGTCGGACTGTCAGAAACTGTCATACCTGGAAGTCCCCTACTCTTTTTAAGCTTAATGAGCTTCACTATCCCAAAGGAATTACTGACTGAACTCCCTGACCTCCATTCCTTACTCTCCGTCCAGCCATGAAGAGCAGCATGTGAAGCATACACAGACTCTAGGTCTATTTAATTCCTTAAGAGGAAGAGCCATCTTAGTACAATCAGCTTCCTTTGTGATTTTGGTCCAACTATGAGCACAGCAAAGCACATGCCCTGTAATTCCAGTTCTCTGCAACAAGCCTCTTATCTCTTTAGTGAGGATTCAATTGGTTAAAGCAGAAAGTATACTTCATTCTTCCAGAAAATCAATTAGTTGGCTCCTGAAACCAGCACACTTCTCATGTTATTCTTCTGTTAATTAAGGAAAAATTTCAATATGACTCCAAAAGACACACAATAGTTTCCACCCACTCTAGAATTTTTTAACTAGCTGTGTTCATTTTTTGTTAATTTGAATCCTGCTCATAGAGGGCAAGAATTTCTAGGGCCCTTGGGAAATAACAACTACAGGCACTGGCTGGATTTTTTTAGGCTATAACAGGATTCAGTCCTTTATTCTAAGAGCCTGATCTCCAGAATGTGTCACACACAGCAGCTCTCTTTGCTTGCCAAACATCTTTGCTGAAGGACCTGGACATCACCTTGTGAGTAAGCATCATTCAGACCTTCCCTCCAAATCCCCACTACTCTGTAGCAGAAGGATCTGCAAAGATCAACAAAGCAGTGGTCCTGTTAAGAAAGATCACTCTACCGAACCTCAAGTCACATCACATGACTGGTCTTAATGCCATCATCTTGTGGCAGAGGAAAGCAGAGACCAGTGCCTGATAAGAATAGGTGAGTATAGAAAAGGACCACACACCTTTGAGCATGTTGTTAGCAGTCATATCACTGTATCAATTGAACTAATATTTTTTAAGAGACAAATTACTATTTTTACAGCTATTTCTCAAAACAGTCTCAAAGCAGTATAAATGTGGGTTAAAAAGCCCTCTCCGACTCTGCTTCTAGTTGGATTGGAACATCAACACTTGACTCTCTGGGATCAGATTTCTCCCAGACAATTTCCCAGTCTTGTGGGCTATTTATAAGGACTGTTACATTCTCTTTCTTAAAAACATCAGAAACAGAATAGAATATTAAAAGTTCTTTCAGGAGTGTCTTAACCCAGAAAAAGGCAATAAATGGGAGCTTCATAATGGCATTCAAATAAGGGTGGGATTTCATTCATTTCCTTTTCATTATTTATTTAGATGGGGTATGGAAGAGGAAATTAGCAGTCAGCTAAGAAACCTGAATTATCAAAATGTATAAAGTTGTCTGTCTCTACTATAGGGAACCTTAGTTCTTGTGGTCTGCTTATATGGAGGCTTTTTCTGCTTGAAATGGAAGATGGGGGACAAAAGAAAACTGCAACCTCTCATCAAATACAGAGGCTTCCTGGGTGGTTTCCTCAGGTGTGTTATTTAAGCTTCAAGATAAAAATTATGTTAAACTTCTGCACATTTCTTCAGAACCTTTATTTTAGATATAAGTGATTGGTATAAAATTTACTTTGGATGATAAACACACAGGAAGAAAGAGCAGCCCAAGCAAAGAGTTTTAAGAAAGGGAAATGCAACAACTGTGAGAAAACAAGTTATGCATCCTCCCATGTGATCCTCCGTCCTTTCCACATATGCACACAAAGAGAACACAACTCACAAAAATGTAGCACTCCATGACTGTACAAATCAGTCTCTTCAAAAGAAGTAGGAGGGTGTAGTAGAAGGAAGGCAATAATTATTTGGACTTTCTGAATGAAGCAATGAAAAGAAAAGGGAAGGGAAGGGAAGGGAAGGGAAGGGAAGGGAAGGGAAGGGAAGGGAAGGGAAGGGAAGGGAAGGGAAGGGAAGGGAAGGGAAGGGAAGGGAAGGGAAGGGAAGGGAAGGGAAGGGAAGGGAAGGGAAGGGAAGGGAAGGGAAGGGAAGGGAAGGGAAGGGAAGGGAAGGGAAGGGAAGGGAAGGGAAGGGAAGGGAAGGGAAGGGAAGGGAAGGGAAGGGAAGGGAAGGGAAGGGAAGGGAAGGGAAGGGAAGGGAAGGGAAGGGAAGGGAAGGGAAGGGAAGGGAAGGGAAGGGAAGGGAAGGGAAGGGAAGGGAAGGGAAGGGAAGGGAAGGGAAGGGAAGGGAAGGGATGATTACATGCTGGGCTTTTCAGAAGATGTTTAAAAGAATGGTGGCTTCGGTTCATACTGATTTTCAGTGAGAGGTGACTCCCTATCTTTCTTACACTCTACTGGAAGTCCAATCTGAAAAAAAAAGAAATTACCAAACATTACTTAATGGTATCTATTTTTATCTAGTCTAAGAAGATGTCTTTAATTCTGTAAGGGCAGGGGGTAGGACTGTTCACTCCTCTTCATCTCTCCCCAGTTACGTCATTCTGAGACTTCGAATATTAATGTTTACAAAACTGTTTAACTCATAGTTTGAGAGGGCAGCATTAAAAATAGCAGTATAGCTATTTTAAAACAGTTTCTTAATGTTCTGATATTAAGGTTTTTTAAGTTTTTAATGCTTGGGAAGATCTTTTTCTGTTCTATTAAACTGAGACAGCTTCCCTCTGTTTTCTGCTGTAGAATAGCAGCACTGTCTAAAGCAAACTAAACAGCTCTTCCAAAAAAACCACTGGATTTTAAGTTTCTTCATATGACTGTAAATTAAATTCTTCAAATATGTCTAAGCTTCTCTGAATTCAGAGGCACAGTAAGGGCTTTAATCCTGATAGCAGAGTAGTGAGCTACAAGGACCTTTGAAAACAAATGGGGATGCTAGACAACAAACAAAATGGCATTTTGCTTTGATGTGTACAACTCTCCCATCTCTTTTCTTATATGGAAAGTATTATGATGTTTTTGGCTTAAGGCACCAGACCTAAAGAGTTGACATAACTAGAGTTCTGGAAACTGCCTGGAAAGTCACAAAGGGATGAAAGGTAAAATCAAGTTTTAAACTGGATGAGAAAGTCTGGGTAAGGGTAGAAAGCTAGAGATTTAAAAAAAGATATTATATGCCATACTGCCGGAACAACAAACTGATTTCCTATAATGCTGACAGAAGTACATGCATTAAAGCAGTTTGACTTTATAAAGTAACTGGTATTAAGATGACCTGGCTTATATTATAAAATGGCATCAATTGAAAAGATAAGGTTTAATCTTCCCACATAGGTCACTTATACTTCATGCATTAAAAAAGTGGGGACAGACAAATCTAATAGATAAATTATCAGCTGAGAAATCTGATGACTCATTCAGGAGCTAGCTACATAGATCCTCATCAGGAAAGAGGAATGAATTTTATGGGGTTTTTTTGTTGTTGTTTGGCTTGTAAAAAATATATTAAAATGAGATGAAAAAGTCACGCAAGGACAGGACTTTGCTTATGAGTTTCAGCTTGATAATATGTACTGGGAAAGCTTTCAAGGATGAAGCAGAAATAGTCCCAAGTGTCAGAATACTGAGTAGGAGGCAAGTGGCAATTTAGAGCTAAAATAACCCATTTTTTAGACACAGTAGGCACCTTTCATTGGGGTTCCGAAAAAGAGCTATTGTTAAGTACTGAATTTTAGTGAGTTGGTAGAAGTCTTGCTTTTTATCTGAAAATACAGCATTTGAAGGCCATACTGGAGGCCACTAAGTCTCCCTGGCTTAAACAAAGTTGGTTTAAATGATTGGGACTTCCAGTTTTCTGAGGACAGACACAGAATACAGGCATGTTTGAGTTCTACAACTGAAAAATAAGTATTTCAGAAAAGTCAAGACGATATGAAATTATGGCCAAAAACAGCAGGGTTTTTCCACATGAATTTTTACAGAAGATGTTAACATCCCATCTTAAGTATGGGAATATCTACTTGAGTCTCCAGAGTGGCCAGAACCAGATCATTTTGTATTTCTACAAGATCTGAAGGGCAGTTTCAGAATGTCACATTTTATCACAATTAATATCAGACCCAAGCCACAGTTTTGGTCAGTTAGACCTGTTCTTCCTGCCTTTCAGGAAAGCTGGAGAAGCAGACAGAAAGAAAATGGTGCTGTTCCAACATTTATTAAACAACAGAATCGACCATCATGATGCAGGGTCAGACAGTAAAATGGGCTGATTAAGGTGTCTTGGCATTCTGGTGTTACACCATTGGATGCCTTAGACTAAGGCTGCTGCACAATTCTTGCCTTGTTAAAAATTAGAAAGTATTGATCATTATTTTTTATCCTGACTGGGAAGGGGTCAGAATCAAAAAAAAACAGATAAAAACATGAGAGACAGCTTGGGAATTGAGCCCCTGCCTCAGAGTTCTGTCCATTGCAAACAAGGTTGTTAGTACCCAACTGGTATCTATCAAATAGCATCAGCACCCATCTCAGAACCACTGACATCCTCTTTCCCCTTCCTCAGTGCCTCTCCTTGAGACTTGCTCCAGAACCTTACACCATAATGGTTAGAACCGTTTTCCATATCAATTTATTCAGGGCCAATTTTGCACCCATTTGTTATTGTGCCAAACCTTCCTCTATATTAAATTTTCTATTATCTTTGGCACTATGACATTGCCAGCTGCAGCCCTAAGTAGAAACTTTGTGGTGGCTGATTGACCTGTGGTACAAGAGGCAGAGAGAGTTCTTGGTAATTCAGTCTCTGGTGCCAAAGACTTCAGTTATGGTGAGGGAAAGAAGCCTCTCCCAGGATGCCTTGTTCAGTTATGGTAATGTACCCCAGTTCTGCTTCCCCGGTTGGCTCCTGATGTTAGCTACACCCCTATACCTAAGCCCAAGCTGTCATATGCTCGGGGTCATTTGCCTCTAGAACCCTTCTCAAGTTGTAGCAATAAACTGCTTTCTGTGGAACTCTAAGCAAGGACCCTTCTTGACTCCTTGCCGTTGGCTTAATATTACTGAAGCCATCCCTGCATCTGTGTGTTCATGTGTATGAGCCAACAGAGCCGTAGGAAACACAGTAACAGAACCGTCCTGCAGGAAATCTGAGTTGCCATCCCCTAACTCATCAACCTCAGCAAGAGAACAGTAGGTACCACTCCAGCACCTGCTGTGGGCTTCCTATTTCCTCTAACATTTGATGCTGCCTCCCTGAGCATCACTAGGGCAATACCATTTTTCCAAGCTGTGCAAAATCTCCTATCAAACACTAAGGACTTTGGGGCTGGCCTTCTTACGTCCTTTTTTCAGTAGGTACAGAAATAGGATGCTGCCATGCCCTTGGATCCATCACCTCCTCCAATTTCCATATATTGTGCGCTATCTCCTTATTCCAAACTGACATTCCATCCTGCACATCAGAAGACAGAGGAATGCAGTCAAAGTAGGGTAAGAGGAACTTCGGTACAAAATATTATGGGATTTATTGCGCTGAAATTATGCAGCATAGGTTTCTCAGTTTAAGGCATGGAATCTGATAACTTTAATTGATTATGAAATGATAGAATAGTTTTGCACAGTACAGTAAAAGTTCTACATATGAACTAAAAAGTGATCCAAATAGTAATAAATTGAATTTATTTTACAATAACAACAGTGCTTTCCCAGGATTAGGAGACTACAATCAAATTTACAGGGATGGGCCAGCTGTCTTCAAGCATGTAATAGCAGTAAAGAGCTTAAAACATGGAAAATGAAGCTTATACAAAAAGGTAGATGCTCTGCTGAGGTCCTGTGCCCTGCAGAATCTCTTCCTGTTACTCATCCTTCCCATCATCCGTCCATGGTCATGTCTACCCCTCCAGCTAAGACTGCTGCACACAGTATTGCTGGTCACCCATGACTTTGTCATTGCCAGCATCTTGAAAAAATGCTTCCTCAAGACCTTCCATTCCAGACTTTTAACTAACGAGATTGTGCAAAGGAAACCCATTGAAGCTCCTCATGGACAATATAGAGAAAAAAAGAAGGCAAAAGAGAAGAGGAAAAAAACCATACATGTGGTTTTACATGGCCCAGATCCTCCATACTGCCATCAGGCTGTGCAGGACCTTTCCAACAGCTCCTTCCTATTCCTGGCACATCAGGGAGAGAATGGAAAGCCTGAACACAGCAAGTGCAGGAACTGTTAGCCAGGAGTATAAAATATGAGCTGCATTAACCTAATTTTAACATCATAAAGGATACATAGCAGTTACCAGGTGCTGTTGTACAATATCAAATACTCTGGTGTGGACTGAGCTTTCTTATCAGCTGTATGGTGAGTGGCTTAGTTGTGTGCTAAATGTAAGCAGAAGTCATTAAGCCTAGCACCATTTCTGTGCTTTCTCTTCCTCATAACCTCTACCTAAAGCTGTAGGCAATAATATAACAACAATAACTCCAGACAGGGAGTATTATTAATGTCATGGGTGGGGATGAAGGGGAAAGTTCTTAGATATTTGAATTTCAGGAATGAAAAATAAATCACATTATCCTTAAAAGCTGATAATATCTGGAAGCCCCAAGCATGAGGCAAGATTTCTTTGTGCAGGCTACCATAAGGTTACTTTACTTACTCTAAAAGAAGTCATGTTCCTTCTTTTCTACTCTACCTTCCTGCTACTTGGCATAGACAGTATCAGGATACTACAGACAATGATAAAATAGCCTAATCCACCACAGAAAATCTTATATTTCAGTCTCAAAGCATTGATTACTTTACATTTAGAGGAAAAGCTCTCTGCCTTTAAAATATTGTAATGGATAAACAACAAATAGAAATTCCATTTACTGTTTTAAAATTAAATCACTCAGCTGCTTAGACTGCTTATACTTTTTCAGGATCTGCACAAGTGTGCCCAAATATCATTGTGTTCTGGATTTAATGTGTGACATATTTTGCAGTTAGCAACAATAACCCACATGATACAGCACCAGAAAACATATTCCAGTTAAAGCCAAGAGAGAAGGTGCAAAGAGAGAGCAATACAGCCAAAAGCTTTGCAAGTAACCTCCTCAACAGGCAAATTTCCATAATTCTGTCAATGAATGTGGAAGCTAGAGCTTTCTTTTTCATGTGAGCAACTTTTGCACTAGGAATACTGTAAACCTGCTTCAGTTTTCTCTTGACACAGATGACTAATTGCAGGGAAAAATCTTAAAAATACCTGAGAGAGGCAAATAAGGTCAGTTTAGTTTACTAGATGAGCAAGGGGAAACAGACAAGCAGAAAAAGCTAAAGGAGAATAATGGCAGGAGAAATGCAAGCCATTCAGAAAAGCCTCCTCTTTTACTGAGAGCAGTGCCAGAGCCTTGGGGATTCCTGGTATTCAGCAGAGATGATGCAATCTGTAAATGTAAGTCAACTTTGCTTCCCCACTAATCACACACCCCATTAAAAAATAGCTAGGGGGAAAAGCCCTGGAAGCAAATTAGATTGAGGCAAGCAGCAATTTTCTGTGGTCCTTTCTTTGGCATAAATCCTACTCTCCTTCAAAGGAATGGCTGCCCTTCCACCAAGTCAGAAGTTCACGAAATGATAGTTCAATGCCGCAGGAGGTGACAGCTCAGTGGAGAATGATAAGAGAACTCAGGACAGCCAGAAATGGCTCACAAAGTGTTGCTGTTCCTGCTCTAACCTGCCACTCTGCATTTATATTTGTATGGTCCTTAACACAAAAATAGAACCTCTGAAAAGTAGTGTCTTTCCATGTTATAAACTGTGCAAAGAGATATTTTCCACTATGCAGTCATTCCTCCTCTCTCACAGCTATGCTTCAAAATACATTTTCCTTCTGGGGGGATATATGATACAAGCCATTTGCAACAGAACAGCATGGAGTTGAACGGTTTCTCAACCTCCTTTAACCTGAGAAATCATTGCCCATTTGTGCCACCACAACTCACTGCATTGTGGCAATTGTTCCTTTGTAAGCAAAAATTAGAGCAAAACATGAGTGTTCATCCATTCCTTTTTATTTTTTATCACTGCTTTGAAAAGAAATGAACTTTTATGTGAAGAAAATAAAGCAATTCCAGTCATTTCATGGACCACAGTCTATGCCTCAAGGAGCATCTTTGGATCATGGGGTAGCAAAGCCTTAAACTATTTCTAAACCAGCAAGACAGCCTGGTGGAAGCACTATTCCCATAAAGGCATGGGGTTCCTTTATGATCACAGCTAGACTGCTGCTGCTACTCTATATTAATTACAGCTATCTTGGCTGTCTCTCCAGTGCAAACACACTTACAGAGATCATCAAGTGTTTCTTCCCACTAACACCAGTGGGAGATGCACAATCATAAAGTCAGATCAGGTAAAGGTCAGAGCACGCAATCCCTCCAGCATTCTAAACAAAAGGAAAATGTTATGCTTGAGTTGGAACTGCTACCTGTAAAAATCAACCATCCATTAGCTCAGAGACTGTCTCTGCCCATCTTCTTCAACTACACACACATTTACGTATTTATTGAGAAGGAAGTTTCCTCATCAATACACCTTCTCAGCCTGGCATCAATAACTCTGCCTGAAGTCCAGAGTAACAGTTTGTCATCTTTACTAACACACATGCTCAATTTGGATGACATACCCTCTTTAATCATGTC